>NW_024870772.1:16202500-17402500 GCF_019054845.1 Dipodomys spectabilis
AGGGGGGAGGCTGGGAAGGGATGTGAAGGATAAACAAAGGAGGAGGCTGCAATGCTTGGTAAGAAATGTACACATTATCCTGCCCATGTAACTGTAACTCCTCTGTACAGTATGTTCACAAATAAAATTAAATTAAATTAAAAAAAAAAAAAAAAGAATTTCATTGTGTATATATACCACATCTTCTTGATCCATTCATCTACTGAGGGGCATCTGGGTTGGTTCCATATCTTAGCTATGGTAAATAATGCTGCAATAAACATAGATGTGCTGGTAGCTTTAGTGTGGCCTTGTTTGTGGTCATTTGGGTAAATGCCCAAAAGTGGGATTGCTGGGTCATTGGGGAGCTCTATATGGAGTCTTTTGAGGAACCTCCATACTGCTTTCCAAAGTGGTTGAACAAGTTTACATTCCCACCAACAATGAAGTAAGGTTCCTTTCTGTCCACATCCCCTCCAGCATCTGTTGTTGTTAGAGTTCTTGATTTTTGCTGTTCTAACTGGAGTGAGGTGATATCTCAATGTTGTTTTGATTTGCATTTCTTTTATGGCTAGGGATGTTGAACATTTCTTCATGTGTCTATTGGCCATCCTTCTTTCTTCTTCAGAGAAGCTTCTCTTTAGGTCTTTCGCCCACTTACTTATTGGGCAGTTGTTTCTTTGAGGATTTGTTGTTGGGTGGTTTAATTTTTTGAGTTCCAAGTATATTTTAGATATGAGACCCTTGTCCGTTGTATGGCTAGTAAAGATCTTCTCCCAATCCGTGGGCTTTCTATTGATCTTGCTAGCTATGTCATTTGCCCTGCAGAAGCTCTGCAACCTTATACAATCCCATTTGTCCAACCTTTCTTTGATTTGTTGTGTTTCCGGGTCTCTATTCAGAAAATTTCGGCCTGAGCCGAGGAGACCCAGGGTTTCTCCTATTCCATCCTGTAATGTTTTCAGAGTGTCTGCTTTGAGTTCAAGGTCTTTGATCCATTTGGAGTTGATTCTGGTGCAGGGTGATATATAAGGATCTAGCTTTAGTTTTCTACATGTAGTTCACCAGTTTTGCCAGCACCATTTACTGAAGAGGCTGTCTGTCTTCCATTCTATTGTTTTAGCTCCCTTATCGAAGATTAGATGGCTATAGGTCTGTAGGTTCATTTCTGGGTTTTCAATTCTATTCCATTGGTCCTGAGGTCTGTTCTTATGCCAATACCAAGCTGTTTTGATTACTATGGCTTTATAGTAGAGTTTGAAATTTGGTATTGATATTCCTCCAGCAGTGTTCTTTCCGTTGAGGAGCGTTTTTGCTATTCGGGGTCTTTTATTGTTCCATATGAATTTTTGGATTGCCTCTTCTATTTCCTTGAAGAATGAGGGTGGAATTTGGATAGGTATTGCGTTGAATTTGTAGATAGCCTTGGGAAGTATTGCCATTTTCACAATGTTAATCTTTCCAATCCAGGAGCATGGGAGGTTTTGCCATTTTTTAAGTTCTGTGTTGATTTCCTTTTTCAAGATTTTAAAGTTTTCATCATAGAGGTCCTTCATTTCTTTAGTTAAGTTAATTCCTAGGTATTTTATTTTTTGTGGGGCTATTACAAATGGAGTTGCTTTCCTAATTTCAGCCACACTTTTCTCATTGTTGGCATACAGAAAAGCCATTGATTTTTGGGGGTTAATTTTACAACCTGCTACTTTGCCAAAGTTTTGAATCAGCTTGAGTAATTTGGGAGTGGAGTCTATGGGATTCTTTAAATACAAGATCATGTCATCTGCAAAGAGGGAGAGTTTTATTTCTTCTTTCCCTATTTGGATCCCCTTTATGTCTGCATCTTGTCTTATTGCTGTAGCTAGGCATTCTAACACTAGATTGAAGAGAAGTGGAGAGAGTGGGCATCCTTGTCTTGTTCCTGAGTTAAGAGGAAATGGCTTTAGTTTTTCACCATTGAGTATAATGCTGGCTGTAGGTTTGTCATATACAGCCTTTATTGTACTGAGGAATGTTCCATGGATTCCTAATTTTTCCAAAACCTTCATCATGAAGGGGTGTTGGATCTTGTCGAATGCTTTTTCTGCGTCTATTGAGATAACCATGTGGTTCTTATTCTTGCTCCTGTTGATGTGATGAATAATATTAATTGATTTGCATATATTGAACCAGCTTTGCATCCCTGAAATGAATCCTGTTTGATCGTGGTGTATGATTTTTTGGATGAATTGTTGAAGTCGGTTGGCCAAAATTTTGTTGAGAAGTTTTGCATCAATGTTCATCAAAGAAATGGGTCTATAGTTCTCTTTCTTTGATGAGTCCCTGCCTGGTTTTGGGATGAGGGTTATGATGGCCTCATAGAATGTGTTCAGTAGTGAGCCTTCTCTTTCAATTTCATTGAAGAGTTGGAGGAGAACTGGTGTGAGCTCTGCTTTGAAGGCCTTGTAAAATTCCGCTGTAAAACCATCTGGTCCTGGACTTTCCTTAGCTGGGAGGTCTCTTATTGCTGTTTCTATTTCAATGCTTGATATGGGCCTGTTAAGATAGTTTAACTCATCTTGGTTTAGTTTTGGCATGTCAATATTTGCTAGGAAGAGGTCCATTTCTGTCAAGTTCTCAAACTTATTAGCATACAGTTTTGAGAAGTATTCCCTTATAATGTTCTGAATCTTGGTTGTTTCCGTGGTGATGTTTCCATTCTCATCTCTGAGTTTATTAATTTGGGTGTGTTCTCTTCTTTTTCTGATAAGATTTGCTAAGGGTCTGTCAATTTTGTTAAGTTTTTCGAAGAACCAACTCTTTGTTTTGTTGATTCTTTCTATAGTTTTTTGGATTCTAATTCATTTAATTCTGATTTAATTTTGATTATTTCTTTCCGTCTATCGGATTGGGGTTTATCTTGCTGCTCTTTTTCAAGGAGGTTTAGATGCGTCATTAAATTGCTAGTTTCAGATCTCTCCAATTTGTTGATGTAGGAGCTCAGAGCTATAAACTTGCCTCTGAGTACTGCCTTTGCTGTGTCCCAGAGGAGCTGGTAATTTGTGTGTTCATTTTTGTTGAATAGCATGAACATTTGAATTTCCTTTCTAATCTCTTCCATGACCCACTCATGATTCAGCAGTGTGTTGTTCAGCCTCCATGTGATACTGGACTTTCTTTGGTGGCTTTTGGTGTTGAGTTCTAATTTTATTCCCTTGTGGTCAGAGAGAATGCAAGGTATAACTTCAATGTTTCTGAATTTAGACAAGTTTGCTTTGTGGCCTAAAATGTGGTCTATTTTAGAAAACGTTCCATGTGCTGCTGAGAAAAACGTGTATTCTGATGCTGCTGGGTGAAATGTTCGGTAAATGTCTGTTAAGTCTAGTTGATCTATGCAGCTGTTTAGATCTGTGGTTTCTCTGTTGAGTTTTTGCCGAGCTGATCTATCTAGTGGGGAGAGTGGTGTGTTAAAATCCCCAACTATTAATGTCTTTGGATCTATATGGGATTTGAGGGAAAGTACTGTTTCTTTGATAAATTTGGGTGCTTCATTGTTTGGTGAATAGATATTTAGAATTGTAATATCCTCCTGAAGGAGAGATCCTTTAATTAGTATGTAGTGACCTTCTTTATCTCTTTTCACGAATTTTAATTTGAAGTCTATTTTATCTGATATTAGGATTGCAACTCCCGCCTGTTTATGCGGTCCGTTTGCTTGGTAGATTTTGTTCCAGCCTTTAACATTGAAAATGTGTTTGTTTTTACGGGCAAGATGTGACTCCTGCAGGCAGCAGATAGAAGGGTCTTGTTTTTTAATCCAACTAGACAGTCTATGTCGCTTAATTGGAGAGTTCAGTCCGTTAACATTAAGAGATAGGACTGAGAGGTATTTGGGAGTTCCTGCCATGTTATCTACCTTTTTGGGGGCTGCGAAAACTGGGTTCTTCCTATGGTTCTTGGATTCTCAGTTTGGGTGCAGTTTCTTGGCCTTTATTGCGGTCTTGTTGGTTTTCTATGTGTAGGACATCTTTAAGAATCTTTTGTAGGGCTGGTTTGGTGGAGATGTATTGTTTCAATTTTTCTTTGCTATGGAAGGTTTTTATTTGGCCTTCGGTTATGAAGGAGAGTTTAGCTGGGTACAGTATTCTTGGTTGATAGTTGTTTGTTTTTAGGGCATGGCATACATCGTTCCAGGCTCTTCTTGCTTTGATTGTCTCTGCTGAGAATTCTGAGGTGATTCTAATTGGTTTCCCTTTATAAGTGATTACCCTTTTCTCTCTGACAGCTTTAAGGATCTTTTCCTTGTTCTGAGTTGATCCTGTGTGGATTATAATGTGACGGTGGGATGTCCTATTCTGGTCTGGTCTATTTGGGGTTCTAAAGGCTTCTTGTATCTGGACAGGCCTATCTTTTTGCATGTTTGGGAAGTTCTCTGCTAGGATCCTGTTAAACAGATTTCCTAGACCATTAACTTCTGTTGCTAGGTGCTCCTCTACACCCATTATCCTTAGATTAGGCCTTCTGATGGTGTCTTCCAGGTGTTGGATAGATCTATCATACTTCTTGGACTTGTCTTGGATGGTTGTATGTTCTTTCTCTATAATATCTAGGCTGTCTTCAATCCCTGAGATTCGATCTTCTGCATGGTCTAACCTGCTGTCAAGACTCTCTACTTTGTTTTTTATCTCGTTTCCTTCTAGTTGGTCAGCTTTGATGGCTTCAAGTTCTTTGTTGAAGCTCTGTTTTAGGTCTTGTATGAATTTCTTTACTTCCTTAATTTGGTGTTCAGTGTTTGTCCTCAAATCACTTAGTTGATTGGTTATGGTTTCTTTGGGCTCCCATTCCTTTTGTTGGGTTCCATTCAGCATTCCCTTTGTGGTCTCCCTGACTTCCTTCAGCTCTTTGTTAATGGATTCCATGAATGCCTTTAGTGATCTTTGTGTGTTCTCTACCTGGTCTCTCAATTCCTGTGTTACTCTTTGATTAGCTTCCTCCCGTTCGTGGGATTCCTGCAGATCTCTTTGAGTGTTCTCAGCCTGCTCACGCCATTCCTCCCTTTCTCTTTGAGTATTCTCAAGTTGTTCACGCAAATCCTGTATCAGTTTTTGAGTAGCTTCCTCACGCTTATGATATTCCTGTATAAACTTCTGGGATGCCTCCTCTCTCTCCCTGTCACGCTCATATAGAGTCCTTTGTACATTGTCAAACTTTTCATTTATCATGTTTGCCAGCAGTGTTTGTAGAGCTGTTTGGGAACTCTCCTCTGGATTATTCATTATCTGTTCTAACCCCTGATTATCAAGATTGGGAATTGAGATACCCGAATTTGCCATTTTTCTTGTGTTTTTCCGGCTTACTCTGCCCATTTGAGATGAAGATAGCACCAGTTTTGTGCTAGAACACTATCTTAAGGCAACCATCAACCAAAGTTTGCATTTGTACAGTCAATAGTCTACAGATACAATCTAGTTCAACAGATACATCTATTCGACATCAAACAACTATATGTTAAAGGACTTCGAACCGCAGAGAAGAATTTGGAAAACCAGAAATTATTAGGGTTAGGGAGAGATGTGGGTAAAAAATAGGAATAGATTGGTGTGGGGAGGCACAGGGAGAGTTAACTATGTCCTAATCACAGTGCAGGAAATAGGTTGGGTAGGATGCAAGTAGAGAGAGAGAGAGAAAGAAGAAAGGGAAAGGGGAATGAAAAGAGACCAGAAAAAAAATAGAAACGTAAAAATTAATGTTATTTTAGAGATTAAAAGACCATCTATTTATAGAGGAATATGAATATGTTGAGAGAAAGGGAGGGACATAGAGGAGATGTGGAAAACTTTAAAAAAATGCTTAAAATATTATATAGGTATAAAGAGGTAGTACTGCTATTAATGAATTTAAGTCTCAGAGGTTTTGAATTGAGTAATAAGTTTGTGGGTTAAGTGTGTACACAATGGGGGGTAGGGTCTACTGGTTAACTATGGGTTTATCAGAGGATGTGCAGGACAAGAGTTAAGTCACATAAAGAAGAACAAAGAGGAAAAGATGGAAAGGATAGGAAAGTGAGAAGAAAAGATCAGAAGTTCAGTAGAGCTAGACAAAAAACAAAAAGATAATTAAGAATGAAAGAAAAAGAGAAAGAAGACAAGAAAAGAAAGGAAAACACACATTCACGTATTCCTAAAATAAAAATTATAAGAGGAGAAAAGAAAAAAAAAAAAAGTTAATGGAAAACAATTATTTTTTCAGAAGAGGCAAAAATTAAAGATTAATAAAAGTTTTAGAAAAGCAAAAAAAAAATTTTTATATATATAAGGTAACAAAAAACGAAGAAAAACAAAACAAAACAAAAAAAAAAGAAAAAAAGAAAAGAAGAAGAAGAAGAAGAAAAAAAAAAGGTCTTTGATTTTTTTTTTGGGGGGGGGGGGAGGGGTGGGAAGAGTCCTGTATCTTCCTTTTGTCTGTAACCAGAGTGTGGTTGGAGTCTCTGGTCAGCTTGAGGTCCTGTGGCTTGATTGGTTTCTTAAGTCAGTTTGTTGGAACAGGCAGAAAAATGCTCTGCTTTACCCAAGATTTTGAGATTCCCCCTCCCAGGTTAGTTTACTGGGAGGGTGATCTGCTTTGAGAATCACAAAAGAGGGGGATGCAGTGATGAGGCTAGGTTCTGGGTAGAGTTGAGGCCTTTCAACAAACAGTAGCTTTTCCCTGGGGCTATTTTGTGAAAAAAACTCACAGCACCCAGCCTGGAGCCATTCTCAGGGTTTCTGTTTTTCAATTGATTGTGGTGGCTGCTAGAGGGAGGGGCAGCCTCTGGCTCTGGTTACCAGGTGAGGAGAGCCACTCCAATGGCTGGCGCCTGAGCTGGGTGACTTTTCCCTGGATGGAACTGAGTCTGTGAGGTCACTTCGCCGTTAAGTTCTTGTGACCTGCTAAATGACTCGTTTTATTCCAAGGCCTGAGCTGGAGCTAGCCGCTCCTCCGAGCTTTGTCGGTATCCAAGATGGAGATCACCGGTGCTGGGGGGGGGGGGGAGGGGTGGCCTTCCCTCCTCTGCTCCCTGGGAAGGAGTGAGGAAGTGGGGCTACTCACATCGAGTCTTGGATCCTGGGTCGTCTCTGGTCTGCAAAGTGCAGGATGAAGTTGTCTGCTCCTTGTCGGTTCTTGCTGGTGTTGAGTAGAATCCGCTCGCCCGCTGCGTCTGGCTCCTTTGTCCCGGACTCTCTGTGTGAGCGCTCAGGTATGGCCGCGGCTGCGGTCGCCGCTGCAACCCTGCCGCCGCAGCAGCAGCTGCTGGCAGGCGCTCAGATGTGTCTGCTTGGCTTCCCCTCTCTTGGCTAACTCTCTGTCCTGTGATGGCACACTTGGTGTGATTCTCTGGCTTGGGACTGTTCACTGGAACTCTGAAACTGTTTTCTATGCAAGAGCTTGTTCAGATTCCAGCTTCTCCTCCGCCATCTTCCCGGAACCCTCAAATGAGATTCTTAGCTCTCAGCCTCCTGAGTAGATAGGATTATAGTCATGAACCATCAGTGCCCAGGTTACTACTCTATTTTTATGTATAAAAGTTCATCAACTTAGGAATTTATATCTATCAAATAATTATTAAAAAGAACACACATATTAAGGTCACAATAATTTTGATTCATTTTATTGTTTTACATATACAAATTGTGTAATGTTTCTAATATAATTTTCTGTTATGGCAAATAGTAGTAAGTAATTGTAGTCATATTTTTGTTTCCTTCACTATTAAAGAATCATTTCTGAAATTTTTGACTATATACTTCACTGTTTCTAACTAACCTAATATGATTCAATTATCATAATGCTGCTTTATGTCTTTATCACAAAATTGAAGTTTATGTAATTTCTTCCAGAGTTAACAGCATTCATAACTGCATACATATTGGTATATATCATACTGTATATAGTTATATGTTTAAACTTGGAGTATGCCTCCACACTGACTTAGCAATTTTCGTGCTCAAAACATTCATATAAGAATCAGGAATCTTATATATACTATGCCAACGTTTTATGGTAGTCTTTTATTCTGTTTATTTCAAGATTCTGGTCCCTCACCATCTGCCTTTGTAGTTACTTCCACCTTACCTTAGGACAGAAAGCATACTGCGCAGCTTCCAACAAAGTGAGAGTAGGGCTGTTTCACTATCTGCTCTGCAGGAAAGGCTGAGTGAAGTTAGGCTGTATCCTCCCCTAGAGTCAGCTCTAAGCCATCCCTTGCCTAATGAGCTGTTTTCACCAGCATGCACAATGCTCTGTTGTTGTTCCCTATTGCTGGCTGCTTTGTTAACTTTTAATTCCCTGTGAATACTTTTTCTTTTTCTTTCTTTTTTTTTTAAACTTTGTAAAAGCGTTGCAGATTACTTGAGTATTTTCCAGAATCAGTGAAGAACACATTGCAACATCACCTTATTTGAAATTTTGTTTGTGTTTTCTTCATTGTTGTGATTATATCTGTCTGAAATGTTCTTTATATTTACCGTAACCCTCAGGAGGATAGACATGAGAACCAATATGAGATATCATTTGCTTTGTTAAATAATAATTTGCCAAAGTTAACCAAGACTTAAATACTCTTCTATTTCTCTCAATGATGCTTTAGATTATTTTTTCTGATTGTGGACCAGTTGATCATTTTAATGAACTTTCCCCTCTCCCCTCTTTTATTGTCAGTTGTGAGTCTTGAACTCAGGGCCTGGCATTGTATCTAAGCTCAAGGCTAGTGCTGTACCACTTGAGCTGCAGCACAACTTCTGGTTTTTAAAAGGTTACTTAGAGATAATAGTCCCTCGAGGATGTTTTTGTCCAGGATCAGCTTTGAAGCTTGATCCTGAGATCTCAGCCTCCTGAGTAGCTAGGATTACAGGCATGAGTCATTGGTACTTGGCTACTTGTCCCCCTCCCACATTTACACATAAATTTGTGTAAATTTATATGGACAATCTGTCTTTAGGAAACATTGTGTTTTATTTTGATCCATTTATTAATAGATGTCAATTTTATTGTTTAAACTATACAAGTGCAGTGAAAACATATAGAACTGAAGGCATCACACCTGCTCATCCTTCCCACACCTTACAGAAAACTGAAAATGAGATCCATGAATAATGAAATATAATTGGCCCTCCATAGCCATGCAATCAACTAATTATAAATAAAAAATAATATTTTAGAAAAAATTTACATCCATTATTTTTCCTCTCTAATTCCTAAAAAATACCATAATAAAAAAAAAGAGATTTACATTGCACTAGGTACTTTAAATCATCATATTTAAAGTACACAGAAAGATATGTTGGACTATGGGCAAATACTATGTCATTTTATATAAGAGATTGGCGCTTCCACAGATTTTCATAGTTTGATGAGTACTAGAACCCATTCTCCATACATACTGATAGATACTTTACAAGGTAAATTAAATCATAGAAAGTCACAGTGTTAAATGAGGACTTGGAAAACTCTTTGATGTTATCTATTTATTTAATTTAGTGAAGGTCTCTCACTATTTAGTCTAAAGTAGTGTCAAAGTCATCATCCTATTTCTTCCATATCCTGTCTGCTGGGATTGTAGATCCATGCTATCATGCCTGATAGAATTCAGTTTTCTCAAAAACGGATAGTAAAAAAAATCAAGTCAAACAGAAGACAACAGCAGTCAAGAGAAGGTGAGGGATGTGGTAAAGGAAGAACTGAATGTAAGACATGGCAAACAAACAGAAATGAAGAGGATACTGTGCAGGCACACACTTGAAATGCCTGGGAAACATCAAGGATACCTGCAAAATGGCAACACAGGCAAATAGAGAAGAAAGAGGCCTGCCAGGGACTGCGGATCAGTCAGGAAGTTTTAGGTCAGTGATGATGGTGACCTGGGACAATAGTGGCAGAAGAGCCATGAAACTAGCATAGTGGTAAATAACAAGGACGTCACAGAAATGTCAGTTTCAAGTGGGCAGTAAATTAGAACTAGAAAAGAGAAGAATTAGACAGTTGATGTCTATTCTAAGATGCATTTCCAGACCTCATGTTGCAATAAGGAGATTTTCTGAAGATGGTATTATAATGTCTTCTGTAATATGCTAAAATTTCCATGAAAACCCATTCAAATTTCAGAATGTCCTTAGAAATCTAATTCATATCCATGAATGTCTACAATGGTATTCAGATTATATTGTTTTTTTTATTATTTCCTTCCTATTTCTGACTTTGATATGTTTTAATCACAATTAAATAGACTTGGCAGTAAACGTCCTAGATTGCTACTTTTTTCAGCTTCCTCTCTAATACAATTTATATTCATTTAGGTATTTATAAAGCACTTTAAAAGATACTGACTTTACCTAGCTTATACCTAGCTACTCAGGAGGCTGAAATCTGAGGATTGTGGTTGGAAGCCAGTCCAAGCAGGAGTCTGTGAGACTCTTATCTCCAATTAATCTCCAAAATAGCTGGAAGACAAGCTGTGGCTCAAATAGGAGATAGATAGATGTCGATAGATTGATAGATAGAACTAATAACATTTGTCAAATCATAAAAGCACTCATAAATGACAACAAAAACCAATTATTATCCTTATTTCCAGTTGTAAATATTGTATAAGATAAATTGTTTTAGTCTAAGGAACAGAATATAATACTGTGTATGTGTGTATTGTAGTATTCCATTCATGAAGTGTAGCATAGTGTATACTACCACTTTAAGGATTCCCTTGATATATTGCCATCTGTGATTGAAAACTAAATCACATAAATCCACTCTGAGATTAAGGAAAAGTAAACATTGCTCTCCAAATGTAAAAGCTACTCTCTCCTCTTCCTCCTCCTCCTCTTCCTCCTTCTCATTTTCTTCTTCCTCTTCTTCCTCTTTTTTTTTTTTTTGACCAGCATTAACTCTATAAGTCAGGTTATGAGTACAATGCTTTTTGGTCAATGTTATTCTTTCCTACATTCTCCCCATTTTTTCCCTCCCATGCCTTCCTTCAACAGACATGAGGATTTTTATTTCGTTTTATTTATTTATTTATTTATTTTTCATGGGGCTTGAATTCTGGGCCTGGGTGCTGTTCCTGTGTTCTTCAGCTCAAGGCAAGTGCTCTACCACTTGAGCCACAGCCTCACTTCCAGTTTTCTGGTGTTTTATTGGAAGTAAGAATCTCACAGACTTTCCTGCACAGACTGGCTTTGAACCATGATCCTTAGATCCTGAGTTGCTAGGCTTACAGGTGTGAGCCATCAGCTCCTGGCATTTCTTTTTTTTTATGTGATACATAGTTAGAAATATATTAAATCTGGAAACATGATCTAAATGTCAATTACAGTAGAACTACCCATTGAATACTTGAATTCAAATCCTAGTACAGCCAGGCAAAAAAGCCAATTCAATGAGGTTTTGTTTAACTTCTTAATTGATTATTTATGAAATATTGAGAATAATAGTTAAAGTTTTTAATGTTAACCCCTAAAATACCAGTGGTATAATTTATGCCTTGCATTTCAAATAATCTTAAAATGTGATATGTAACATAAAACATTACAGGAGTTAAGCGGTCTCATATTTCTACATCAGTTTGTGATTACAGCAGATTGAAATTCTGCATTTCCAGTAAGTCCAAGGTGCTACATTTTCACTCTCTTCTCCAAAAGACTGGTTGAAATTAATCTGCCTCTGTATGATACTAAGAGATAGAACTCAAAAGGTGACTATGGCATTACTTTCTGAAGTAGATTGAATGCAATATTGACCTATACAAGCTCTTCCATGTAATTATCATGGTAGTGACCTCCTGACTGATGAATGAGTCTGACCATTTTTTCTCTATTTCTTCCATGCACACCACACATCACATGCACATATATGATCCTTCACAAGTTGTATTATGACACAACAAGATGGGTCTCACCATATGAATGGAATAGCCCTCTGTTCTTGATAATTACTCAATCTCATCCACATTTGGTCAGGAGATGTGAGTCTAACTCTGAGCAGCAGAAGTGCCTAAATGGAGAGGATAATCCAAGTAGGAAATATGCACAACATTAATGAACAGCAGATATGTGTATTTGGAAGCTAAGTTTATATGGATCTCTGCAGTACAGTAGAGTTTTTAGTAAACTTATGCCTTATTGTTCAGGTAAATAATGAATACCTCTTTTGAGATTTTATTTTTTCCATGTCTAAAACGTTCCTCAAAATTGTGTGTTATTAAGAATTCAGAGTATTAATTTTATGGACTTCTGTATCATTTTATTTTTAACCTTTCAGAGTTAACTCATAGAGAAGCAAGTGGTTAAGTTTTGTATGCGCATGCACACACACACATATATACACACACACACATCCTAATATATCCCATTTATAACCCACGAAAATTGGTCCTTGTCTGACCATTACTAGTCCATGAGTAATTTTGATATTTAGATTTAACACCTACAATTTAATTTTCCTAAGAACATCAATATTGAGACTTTGCTAGAGAATAGCTTTAAAACTCAATTTGACCATGACAGATTCTCTAAACAAGCACAACAAATCAGATAAGGCTTGAAAAGCAGAACCATGTAGCATACTTTTCTTATGAAACCAATTTATTTAAAAATGATTTATCGTTATGCACGTTCTTCCTTTGATTTATTAATTAATTCAGTGTAGAAACTTAATGGCAGACTCTATCACTGGGTGCCAGGAGACAGTGTCATAGAACTATTTTTTCCTTTCAAAATAGATTGTCGGTAATTGATTGTTAACCTGAAGGAAAAACATTTTTTTTCAAACACAATTTCCAATAGAAGCAAGCTGAGAAGCACCTTACCCCATGCATTCTTTTAACTTTCAGAGAATGAATGCTGTGTATGTTAAAGAGGATTTTTATTTATTTATTCAGAGAAGTTATGTGAAATATTTGTGCAGGGAATTTTAAAACTGAATGGTGTATTCCATTTTATAATTTGAACTCAAAAATTACTTCATTCATAGTTATGGTAAAAGTTAAAATTTCCTAGATTATAAGCAAACCATCTAGAATTCTCATAAAGACATACAAAATCATCACAAAAGATCTGTGATTAGAATGATGGAAGATGAAAATGATCAGTTAAGTTTTAGAGGTGACATTGGCAGGACTTACCTAGACTTTGGTTGCAAAGGTACTGATAATGAATAGTTGAGAATATTATTAAAGATTCATTGTCCAAGGCCATCTTCATGGAGCACATCTTTATGATATTATATTCTCAAATGAAATAGAAATTCAGGGTTAGTAAGGAGAAACATTATTTGAAATAATTATAGCAAGAAAGAAGGTAGAGACTGATTCAATGGTGGAGTGGAACCATGGGTCTACTAGGGAGAATTCACTATCCATACAATGTATCTCAAGAGTCATGTACAAAATACTTTGTTTAATAAAGATAAATAATGAAAACTAGTGAATGGAGCATGAAACAGTGATATTAAAGTTAGGACTGATCAGATATTAGGTTAGAGAACAAGTCACTGGAGGTTTGTTATAGAGGGTCTGCATACTATGAAATTCAGTGACATGGAAAAACTCTATCTGATGTTTGGTTAGTAAACATTTCTTCCAATTACAGGAGTGGGAACTGTATGTACTGTGGGCCACATCATTTGGTATATAATAGGACAGACATGTATATTCTTCTTGTCAGGCCCCCATAGTATTCTGCCTATTTTAATAATTTTGTATGGCAAGTGAATTACATTACAATATTCAATTGTTTCTTGTCAGATAAAAGGTTACCTATCCATTATGAAGCATAGGATGAGAATGTGGTCATAAGTAAACATGGAAGACATTCATTGAACTCCTGGAAGTGTGATGGGTAAATAAGTTGGTTTTTGTTTATTTGTTGTTGTTTTGTTTTGTTTTTTAGTAATGTTTCCCAACACACACATAGAGCCTAGGGAAAATGATGAACTCAATATTTTCAAAAAAGACCAGGCTCATATAAAATCCAGTAAACCATAACATATAATTATATGTATGTATATGTTTGTATTTTATAAAAATTAAATGCAACAAATGAATGCATTATTTTAAAGTGTATATCTTCAAAATTGTCAATATGCTAAGATGAAATATTTCACTTCATTATCAATTTTAGCATGCAATAAACAGAGGTATTCAATATTCCCCTTAACTACATTGTCAAATGTACAAGAGATTAAATTTGAAGTGAATGCATACACTGATAAGTTTTATTTATCTTACTAATTCATTTTCATACCACTTACAAAATGCACAATTGAGTAGACAACAATCAAGAGTTACATTACTTCATAATCTTGCAAGCACTTATTGAAATGTAGCCTAAGTGACTTCATGATGAGTTCAGTAATTGACAACTTTTTTTTTTTACATAGCTGTTTATAAACGAGAACGACTCATACTTCATTCTTTGATACTAATCTAGTTCACTGAGAAAGTTTACCATTGACCATAGATGTTTGTTGGCGCATGCAGCAAAGCCAGGGGCTAGGTTCGGAGAACCAGTTTGACTGTAGCAAAATGTTCTCGGGTAGCTTTTGCTCTCTTCTGGAAGAGTACACTAACAGATGGCAACTTGTCATTGCTAATGGAGTGTTATCCTAAAAACCTTCAAGGATCCACGCAGAGTGTGACACTCTTCCCCTCCTTTTTCAAGCCACCTCACAGAAATAGCCCATAATGACCTCTTTCTTTTCACAGATGATTCCACCTTATGTCGGCTGTTTCCTTCCAAGACACATCATGGCCGTTCTAATCCAAATATGACAAAAGGTTTTTCATTGTTTGACAGCTAATCTATGGACTAAATACGAGAGGCCTCGTGAATCAGTAGGAAGTGTATTGTGACCCAAAGTTAGAAGACATGAACGCCAGCCCTGGCTTTCGGAGTCTTGGTCCAGACAGCATTTCTGATGTGGATTTTCATTGTATACTTTGAAATATGTGCAGACTGTCTTTTATAAACAATAAGCTTATTGCATTAGATTATACATACCATTGATAGACGCAAAGAAAGCATCATATTATTAGCTAATAAATCAGGCTACTTTATTCTATCTCCAGATAGAAATGATCAATTTTGTTTTTAAACTACAGAATAACCATCAACCACCACCACCATTGTTCTATCTTCCTGTATTAGCTAACAAATACATGCTAGAAATTTCACTTCTTTTCTTTCTCCCTCCTTCTTTCTCTACTTTTTCTTCACTGCTGATCACTCCTCTCTCTTCCTCTCATTTTCTTCTTTCTCTCATTCTCCACCTACAGAATGTTATTTATATTTACATATGTATTTCACTATGTACACAATATATGCTTACATATAAATGCATATACATTCAAATATGTGTGAATATATTTATATTTAGAATCTGTATCTTCAGAACAACACAATTTACTCAGCACTGATATACACTCCTAACTCCTAAGTATTGTTTTTAGTGAAGGAAACTGAATATATCTATTGACATTTGCATTAAGATGAAATAATTTTCAAGTCTCCAGTCTGTCTTTTTTATGAGCATTGTTAAAGGTAGTTGAAAGGTGAAATTCAGAAAAAAAGTAAATGGAAAGGCCCTATGAAAAATAACTAACTTCAAATTAGTCCAGGATTATGGTTAAGCATTATAAATCATATATTAATATTTTACTATGACTTCATTGGCAATCCATAACTGTAGATAGTATATTAATGAATATTTTTAAGTTTTTATGTTAATTTATATTTTCCTAAAACATTTTAGCATAATTTTATTATCTGATTCAGATGTTCTCAAAGTTTTTTGGCGTAACCTTACTTGAAGTCTTCTTGAAAACATCAATTCCTAGATGTCACCTAATATCTACTGATAAGCTCTAAGAAGTACATATTTTTAGAAATAAACATTTTTTATTAAAGAAAAATAATGCACTTGAACAGTGTCATGCAATTTAATTATGCTCTTACTTAATATAGCTGAGTTTCAAAGAGCAAATTTTCCCCAGATTGAGTTTCAAGCATTAAATTGTATTTTATTAAAAATTTATAACCTAGGTATCATTCAATATAGAAAAAACATTGTGTTCCATAGATATAGCTAAATTATCAGTATTGTTAAGGTATCTTGAACAAGTTACCTTGTAAACAATGGAGGGTAAAAAGCACATTATTAAACATCTAGTTATTTCCTTTATTTGGGAAAAGGAAGAAAGGACTTTCATGTCTTTCTGGCTTCCAGGACCCTTATGATTGGCTGTTGTGTTTATCCTATTATTTGGAAAATTGTCCAGTTTGGAAATTGGGCTATCATCCTCTCCTGCTTTCTCAAAACATTCACTCTTAGAAATAAACACCATATGTTTCTTCTCGGTGATTTAAAATCAGCATGAGTCAGAATATTTTGAGTTAAGCAGTTGTGGTCTAGGGCATGACCTCAGTCCAAATTAATTGCCTTCCATCAATTTTATTTAATGTTTGTAATACCTTCTGTTTGAGAATCATTTAATCCAATAAAAATTTTGACTTCTTAGCAGACATGTTTATGATGAAACAAATACACATTTTTTCTCTAGCACATGTAAATAAATAATATAAACCTAATTAGTCATGTGTTGAAGATAATTTGACCATGACAGTCATGTAGCAATTATAATTCTCATAAAAGCTCCATTCTTAAATCTAATTAACAGAGAATAAACTTTAGTTGAAAGTAAATGTACAGATACTTCCAAGTGTCATATTAACTAGATTAAAATTGTCTTCAAAAACAAATCTATTATCATCCTAGCCAAACTAGATTTTTAAAATGTTTTGCTAGTATTTAACAACAACAAAACAAAAAGTATGTCTGATTGTACCTAGACATTATTTCAGTTTTTTCTGTTTGCTCTGCTTGATTTCCAGTTAATGCTACTATTTAAAGGAAGTTCCAAAAATTTGGAAGTGAGGAGTAACTGGAAGAAGTAGGTCATTGTGGGTTTGTGCTTGCTTTCTATATTTTGTCCTGGACCCTCTTTATAGCTATTAGTGTCTTTTTTTATTCCTGTCTGTTTTTATTTCTGCCTCTTTTTCTTATCAGGTGCATAGCCTCTACCAAACTCTCACACAACTATCATATGGGCTTAGAATCAATACAGTGAAAGGCTTTCTAATGGATCTATGAGCCCAAATAAAGTTTGACACAAAGTTAGCAGAAGCTAGGTCTAAAATACACTGGGTTGTGATAAATTATACAGGACTATAGGCATCCACCCACATTGAGAGGAAAGTAGGATACTCTTGGAAGAGGAACACAAATGTGCAATGCCTGTGTTACAAAGCAATATTCATCTAAATGAACTCCAGGACAAAGAAATGGAAACATGAAGTTTTTTTTTTAATGTGTTGCTATTTTTGTTTTCTTTTCTGTTTGTCTTATTTGTTCATTTATATGTCTTTCAGAAGGTAAGAGGAGGCACAGAAATGGAGGGACAAAGCATGAACAAATTCAGCAGTGATATTCACTAGACATTATATTGAAACTGAACTACACAACCTGTTGGTGGAAATGGGAAGGAAAAACTTGGAGAAAGCAGGGGTTATAATGTGGGGGAGAGAAATACAAAGCAACAAAGAAATCATCTTATAAATAGGTTAGAAAAAAATAGCATGAAAGAAAAAAATTTGAATACTTATCTTGAGGTTCATTTCCCTAACATCAACTTATCTGACCTTTTCTGGTTGACTCACACATATACTAGTTATTGCAAATAAGGGAAACCATGGGACCTATGTTTCTTTGGGCCTGGCTTACTTCATTTAATAGAATTGTTTCCAAGTCTTTCCATTTCCTAACAAATGAGGCAATGTCATTCTTTCTGATGGAGGCATAGAATTCCATTGTGTATATATACCACATTTTCTTGATCCATTCCTCTACTGAGGGGCATCTGGGTTGGTTCCATATCTTAGCTATGGTAAATAATGCTGTAATAAACATAGTTGTGCTGGTAGCTTTAGTGTGGTCTTGTTTGTAATCATTTGGGTAAATGCCCAAAAGTGGGATTGCTGGGTCATAGGGGAGCTCTATGTGAAGTCTTTTGAGGAACTTCCATACTGCTTTCCAAAGTGGTTGAACAAGTTTACCCTCCCACCAACAATGCAGTAAGGTTCCCTTCTGTCCGCATCCCCTTCAGCATCTGTTGTTATTAAAGTTCTTGATTATAGCCATTCTGACTGGGGTGAGGTGGTATCTCAATGTTGTTTTGACTTGCCTTTCTTTTATGGCTAGAGAGGTTGAGCATTTCTTCATGTGTCTATTGGCCATCCTTCTTTTCTCTTCAATGAAATTTCTCTTTAAGTTTTTAGCCCACTTATTTATTGGGCAGTTGTTTCTTTGAGGATTCGTTGTTGGGGGATTTAATTTTTTAAGTTCCAAGTATATTTTAGATATGAGACCCTTGTCGGTTGTATGGCTAGTGACGATCTTCTCGCAATCCGTGGGCTTTCTATTGATCTTGCTAGCTATGTTCTTTGCCATGCAGAAGCTCTGCAATTTTATGCAATCCCATTTGTTCAACCTTTCTTTGATTTGTTGTGTTTCTGGGACTCTATTAAGAAAATTTGGGCTTGTGCCAAGGAGACCTAGGGTTTCCATCCTGTCATGTTTTCAGAGTGTCGGCTTTGACTCTGAGGTCTTTGATCCATTTGGAGTTGATTCTGATGTAGGGTGGTATATAAGGATCTAGCTTTAGTTTTCTACAAGTAGTTAACCAATTTTGCCAGCACTGTTCACTGAAGAGGCTGTCTTTCTTACATTCTATTTTTTTTAGCACCCTTAGGGTATAATTTGTGGAGGGGAAGAGAAAAAATCGTTTAAATAGGGATACAGGAGGACCCATTGTAACAAGAGCTGTACAGGTCGTTATGTCAAAAAACGAACTTTACAACTTTGATTGGGGTGGGATGGAGAATCAGGTATGGGGGATGGGGGAGGGTATGGGAAGGAATGGGAAGGGGAAACAAAGGAAGAGGCAACAATGCTTGATAAGAAATGTACTCATTATCTTGTCCATGAAATTGTAACCCCACTGTATGGTATTTTCACACACACACGCACACACACACACACACACACACACACACACACACACACACACACACACAAACTTGGAGAGAGAGAAAAAGGGTAACATTGTCCAAAAAGACATGCACTGTTTACCTGATTGTAATTGTAATCCCTTTGTACTTCACATATATAATAACAATAATTTTTAAATGGTTAACACAAGGACCTAATATCTAAAGGGTCTAGTACCTCTTTGTAGTAATATAGGCTAGCAGCTAAGTTTTAGAAAATGGGATTTTGCAAAATAACTTCGATTTATTTCTATGAATAAACTTCTTGAAGTCTGGGACAAAAGAAAGATTTTTAAAATTCAGTCTTTTTGGACTAGATTATTTTACTCCACTCCATTTGTAATGTACATTAATCTGTGTTATGACAGGGTAAATAGCTAGGAATTTAACATTCCTTATTGCTGCTTAGGTCAGTTGAGTTATGCACCTAATAATTTTTCAACTGTATTTAAATATTTAATTAAAACAGTATAATTATTGCTATAAGTGGTAAGTTAAATAGAGTAATTCAACATATATATTTGAAAAGTATACGTAAAACTGTAAAAATTACTCTGGAGTTTGACTGATAAACTTGTGGTGAATAAAATGATAAATCTTAAATTTGAGAATTCTAGTTGCTTTATAAATGCATTGAAGCATAAGTTTGAATTTGAGTACCTTGAAACCATGCATGCTTCTAAGCATGCATCATTGACACTACTAATTAGAATTAAAGTCAACTGACATATTAAAAGAAAATGTCTACCCTATATTTAACAATAAGCAATTGAAAATGTAAATGCTTTTGTTTTAAAAGGGGGATAAAATATGTATTATCAATTGTAAAGTCTCCTTTAACAAGCCTTTTTAGTAATTATATAAATTTATACTGAATAAGCAATGTTTCTAATTACCAGTAATTGCTATGAGGCAGGAAAAGAGAGCCAGAACAACCTTACCCTGTAGGAGCTTAGATGAAATGCTAAAAACTTAGTACAATGCTCTGCACAGAAATGTGATTGATAAAATTTGGTGAGTAAAAACATAGTCTAGAATTTAACTCACAGACAATAGAAAGCTAGTAATGCGTTTTTGCAAGTATGATTGTGTTTAGATGGGTTAGTCTATCTTATACAATAGTTAATAGATTTAGGGAATGACAAGGTGGGTGGCAGAAAATAAAGAAGACTATTATAAATACACATTTATGATTCACTTAGGAACTAAAGTCAATTAAATTTAGTAGAAGTTGTTCATCTCATATAGTATGCATTTAATTAATTGTCATTGTCATTTGGCAAATTATGGAGTAGGCATTGAAAATATATTCAGGAACTGGACCACACATAACATGTATTTATGTGATTTTCACTATGGTGTAGAGGAGAGTTATTTCTGAGTTCTTGTTGTAAGGCTATTGCATGGACAATATTGTTGGACAAGAATTAATATGGAATACAAATGCATTGATAGACCATGAAAGGCACTTGAAGTCTTCCTGGAAGAAATGATACATATGGTTAAGTTCAAAGGAGGAATCTGTTTATTCAAACAAAGAAAATGTAGGAAGAAGGATCTTCTAAGCGAAGGGTACACAAAAATCTAAGGCAGATGAAAATATTGATAACATCAACAGAGTGTAGTGTCCAAGAAAATAAAAGCAATTACAAGATCTCAACAGGAACACATAAGCATTGGTTAGAAAAAGAAGAAAGGCTCCATACCTCAGCTATTTAAATAATGCTGCAATAAACATAGTTGTGCTAGTAGTTTTAGTATGGTCTTGTTTGTGAATATTCAGGTAAATGCCCCAAAGTGGGATTGCTGGGTCATAGGGGAGTTCTATGGGGAGTCTTTTGAAGAGCCTTCATACTACTCTCCAAAGTTTACACTCCCACCAACAATGCAGTAGGGTTCCCTTCTGTCCACATCCCCTCCAGCATATGTTGTTATTAGAGTTCTTGATTATAGCCATTCTGACTGGGGTGAGGTGGTATCTCAATGTTGTTTTGATTTGCATTTCTTTTATGGCTAGGGAGGTTGAGCATTTCTTCATGTGTTTATTGGCCATCTTTCTTTCCTCTTCAGAGAAGTTTCCCTGTAAGTCTTTAGCCCACTTATTTATTGGTATGTTGTTTCTTTGAAGATTTGTTGTTGGGCATTTAAATTTTTGAGTTCCAGGTACCCCTCAATAGATGAATGGATCAAGAAAATGTGATGCATATACACAATGGAATTCTGTGCCTCCATCAGAAAGAATGGCATTGCCCCATTTGTTAGGAAATGGAAAGACTTGGAAATAATTCTCTTAAGTGAAGTAAGCCAGGCCCAAAGAAACGTAGGTCCCGTGGTTTTCCATATTTGCAATAACTAGTATATGTCTGAGACAAGCAGCAAACGTCTGATAAGATGATGTTAGGTGAAATGAATCCCAGGATAAGGACACAAGTGGTTTTGTTTTCTTTCTTGCTATTGTTTCTAAAGTATTTATAAGGTACCATGTGATTTTTTTTGTTGGTTTGTATGTCCCCCCTCCCCCATGGTATAACTCCTGTTTTCATTGTATTTGATGTTGGTATAATTTGGAGAGTGGAAGGAAATAAACAAATTGTTTAAATAGGGATACAAGTGGACCTATTGCAACAATGAGCTGTATAAGACGCTATGTCGAAAAAGAACTTTACAACTTTGGCGGGGGGAGTGTAGTCGTGTAGATGGGAGGGCAGGAATGGTAGAAGAAAAACAAAGGAGGAGGCAACAATACTTGATAAGAAATGTACTCATTACCTTGCTCATGTAATTGTAACCCCCTCTGTATGGTATTTTCACAATAAAAAAAACTTACTAAAAAAAAATAACAAGAAGAAAGTATTGTACCATTTGTAAAGAAATGGAACAACCTGGAAAAAAACATACTAAGGTGCAGAGAGACAAAGTTGCATGTATTTCCTCATATATGTAAGCTAGAATTAGCTTATCAACCTGTAAGGAAAAATGGTTGTGTGGTACACTAGTGGTTACAAATGTATTAAGTGAAATATGGTAGAGTCAAATGAAAATGGAAATAGTATAATTCTTTTGAAAGGCAAAGTCAAAGCCATTTAAAATAAGCACCAAGTAAAGAGTATTTGTAAGAGGCAGGCTGGGGCTAAAGGAAGAAGGGTAAATGGATGAAGAGGGAAGTGTTGGGGAAGAGAATGGAGTCAAGAATTTTGTGTGTCAAGAAATCAAAGAATAGTTGGACAAATGGGATTGCATAAAATTACAGAGCTTCTGCATGGCAAAGGACATAGCTAGCAAGATCAATAGAAAGCCCACGGATTGCGAGAAGATCGTCACTAGCCACACAACCGGCAAGGGTCTCATATCTAAAATATACCTGGAACTTAAAAAATTAAATCCCCCAACAACGAATCCTCAAAGAAACAACTGCCCAATAAATAAGTGGGCTAAAGACTTACAGAGAAACTTCTCTGAAGAGGAAAGAAGGATGGCCAATAGACACATGAAGAAATGCTCAACCTCTCTAGCCATAAAAGAAAGGCAAGTCAAAACACATTGAGATACCACCGCATTTCAGTTAGAATGGTTATAATCAAGAACTCTAATAACAACAGATGCTGAAGGGGATGCGGACAGAAGGGAACCCTACTGCATTGTTGGTGGGAGTGTAAACTTGTTCAACCATTTTGGAAAATAGTATGGAGGTACCTCAAAAGACTCCACAATCCCACTTTTGGGCATTTACCCAAATGTTCACAAACAAGACAACATGAAAGCAAGAGCACAACTGTATTTATTACAGCATTATTTACCATAGCTAAGATATGGAATCCAATAAATCATATGTTTAGCTATTTTTTTTTTTTTAAAAGTACTATGTGTGGCGGTGGTGGGGGGGGGGGAGATGGGAAGGGGTGGGAAGGGGAAACAAAGGAGGAGGCAACAATGCTTGATAAGAAATGTACTCATTACCTTGCCCATGTAATTTTAACCCCTCTGTACAGTATTTTCACAATTAAAAAAAATAAAATACAAAATAAAATAAAAAATAAAACAAGAATTCCAATATATCTTACAAAATTCAGAAAACTAAGGGAAAGGTTATGTCGGAAGAGTGAGTGGAATGTTGAGAGGTTTGACTCTCATCAAGATGCATTGTATTCACAAACTGCTTTGTTAAATTGCCACTCCTCTGTATAACTACCTAAAGATAATTTTAAAAATAAATCAGTGAATATCCTACAAAATTAAGAAAATTGAGGGAAGAGATAATGTTGGCTTGGGGAGAAGGGTGAAAGGGATAATAAGATGCACTTTATTAAAAAACTGCTTTATTAAATGGTGATTCCTTTGTACAACTACTTGAACATATTTTTTTAAGTCTCTATAAGAAAGAGAAACTTAGCTCTATTGGATACTTATGTCTTTATTCTAAAGAAGTTTGTGAACTATTAAAATATTTGAAGCAATTAAGAAATGAGATAAATTTCAGTTGATGAAGTTTTCTCTGTGAGAAGAGCAATGGAATCTAATGTAGCAAGAGGACAGCCAAATATTTTGGAGATTATTCTCATAATTAGGGCAGCTAGAGGCTGGGGCCAGAGGCATAATGTTATTACACGTTGAACTAAGCAAAATTCAAATGAACCACATTTATAGAGAGAGCACTTATTATATATCAAGCAACATAGTATGCATCTTTAAACTTTCCATGATGTCTACAATAAACTGCTGTACAGATATTGTTGTTAATCTTCATTCTATTTGTGATAACTTTGAGACCTAAAGATTTTGTTTACAGCTCTTAAGTCAAAAAGATAGGAGTTTACTGCTATGGAAGCAATGTTAGATATATTTCTCTACAACAATGGATGCTTATAAAATGTTTGGAAAAGCTAAAAAATGGATCTAGGGCAGACCATCAGGAATGATATCAGGAATAATGATTTAAATGATAGAGAAATAAATGGCCAAGTAGAGTAATAAATGACCACTCTGCTCTGCTGAGACCATTAGTAAATCTAAATGAGAAACACAACACATTGTTGCTCCTAAGAATCCTGCCTATTGCAGGTTCTTCTAGACATACAGACAATTTGTGAGCAGAGATCCACAGCTATAACTCAAGGATGAGAAAGCCACATATAACTACTGCTGTCTTAGAATGCTGTGATGACTCTTCCCATTAAGGAAGCTGAAAAACCAATATAAGAATTTTCTTGGAGAAACTCAGGTATGTGTAGATTTTTTTTCACAAAATGAATCAAGGCTGATAGAATAGAGTATTCAAATATTTTTTTTTCCAATTCTCATTTTGAACTTCTGATTGAAGAAACTTAATTGAATACCTAATTGCAAGAGCAGTGTGAAATAAAGATTTTTTTTTAACCCTTCAACCTTTCCAGTGAAAATTATGGGGAAAGTAGTAATAAATCAACCACACAGGGACAAAAGGGAAATCACGGAAGACACCCAAAAGGCTTACTGCAGCAGTTCAAGTAAAAGATAGTCATGATTTAGGGCAGAACATTAAGAATAGATGGGATGGAAATTGCATTATTTAGGATACACTTCTGAAGTAAAACTAACAAAGTTTATTGGTGCATTTGAATATAGCGTATGAACAAAAGAGTCTTAATCAAAAGCAAGTGAAAAATCACAGTTGTCATTTTCTGAGACGGAGAAGCACATCTGAAGCTGATCTAGGGGGAGAAAAGATAGGAGTTAACTTTGAAATAATTTGACATGTCTTTTGCACAGATGAGTACAAATGTCAGGAGAAACATATGTGAAGTTCAGCATGAGTTCAACTGCAGAAAATATGCTTCAAAGATGTCATCTCTTATGAATTTTTAAATGAAATTATATGAAAGAAACCAATTAAATTTTAGGCCACAAATATTTAAGAAATCAATTTCCCATTTGTTTTAGTTCCTACTACAACAGAAGCATAACAATGCACTTTGTTACACAAAGAATAATGTAAAAGTTGAATGTTACATATGAAGAAGTAAGATATGGAAGAATTCTTATTTGAGAATGAAACAAGCTCTAATCAGTCATTGTAGAACATAGAAGCATTTTCCAAGGTAATATACCAACTATGAATATCTGACACAAGGCAAAGCCAGAAAAGGTAATCAATAAGTTTCTTAGGGGAAGATATTAGATTGCATGCTTCAACAAACAAAAAAAGCTTCACAAATAATTTGGTTAGAAGGCAAAGAAAAACTCAGGTTAAAACAATGCAAGGTTTTTTTTTTCTTGTTGCTGTTGTTTTTAATGTACTATGTAATTTTTTTCTTTCTTTGTATGTCCTTTCCCCCTATGGTATAACCCCTGTTGTCATTGTATTTGACACTATATACATTTTTCTAATTTGGGGAGGGGAAGGGAAATAACAAAATGCTAAAACAAGGATACAGGTTGACACATTGCAACAATCAGGTATACAAGACACTATGTTGAAAAGGAACTTTACAACTTAGGAGGGAGGAATTGGGGAGGTGGGGAGGGAAGGGAGAGTAGGTGAAAAACAAAGGAGGGGTAACAATGCTCAATAGGATATGTACTCATTACCTTCCTCATGTAACTATAACCCCTTGTAAAGTATGTTTACATAATAAAAATATTAAAAACTGAAACAATGCATTGAGAAAAAAGGGAAAATACTATGATTTTGTGTACATTGTTTTGAAATATTTACTAGACATAACTAATATTTACCACTCATGGTAGATTAAAAGACTCTTCTCCAACCTAATATTCTATCTTTGGCTATTCAATGTACAAAAGTAATAAAGATTAAAGTATTTGGTGGCAGGGTGTAGGATACAAAGTTCACAGGTCACACTATGGCTTTTTATACTCTGCTGCTTTGATTCTGTGGCTGACTCCTTTCTTTGCAACATTATTTATTCAATGTGTTTAGTTTGCTTTACAGGCTGTGGCAGCATCCACGGGGTGGACCTATTGAACCAAGCCGTAATAGATGTAATACATCAATACATTTGAGCTGAACAGCTTTAATTAGGCCTTCCCGGTCATTTCATCAATTCAGTTGAGTACCATTGGGATTCGGATAACAGCGAGCCTCCTGTCGAGCATGAGAATTACAGCACACCAGCAAGGATCTACCAGCCACAATGCAAGGTTAGGCAATCAACGATCATGCACACAGGGAAGTGCCCAGCGCCCAACCCATAAACTTACCCTTACAGTAATATCTTTGAAATCCTGAAACCTTTAAACTCAAGTGTCAATTTGGAATGAAAACTGCCTTAAAATCCCTCAAACAGACCCAGAAAGCCCTGTACCCGTTCAATAAAATGAGCAGGAGTTCACAATGTTGCTGTACACACACATACATAATCAAGTTTCTGTAGCAATTCAGTTAGTAGACAAAAATACAAACAGCTACAAAAATGCTTCTACCAACATAAAATATCATTTATAACTTTTCAAATTTGTATAACATACTTGGTTTCTATCTTACATGGTACTTTGCCACATGCAGTCTGAATTAACATTCTGAAAGTAAACTTCTGTTGAAAATTAACACAAATAAATATTATACTGGTTAAAAACCACTGTGGAAGGAAAATGTAGACCATCTTACAAATAATTTTATCTTAACTCATAGCTAATTTCCATATTCAAAATGACAGCTGTGGCCAGTAGAGTTGGCTCAAATCCAGGTAATAGAGACATTGTTTCGTTGTTTGTTTACTGAGAAAGGCACCCCAATGGTATTCTAATTTCCTTTAAATACAATATGTACAATGTGAAAAGAAGTAGAAAGACACATCTGAAAAACCTATAAATTTGTAATGGTGAAATGCTAGGAGCACTACAGGTGTAGCTTAGAAAAATCCACCTGTTATATCTCACTAAAAATCCACGTGGAGGAGGAGAATAGATTTTTGAGAAGGGAAGGAATGGGGCCAAATGAATTAGACCCATGGCTCAAGTCTTTCAAATGCCAAGATCAAACTGACAGATTAATTGGGGACACCACATTTCAGGAAAACTAGTGTGAGGTCTCTACCAATCCCCTCATTCTTTTTCATCTAAAAACGATCTTTTAGCCAGCAGGAACATTCTGGAAGTCTGGTGATGCTGTAGCCACATTTGTTAAAGCTGCAGATGTCAAACCTGCTCATTTTCCAGGAACACAAGTCAAGTGCCAACTAAGTCAGTTGTTATAATGATGAAAGCTATAAATGATTCTTTTTTTTTTTTTTACTGAAATGACAATGCTATTTTAAATATGTTGCCTTATTAAACTATTTATGTCTTATTAAACTATTTATGCTTATCAAATTAGAACATGGACTGGAAAAAAAGTATTAAGTAGTTATGTTTCTTTACAAAAAAACACCCAAAGAGTTATGAGCACAGAGAATTATGGCACTTACATGTTAAAATAACGTTAGATGGCATATAGGTTAATTTGAAATCTTTCAGATACAGACAAGAAAACTAAATTAGGCCTAATTGTCTTGTGCTTAACTTGGCCATTTAGAGATTGTTTAATCTAGATGCCTTTATATCTATCATACCTTTTCACATGGAATTATTTTTTCTTCTTTGGCTTCTTTAACCCATGGAATGTTTTCAATAGGGTATTATTATCACTGGAAAAAATTTAAATGATGGTATAATTACACTGATGGAGCTCTATGAATATTTCATTCTTCACAATATCCAAGCCCATTATATTGATATTTTTCATCATTTAGAAATCTCTATGTGAGAGTATGACTGAAATTTGGGAGTTCCATGAAGAACTTATTGTGAATGTAATCCATATGTGAATCTTATTTCAGAGAAATAAAAGGAGTCAATGAATATCTACATATACAGTTACATGCTGCATATGGATGGATGTAAGTTTGAGAAATTCTTCTTTTCTATTATGTAGTGCACTTTCACAAATCTAGTGGTAGATATCTAAGACTAGAGGTAGCTACCTGATATATTCAAGACACAAGGTCGATATAAGTCCCAGGTGGGTGCTGATCATATAAGAACGATGGTTGTCTCTAAGTAAACTTTCACAATAAGGGGAAGTATATTGTAAGATAGTGATAAAACATACAAAATAATTAATACATACACTAGTACCATAGTGGGTTATTTTAATTATCATGGGCCCTATATGTTGTATAATTTTATATTACTGTACATATTTCTATCACAATGAAGTACAGTACATTTGTTTATGCCAACATGCTCACAAACATATGATGGATCTTGCCACAATTTATGATGGTGGTCGTACCCTCACTGTTCTATGGAAAGTTTTTTTTTTTTTTTATTGTGAGAATACTGTACAGAGGAGTTACAATTACATGGGCAAGATAACAAGTACATTTCTTATCAAACATTGTTGCCTCCTCTTTGTTTCCCCTTCCCATCCCTTCCCATACTCCCCCACTCCCCACCACCCCACCCTCCTCATCCCCCCAAAGTTGTAAAGTTCGTTTTTCGACATAAGGACTTGTACATCTCATTGTTGCAATGGGTCCACCTGTATCACTAGTTAAACAATTTGTTTTTCCACTCTTGGGCATTTACCCAAATGATCACAAACAAGACCACATTAAAACTATGAGCATAACTATGTTTATTGCAGCATTATTTACCATAGCTAAGATATGGAACCAACCCAGATGCCCCTCAGTAGAGAATGGATCAAGAAAATGTGGTATATATACACAATGGAATTCTATGCCTCCATCAGAAAGAATGACATTGCCCCATTTGTTAGGAAATGGAAAGACTTGGAAACAATTCTCTTAAGTGAAGTAAGCCAGGCCCAAAGAAACATAGGTCCCATGGTTTCCCTTATTTGCAATAACTAGTATATGTCTGAGTCAACCAGAAAAGGACAGAGAAGTTGATGTTAGGGAAATGAACCCCAAGATAAGTATTCAAATGTTTTTTTTCCTTTCATGCAATTGTTTCTAACATATTTACAAGATGATTTCTATGTTGCTTTATATGTCCCTCCCCCATGATGCAGAAGGATTTTGATACCTTATGACCTCATAGGAAAACTAAGTATGTGTAGTCCATTGTGTGACACATGAATGTGTTCACAAATAGCAATAACATTTATAATACTATACTTGTATGCCATACCAAAAAGTATTATACTGATATATCTATGTCCTTCTTCCCTACCTTGTATTATATATACATATGCATATATAATTATGTATTATATATTATATAACATGTTATATAATATATAATATATGATAAATATAATATATTATATTCCTAATAATTAAAGTTTATCCACTTCAGAAAAATAAATCAGTGTAGAAAAAGTATCTTAAGATAATTTTTTCATATATATTTTTATTGTAAAAATACTGTACAGAGGGCTTACATGAGTAGGGTAGTGAGTACATTTCCTATCAAACATTATTACCTCCTCCTATCTTATGCTAATTCTTTTATTTATTTATTTATTTATTTTGGTCCGGTCATGGGGCCTGAACTCTGGGCCTGGGCGCTGTCCCTCAGTGCTTCAGCTCGCGGCTAGCGCTCTACCACTTGAGCCACAGCGCCACTTCCGGCTTTTTTCTTTTTGCTTATGTTCCCAGCCCTTAAGCTAATTCTTAAATGTTAAAAGTTATAGAATATCAAAACACTAAGAAAGTAATAGCTCTACAAATTTTACCATGCCTCCAGCCTACTTATTGTTGTTGTTGTTTAGTTTTGTTATGAGATGGAGTTTCTAAAAACAGGCAGGACTTTTTTGCCTGGGCTGGCTATATATATATGTGTGTGTGTGTGTGTGTGTGTGTGTATAGATGATACTTATATATACACACACATATGTATATAGATATATAGATATATATATAAATAAGTATATATATATATATATATATATATATATATAAAAATGTATGTATGTATCCAAATCCAATTCTCCTGAGCAGCTAAGATTATGGTGCCTGGATGAGTGTATGTGTGTTTGTGTGTGTGTGTGTGTAAGAGAGAGAGAGAGACAGAGAGACAGACAGACAGACAGACAGACAAAGAGAGGTGTGCTTTTTTTGTTGCCAGTTCTAAGGATGGAATTGGGGGCCTGAGCACTGTTTATGATCTTTTATGTTCAAGGCCAGTGTTTTAAGATATGATTTATTCTCAGGATTATGTTAAATTATATTACTTAGGAAAGAAGTAAAATTAAATAATAAAGCATCAGTTGTATGCACTTTTAGACTCTACCTCATGAAGAATGCTTCAGTGTCACAGTCACTGCCAGTTTCCAAACCTAAGGAACTCAGATATCAAGAAAAGCACTATTGCACTCTAGCATGTCACCCTCTAGTCCACAAAATATTCCTCATTGACAACTTCAACTATAGCCAGAAAAATCTATGAAATAACGCTGTGGAAAAGATTAAAATTGGAAAAAATATCCCTATAAAGAACCAAGTTTGGTGTTTTTATATCTAAGGGATCAATATTAATATACAAACAAAATTGGCTCTGTCTTTTAAATAAGTGTCTAAATATTCAATAAGAGAAAAACCTCAAAAACGACATTGTGAATTTATGAAAAAAGAATGCACAAGATAAAAATCTGTAAAAATAAAACTTGTAGTTGCTGGGTAAAAGTTTAAAGGCTTATTTAAAAATATGCTTGGTCACTATAGAAATGAAGTGATGAATAGGAAGAGAACAAAAGGAAAATGATAAATTACGAAGTCATAATTTTAAGATCTCAAAGTATAAGAGTACATTTATTAAGTAAAGAACTTCTAGCATAACCTTTCATTCCAGGTATGCAGAGTTTGAAAAAAAAAATATCATAAAAAGTGTTAATGGATAACGAATTTCCAAAAAGCATGAAAGGACATGTTTTCTCAGACTGATTAGTTCCACCTGCTGCTACAAATGATGATATTTTAAATTCATACTTAAGCAAATCATGATGCAATTACACACAAGCATAAAGGGAAAGCTCTAATAGGTAACAAAGAAAAGTATGAAATATCAGCAAAGAAGATATTCCCAGGACATATGGCGTTAGCATAACAGTTTCAGAAGAAAAAGGCAGAGGTGATTATACCTGATTAAAAAGAATTATTCCTTTTTAAAATTACATACTGTTTAAGACAAAAATCAGTTATATGAGGAATCACAATTTTTCATAATTTTTAAGGATTCAAGACCTGAATTAAACTTAGTCGCATATCATGACCCTAAGTTAGAAATAATCTCAAAGAAGTACATGAAATGTAAATGAGAATAAAAGTAATAACTCAGTGGAAGATTGTGGCAAATCTAAGTCAGGTTTTAATATAAACAATTGGATCATATTCATAATAATTGTGAAGTGAGTTGAATGTAATTGATTACATGGATGATAATATTAAATTCAAAGTAGAGTTAAATAAATTTAAACAATAGTAAGAATATAGCAATTAGTAAAAATTAGGAAAAATCATCAGTAAAAATTTATTAGATGAAGGGTTTTATGGAATTTCCATTCAACAACGCTTTGTGAATATAATATTCTAGTAAATGAAGAAGAAGCTAGAGATCACCTACAAATTAGATGTGTTTGAAAATATGAGCTTATGGGGCTGGGAAGGTGGCTCAGTGGTAGAGCGCTTGCCTTGCATGCATGAGGCCCTGGGTTCGATTCCTAAGCACCACATAAGCAAAAGAAAAAAGACAAAAGTGGCACTGTGGCTCAAGTGGTAGACCGCTAGCCTTGAGCTGAAGAGCTGAGGGACAGCGCCCAGGCCCAGAGTTCAAGCCCCATGACCGGACCAAAAAAAAAAAAAAGAAAATATGAGCTTAAATCCATATAATACTAAAAGAATGGATATGACGCTTTGTGATTTCCTTCTAAGTGTAGTTGATAATATTAATGATTGAAACAATTGATTAGAAAAATAAAAGACCAGAAAAAAACCAAATGAATGATTACAAAAAAAACCCACCAGATGATGGTGACACGTGCTTGTAACCCTACATATTCAGAAGACTAATATATGAGGATCTTTGTTCAAATGCCATGAGACTCTTATTTCCACATAACCACAACAAAATCCAGAAGTGTAGCCTTGAGCATAAAACCTTAGGGACAGTGCCCAGGACCCAAGACCAGAGTACACACGCGGACACACAGAGACAAAGACAGACAGACATACTAGCAGAGAGACAAACAAACATACAGACACACAGACACAGACACAGACACACACACACACACACACACACACACAAATCAACAAATAGGAATTCAAAATGAAATGGTTCTACCTTGACCAAGTGTAACACACTGAATGCCAGTTCTTCTCATGCCTGTTATTTCGTACACTGTTAAGGAATAATCAGCAATATTACTTCTCTGTGCTTTCTCCCCAAGTTTGCTCATTTTTCACTGGCCATTGGAATCAGGGAACTAGACAGCTTTGTAGTTCAAACCTAACTTCTGTGGATCAGTCATCCAGCTTCCCTATCAAGGTTTGTGATTTCTGACATTTCTCCATGATGAAGTTACACAGTGGTGCTACCCAATAGGCTTGGGCTAATATCCAGTACTCCATCTGGGTGGGAACATAATTGTTGAAGTCTGAATTTCAGCATTCTAAAGCTCCTTGTTAGTGCATACCTGGACCACATTACCAATTTCACCTTTATGGCTAATAAATATTTTAAGATATTTGTTAAATTTTTAATATTTCCCAAACACCATTAATATTCTTTTGTCTCAATTAATGCTATTTTTAAATCCTGGACTATCTGAAAAATATTTTTAAATTATTGATATGTTTAAGTATTTTAATATTTTATAGAAAATTAATATTCTGGTGTATGCATCATTTCTATTAGAAAACTTCTCAAGTTTAAGTAAACTTCACTCATGTCAGCCTTCCCTTAAAAATAGTTTGCAATATCCCATGCTGAGTCTCTTCTTTTAGAATAGGAATAACAGGCATAATTTTATATAAAGTGCTGTGCCATTGGAAGAGGTCAGAGGGTACATATTTATGAGAAGAGATAGGTATCCTGTGGTGTGTGTGGCTTTTTCAAGAGCTATTTATTTTAAAATACACAAAGATGCTATTTTCTTTTAAATATCACATTATCTTTTAGGAATAGCGCATAGCTCATTCTGGAAAAAAAATGTCATCCACTTTAAAGACGTGTAGCAGTTTACAATAAAGCAAAGCAAAAGTCAAACCCGTAATTTAGCTTTTCTGCTAGGAAACATATGGTCAAGTTTATTGGAAATTAAAAGAGAAACATCTGAATTTGGCTTCATGTTAGAAGAAATTTTACATTATACTTATTGGTTGGCTGAATCCACTACTTGTCAACTGTAATTTATTCTTAAAATAATGTCACCTTGCCAACTGTCTGGGTTTTAATTGTAGCCACATTTAGTAATGAATTCTAACTAACACTGAAATTCTGTTGTCTCATGTATGTTTAGAGAGATGCATTTGTATATTCTCTCGTCTTTGGCTGGTATAAAAATCCCTTTCCCTCTCCTGTAAGAAAACAGCATAAATTCAGAATGATTCTGAGAACAGTATGGATTCATCATATTTTAAATGATCTAAAAACATTGTGTAAGCAGTGAGTGTAGCTTTATTTTTTTTTTAAGTAGAAGTTCTTTAGCCAGATACTGATAGTAGATTTGGCAGCTGAATGATATATTTCTGGAAATAGGAATATGTCCTAGAAGTAAAAGTTGTAGCTGTTCCTAAAGATTTATTAAAACTCAGCTGACACTTGCATCACTGATAGAGGTAATTTTATAGCTCTTGAAATTCTGCTGACCCTAAGATAATGAAACCACCACCTTATACACATTTGTATTCTGTGGCATCTTGTATAGTTGGTGGCATGGAATGTGAAATGCTATCATTATCTTCCTGAAGAATTCACAAAAGTAACTGAGGGCAAATGCATGGACTCAGAGACCCTGCAAAGAAGGGTAGATACAGTGTTGAGTTCCTGATGAGTGGTTATACACAAAACAAATGAACAAACAAATAATAATGATAAAAGAATTACTTTGGCAGTTAATAAATCACGAGTCTTGGAGATATGTATAGTCTCATAGCTAACATGGTTTTCTGTAAAAGTGTTTCCTTTATCATGTATCACAGCAGAGAAATTCTATTGTGCTCTAAAACAAATCTTTCCAGTGCATATGTAAAATATCACAAAAATGTGCTTAGAAAAAGCCTGGTGAATCAAAGATATGTGCATATTTATGACAAAGAATGCCACGGGCTGCACAATTGAAACCTCTGCTTATAATCCAAATAACATTTCCAACAGTATTTTCAGATAAGAACGTGTGTGAAACGACTCAGTGTCAAGTCTTAAGGCTCATTCAAAAACGGGGATTGTCTGTATAAATTGAGATGATTATTTTATATTGAAATTTTATAATAAAATCTATGGAGTTGGCTAACATTTGACAGCTTTCAGAGATTCATCACCAAACTATGACTTATTAATCACATATTCATGGACGTAGTTTACTGCACTGTTCAGTATTTCACTTCCAATTATAGTGCTGAGAAAAAAAAAACGATGAGCAATCAGTGAAAAAAAGCATGAGATCAGTAGAGTATGAAAGAGTAGAAGGATGCATAAATACAGAAAAGACTATGCATAGACAACTTTAGCAGGAGTTGTAAGATAAACATGTGAATCCGCTTTACTCTCAAAACTACATTTATTCTTTTGTGACTTCATCATAACTATTGGGCAAAATTTGCAATGTTTCCCCAATCAGCACTTCCCTCACCGCATAGGAAAAATATTGATCAAAAATCACTTTATTTATAACCCCTATTTCATCACTGGCCTTCTATTCTGAGTACTGTAGATGACTCTTTTCCAGACTCACCGTCTGCTACACTGTTACCACATTTACAATAGCTGCATTCATAATTATTGTTCTTGCCTACCACATGAATCACTTTGCCAAATTGTCTCCAAATGAAAAATATACATATATATATATATATAATTTGTCTTATAACGATATTCCTTTTTAAACTACCATAAAATTCTTCAACAATATACAATTCCTTTAATATTTTATACTAACTTGTCACTAACGTGTGCTGTAGCTTTCTAGACATTAGATTTCCAAATTACAGCATTTTTAAAATTTACCTCTAAGTAAATACTAATAATGATCAGTTACCAGAAAGTATTTCTGTTATTTGTTAAAATTTGACAAAGATTCAACTCTGAATCTAACTGTATATTGCTTTTCTGATAGCATTCATACTGATACTATCTGACACTTTATTTTATGCAAAAACAATAATAATTGAAACTTATTTTTAATGTTTCATGATGATATCATCTCAATGAAGAGGTATATTAATATCACATGACTGAAAGAAATTGAATTAGATTGATTAATTAAGTTCTTCAAGGAACTCATATTTTTCTATGCTGCGTGAGAGTCTAGAGAATGATGCTGTTTACTATCAAGTATGCTAATGAAGAATCTGGAGGTATGGCTCATATTGTAGAATGCCAACAACGCAACAAGCTGAGCAAGTGTTTTACCTGGCATTCAAATTCCAGTACTAGCAAAAGGAGGGTGATAATTAATTATTGGAATCAACATAGTAATTTAATAAAATAACTGAAATTTTACCATGATATTTAATAATAATATATAAAACTATTCATTAGTAAGAATTGACATTGTTCTTGAATAACTTCCTTGCTTCATTCTCTAGCTAATAATGTTTTCATGTCTACATATAGAGACAGAAATTTAACACTTGTGATGTAGTAGGCCACCTAAATGTCTCTCAGTAAACTTTTAGAATGTTCATTTACTTTAATGTGATGAAATGGTTCTCTCATATTAGCTAAACTTTATACAAGCTGAATCCTGATTTAGTCTATGGCATGCCTATACTTAGAACATTTACTTTAAGAACATTATAATTTTATTTTTATTTTCACAGCCTCTGATTATTTCCACAATCCAGTAATGTCTTTCTTTCATCCACTGAAGAAAACTTGGGAGCCAACTATTGAAATGAAATCCTTGGAGGACATAGGTTTCTACTGTAGTCTCCATGGTAGAATAGGACTCTAACTTCATAAGCTACAAAACATACAGATAACCCAATCACTATAAACAATACTCCCAATAGTTCTATAATTTACATTAGTTTATCCTATTGTCCTGTGTTTTAGAAGAATTTATATACATAGGTCTTCCCTCTTACAATAATCTTAAGTAAAATCATTCCTGTTTGGCTAATGTCAACTGATAAATTTTTTCTTATAAAACTAAGATTGGAGCTATGTGTGCCAGTGGCTCATGCCTGTAATCTTAGCTACTCAGGAGGCTGAGATCTGAAGATCACGGTTCAAAGCCAGCCCAGGCAGGAAAGTCTGTGAGACTCTTATCTCCAATAAACCACCAGAAAACAAGAAGTGGTGCTGTGGTTCAAGTGGTAAAGCATTGAGCTTTGTGGTAAAGAGCTTGAGCTGAAGAGCTCAGGAACAGTGCCCAGGCCTTTAGTTCAAGCTCCACAAATAACCAAAAAAAAAAAAAAAAAAAATCTAAGAACGGTAAATTGTTGGAATATGCAAACAACATCCTACAAAGCCAATGTTTACATATAAGTGATAAGATAAACTATACTTGTTTCATTTTCTATATTAATGACAAGGGTTATGAATTAAATAGCATTCAAACCCACCTTGAAGTTGACCTTTATCAATATCCAAATATATGAGTGTTGAATTGGGAAATTATTAGATAATATATAAGGTCAAAGACACATACCATTAGTCGATTTTTATTTCCCTATTATGGTCACTTCTGATTTTAAAAACCATAAAGAAAGGAGGAATATATGAATAGTGTTGTCAGATAAAATTCAATATATTCAGTTCAATTTAATTTTAGAAAACCAATAAGTATTTATTTATTAGGTATAAATGCCTGAAACTGAATTCATGAAATTCATAAGACATGCTTATTGCACAGTGTTATTGTCTGAAATTTATATGGAAACAAATATTTTATTCACTTAATTGTCCATTGTTTATTTTGTGGAACCTGTCAACTCCATATTTTGAAAGAATTTAACGTGAACAAACAAGATTTCTCTGGTTTCAGTAGAGGGAAAAAAGTAATACATAGTTATCTGAGGAAAGATAAAATTAAGCTAAAAACATTAAGGTGTACAAAACTCAACTAGAGAAGAAAAATAAAACAAAACACAACAAACATGCAAACATCATAATAGCCTATCAGTTTTAAAAATGTGGAAGCAAGAAGTTTTCAGAAATTATTTTCTTTTAGATATAGTCATACAAATAAAACTCTTTTTATAAGGAGAAACAAAGGAGGAGGCAACAATGCTTGATAAGAAATTTACTCATAACCTTGCTCATGTAATTGTAACCCCTTTCACAGTATTTTCACAATAAAAAACTTATTAATAAAAAATAAATTAAAAAATAAAAATATAAAGTTTGGTTGTTAAAAAAGGAAACATGGAACCTGGTGCCACCTGTAATTCTAGCTGGGCGGGAAGCTGAGATCTGAAGGCTGCAGTTCGAATACAGCCCTGGCGGGAAAGTCCATTAGATATATCTCCAATAAACTATGCAGAAAGGGCTGCAAGTTGCACTGTGGTTCAAGTGGTAGAGTGTTAGAACAAAACAATGTGTTTTAAAAAATTATCTGTATAAAAACTGATTAAATATGCATGTGATATTTAGAGGAATAATATTTGTGGAGAATAAAGGAGATATCTTAAAATCCAATCTGATTTTGTTTTTCATTGCAGTGGATAATTGTGTACCACTTCAATTACATCGAGTATTATTTCCCAACATGTAATATAGCACTTAATACTTGAAAAGCACTTTGCAATCATTTGCTAATGAAAAGTATTTATGAAAGCTATTCTTTTACTTCAGTTGTCATGTTGAGAATAAAAGCTTGAAATTTCTTGTGAAAGAAATGACCAAACAAAAGAAAGAACTGTAAAAGCATAAATGCTAATATTTAAGGAGAAAACCGTTTCTTTCTATACAATGCAAAGGCTTATTGAACAAAGCCAATTTATATCAAGAAACATTCATTGAATTCTTATATGTATCAGACAAAGGACTGAAATACTGGGGATTGGGAGAATAAACTTCAATTTTCACTATAAAGCAACAGATGATGTAATTAAGGAAAAGATGTTTGAGTTATAGAATAATTCAAACTTCTATAGGAATAGTACAGAGAATCATAGCAAAAGAGGTGTAGATTCTAGGTTATAAAACAGCAAATACTTTCTTCAAGAAGAAACAATTGATAGTTAACATAAGTAAAAGCACATTTTCAACATTTAGAGGTAATGGCAAGTGTGTGATAAAATGTCAGAGTATAAAAGTGTAGATGAAACAAAGAAATGTAAATGTAAAATGAGGGATCATGTCTTAAATATTCTCCATATGTAATAATGTCAACTACTGAAAAATGGAGGTCACTCATTTCTCTGTAATTCTTATTGCTTTGGGATTTACAACTTTTCCCCAGTAGCCTTTAATACACTAGGACAAACTTTTGCTGTGACAAAAATCCAATAAAAGACAGATACTATTAGTCTAAGCACATTGTAGATGGTCTACAATTGAAAGAATAAAAAGAAAAAATTAACATTATTACGTCTTCCAAAAGTATAAAACTTTTTTGTAAAAGGCCATTTGGTTATTTCTAGCATCATGTATGGTCCATATGAAATTATCAATATAGACAGAAGGCTGTAGGAAGCCAATGAAACACCTGAAATACAGTACAGTATATTATAGACTGTCTGTTGTCCACAGCTAGACTTTTCCTATAACTGTGAGAAATGTCTGGTAAATATGACCAAAATATCTAAAATATAACGTGAAATAACAGTTGGATAATGAAGTAGGTCAGTTGTTAAATATATGATCCTAACGTTTACACAAAAATATCAAATTGCTTACCTATATAAACTTGACTTCAAGGACCTCCTTTATGTTTCTTTTCACTTGGAATAAATATTGAAAATGCTTTTTTCATTATTTACATAATTTGGTAGCATATAAGTTGACATATAAAAAATTGTTAGTGAGTTCTTTCTTTGTGCTTGCTTAAAAGACATTTTCTCCAAAAACTTACAAATGTTTAATTATTTCCCGAAGCTGAAGATATTTTCACAATATCATTTTAACTTCTCAGGTTTGCTGCAAAAACTAGAGAGCCAGAAACATTTTTTTGTAGCATGCGCCACATTATTTTTTACTCAATTATGTGATATTAATACTTGTTGTCCATGGCTTTTTAGAGGAGAGAGTTGTCAATATTTTTCTACCGTCTTGTAATATTACTCATAAAAGCAATGAGAAAAAGGAAAATGAGAATGGAAAAGGAGAAAACAAGTAAGAATAGGAGACAATAAAATAGGAGTAGAAGAGAGAATTTAACTAATGTTAAATCATTTTTATATTGTATTAGTTGTTGCTATATGTCCACAATTTTCTTTTTTTTTTTTTTGCTAAGATTCTTCCAATTTCTACTGATTTTTATAGATACCCTCTACCACGTATTTTTTCAGGATGGATGCATTGTGATGTATGTATGACTGAATGTGTACTTTCTCCTAAGTAAACTGTTATATTGCCCTTACCTAAGTCCAAGTTTTGGATTTCTCTAATAATTATTTTGCTCAAAATTTTGTTACTGTTCAAGTTTTCCTTCCCACTTTGCTTTTACTCTGTACAAAATATTTTATATCATATAAGCTACTGCTTGTAAAAATATTTTTTGTCCATGTCTTCTATCTTGAGTCTTCTCATCTGTTTATTTAATGTCTCTGAATTTATCCCCTTCAATACAGTATATTGGATATTTATTTCTCATTAACAATTAATCTGACCTTAGTATCCCTTTCATCATGATGAAAATCTAGTAGATAAGCCCTTATTATCCCAAATATTAACAGTTCTGCACTGGCTTTAGCTAACACTTCTTTACATAAAATATTCCTCAACATACACTTCAAGTTTGTATTTGTTTCTACCCTGTCTTCATTATAGAAGTAATAAGAAAGCCTTTCACTCTAGATGTTTTCCAACATAGCAGGTCTAGCTGTTATTAGTCACTTTGGGCAACAACTTTCCATAACAACACTTTCCAAGCCTACTTTATCTGCTTGTCCATTTGAAGGAATGAAGCCCCAGGAGAACAGAAGCTACGCTTTAGAATTTCATGTGTTTTGGGCCTCCAGTCATTCCTTACAAGCGGTGAGCAATCAGTTTTATTTTCTGTCAATATATCATACACAACTATGGCACGAGATAATGTTACTTTTTGTGTCTCTCTAATTCAGTTATGATATAATTTGGAGTTTAGAAGTAACTTTGTTCTGCATGATCAATTTACTTAGTGAAAAATCCCTTTGATTCAATATTTTGAACATAAAACCTGTATTCAAGAAGAAATTTAAGTGTGCATACATACATGCACACACAAGAAGGAAAAGAATGGGAATTTGACATAAAAAGCAATTGACAAGGCAACTAGCTGCTGGTAAGACATTTACCTCAAAGCAATAAGATTGTTCTGGCTTTACTAGGAAACAAGAAATAGTCTCTTTTCACTCAAATTGAAAAGGAATAAAGCAAGATATTGATCTGAAGGAAGGAAATAGAGAGAGAAAAACAAAACCAAATAAATACTATTTCTTTTTGAGCAAAGGTTTCTGAGCAGCTGTCTTTTAATTCATCATTACTGGTTCTACAGAGACACTATATTAAAATCAAGCATTAATTGGTGAAAAACCCTTAAAACTTCAACCAATGTCTTACCTTAAAAAAAAAGAGCTACTATAAATTTGTAAGTGTAATTCAACTTTGGCTTTAACAAGAAAACATTATAAATGTTGTAATCCTCAACTAATCTTCAACAATTTTGTAAATTAGATAGAAAGGAATTTTCACAAAAGAATGAGAGAAGCCAGAGAACAAGTTCAGCAGAGTGGACAAATATAACTAATGACCAGAAAGGAACAACTGTACTTTGTTCATACCAAGCAGAATTAAAAAAAAAATAAATAAGTTCAATATTTCACCAGAAAGCACAGAACGTTTTTTTTCCCCCATCTTGAGCAACAGAAAAGTAATCAGAAATGTGGGTTCCCAGGAGCATTTAGGCCTCACAGGTCTATAGAATGTGCAAACTATTGTAAAATGGGTAAGAGCCCTACAATTGACAAAAATGGCAAGAGTTAAATCCCAGAGGGGGTCTCAGGTTAACTTCTAAACAGGTAATTGTGGCACTCGAACAATACACTGACCCTTTAAAACTTAGCAAATGATTTGGGGGAGAAAGCAAATAACCATTTTCGGTTAAATTAATTGAGCAAAGAAAGCAGAAAGAAAATGGATCACAAAAAATAAGACTGAGAAACACCAACAATGTGTTATATAGAATCTTAAAAAGAATTCCTAACCAATGAGATAATACCTAAGACTTTTTTTTTTTCTAAACATACACTGGGATCAAATTAAAACAAGGCTCAAACTTAGAGGAGTTAATTTGCTTTCTTTGTATTTCAGTTTTCTTTACAAAACATGCAAAAAATGCAAAAACTTTCCCAATGTAAAGAACGAGCCTACTGTTCATTGTTACATTGAAATCCATGCATTTGTTACAATATTATAGTTATGTATGTGGTTTGGTGCTTGATTTGGGAATTACAAAATGAATGTAAAATTCTTTTCTTTACCCTCCAAAAGCCCAAAACATATTTACTATCTCCATACTAATAGTTGTATGTTTGTCTTCATTATTTCTTTTCATTAGTGAAATATACTGTATTAAATACTGGAATATATGTTCTCTAACAGAATCATTCTCCTAAGGATTTTGCTTCTCATAGTGATAATTTTTACCTAACTTTAAGATTAGGATTGGATAGGATAATTAATTCTACAACAAATATTCTACATCCTAACCTCAGTTTTGGTTTTCCTTGCCATCCTTGATCATAATTCCCTATTGCTGTCCTACTATTGCTACTAACATATATTATCTACTGTAAATAGTGTGATTTAAATGGGAAACTTGCTCTACCTTGCTATTTAAGGACAGTGAACATCTGAAGTATCATACCCTGACACCCTTTTTGCCTTTTCCTTCTCAGTTATAACTCCGTGTTGATCATCAGGATGACATTTTAACTCCATGTGCAGTTCTAGTTCATCTATTAATGTCCTCCTGGAGTTTGAATTTCTTCTCTATTTCTTGTTGGTGCTCATGAAAAATCTGAAACCTGTGAAATCATCATGCTTTTGTAGATTATACCTCTGTTTTCTCTTTGATAGTTTTGCATTAGTTTGCTTGATATGTGTGGAAAATTTTATTTTCTAAAATGAGAATTTCAGTCTCCTTCCATGCTTCTTAGAATTAGCTTCCAATTGCTCAATTTATAGATTCCTGTAATTGTGGAAGAATTTATATTTATAGTTCATATCTCATTTATTTTATTTCCTTTTTAAAAATACCCATTTTTTACCTATATCCTAAAGTATGCTATAAATCTTTTTTAAAACATATTTCTTATTTTTTTTTATCTCTGTAGCAATCTAGAGGAATGTCTTAATCCATTCTTCTAACTTATTGATATTTTATACTATCAGTCTTAAAGTATTAACTGGTGTCTATATTTTTCATTTCCAAAATTTTTCAGAATTTTTAGGCTAAGTTTCTTTTACTCTTTTGTAATTGATATACATTTAGTTGGGTAAACTTTTAATCATATCTACCATCAAGTTTAAATTTAGATAACTCAATTATCTTTAATATTTCTATATATCTGTCATAATTTTACTGTTTTATATCTGCAGGCTATTTTCCTCAGTATATCAATTATTTTGTTGTTGAAGTTACAGTACTAGTGCTTGAACACCAGGACTGGGTGCTGTCCTTGAGCTTTTTATTGACCAAGGCTGGTGCTTGCCCTACCACTTGAGCCACAGCTCCACTGCTGGCATTTTGATCGTTAATTAGAAATAAGAATCTCCTAGACTTCTCGGCCCCATCTAGCTTTGAATTGGGATTCTCAGATCTCTGCCTCTGGAGTGGCTAGGACTATAGGCATGGCACACTAATACCCAGCTGCACGTTATTTTTAAGGGCTTTAGATGCTTTCACTAGTTTGATATCATTATATCATATTCTTTAGAATGTTGCTCTTTTCTTGCTCGGCACATAGTTTTAAATAAATTGTGGTTCCAATAATAACAAAAAAATTGAATAACAATATAATTTAAAACTGGAATGCTGTTGAGTGGTAGAGAATTTTTCCACCATCTACAAATTTCAGAATTTTGTTCTTACCACAAAAAAGGACCAGCTTTGGGAAGTGACGTTTTCCCAAACTTCCCAGCTTGCTCCAGTGTGTCATAGGTAAAAGAACCTCTGGCCAGGCAGCGATGGTTCAGGCCTGTAACCCTAGCTACTCAGGAGGCTGAGATCTGAGGCTCGAAGTTCAAAGCCAGCCTGGGCAAGAAAAGTCCATGAGATTCTTATCTTCAATTAACCTCCAGACTGGAAGTGGTACTGTGGCTCAAGTGGTAGAGCTTGAAGAGCTCGGGGACAGCGCTCAAGTCCATAGTAAAGCCCCAGGCGGACGGACGGAAGGAAGGAAGGCAGGCAGAGAGAAAAAAGAAAGGAAGGACGGAAGGAAGGAAGGAAGGAAGGAAGGAAGGAAGGAAGGAAGGAAGGAAAGGAAGGAAGGAAGGAAGGAAGGAAGGAAGGAAGGAAGGAAGGAAGGAAGGAAGGAAGGAAGGAAGGAAGGAAGGAAAGGAGGGAGGAAAGAAGGAAGGGAAGGAAGACAGGCAGGCAGGCAAGAAAGAACCTCTGCTTTCTAAATTGGAAACAAGCAGACTATCCATGTTAGCTATCCTCGCTATTCTGTGTTTTTGTTTAATCAGTAAGTTATAAACGTATTTACTGTGTTAGGAAAAATTGTATTTGGTTAATTATTACTCTGATTTATAATAGCTTTGCTTAAAAACATTTTTGGTGATAATGGGCTTTGAACTTAATGCCTTACATTTGCTACCCAAGCATTTTACCACTTGAGCCATGATCCCAGCTGTTTTGTTTGGTTTTAATGACTTTTCAGATGGGTTCATGAACCCTTCACTTAGCTCTGCTTTGTCCCACAATATTTATGTGTACTTATGCAGTGTAATGCTCTATTTTGGTTCAGTCATCTGCCTTCAATCAAAAACAAATATGAAAGAATTGTCTTTAAACCATTTTTGCATAATAGAACAGTGCTCATATTTCATCCCTTATTCCATATAGCATTGTATTCATAAACATCAGTATTTTAATAAATGTGAATTAATATCATAATTGGCCATTATTTGTATTGGAATGCAGGCAAAGCTCAAGTCAAGAAATGCCTATGCCTATTTGCAATAAATTCTTTTTTTTGGGGGGGGGGGTCTGATCATGGAGCCTGAACTCTGGGCCTGGGCGCTGTCCCTCAGCTCTTCAGCTCAAGGCTAGCGCTCTACCTGTTGAGCCACAGTGCCACTTCCATCTTCTTTCTTTTTGCTTATGTGGTGCTGAGGAATTGAACCCAGAGCCTCATGCATGCAAGGCAAGCACTCTACCACTGAGCCACCTTCCCAGCCTTGCAATAAATTCTTTAACTATTTATCTCTTTTAGGAATGGGCTGTTTGACAGAAAGTGCCAAGCAAAATTTGTCTTATTGCACAGTCAAGATTAGTGGACACAAGGGACAGACAGCATGTATATAAAATGGAATTGTAAGAAGCTATTGGTGATAGTGCCCAAGAACCACATGCTGGAAATCAGCAAATTCAAATAAAAAATATGTCTTCCTAGAGATAGAGTCCTTACTGGTCATATTTAAGATTGTGTTTGTTTATGTCTTGCTCATTCATGAATCAACTGATGGAACTAGCTATCATTATCTAACCTGAGCCTACTATCCATGCTATGATAAAAAAGGATTGATTCTCATACAAAGCACACAAACTAGAAATATGATTTTTTTACAAAAGAAAGCAGATGGAAACGTGGCAAACAACAAATATTTAGTAAGAGGGAAATGGTGTTAACTATGAGTAAAAAAATATTGATTACATAGAAACTAAACCTATTTATAATATACGATATTCTATCTGCATATATATTCAGTCATTTTAAAATATCATATATATATAAAACACTAAACCTATTGATAATACATGATATTGTATCTGCATATGTATTGAGTCATTTTAAAATATCAAATATATAGGTAAAACTCTTATGCAATTATACATATATAAAACTCTTATGTAATTCCTATACTTTCTAATTCCTATACTTTCTAATACATTGTTGGCAGAATAAAACACTATAAATAATATTAAAACAAATTTAAATATCTGAAACATATTAAAAGAAGGAGAGGTGGCTTCAACAATAGAGGGATTTAGCCATCTCACAAATAAATCTGGAGGAAGCTGGGAGAGATATCTACTAATAGCTTTATAACCTTAGTTATCACATTCCCTCCATTTCTGTTCTATGCTTCATAGAAAACACTTCTCTTTAAGATAACACATGCTTTATAATCTTTCTGGGGCTCTCATGTGGAGTCACACACTCAAGAGTATGGGGAAAATATATATACATATACACGTATATAGGCACGCTGTTTGAAAATGAGAAAAATAAATATGAAAGATGATTGAAAACTTTTCATTTTTGATGTTTTAAGATGAACATTATAATATACTAACCAAAATGGCTGTATTAAAATACCATGGATATTATTTTATCTCATTTTTTGATCATGAGAAATAATCTGGAATTGGTAATATTAACCACACTTTTGATTTATATTTTCTTTCATAAAGATGCAGTTTGCTTTTAACACCTGATCTAGCAAAGCATTTTTTCTGAGCATCTTCACATTTTATGTGCACATTAATAGTGAAAACTTAAGGAGCTAGTGAACTCTAGCTGTATAATTCCAGGTTGAATTTAATGATGCATAAAGCCACCCAAGATCTCACCCTTTTCATAGTAACGCAAATTCAAATGTGATATGATTCTGAATTAATGGACTGATATTTAAATAATCTGAGACATGACATAGACATATTAGCTTATTTCTTCAATAAGTTGTCAAATATTTCAAAGCCAATTTTCCTAATTCAGGCTCTGGAATTCAGGATTTCTTTGAAAGTAAACATAGCAAACATAAATAATTAACAATGTTCATTAAAATGTAAAATATATTCTGCTTAACTTGAAATACACTCTATTCATTCTTAAAATACATGCTTAGAATTTCAGTTCTCACAACACATAACTAGAACTTAACCAGATTTATTTAAAAGTTAATATTTTGAAGCATACCTTGAATTGTGATATAAAATCTTTGGAAGGAAATTATAGAGTCCTATGTTTGTTTCCTGAATGACAGCAGTGGACATTAGTGTTCAATTTTCTTTATTCCTTTCTCTTCTTTTTTTCTTATTCCTCCCTCCTTTCTTCATTCCCTTTTGTCTTTATCATTCTTTTATTTTAGAAATTTATTCACTTATTTTATTTCTCAATTTATTTGTCCATTAATTTATTATTTGTTTATTTGTATCTTTATTTATATATTTATAGAAAAAGGTGTTAGTGAGTTTTCTATTGTACAAAGATAGCCATAAAGTTGTATGTAGAATTCTGACTTTGCTATTTTCTTTGGTTGGACTCTAATTTATACACATTGGTATGTGTGTGACATATTGATAAAGGTGGACTTCTGAGGGTTAATTTTGCTCTTAACTCAGTTGGAGAAATACCTAAGAACTCTTCTGGAAGTATCTGTAAAGTTGCTTCAGAGAGGATTTGCTAAGGGAGAGGTGAATCATCTTGAATATCATAAACTAAGCTGGGAGCCCAGAATGAACAAAGAAAAAAGGAATCCTATTAGTTCAAACAAACCCTCTGCTTTCTGGTTTCGCTGATTTGTGTAGCTGTGCTTCGTTATACCCTTTTATCATACTACCTCATCCTTAATCCAGCACACACAGAACTAGCCTACATCACAGAAACCAGGAGCCAAAAATAAATTCTATCTCCCTCCACTATCAAGTATTTTCTTTTTTCTTTTTCTTTTTTTGTGGGTCATGGGCCTTGAACTCTGAGCGCTGTCCCTCAGCTCTTCAGCTCAAGGCTAGTGCTCTACTACTGAAGCTACAGAGCCACTTCCAGTTTTCTGGTGATTTATTGGAGGTAAGAGTTTCACAACTTTCCTGCCCGGGCTGGCTTTGAACCATGATCCTCAGATTTCAGCCTCCTGAGTAGCTAGGATTACAGGCATGAGCCACCGGCGCCCAGCTATCAAGTATTTTCTAATAGCAGTGGAAGGCAAAGAATTGGAAGAAGAAATATTTATTACAAATGCAAGTGACAATGGTAATAATACCAAAATAAGTTTGAAAGACGTATGTCCTATTTATAAAAGCCCTGCTTTCTTATGAATGGCTAGGTTTGGCTGCTTGGTCAGAGTTTATTGGTTTCAAAAACACTTGAATTGCTTTGGCACTTTAATAGACATGGAAGTAGCCTTGTAGGTGTTCTTGCTGTGTTAAGGTCAGGAGATATCAATGTTAACCTAGTTAGGTATTGAGAAAAGAGATTTACTCTTACCACAAGTCATTACAATTATTTACTTTGGTGTGATCTGTCATCAACTACAACCAGCATTGATACATCTGTTTTTAAAAAATCACTATATTAACTAATGGGAAATATTTGTATGAATGCTTATGTGAAAATAAACAAGTTGGAATCCAAAAAGTATTATTTTTTAGAAGTTTCACTTTGAAAGGCAAGGTGTAGGAGTGATTTTCTCAGGTTCCCTTCTGGCCAATTCATGGAACAACAGTAATCAATCACAATTGTTTTATAGAACTGAGTTGCTGGTACCGTGTCACAACAAACTGATTAAGCCCTCCCAGAAGAAATCACCAACTTTATTGGGACTAATGTTATCTAAGATCCTAAGTTAGAAAGCTGTTTTCATTTACCCTTCAAAGGAAAAACCTTGCTTTTCTAAACTCCACAAATCTGATTTAATTTTTATTTCACAATGTACCTAACTCAAATGATACACTACACCATGTTCGTAAACTAGAAAATATCAAAACATTATATTTATGGGATAATCAGGACAAATAATCTCCCTTTCAAAATGATTTACTAATTAACTCATTAAAATGACATCAAGTTATTGTTTAACTTGTCTTACATGTTTGCTTTTTAACATAATTATTTTAACTAATTGCCTGGCTTTTTTTGCCTTGATGGTTCAAACTTTAGTTGTTGTCAACTTTTGATGCCTGATGTTATTCAATAAATGTTACTTAATGAGGATTTATAAGTATACTGTGAACTTTAATAGAATAATAAGTCCAATTTTCTCATTATTCAAATGAAGGTAAAATAAAAGATGATCTTGGACTAAGATCTATAAAATCTGTAAACCTTCTCTTCTTCAAAGTTAGTCTCAGAGAACATCAAATGATATTGCATACCTATAGTCCCACCACATAGGAAATTGAGGCAAGGAGATTATGAATTATACTACAGTCTCAGTAATATTTTTTGTGTTGGTTATAGTTTTGTTTTGTTTTATATTGCTGGGATGAAGAAGGTAGAACTTGTTTGTGTTGTAAATGAGTTCCTTACCAGCAATATTTGCTAATAGAAGGTCACTGATTTGGTTTTGTGTTCCTATGAAGAGACTCTGAAAATGAAAGGCGAGGGCAGGGGATCATGAAAGCATAATTTATTCAAGTGAGAAGAAGAGAAACAAAACTCTCAAGTGTCCTGATAGCAGGTTTCTGGCAAAGTGATTAGAATCCAGAGTTTTTTTTTTTTTTTTTTAAATCTATGTAGCTTTGGGTGTTGTTTAACTTTTATTATAAGACACTTGGAATGTGACTTGCTCTTTGGTTGGGCATAAAATATTTTGATGTGTCACTTTAGCTTTAGTGCTCAGAATAGGTAGGTCATGCTATTCCTTTCTTTCTGTCTCTCTGGGTCAAATGACTGTTACTAAAGAAGTGAGTTCCTTTTTTATCCCTTGACAACTTATTCTATAAGTCAAAGAGGCATTGACTATGTCTTCTTCACATATTGCTAATAGCTTTGGACACAGTGCTCAAGGGACAGTGAAATTTCCAAGGGCCACTTTCTTCTTAGCTATACTGATTATTGTTCACTACATAATTATCCTGCCTGCTTACATGTCCAGCCTATTCTAGAGAATTAAGATGCTGAATAGAAGAAGAAGAAAAAAATCTCAGCCAAATAGAAGAACTTTTATTGGCATAGATAACCAACCAAGGATAGGGAAATACAGAATGTTGGATGTCTAGTCATTTTGTTGGTATATTTGAATCTAGTTAGTGATTTTTTGACAACAAGAGTCAGAATGTGAAGTTGGAGTGTACACTTGTTTACTATACTGGCACTCCATCACCTGATCTATACCTCCAGCTCATTTTTGTGGTTATTTTGGAGATAGTGTCTCATAAACTTTTCAATCTGGATGGCCTTTAAACAAGACCTTTAAGATCTCAGCCTCTAGAGTATTGAGGATTATAAGCATGTGCCACCATCACCTGATAATTCTATTTAGTAATTTCAATGCTTTATATCCTTAGCTTTCTATGCATGTTTGGTATCATGCTTTCTGCTTGAAGTGAACAAAGGCACCAGACTGATATGGATGACTTATAGTTTGTTTGCCAGGAAAATGTATGTAGAACAATGCATGGGGTTATTTTTTGTATTTGTAAGACTATAATTGAATTAAAATACAAGAGGATCTGTAGCTGAACATATAATTATAATACCATTGTTTTAGTAGAAGGGTACAGGCACACCTCTAATCTGTATAGCAAATATTAGTTTGTTGTTATTCAACATACATTCTCCTTTCCAAATTCCAATATTCTGCAAGCTGTGTGAAGCTCTTACACTGCAAGCGACTTCACCTCTCTAATCTATTGTATTATTATTACAATAAATTTTCAAACCACCTCATGTCTTTGTTACATCTTGCCAAATAAAAGAAAGTTGAACTAATAAACACTAAAAATAATTTACTTTCTATCTCCCTTTCCTTGAGCAATAAGTTTCAAATATCTTGCTATATTTTGAAGTGATAGATTACAATGATTTGGTGATTTTCCCTCCCCCATATGAATTTTTTTTTAGAATATGAGTGCAGGAAACACTATTTCTGGTGATTATTTAAATCATATAGATAGTATTACCACCACTCCTATCATCTATCATTCAGACAAAAATCCTTTAGTCTCCTTATCATTTAATTTCTTCTACAACATTTGAAATACTCAGTTTCATTATCACCCTGCTTCTTTTTCATACTTTGTATTTTTTCATAGCTAAAGATGTAATACCTAGTGAGCACCACAATATTGTCCCTTTATTATCCTACTTTACAGAAGAAAGATTAAAGTACTGACGAGAGATTAACCAGCCCAAAATTTTACTTCATTTTTTAAAAATTTTTAACTTTATGTTTTACAAGGTTGGTATACAGAGGGGTTGCAGTTATGTGAGTCAGGTAATGAATACATTTCTTTTTGAACAGTGTCACCCTCTCCCTCATTTTCTCCTAGTTTTTCCCCTCCCCAAAGTCTCCCTGCCCAGTTGTATAGTTCATTTCCAAAAGTGTTTGGTGAACATCACTGCTGAATTAGCTCACCCTTTGTAAAATCAGTAATGAATGAAGCAAAGTTTGAGAGTATTCAAAGGAAAAGAAAAGTGAGATTTTTATACTGACCTGTTCATCCCTGTTATGTAGAGAACACAAATAGGAGGATTAAGGTCCAGACTAGCCCAGGGATAAACTGGGAACCCATCTCAAAATGTAGCAATTTGGAAACATCTGCTTAAGTGACTTAAGTGGTATAACCCCTGCCTAGCAACATATGACCTTGAGTTCAAATCTCAATACAGATGGATAGATAGAATGTTTTGTGTATCTTTTCCCATTCTAAAATTTATTGAAAGTGTTTGCTTCTACATATTATGAAGTAAATTCTAAACTGAAGCTGAACTAACGTGATAGCATGGTTGCCTTCAATTGTGGTAGGGAGCTGAGGTGTTTGGTGCAAGACTCATGAGGATACATTTGTTTTAGATGTATAAATGCATTAAATGTCCAAGTAACTCTATCAGTTGGATATATACACTCTCAGTTATCATGACATAGGTTTACTGTGTACAGAAATTAAATTGGCTACAGAATGAGCACAAAGAATGTTTGTGGGGAAGAGAAGGGAATTGTGAAGAAAAGTGAGCATGAGTGTATCCAAGAGTGGGATGCAGTGAACAATTTCAAACCCTGCTAGAAGATCAAGTCAGTCATTCATTTCATACAAAAACGTGGGCACAGAATTCACATGTAAAAGCAATTTGACAGATTGAGTATGTCTAAAGTTTAATTGGGATGCATATAAGTATGAACTGGAGGAGAGAAATTGGAGATACTGTGCATGAAGAACTATTTTGAGGTGGAATTTCTGTAAAAAATAACAGTAATGAAAGTGTATTTGGTAAAAGATAACTTAGATATATTGATTAAGAAGTGTATATATAAATATATAAATATGCACATATATACATATATACAAGTGTGTATATATACAAAATGCATATACATACATACATACATATATATATATATATATATATATATATATATATATAATCAGGAACTTCATGGTGAGGTTATAATTCTTTAAAAAGGAAAATTCAGTATTGTGGAAAAAATAATGAGAAGGACATCATTGATGGAACAAGCTCCCAAGTAATATGGAATCTTGTTGTCCAATGGAGGAACCAAATTTAAAACAAAACTTGGAAATACCTGACAAACGATAAAGGCCAAAGTCTGGTAGAAATGAGAGACAGGATCTGTCTATAGACACTTGGTGGTTTGGAAGTATGTTCTCTTGAATATGTGTTTTAGTTTTCAATGCAAGTAAAAGAAATTTTATCAACTAGCATTAACATCCAAAGGAGAAGTTAAAAGATAGTGGGAATTTATGAGTGAAAAGGTATAAATGTAAATGCAAATGTAAACAGTTACAAAAGAAGTGAATATGTTTAATATGTTTTTATCTGCAGTCTAAATACCTATCAGCTATAGGCTAGGATTTCATTCCACTCTGAGCTCTGATGTTACAATAAAACTGACGGAGTGGTTTACAAAGTAGTTTATAAGTATGGTAAGACACATATCAAGGCTCTGCGAGGTTTTGTATTGTAGTAAGGCCTGTGTACTCCAATGGGAAGGAGTGATAGAACCACACATGGTGAAAGAGAGAAGGGTGAGAAGGTGAGTGCTCTGACAAGCCTCTTTTATCAGAACCTCCATTCAACTGAAGAGGAACTGATCAATACCTGATCACAGCCTAGAGTTTTGCCTGGTAACCCTAGAACCGTCTCCATGAAGTTTTACCCATGTCAATTTTGAGGTATACATAACCTGGATAACTCTAGGAAATGACTGCTTTACCTTTATAGGGTGCTTACTATTTGATAGGCAATGCTCTTTGTGGCACATATGAATGAACTAATTACAATGACCTAAAAGGAAGATATTATTATAATTGCCCTATACAATGATGCTAAAATATTTTGCCCACGATAATACACGCACAAAAATAAGGTACTACTGACTCATTTCTGTAATCCTGGCTACTCAGGGAGGATTATAGTTCCAGGTCAGCCTGGATAAGAGATTTCCAGAGCCCATCTCAACCAATAACTAGCTTTGATGAGGCTCACCTGCTATGTATGCATTAGGCTGAAGTTACAGGCTCACAGTAAAAGGTCTAGCTTTGGAGACCCCCATCTCACCCGAAAATGCCACTATTAGCACACATCTATTATCCCAGCTACTGCAGAAAGCTGCTATCTCACTGCAAACTCACTCCTATCTCAAAACGTACCAGAGCAAAATCTATAGGGTCATGGCTCAAAAGCACCTGCCTATCCAGGTTTAACCCCTGAGTTTAAACCACAGTACTGCCAATATTTTTTTTTTCAGTTTAATTTTATTTTATTTGTGAACATACTGTACAGAGGGGTTACAATTACATGGGCAGGATAATGCGTATATTTCTTACCAAGCATTGCATCCTCCTCCTTTGTTTACCCTTCACATCCCTTCCCAGCCTCCCCCCTCCCCCCAATCCCAATCCTTCTCCTTCCCCCCCCCTTCCCCCCCCTCATTTTGGACATGATAACTTGTACTTCTCATTGTTGCAACAGGTCCGCCTGTATCCTTAAACAACTGGTTTTTCCCCATCTCCTCCACAAGTTATACTGACACCAAATATAGTGAAAGCAGGGGTTATACTGTGGGGGAGGGACATGCAAATAATCTTATAAATGCGTTAGAAACACATGCATGAAAGAAAAAAACATTAAGATACATATCTAAGGGTTCATTTTCCTGACATCACATTATCTGACCTTTTCCGCTTGATTCGTACATATACTAGATATTGCAAATAAGTGAAACCATGGGACCTATGTTTCTTTGGGCCTCTGCCAATATTTTTTTAAAGCCTCAATGGGAATTATTTGATGAGGACTCTAGGCACTTATGAGTCTTCAGAATTCAATTCTGAAATACCAGTTACACTGATAATTCAGTGGTGATAATTTGGAACATGATTTAAGAATCTACTGGAAGCTTCTCTTTGTCTTTAGGCCAGTTATTAACCAGGCAGTTGTTTCTTTGAAGATTTGTTTTGGAGGGATTTAATTTTTTGAGTTTTAACTATATTTTAGATATGAGACTCTTGTTCATTGTATGGCTAGTGAAGTTCTTCTCTCAATCCATGGGTTTTCTATTGATCTTGCTAGCTATGTCCTTTACCATTCAGAAGTTCTGTAGCTTCATGAAATCCCATTTGTCCAAGCTTTGTTTGATTTGTTGTGTTTCTGGGTCTTTATTAAGAAAATTTCGGCCTGTGCCAAGGAGACCTAGAGTTTCTCCTATTCCTTCCTGTAATGTTTTCAGTCTGCTTTGACTTTGAGGTCTTTGATCCATTTGGAGTTGATTCTGGTGCAGGGTGATATATAAAGACCTAGCTTTAGTTTTTCTACAAGTAGTTAACCAGTTTTGCCAGCACCATTTACTGCAGAGGTTGTCTTTCTTCCATTCTATTTTTTTAGCTCCTTTATCATTTCTGGGTCTTCTGACTGCTGCATCTCACAGAGTTAACATGTACTTGAGCACCTCAGAAGTCTGTTTCTGTACTCAGAAGTAAACATGCAGAACAGTGTGATAAGGTGTTTTTTTAATCAAATAAACTCTTAACAAATATTATCTGAAATAATCCAAGAAGGAACAATGTTCACAAAGTCTTTAGATGTGAACCATGGACTCTGTATCCCCAACATTTGAAAACTACGGGAATTTGTAGGAACTGTAGTTAAAAGGCAGATGATTTCCTGGCTTTTAAAATCCACATCTGTATGGGCAGATAGCAATCACCTTGAAAGTCTGATTGCTGAAACAGCCTTTTGTAGAAAGCTGACAAATTTTGGATCAAATTGCTGTCGGCTATATTTTCAAAAAGGTAGATCTTAATAATGACATTTAATTTTTCTTACTGAACAAATGAATGAGTTTCAAGACTGCTTCTACAAAGACAAAGTACTATATAAATTCCACATGAAAGCAGACCCTAATTTAAAAAATAATACCCTAATGATACCTAATTACTTCCTTGAGAATAAGCAGCAACCTAATTAGTCACCTTTATCTTCCTATGCACCTGGAATTGCCATTGTGAATAAAGCTGCAAAGTGCAGTCCATTTTTAAAACAATGCTGTGCAGTGGAGGAGACTAAGAAGGCTTGGGTCAGGAAGACAGGGTAATTTATGACAAATCATTACACTTTCTAATGACATTTGATCCATTTCTGAGTGAATTAATAAAATAATTAACAGAGTTTGGGAAACTTCCCATGGAAATTTGCAAGTAATCATTTGAGAGCTAAACATAAAACACTTCCTGGTATGGCTAGCTAAACTGTAGTTAGAGAAAAATGTGTTCCTGTGGATATCAGATACTTCTCTCTCACCACAAATCTCTCTCTTAATGAGATAATGTCTTCTCAAAAATGGGTGGTAAACCAAACTAACCCAACTGATAAACATTCACATGAGTTCCTGAAGGTGCAAATCTGTGGACAGAAATTGTATATTTTTAGATGTTATTTTAGTTTGTGAGATCTATATTTCCAAATCTGTTCATCAGACCACTACAATTCTTTTTTTTATTTTTATTTTTTATTGTAATCTGTACAGAGGGATTACAATTACATGGGCAAGATAATGAGTACATTTCTTATCAAGCATTGCAGCCTCCTCCTTTGTTTACCCTTCACATCCCTTCCAAGCCTCCCCTCCCCCATCCTACCCCCCCACCAAAGTTGTAAAGTTCGTTTTCGACATGATAACTTGTACTTCTCAGTGTTGTAACGGGTCCACAGTTATCCTTAAATGACTTGTTTTTCCCCTTCTCCTCCACAAATTGTACCAACATCAAATACAGTGAAAGCAGGGATTATACTGTGGGGGAGGGACATACAAAGCAACAAAGAAATAATCTTATAAATGCGTTAGAAACAAATGCATGAAAGAAACAAAACATTTAAATACATATCTAAGGGTTCATTTTCTTAACATCACATTTATCTGACCTTTTCTGCTTGACTCATACATATACTAGATATTGCAAATAAGGAAAACCATGGGACCTATGTTTCTTTGGGCTTGGTTTACTTCACTTAATATAATTTTTTTCCAAGTCTTTCCATTTCCTAACAAATGGGGCAATGTCATTCTTTCTGATGGAGGCATAGAATTTCATTATGTATATATACCACATTTTCTTGATCCATTCATCTACTGAGGGGCATCTGGGTTGGTTCCATATCTTAGCTATGGTAAATAATGCTGCAATAAACATAGTTGTGCTGGTAGCTTTAGTCTGGTCTTGTTTGTAAACATTTGGGTAAATACCCAAAAGTGGGATTGCTGGGTCATAGGGGAGTTCTATGTGAAGTCTTTTGAGGAACCTCCATACTGCTTTCCAAAGTGGTTGAACAAGTTTACATTCCCACCAACAATGAAGTAAGGTTCCCTTCTGTCCACATCCCCTCCAGCATCTGTTGTTGTTAGAGTTCTTGATTTTTGCCATTCTAACTGGGGTGAGGTGGTATCTCAATGTTGTTTTGATTTGCATTTCTTTTATGGCTAGGGAGGTTGAGCATTTCTTCATGTGTCTATTGGCCATCCTTCTTTCTTCTTCAGAGAAGTTTCTCTGTAAGTCTTTAGCCCACTTGTTTATTGGGCAGTCGTTTCTTTGAGGATTTGTTGTTGGGGGATTTAATTTTTTGAGTTCCAAGTATATTTTCGATATGAGACCCTTGTCCGTTGTATGGCTAGTGAAGATCTCACAATTGGTGGGCTTTCTATTGATCTTGCTAGCTATGTCCTTTGCCATGCAGAAGCTCTGCAACTTCATGCAATCCCATTTGTCCAACCTTTCTTTGATTTGTTGTGTTTCAGCCTGCGCCAAGAAGACCTAGGGTTTCTCCTATTCCATCCTGTAATGTTTTCAGAGTCAGACCACTACAATTTTAACATCCACATCTCATCAAAAATCATTAGTATTCTTCGCTATATTTTAATTTCTCTGTGAAATTATATAATAAGTTATGAATCAACATATCTTCTTTATTCCTTCAAAGAAATACTGAACTGAAAGCATGTGCTACTTTGTTTCTTTTTCTCTCCATCACTCTCCTGGTAATCTCTGACTTTCTCATTCAGGTCAGTGCTGGTGTTCATGTGTTCTTGCCCAAAGAGTTCTACTATCACTTTACAACATTTCTTCCATGGTTCTACTTGTGTCATAATCTAAGTTCCTAAAAACCTTCTTTCATGTTGCTATGACATTGGCTCCCTAAGGTGATCCAAATCACTGCTGAGAACTACTTTTAGAAATGACTTGTTTTTAAGTTGTTCATGGGGCTTGAACTCAGGGCCTGGTCACTGTCCTTGAGCTTTTTTGCTCAAGGATAGCATGCTACCACCTTGAGTCACAGCTCTATTTCTGATTTTCTGATGATAATTAGAGATAAGAGTCTCATAGACTTTCTTACCCCAGCTGCCTTCAATTCTCAGATCTGAGCCTCCTGAATAGCTACGATTACAGGCATGAGGCCACAGGGCCTGGCTGAAATCACTGACTTTACAAATGTACAAATTATATGATTCTGTTGCCATGATGTTGTGTAACTTCATAATATGTATGGACTGGGAGCTGTAGAAGTATCCAATCTGTAGAATGTGTTAACTGTTCCCTGTGAGAATTTAGAAGTTCTTCTTAATCCTTGGTGATGGCTAGTAGAACACATTAACAATTTCTTTTAAATAGAGACTAGATAAACTACATATCTGGTGCTCTCTAATCATAAATTTAATAATCCGTTTGACTCAACTAGGAAGTTGAATCAGCTGATGTTTCTTTGTTTAATGAAATTAAGATACCGGAAATTGATATTTTTAAGAATCAAATACTCCATGGGAGGAAGGGAATGAGAGGGACACAAGAGGTTTTATCTTTGTCACTTTTTTTTAATGTACTATGTGAATTTTTGTTTCTTTTGTATGTTCTTCCTCCATGGTATAACCTATGTTGTCATTGCATTTGATTTCAGTGCCCTGCATCTTGTATATACATTTTTCTAATTCAGGGAGGGGAAGGGAAATAATAAAATGCTGAAACAAGGATACAGGACGATCTAGTGTAACAATGAGATGTACAAGACATTATTTTGAAAATGAACTTTACAACTTTCTAGGGAGGGAGGACTTGGGGAGTTGGGAATGAAAGGATAGTAGGAGAAAAACAAAGGAGAATGTAACAATGCTTGATATGAAATGTGCTCATTACCTTACTCATGTAACTGTAACCCCTCTGTACAGTATCTTTGCAATAAAAACATATTATAAAAGAGGGAACAGCTAATACTAAGCAAAAGGAAAGAAATAGTTGTATTGCCAAAGCTCGAAGAATTCACAAACTGTACAGACCAAGATAGTGACAATTTGCCTCATGAAGGTTAGAATGTTTTTGTGACTTTAACTATGTATCACTATCTCACAACACTGTGAAATGTGTGAAATTTATGTAATCACTTAATCACAATAAAAATTATTTAAAAAAAAGAAAACTCAGAAAGGACCATCTAGAATGAAACAAAATTAGCACTTAGGAGGGCCTAACTTCTGCCTTGATTCCATGCATATGCGTTTGATATGAGTCATTTTACCATACTAGGGACCAGTTTCTATGCCCACAAATAAGAATGTGAATTATGAGAGGGATTCATTACAAGGGCCTAGGAATACACCTGCTCAGACCTCCTTTATAATCCCTTAGGGCTACTTGCAATGAATATAGTTTCTTGCGGGCGTTGAGTAGAATCCACTCCCCCGCTGGCAACAAATGAACCCCAAGATAAGGATTCAAATGTTTTTTTTTTTCTTTCTTGCGATGGTTTCTAACATATTTATAAGATTATTTCTTTGTAGCTTTGTATGTCCTTCCCCCACAGTATAATGACTATTTTCACTGTATTTGTGGAGGGGAAGGAAAAAAACAAATTGTTTAAATAGGGATACAGGTGGACCCTTGCAACAATGAGATGTATAAGACATTATGTTGAAAATGAATTTTACAACTTTGGGAGGGGCAAGGGATGGGGGAGATGGGAAGGGATGGGAAGGGGAAACAAAGGAGGAGGCAACAATGCCTGATAAGAGATGTACTCATTACCTTGCCCATGTAGTTGGAACCCCTCTGTATGGTATTTTCACAATAAAAATATAGTTTTTTATAATCTTAAACAAAGAATCAAATACTGATGTTTAAATAAAGAAAATTAGAGTGTGAGACCAACCTGAGCTATATCATGAGACCATTCTTCAAAAAAAAGTACACTGCTGTTACTACGTGTAAATATTTATACACTGAATATCTTCATATTATTTGCATCATTTTAAATCTTTCTAACTCCTATAAGTACATATGATAACAAATCTAAACTTTCTGAACCCCATGAACCTTATTTCTTAGATTAATAGCTCTTCAGAAAGATGAAAATATTGGCTACTATCTCAATCTTAGATAGAGTCCGGTCCCCATGGTAACAGAGATTTGGTTTCCAATATCAGACTCTAACAAGCCACCAAGCCTCAGAGCATTTCAATTTGTGTTAAAACCTGAAAAGATATCATAAAAATGCCAGAAGTCCTGTGAGTACAAGTATGAATTATAGTAATAGTCTAGGCTAGTAGGTGGTCATATTTCATTTAGCTGGCTTTCAACTGGGTTTATCCTTCCTTTCCAAGCAAATAGCCCTCTGAGTATCTTCCACTAAATTGTGCTACTCAAATATCAGTATGTCTATATATTTCAGTATGCTTCAATAAATAATGCTATATAATTTCAAATTCATTGACTAATAATTCTCTAATGGCTATTTAATTTTCTTCTAAATGACTATGAAGAATGGAGTAGCCAGTGAGATTGTAATACTCTCACCAGGCATATGGTCTGGATTCTCTAAGGATTGACATTAAAGTAGAAGAAACTTTCCACTTTTTATGTGGTTTCCATAAGGCAAAAGTGACCTCTGAAATCCATTTGAGAGCATTCTCTAGCCTTTCACTCACTTTGCCAAAGATGAGGTAGATTTTCATTTGACTATCTAAAGCAAAATTTAAAAGAAACCAATAGAACTTTGCAGTGCCCATATCTCTTTGGAATTAATTGTACTGAAAGGTAGCATAAGTTATTGTCTGCTCTTTCATGTTGATTACCCAATTTACAGTTAAGCCAGTACATCCAAATAATTTAGGCTAGAAATAACTCTCTATAGGCAACTTTTCACTTTTCTGGATATTAAATGTCTTTGTAATTTACTATAATATTTGTTCTTCTTCTTGGGGATACATGTTATGTAAGTTTCTTTATAGTGCTTGCTTTTAGAAAGATTTTTTTGAATATCATTCCTTGAAAATAAGTTAACATGCTAACTTGAATATCTTGCTATGAACTGTGTTCATAGATTTTTGTGAATTTCTTTTATTTTTTTTCATTTGCAGTTAAAAACACATCTAATTTTACCTAAAATGGATTAAAATGCATCATAGTATATTTCTTTCTACATTCTACTTTTTATTTAGAATTATGTTTTGTTGCTGGTCAAGCCCGTAATATTAGGAGGCAGAGATTCTAAGAATCATGGCTCAACACTAGCTTAGACAAAAATCTAACCAGATTCCATCTCAAACAAGATGCCCTCATCATATCACCCAATAAATCAGATATGATGATGCATGCCTATTGTCCTACCTATGAGTGAAGCAGAGATAGGCAGATCATGGTCTAAATCCAGGCAAAACAGCAGGCCCTATATGAAAGGTAATAACCAAAAAATGATTGCGGTGTTAATAGATCCCAAATACAAATCAAACTAATGCAAAAAACATTGCTTTTTTCAATTTATATTTGTGATTAAACTTTATGTTTGTCTTTTCATTAAAATGTGAATGAGAATTGTTTCTATTATTCATTAAAATTATCTATTCCTTTAAAAATACAGTGGGGATTACCTATAAAAAGGAATCTTGGACAGAATTTGTCTTTAGGAATTTATGTACTAGACATTGAATTATTAAATGGATTTCATGTAGTCCAAGATTTCATGAAATGTACATAATAATAAAAATATATTTCCCTTGGTTGTGGAGAGATGAGAACAAGGGGTTATAAGAATTAGAAATTTGAGGGGAAGGAATATAGCTTAGTGGTAGAGTGCTTGGCTAGCATGCTTTGAGCCCTGGGTTTGATACCTTGGTACTGTATACAATAAATAAATACAATTATTTTAAAAGAATTAGAAACTTGAGCTATGTAACTTTTTGTTGTAAAGATACTGTACAAAGGTGTTATATGCGTAAGGTGTAAGGTAATGTGTACCTTTCCTATCAAGCATTGTTTCCCCCTCCTTTGTTTTTCCCCTACTATCCCTTCCCTCCACACATTCCCATGACCTCCCTCCCCAACTCCCTAACTCCTCCTCCCCCCTCCACCCAAAGACATAAAGTTCATTTTCAACATATTTGGGGAGGGGCGGGAAATAACAAAATGCTGAAACAAGGTTACAGGTTAACCCATTGTAACAATGAGATGTACAAGACACTATGAACCGAGATATACAAGACACTATTTTGAAAATGAAATTTACAACTTGGTGGGGGAGGGAGGAGTTGGGGAGGTGGGGAGGAAAGGGATGGTAGGGTTAAACAAAGGAGGGGGGTAACAATGATGGATAGGAAATGGACTCATTACCTTGCTCATGTAACTGTAACCCCTCTGTACAGTATCTTTACAATAAAAATATATATTTAAAAAGACACTATAAACTATGTAACTTGGGAGTAAAAATGGAAAAAGGAAATGGAGGAGAGGAATGGAAGGGCTGACATTGATCAAGATTCATTATATACATAACATGACTCATAAATTGTAACTGTTCTGTACAATTACTTAACAATTAAATTTGAATTAAAAATTAGAAATTAAAAATAGGTAAAATCTTATAATTGTGAACCATACATGAACAAATAATAAAAATATAAAATATACATGATATCTATAAATTGTTCATTTTTTTTCTTGCTCCCAAAATATGGCCAACGTAAACTTTTCATTAGTATTTTAACATCTTATTCATCACTTTCTCTCAATTTCATATTAATATTAATTTTACTCTACACTCTCTGCCCCTGCACAGAAACTTGAACTCAGAGTTTCAGGCTTGCTTTTTATCTCTTGGATCATGCTGCCAGCATAGCTTTCTGGTGGTTATTTTGAAAAATGGAGTCTCACAGACTTTTCTTCCCTAGCTGCTTCTAATAGTCCTCCATGCCTCAGCCTACTGAGTGACTGAAATTATAGGTGAGAGACACCGGCCTAGCACAACACACTATTTAGCTTGGTACTTCTACCAGATTTTGTTCTGTTAACTCTCTGCATTAAAACTTTTATTCTATATTAGCATTTATTGTTAAATACATAAATATAGAATACATACATATATTGTTATCATTTTTGCTTTCTTTCATTGTCTTTATTATTTCTTAATTAAGAAGTTTAGTTAATTTGCATTGAATGTTCTTATATTACAAATGAAGTGTTTAAAATGTTATATATTACTTTTTTCAGCTCCAGCCTTACTAAATATTTGATATAATATTTACCCAATTTAATTATGCTATAACTTCTATTAAGTTTTTTTAAAGTAAGTGTAAACAAATGTGTAATTCATTTATCATAGACTTGAGTTACTATGTCTTATTGGTCTTATTACATAAAATATTTTATTGTAGGTAGATTTTCTATATTTACCTAATTTTTTAATTTATGTTTATTGTTCCTGCTATTATTATGTACTTTCAAAAATGTTTTCAGGACTGGATTTCCAATATTGTTATATTTAACATTAATCTATATGTATAATGTAGAATTATGTTAAAGCATGTCAGCGTAAATGTCAAAAATGGATTATTCATTAATCAAGAGTAATAAAACATTTTGAAATCTGCCACTGTCAAGGAGTGTGATTATAATATTTTATGTTAATTTTAATCTTCATTTGGTCCTCAGAATTCCCATTATTGTTGTTACTTGGTAGTATCATAGGTTGTGCTAGGAACTCATTGTGCTCCCTAAGAGTCTACGCCTTTTAAGATTTCTGTTTGTATGTCAATTACTTATATATTTTTCCTACATTGAATGAGTATTTTATCCTCTGGTCATCTTCTCAGAATCGCTTCCATTTTTTATGATTTAAAACCTATCACTTATTTATTGAATGTCATTTCATACTCATGAATCATGTAAAGGAAAAGAACAGAATAAAATAATCATGCTCTGATTCACAAGTTTATCCAATAATTCTGAAACTGTGCTATATATATATATATCCTGAGATTGAACAATCGTGTAAAGAGTTGCCAAATGGTATCGAGCTGGGTTTGTCGATACCAGGTAGGGGGGAGGCTAAACATAAGAAAAAAAATTTTATAATATGTAGGTGTTAGTAATCACATATATGTTTCTTGCCTTTTCAGTGATATGTTTTCTCCTTATTAGTCTTCCCTTCTAATTGTCTCATAAGTTCAGAATTTGACTGGAAAGATTATTTCATTGATTAGATTTATACTGTAAATGAAAGTGTTAAATTCCAAGTATCTGCACCCATAAATACTTCAATTCCATGATCATACACACGAGGTACCCTGTTGTGAATGGAGATGGAAGGATAAACAGTTTTAGTAATACACAGACATACATCTATATCTCTATTTATTTATCTATCTACCTATTTATCTATTTCTATATCTACATATATCAGATGTGCATGGAAATAGAAAAGTTTTAGCATTACTTGTTTCAACAAGTCCTGAGGTTATCCTTCATAAAATCTTGTGTCACAATTCAGTGTGAAAACTGGGCTGGAATGTCTGTTCTATAATTTTCTTTCCTAGAAACAAACAAACCAACAGTATATCTTTTTTGTAGAATGTGAAGAACCATGAACATGATGTGTATGAGACTAAAACAACTTGTTACAAGAAATCATAAATGTTTAAAACATTATCTTTAGTTATACAAAGGGGTTACAATTCAGCATGGTAGTTTGACATTGACCAAAATGCAATTGCACATACAAATGATTTTAAAGCTATCTTATTTAACCTTAATAATGGGAAACAGAAAACATGGCTGTCTTAATCATGGTGAAAAATAATTACAGTGTGTGGAAATGAGGTAATTAAATCAAACGAATAATGCATCACTGATATTGACAATGGTAAGTGAAAGGTAATGAAAAGAGTGCCTGAGAGTTTCCAGTCTTTCATGCTACAAATTGAGTGATGAGGCTTTATGAGCTTTATGATGGAGTTAACACAATAGAAATTGAAATTGTGCTTGATTTAAATATTTGTAAGGACATATGTGATAAGCTAAATTGTTGGAACTATTCAGAAGCAAAAATTATTTGTTCAAGACGAAACAACATTTCTAGGTAGTAACTTCAGAAAACTAAACTCTGATGTTAAAACCTGTAAAAATACATAAGAGAGAAAAATCAAAGAACAATGTGAAAAAGGAGGTTATCCATGGATCTGTAAGAGTCAAGGTCTCAGTAGAGGCTGATTCAGGATTCAATAAACCATAATTTATGGTAATTACATTGTGAAAAATTGCACACATTTTTCTGTGAAAATGTATCAATTTCAGGGTTCCCTCTCTGTGATTTGGATGACATCATATCTTTGGAGAGTCTAGGAGGAAGTTGGAAATAGTTTGTCATGAAGAAACAATGCAATGGGAAAAATAAGCTGTGTTTGTATATAAACACCATCACTATATACACTAAAGGAATTTCTGGGTATGATGTGTATTCCAGCAGTCCATCCAGAGTCACCAAAAGAGTAAAACCTATTATCAAATGTCATTATAACCTTTTGTTATACTTGACCATCTCCAAAATATGTCTAAAGGTTTGGAAAAGGTAGAAGCTCATACCAACAGTATAAGCTGTTTTGAAATCTTATCTATATTTCAAATTCCAATGATTACAGCATGACTTCCCTGAATGCAGATACCATATCTTATACAACTTTTTATAATTTCTATGATGTTATTCACCTAGTAAGTATTATAATAGTAAATTTGAAGTTTAAATAAGTAGAAGTAGTTTCAGGGCATTTAAAAAAAGAGAAAACTATATAACCACTCAAAAACATGAACATTTTTACCACAATTTAGTCAGAAAAGTATTTTTAATTATACTTTTTAAAATTATAGTTTTTAAAATTTGAAACACAATGTGTATTTTATTTATTCAAATAAAATGTATATTTTTTACAATGTATATTTTAGAAATTATTTAAAATAAAATGTACATTTTATTCCAAATTAACCTATTAGTTTAAGTATATAGATTGCTAATGCTGAAACTAAACCAGTTAAAACATCAGGTTCCACGCCCCCCCTTAAAAATATGAAAGTTAACAGGATGGAAAAATGTAGTAGGTATTATTGATTTTCTTTCCGAAAAGTTTTTGAGGGGAACAGAAGATCATGAAATTTCTGAACGTATCTAGAATGATGTGGTAGAATCTTACAACAAAAGGGAAATTAATATTAAACGAAGATGTGGTTTAAATGCTTGTAAATATAATGGCTAATTTTAAAGCATTTTGTTGCTTCTACAATTCATTGGTTTTTTCCTTTTTTTATTTGGTTTAATGTCATTAGTTTCTGTTCTCTCTGAAATCCTAACCCCAGCAGTGCCTTAAAGTTATCTCCTAGATGGACAGGAAATTGCTAACAATGCAAGCTAACTTAAGAAGGAAATAACAGAAGTAGGCCATGACCATGCCTGTTACAGCAAATATTGCCCAGGGCTTTATCTTGCCATCTCCAGAACCTTCTGCTAATAGGAGCAGAGCTGTCAGGCAGAGCCGGTGGTATCAATCTTCTTGTTATACTTTAATGCTACTGTACCATAAATTTAGGTCCACAAAAGGTATTTGAGGGCAGAACTTGCTTTGTTTATGAAATCAATAGGAAAAAGAGCAAAAGCTTGGAGAGGGAATGTAGCCCCACAGAGTTGGAGTCAGAGAAAGAAAAAATGATGCAAATGTTCTGTAATAATCTTAGTTCTCATGGTAAATGTATAGATGAGACAACAAAGAGGAAGAAGCCTCTTGCCCCATGAAAAAGATCATTATAAACAGTGATGCTGCATGACTTGCTTCAGCACACACCTGCTTGAGGGCTGCTTGTTCCACGTGCACTAATCAGAAAAAGAAACACATGGAAATACAATTCTTACACACTGAAAGTTACTCCATTGTTATGAGCAGTTCAGATAGATGCTAATTTTACCTTGATGTACAATAGATTGACTCCAAGTGAATATCATCGATCAAAATTCCCCTATTTTTATATATGGAGAAAAATAAGACTAAGCATGCATGAATAAATCCACATAATACTGAAGAATGGAGAACCTTACTCTCTCCCAAGAAAATCACATTATGACTAATTTTAGTATATTTTTATGAAAAGATAATATAATTACCATCATCAGAAGACTAGTGTTATTTCATCTTGGTCAAATGACTTTTTAAAAATTATTTCTTTTTTCTTCATTGGTTGGCTAGAATTAAAAAATGCTTATCTGTGAGTTATATTATTTTCATCAATTTACTACACTCTGCCATAGTTCTAATTGATCTGCCTCTTTATTTGTTACTTTAAACAGTCTCAAATTTTAGGAAATTTATATTAATTATTTTATTCTCACTTGCATTTATGCAATAACATGCAACTATCTTTTTTACCGAAGATAAGTATTTTAAATAAGTAATAGTTGCTTTATGTACAAATGATTACAAGAGCTTATGCAGGCTCATTATATTGTCTATCTACATATCACTATCTATCATCTATTTCTCTAACTGAATATCAAGATATTTAGAAATTAAAGACACGTATGTGTATATATGTGTATCTATCTTTATATATGTCTCTATATAAATATCTAGATATGAAAAATTGGAAGAATTAAATATAAGAAGATAAATATGATAGGTGGTTCGACGTAGGTATAGATATAGTCACTACAGAATAAGGGTATATCCGTATATAAATATATTTCATCTTTTATTTTTATTTAAATCTATAGATAATTATGGAGGTTAAAACTGAAAGATGTGTTATTTTCCATATTCTCATGCTGTATGTATATGTGTGCATATTTATGAAGATAGTGAAGATATATATATATGCATATGCACACAGATACATATAAAGACATTTGCCATAAATATGCTGCCCTTCTTGTACTTCCTTTCCTGTCCTCTGTTTGCTCTTTGAACCAAGATCCCTCACATTCACTCTTTTTGCAAATCTACTTAAGGTAGACTTTAAGAATCAAGCATGTGGGAGTGTAAACTTGTTCAACCATTTTGGAAAGTAGTATGGAGCTTCCAAAGACTCCACATAGAGCTCCCCTATGACCGAGCACTTTTGGCCACTTTGGGGCATTTACGCAAATGTTTAAACCAAGATTTCTACAAAAAAGCATGGTTCCATTTACAGTCAATCTTCTGGCCCAGCTTTTTTGTGGTTTTTGTTTTGTCTCATCTCAATTTTATACCTTCTCAGGAGCAAATCGGCCCTACTCGACTCTAGTTGATACAAATTTACTATTTACTTCAGTAACAGTTATTAGAGGAAATCTTTTATCAAAACTCTCACCTATTTTTTCTTTATTACATAACACATAGTAGATTTCCAAAATATAGGTTGATATAATGAGTATATTAGGATGAATGGAAAATGCTAAGTGTACAATGGTACAAAAGAGCATTGGGCCATGAAATTTCTTTATAAAGAGGTAGGAATATTTAAGAAGCAAAGATTCTACATGTTGAACCTCAAAAAATCCATTCACATATAGTTCCTTCTCATGCACTGACATACATGTGAGAAGCCAAATATAGTTGGAAATATGATTAATTTAATGAAATATTAAAAATATACAGAATAAATTCTCCCCAAGAGAAGACAGCTTTAAAATAATTTACATCTACCTAATTGGTGTGGTCCAACCATTTATATATATATATATATATATATATATATATATATATATATATATATATACATATATTATATGTACATATATACATTATGTAGTATGTATATATGTTTGTATATACTTTTGACAGAGAGAAGATATGTATGTAAGTAATACCCACATATAATGTATATAAGATGTATCATGTTATGTATGTTATACATTTTGTACTTATGTTATAAACACATGCTTACAATAGTTCACAAATTTTTTCAAATTATAAATATGGTGTGCACAAGACAGAAATGATATCTGAGGTATATGCACACTTATATATATGCACACACATTCATATATGTAAAGTGGAATTGCTAAAAAAGGAATACAGACTATTAATACTACACCTCGTTGTCAATAATAAGCATAAACTTTTGTTGTATCTTCTATCACAGAAAATAACAAATTAAATTATGAACATGGTAAGATATTAACCGCATAGACTGAATTAATGCTTGTTCATTATTAACTTATAACTAAGTTCACTAGAGAATAGTGACAGAATTATAAAAAGCAAAAGAATCATTATAGACCAAAGCTGCTACTCTGATAAGCATGTGAAATAGTTTCCATTGGCACAATCACTTAATTAACTCAAGGAGAATTTGATCAATATGCCCCAGTGCACTCCAGAGGATAACCTACCTCTCATGACTTCACCTGCCTTGTTACTTAGGACAAGGGGCAAGGCAACCAGCTGATGGTTTGTACCTGTTTTCACACTCCCGGGAAATATGCAGGTGTCCTCTCAAATCCAAAGTTGGCGTTAAACCTGTGTTGGGAGAGCAACATACAATAAGTAATGATGAATGAGTTTCTCCTTATGGTCATGAACTTTTGTAGAAATACTCCATTAAGTTTAAATCTTTTGAAAATATTGTACCTCAAAGAAATGCCAGCAAGATAAAAGTTATCCTGTACAGCTTAAGGTGATGTTTCAGCATTCTGGTACACAGTAAGAATTGAAAGCTTTCCTTAGCTGTAATCTATGAGGCGATACTGGGTCTCAAAATGCAATCTGATACAGAGGCATTATTCTACACTGTTCTCATTGAAAATGCAATGGTAAAAATTGCTGTAGAGCTATTGCACCTGCTTTTTTTTTTTTTTTTTTTCAGCAAATCTTTTTTTTTTTTTTTTTTTTTTAATTTAATTTTATTTTATTTGAGAACATACTGTACAGAGGGGTTACAATTACATGGGCAGGATAATGCATACATTTCTTACCAAGCATTGCAGCCTCCTCCTTTGTTTACCCTTCACCTCCCTTCCCAGCCTCCCCCCTCCCTCCCACCCAATCATACCCCCCCTCCCCCCCCCCCCCCCCGACATTGTAAAGCTGGTTTTGACATGACATTTTGTACTTCTCATTTTTGCAACAGGTCCACCTGAATCCTTAAACGACTTGTTTGTCCCCATCTCCTCCACATGTTATACTGACATCAAATATAGTGAAAGCGGGGGTTACACTGTGGGGGAGGGACATACAAAGCAACAAAGAGATAATCTTATAAATGCGTTAGAAACACATGCATGAAAGAAACAAAAACATTAAAATACATATTTGAGGTTTCGTTTTCCTAACATCACATAGGGTCTCATATCTAAAATATACTTGGAACTCAAAAAATTAAACCACCCAACAACAAATCCTCAAAGAAACAACTGCCCAATAAGTAAGTGGGCGAAAGACTTAAAGAGAAGCTTCTCTGAAGAAGAAAGAAGGATGGCCAATAGACACATGAAGAAATGTTCAACATCCCTAGCCATAAAAGAAATGCAAATCAAAACAACATTGAGATATCACCTCACTCCAGTTAGAACAGCAAAAATCAAGAACTCTAACAACAACAGATGCTGGAGGGGATGTGGACAGAAAGGAACCTTACTTCATTGTTGGTGGGAATGTAAACTTGTTCAACCACTTTGGAAAGCAGTATGGAGGTTCCTCAAAAGACTCCACATAGAGCTCCCCAATGACCCAGCAATCCCACTTTTGGGCATTTACCCAAATGATCACAAACAAGGCCACACTAAAGCTACCAGCACAACTATGTTTATTGCAGCACTATTGCACCTGCTTTGTTGCTGTAGTTCACCAACACATCTTAATTCACAAGTATATTTAGAATGAATTATTTATATTACTTGAAGACAGTCATCCTTACCTCTTTTTATGTTGTTTCAAATTGTACATAATCTTGTTACCAAAAATGTAATTTAATTATTTTGGCCAGTTTTGAATTTTTCTAACCAATTTAATTTCAAAGTTCTACTTATTTATGAGATATCCTAGGGTATTTTGATAAATACACATATTGCATAATATTTGTAACTGGTTAATTATGTCTATTTCTTCAAATGCTTATTATTTATGCATAAAATATTTCTATTCATCTTTTGTATAAGAAGAGGGCCATCAGTGCTTCACACCTGTAATCCTAGCTTTTCATGAGATCACAGTTCAAAGATATCTCAGACAGGAAAGACTATGATACAATTATGTTCAATTGACTATGAAAAGCTGGAAGTGGAACTATGACTAAAGTAGTAGAGCACCAGCATTGAATGGGAAAAGCTTGATATTTCCTAGGCTCTTTGGTTCAAGCTCCAGTATTGGCACACACACACACACACACACACACACACACACACAAATCCTTTCATCTAGTTTTGAAATATATGGTACATTATTATTATACATAGTCTCCTTAGCATGGATTAGAACACAAAACGTATCACCCTTTTGTAAATATCACTCTGTACCCATGGATCAATTTCCCCTGCTTTCTTTCTCCATCCTGGAATAACCATCACTCTATTCTCGACCTCGGTAATATCTACATTTGTTTCATTCCCCATATGATTGGATTCATGGGGTACTTGTCTCTGTGTTTAGCTTATTTTGCTTAATACAAAGATGTCCAGTTCTATCCATGCTGTGGTAAATGACAAAATTTCATTCTTTTCTTTTTATAGCTAAGTAATGTTCCATTATGTATATGTGCCACATTTTTTATGCATTCAGATGATGGATTTAAGTGATGGTTATTGATTCCATATCCAAGGCTGTATGAAATCTGCTGTGATTAAAAAAATGGTTGCACAAATGTCCTTTTTCACATACTCATTTCATTCACTTTGGATATATCAGTGATGATTGTAGAGAGTGATGAATTCTCTGGTACTGTTCTGTTAAATTTCCATTCTGTTTTCAAACAGTGACTCTCCTAGTTTGTATGCCTGTCGGGAGTATGCAAGAGTTTCCTTATCTCCAAGTCCTCTCAAGCATTTCCTATCTTTTGTCATTTTTTATAATAGCCATTGCTACAGGAGTGAGATTGTTTCACTGTAGTTATAATTTGCATTGTCTTCGATGCTATTGATGTTAAGCATTTTCCCTAAACATAACTGTTGGTCATTTGTGTGTTTTCTTTTCACAAGTATGCAATAAACTGACTGCCCACCTAAAAATAAATCAGGGATTCGATTTTTGGAATTTTATGACATTTTGAATGCTAACCATTTGTCAGCTGTATATATCGTAAGTGTTTTGTCTTAACATTCTGTAGCTTGTTATTCATTCTATGGAATTTTTTTCAATTTAGATACTTTTTCTTTATGTTGATAAAATGTCATTTTTCTAATTTGCTTTCAATGCTTTTGCTTTACTCTTGGCAAAAGAAAGAGAGAGAAACCTAGCAAATTCAATAACTAGCACTGCTTTCCCAATGCTTTCTTTGAGGAGTTTCGGAGGTCTAGTCTTACATTTTATGTATTCTGCATTTTAAGTTGATTTTTGTAACTGCTGTACTTTTCTGCAGGTAGATAACCATTTTTTCTAAGTTCACTTCAGAAAGTGGTCTTTTCTCTACTACTTTTGTGAAAAAGCAATTGACTGCAGATATATAGATTTACCACAAACCCTAGTTCTGCTTTGTTCTGTTCTGTGTAGCTATCTGTTTTTATGCCAGTACAACAGTTTGGTTATCATGGCTTTGTGATTAATTTTAAATGGAGAGAGAAATGCTATCTATTTATTTATTTTTCCATGATGTCTTTGGCTATTGAGTTTTTGAGGTTTCCATACAAATTTTTGTCTGGTTTGTTCTAGTATTGTGTAAATATATTTGTTATTTTGATAGAGATTGTATTAACTCTAGAGTTTGTTCAGAAATATAGGCATTCTGACAACAGCTATTCTTTTAGCCCATAGATATATAATGCTTTTCTATTTTGTGCATATGTTGGTGTGTGTGTGTGTTTACTAAGTAATTTATTTAATTTATACTTCTTTATGTTAAAAGTTTTCATTTCTATTTTTGTTAAATTTACTCCTAATTATTTTACTTATTTTGGCTAATGTAATGGACTTTTTGTATTTTTAAGAACTTTTAGTAGCATATATTAGTTGTATAATGGGGGTATTAATTGTGATATTGTCATACCTATATACAATGTTCAACCTGGAATTCATTTCCTCTCTCTCCTTTATCTACCCCTTATCTTTAAAATAATTTCAACTAGTTTCATTGTTCATATATGATTATAAGATAGTTTGATCATTTTCATTTATACTTTCTGTTCACATTCCCTCTTCCTGATGATACCTGCCTCTTGACAGAACCTGGTTTACTTTCCTACCATTTATTTCATTTAGATTTTTATTAATTGTAACAGGAGTTTTCAACATGGTATTTGTCATATGCATATTTAATATTTTAATCAGAATAACACCTTCCATTGATCACTCTGTTGCTGATCCCAAGCACCATATTGTTTAACAATTTCAGTGAGATTTCTTAAGGCCATCATATAAAGAAGTGTTAATAAATATTGCATAACAGGTAGTCAGTGTTGATGTTCAATTACTCTCAGGTCAAAATGTCTGTGAACAATGTCTATAGTAATGATTGTGGTCAAATAGTAATATCAAATATTTACTTTCATAAAAATTCAATTCTTCTACACAAAAATTAATATCACTTCTGTTAAACAAAAGTCAATATTTAAAATGTAATATCAAACACAAAAATCCCATTTACTAAAATAATGTCCTAATCATCACTGCAACTTGTCCAGTCATCAGATCTCAACATGTTCTTTGTGTACTATGAAAGAAAGTATTTCACTGTCCTGAAAAGTGATGTAGAAACAATTAGAGAAATGGCATGTGGAAAGATGAATTAAACACTCTTTTCAATACCCACCATCCCCACTCATAATTGTATTGTTTTGTAGTACAACTGTAACTATTGAAATATTACATCCAGTAATCAATTCCACCTGGTAGAAAAATTGAGGGAAATGCTGATGTGTCAGCCATTGAGAAAACAGGAAATAGGTTTTGAATGAATTAAGGGGAAATGAATTGTTTGCTCATTCAAAATTATTCCTTTGAAGATCCACAGCTTTCATTTATTACAAATCAAAACTTGAAATTTGTGGTTTGACAGTTAATGGTTGATAAATGCTATTGAAAAAATGAAGTTGTCTTAATCACATATAATACAGAAAATATTGAAAATAAAAGTATTATTCTATGTTCTACATATAATTTATCATTTTTTTGCATCTTCAAAAAAATACCTCAGTCATTGACTGTGTCATGACTTTTTTTCTTTTTCTTTTAAAGTTGTACTTACTAAATTAGGACATTCCAGCTTAGGTATTTCAGTTTTTCAAATTTGTTAAATCTTGTCTCTTCTTTCAGATTCTGCACCTTTAGTAATAATGTATTTCCACAAATGGCCAAAGTTCTTCTTTATTTTCTAATATTTATTTACATGATGTCCTTTGGTCTAGAATGCTGTTCTTCCTTTTGGCCCAATCTTGGATCACACTTGAAAGTTTCCAGATTCCATCAGAATTGTCTGACTTTTATACTTCTTAGGTATCGGGAAATACGTAGGCCCTGAGCTATTTTATCTATGATAATCCTAATCAACTTGTTTAAAGTAAAAATTAACCATCTGTTTCCTCCATCTGTGGAGATGGAGACTGGGATGTATTGAATACTTGAAATCTGCCACTTTGAACTGTGTATGGTGAAGAGGTGATTTTAGTAAACCAAAGTGAACAAATGGAGCTTCAAGATCCTAGAAAGCAAAGATGATATACATAAGCCCATCACCTGGCCCTCCATGCAGCATTGCACAGGGCTGTAGAGTGTATCATAGCTCACCAGTCTTTCACTATCATTCTAATGATCTTAAATTTAGGAGAAGCTTTATAAATATCCTAACATAAAACCTTCCATTTATACCTCATTGTAGAATTGGTGAAAGGATTACACTAAGACTGAGGCCTTCCTTCCCATGGATAAAGGTTTTTCCAACAAAATGTCCCACTTGTGTAGTTCCATTTTCAGAGCTAAGACATATATTTGGACACCAAAAACTTACCATAACTATCATAAGTAAATGCTGTTTAATAAATTACTTCCATATGCTTCATAAGTAATGATTAGTAACAAATAAATAAGCTATTATGGAAGTTCCTATAGAAGATTGTTGGAATTTATTAATCAGTAAATGTTTCCTTTGCTCTGATTTCACAGTTGAAGGAAAAAAATGTAAGTAATTATTATTTACATTCACTCTGCATAAACACATGCACAACCACCTACCAAGTACATATGTACAAACCTCCTAAAATGTAACCAGACTTGAGTTAAATAGGTAAAATGATGTTTGAATCAGTTTTGTAGTACATATGGTACTCTAGTGCTTTGAATTTATCCTTTAAAGTATCTTTGAATCAAGAAAAAGAATGCTAGTCCTCCTCTTTTGCTTTTTATTTTTCTTTAGCTTATACACACCAATGTGTTTGAATTCAGAGCTTTGTGCTTACCAGACAAATGCTCTTCCATTTCAGCCATGGACTCCAGGCTTTTTCTTTTTTTTAATATGCATATTTATTGTAAAAATTCTGTACAGAGGGAATACAGTTACATGAGTAAGGTAGTGAATACATTTCCTATCGAGCATTGTTACCCCCTTCTTTGTTTTTCCCCTACCATCCCTTCCCACCTTCCTAACGCCTCCCTTCTCCCCTACTTATAATGTCCTATGTGATTTTCAATCTTGTTTTTTTACATAAGATTATGTCTTTTGGAACAGCAGAAGCCACAGACAATGATCCTCCTATGGTTGCCTCCTACATAGCTAGGATTACTGGGATATGCCACCATTCCCAGAATTATTTTGGAGATAAACTCTAGCACTTTACTTGCTCAATATCCAGACTAATTCTTCATGATCTCTACTAATTGAAGAGAGGATTACAGTTGAGAATTGTCTAATCCAGCTGAGTTGAAACTTCTTTATGTGAGGGGCTGAGAAGGTGGCTTAGTGGTAGAGTGCTTGCCTTGCATGGATGAGGCTCTGGGTTTGATTCCTCAGCACCACATAAAGAGAAAAAGCTAGAAGAGGTGCTATAGCTCAAGTGGTAGAGTGTTAGCCTTGAACTGAAGAGCTGAGGAACAGCATCTAGGCCCAGAGTTCAGGCCCAGTACTGACCAAAAAACCTTTTTATGTGATTCATGTGACAATTTTTAAAATTTATTTTGTTAAAATGATTTTTGTTCTATATAATTCTAAGTATGAAATAGAGAAATTTACAAGGCTGAGGGTGTGACAGTATAGAAAACTTACCTCATGTCATACATGAGTCCAAGGTTTTGATCCCCAGTGGGACAACATTTTTGAATATTAAAAAATAAGTTTCTAACTCTTTTGTAGAACCACTTGGAAAATCATACATGCCTTTGTTCTTTTGTGCTTGACAAGAGAGAGAAAGCACATGTTAAGAAGAAATCAATCCTAGTTTTTCTTTCTTTACCTTTAAAAGTTATGAATATTTATTTTCTTTTTCTCATATTTTCAAAGCTACATTTGTGGTCTTCATTCACCTTATCTTTCTGCTGTGAGATTAGTACACCAGAGTACTTCATATTATGCAGAAAACTTAGCATGTGTTTTTTTGTAAACAGATATATATATATATATATATATATATATATAGTGTGTGTGTGTGTGTATATATATATACATATATATATGTGTGTGTATATATATATATATATATATATATATATATATATAAAACTACAATGCATGCTAGTCATAAGCCTAAAGTGTTACAGAGTGATAGATTTCCTATTCTTATTGGTAGGAAAACAACTCAGCTCTCAAGATATGAGTTTACAATACAAGATGACAAAATGTGATTTCAGATAATTAACAATTTTAGCTGCAATTAAATTTAAGATGTTTAAAATTAGAAAGTTGATGGATTACTTTTGCAGTGAATACCTCCTGCACAATTAAAATAAACTTGGTAAATGCCTGAACTTGACATTTTATACTAATATCATTTTTTTACCATATATCTGGATTTGACATAATTTTCTAATTTTGCTTTAATATATACATGGTTTTGAATATACTAAAGGCATAATAAATCACCTTTTTTCAAAACTCCAAGCATTTCCATCATAAATTAAATAGGAAAGTTGTGTGTGTGTATATGTGTGTGTGTGTGTGTGTGTGTGTGTGTTGCTAATTAAGGTGTGGAGGAATTTTTAATTCTGTACTTACATGTAATAAACTTGTGATAGTGAGAGAAGTGTAATTAGAGCCACCAATATTGAATTCCAAATGTGTACTGCACATGAATTTAATTTAAATTTCTCTATCCCTTCCATCCCGTTCTCTCACCACTGGGAGAAATTGGAGCACTTGACTGCTGCTGTGGCAAATTGGATCCTAATAAGTACGATGCTTTACTGCTTCTTGTTTTTGCTAAGGTACAACTACCGTATTTCAGAAGAACTCACCTGGGCATTAATTCAACAAGAAATGTTGGTAGGGGCATTATATTTCCCATGTCTTGATATCTCAGTGGATGTCATGCATATAAAGAGACCCAACAGCTGGTATGTTTCACTCACCAATGTGCTTGTCATCTCTGTCTCAGGTTCAGCTGACACACCTCCAGGGGCTTAGAAATAATATTCCTCTCAGTATTTCAAATTGTTTGAGATTATACTTTTTTAAAATTGGAAAATACAGCACATTGCAATGGATAAACGGGCTTAAAATGAAAGGATTGGTTTCAGAAGCTCTCTCTTAAAAGTATCAACCATCTCATGTGTTATGATAGAGATTATTTAAAAACCAGTTCATGTCCTGAGAAATAAGCATCGGTGCTACAAATACTTAAAATCAGAAAGAAATCAATAAACCCACTGTATAAGAAAAGTTAAAATGATTATGGAAAAGATGTCTCATTAAATATTCCATAAATACAGATATTCCAAAATGATACCAACCACACCAAATGTTAAATAAGCATTCAAACCCTTAGAACTCACATTTTAGTAGCAACCATATATATTGGCACAATTACTTTGGTTGTAACATTAGTAGCACATGTCCATCTATAGTACAAAGGATAATGAAGCGCCATCACAGATATGAGATGAAAATATTCAGAAATGAGAATGAACTATGAATGGCTACATGGCATATTTTATATTTGTTTCTAAGGAAAACAATTCTGAATAACAAAAAGGATGTTTTTCACTTCCATTACAATGTGATCGTAAAAAGTAAAACCTAACACAAAGTAACACAAGTCACACTAGTAGTTACATACAAGGGAGCTTTTGGAGTGTTTCTGGAGTTCTATTTTGGGTTACTAATGGTAGTAACAGAGCAAATTTCCCTTTGTGATCATTTCCTGAGGGCTAAACTTCCATTTTCCCACTCTCAGTTCTTACTGTCTGTTGTATGAAGTAAGACAGACTATGAGATATCTCCATAGAAAAGTAGATTCTTTTACTCTCAACTTCTATAGTTCTCCATAAAGTTTGGTACACATTTTTATTCTAGCACATGCACAATTTATTTTATTATACTGTTTTGTAAAAGTACTAAATCGGAGAATATGTATTACTGTTAATATATACCCAGAATCTATCAGTGTATCTGTCAAATGTCATTTTTAGTGAAAATAACAGTGATATTTTGAAACTAAAATTTATTGTGATTATTTAGTGTTCAGTTTTATTCTAAATTAATTATGTTTTAGCTGATATTTTACAAAAGTTACAAGCGGTAGTTAATATTAACTTCATCTGTCAGGTGGAAACATTTGGAGTGCAGTTATTTCCTGAGGAATATACAACTACTGAGTATGAAAACAGTTCTAAAATCTAGAAATCATAAATTTATTTCTGAAGGAATACATTGCAATACAAAAAAGGATAAAGGATGTGGTAAGACCAGCTTGATATACAGTACATACTCAGTAAATGTGAGCTTCAGATATATTATGTAATATACAAAGTCAAATTGATTATTCTTCTGTATCAAGGATATAGGCAGATATAGTTAATTTATAACTATATCACACTCAATATTAGCCACTTAAGGTGCAATGAATTAAAAAAAAGTTAGCTGGCATTCCCAGCACTAAGGAATAGAGAACTCTGTGTGTGTGTGTGTGTGTGTGTGTGTGTGTGTGTGTGTGTGTTAGACTTCTCACAAATGTTATAGATTTTATTAAGGAAGTCTGATTGTGTGAATTTACTTAACAGTGGACAAGTTGAACCAAAGAAGGAGAAAGAATCTGTTGGTATGTAAGTGCAGAGGTCAAATCATGAAAGGAGGAGGTTACAATGCTTGATAAGTAATGTACTCATTACCTTGCCCATGTAATTGTAACCCCTCTGTACAGTATTTTCACAATAAAAAAAAGAAAAAAAAAAAGAAAAGTTTGTGAGGGAAGGGTAGGAGGAAGGCAAGGCTAGATAATGAAGTAATACCACATAAGAACTTGAAGAAATGTGATTACAAAGGATGGGAGATAGACAAGGGGCAACTTAGTGCAATCATCTTGAGTAGCCAAACTCTACGCTCTTAGGAAACAGCTGACAAAGTTATTTTTGACAAAAGCAAGACTGGAAATGATCAAGGTCACTAAAATGAGGTGAGAAAAACAAAGTCACTAAGGTTAAAGCCCTCATTCTGTATGAATAGCTTTTCTGTTTGAGGTTTCTCAAACATATTTGTTTTTGCAATTGTAAGTACAGTGGAGTAAACAATCATGTAGTTTTCTCTTTACTCAAAGTGCATGATGATTCAGTATGAGCATTACCTTATTCTATTGTTGTCTTTCAGCAAATTCTAGAGAACCAGTTTTAAATGATTGTTATTTCCACTGCCCAGATTAAAGTGAGTTGATAGGAGCTAAATAGGGACATCGCAAAGGCTCCTGGGATTTTGAATGCCTCTCTCCTCTCAACCTCCATAGAACCATGACACTGGCTTTATGACATTTTTGACATTCATCACTTTTTGCCATATCCCTAAAATAAAATCCTAGTGCCTAGGAGCCTGACACCTCAACATCCAATCATCATTGCAGGACTCAGAATCATCCAGGGTGACATTTCATGACTCAACATGTCTGTACTAAAATTACTCAGAAGATATGCAAAGGTTTCAAATCAGATTTGAGTTTCTTTTAAAAGTTATTAATTTGTTAAGGAACCAAAACCCTGTGATATGTCGTTGATTTTCTAAACATACACTTGTTCAACAATAAAATTTATTTCAAATTAACCTAGGCTCTATATGTTCTTTTTAAATAGATCTAGAGCAAGAATAGGAGTTGTAAAGATGACAGGCATGCACTTGTTTAGAATATTTTTGAGAAGCTAGAATAGGAATATACTGCAATCTTGTGAAATAGCAGATCTCCTGGTCCTGGAGTTGGTCTGGCACAGACCAAATGTGGAGCACTAGAATAGGAGGAGATTGTGAAGAGGATGTCAACTTTGAGTCTGACAAGTTTTTAAAAGCTGAATTCTTAAATCACTTAAATAATGACAATTATCAACAATACATCTTCAGTATTTGCTAGCATAATTTGAAGCAATTGGCAACAACACCACATCTAATTCTAAAGACAAATATAAGAAATTATCTTTATTCCTGTTACATTATGAAAAATGATTTAAGTTTAGTAATTTAATGTTGATTACCTCACAACAGTAATACTAAACTTAAAACCAGCTCCATTTGCCCCTTTGTCTACTGATTCACAAAGGAAGCATATGGCCATTTCTGGTGCATTGGATGACTTCAATAAGGAGGAAAACAATGTTAAAATCTTTATTCTGCCTCTGAGGTGTTAAACACTTAGAAAATAAAGTTTTCCATGTTATGATCATTTATATTGCCTCTTTCATCTGGTTTATTACAGATTTCTACATTTTAATGCTTAACTAAACTATAGGAAACTGTATTTTTAAAATGTTTGATTTGCTTAATCAGAACTGAGTGAAACAGCAAAACTGGGATTTTTCATTCTCTAAGCTTATTGTTGAGTCAAAAGACTATTTGAAACTTCAATTTAAAATACTTCTCAAATAAAAAAAAAACTACTGCTCTGAATTAAAAAAATACTGCTTAAGTTCTAGCATAATTCTCATATGAATAAAACATTTCTAGAGACGTTTATTAAATCAAATAAAAAGTTTTTAAGATTACAATTATACTTCAGTTTTATCTATTATTTATCATTTTGTCTATCTACAGCAACAAATGAAAAATTGATGATGTGTATATATTTATTTACCTTTATTTTTTTTTGAGAAAAACAATATTTTGAAAAGTAACAGTGGGCCAGAAATGGTAGTGGTGAATAAGAAAAGCTCAAAAACCCCTCAGCTTTAATAACGTCGGACAGACTGGCTCCTGACCTCCTTTTCTTAGAGAGCACTTTCTTTAGAACACTCGGAGATTTTTTTCCTTGAGTTCTTGAGATAGAATCTTTTTTTGAATTTCCTGTTGATCATCGAGAACAATAGTATTTCTACTTCATATTTCGTTTAAGGAAAGCATGAGCCTAATTTCTAAGGGAAGACTAGATATAAATTGAAAACTTCCTTTGTCCATAAAGGTAAGAACGTTTGTATGTATATTTGTTGTTTTACTTTGCTTTGTTTTGCTTTCATTTGTTGATTTTTAGAAAGCCAGTAAGCAATCACAGATGGGTTAGAACTATTTCTCCCAATGCCTTGTTCTAGCCAAGCTGTATTTGACTTTCTATCCTTTATTACATTACAATCAATGTTTGTCTTTTTTTTTTTTTTTTTTTTGTCATGGGGCTTGAACTCTGGGCCTGGGCTCTGTCCCTCAGCTCTTCAACTCAAAATGAGTGCTTTACCACTGGAGCCACAGCACCATTTCAAGTTTTTTTTGGTGGAGATAAGAGTCTCACAGACTTTCCTGCCCAGGCTGGTTTTGAACTGAGATCTTCAGATATCAACTTCCTGAGTATCTAGGATTACAGGTATGAGCCGCAGGCATCTGGCTGCCTTGTCTTTTTATCTAGTGCAATTTTGCTTTGACAGTCAGCAGCAATAACTCGATGGAGATGGATGGTGTATCACTAACCAATCATGGTGATTCATTAAACAAAAGCAGAGATAATGAAGCAAACATCTTTTCGGTCTTGTGATTTAGAATGTGAGAGAAAGAGGCATAGTTGTCTTGTAGAAGAAACATGGGACTTTGAATAAGAAGATCTAAAATTATAAGTAGTCCATTGAAGGGCAAGTTGCTATCTGGTGAAAGGGATGCCTCCATTTGTGGCCAGAAGGACATTCTTCCCATATGAGTGTTATGAACATTTAGCATCATTTAAGGAAAAACATAAATGATGGATATATGCAATCAATTACTTGGATATGTGATAATAACAAAAGCAATATACACAATAGTTTCACAATTTGCCATAAATATAGTTAGTTTAGGAACTAGCGGTGGCGCATATTACAACTTTTTTTTTTTGTTTTTGGTCAAGTTCTGGGCCCTGAATTCTGGGCCTGGGCGCTGTCCCTCAGCTTTTCAGCTCAAGGTTAGCGTTCTACCTCTTGAGCCACAGCGCCACTTCTGGATTTTTTCTTTTTGCTTATGTGGTGTTGAGGAATCGAACCCAGGGCCTCAGGCATGCAAGGCAAGCGCTCTACCGCGGAGCCACCTTCCCAGCCCCTATTACAAACTTTTTAACTTGATTTTATGTTCTAAAATTTAATAGCATTAAATTGCAATAATATTATTTGTAAAGAAATTGTACTTAGTATTTAAATAATTATGATATATAATTATAATCATTAAACCAATAAATATTAAATAAGTACAATTATTAAACTCACAAATGTTATTTGGAAGGAATCTGCAGTTAGAAATTTAAATAATTATTTGAATTTTATTTGATCTTTACTTATTTTGGTATCAAAATAGCTACATTTTAACAAAATGAGGATGGCATATTTTATTAGTATTGTTGATACAAGGTCTACTGCCACCAACTCAGAAATTTACTATGTACCCACTGACTGGAAAATTCCTTGATTCAGAAATTGGAATAGGTTCAAATGTGTGTTTTGTTTAAGTATTGAAATCAATGGGTTGACTAAAGAAGACTAATTTACACATACTAGTAAGGATTCACGTTCAAACTCATTCACATTGTTGGCTGAATCTTTTCCTTATGATTGTAGGACTGAAGTCCCTGTCTCTGTGCTAGTTGTCAGCATGGGTCTATAATCTCTTGGAAACCACCATTTCCTCCTCACATGGCTCTTCTATCTTCAGAGTGCTAACAGCTCTCCTTTTTCTACCAGTATTTCTCATTCATGACACTAACCAGGGACATTTTCTGCCTTCTAGTGACTTCAGGTAGCCTCCACAGATGATGCAGGGCAATCTCCTTAAAGTTAACGAAGAATGTAAGACAATACCTCAAAATATGCACTATACATTATTCTTTTTTGTGATTGTAAGACAATCACAAAAAAGAATAATTACAATTACAAAAAAGAATAATGTATAGTGTATATTTTGAGGTAATGTCTATATAGCTCTGTGTGACCACCTTAAATATCTACCTACATATAAGATTGTAATATATTTAACAAACACAAAATGCATTCATGAAAAGTGCTTAATTTCAAACTAATATAGATTAGAAAGTCTGTTTAAAAATGATGCAAAAATTAAAAAGTTGAGCTCTGGTGGCTCATTATCTGTATTCCTAGATAGTTAGGAGGCTGAGATCAGAGGTATGCAGTTCAAAGCTAGCCTGGGCAGAAAAGTCCCTAAAATTCTTATCTCCAATAAACTACTCAGAAAAAGCTGGAAGTTTCACTATGGCTCAAGTGGTAGACTGTTAGCCTTGAGCACAAAGAGGTTCAGTGACAGTGCCCAGGCTCTGAGTTCAAACCCCAGGACTAGCAAAGAAAGCACACAAACAACCAACCCCCCCCAAAAAAAAACATAGAAAGCAAAAAAAAATTTTTTTCAAATATGATGCAAAAGTGAATTCATTACATATTTTCATCATGAATAGTTTTCCTTAAGTTCTGCTAGTTGTACATAGCACTCATATGGAGAGACTGATCGTTATAGTGATTTGTTGCAATTTCTAAAAGATATACACAAATGTGCTGCTCTTTATAATATATTTCATTCAATTCTTTCATGAAATTCTGGAGTACTTAGCTGTCAAACATAGAAGCCAACATACAGTGTGTTTAAAATGTGCCTAAACTGATCTAGTAAACATATATATATTTATAAGTATATAAATATTTATATACATATAAATATATACATATATAATAGAAAAAGATAAAGAAAAATTCAAAATGCAGCACTGGTACTCACTAGACATTGTTGAAAATGAACTATACAACTTGAAGGCGGGGGGGGTGGGAAAGAAAAACTGGGAGAGAGCAAGGGAAGGGATGACACTGTTCCAAAAGAAATGCACCCTTTCCTGACTTTTGTAACTGTAGCCCCTCTATGCATCATGTTTATAATAATAATAGAAAAATGAAAATAAAACTCATTCAAAATCAAAACTTTTATTAAAACTTCCTTTTGCCTTGCTATCAATCGTTGATAGCATTGTGTGTGTGTGTGTGTGTGTGTGTGTGTGTGTGTGTGTGTGTGTGTGCGCGCACACGTGCATGCGCACACACCAATAACGATTTTTATTCTGGGCACTGTCTCATAACATTTATAATCAAGACTGTTGTTCTATCACTTAAGACACAGTTCCATTTCTAGCCTTTTGGTAGTTAATTGGAGATAAGAGTGTCTTGTAGTTTCTTGCCTTGGTTGATTGTAAACCAGAATTCTCAATTCTCAGGTTTCTCCTGAGTAGCTAAAATTACAGGTATGAGCTACTGGGACCCAGTTTTATATCTAATTATCTTCCCTTAATCAAATATTGAATCTGGAGGCATTTATTGACAGAAATGAGTTCAAACCACAATATCAACAAAATAATCCCCCCAAAATATCTGTTACAAACAAATGTAAACATACTATTTTTAAATTAAGGAAAAAAATGATTCAAAGTAGGAATTGTAAGTTGTCTGGAATTAGGATGTGTAAATTTTCAATAAGTGTATCTATAATAGCAATTTGAATACACCTATGTTATTTTTAATATACAAATATATATATACATATATATAGTTAAAATGAATGACTTCATCTCACACATCAATTACCCATCTAGTTATGGCCAGCTGTACAGCCAACTAGAATAAGGTGAGACTTTGAATGCCAAAATAAATAAAATTATTGTCTAAATCTATCCATCGGTAAATTACTATGGGATATAATAAATTATTAGTACTTGTATTCTTCGTTAAATAATAGTGATCCATTAGGAATTAAGTCATTATTGAAACAATAACTTAAAAAGACTGAAAGTACGTAAGTGACCTTTAGTATTTTAAAAATTATTAATGATGGGATAATATTTTCTATCTACCAACTTGGGAATTGTATTTGTTATTGTTTCATGCTCTAATATTTAGATAATATTTCTTTAAATACTGACTTTGGGTAATATATTGGGTAGTACATTGAATAGTTTGACTTGATTATTATACTAATTACATTGTTTCCTTAAAATTACTAAATTCTGTAATAACTGTTTAAATCTGAAATCAGATAAACAAGAAAGATCTCTTAATCGAGGGACATTGGTTAAATAATGAAGATAATGGCTAGAGCAAATGCTGTTAGTAACTGGTCTCGTATTTTGTTGCTTTTAGTGTAACTCATTTGTCAATGCACAGAGGAATACTTTGCATTGTATATGTAAAATATTCAGTGCAATTATAGAATCCACAAAAGGAAATAATATATTAGACTTAGAAACTATTTGTGGAAAAATAAAATCATAATTAAAACCTTTTTAAAACTTCATTTGTGTCACTCATATGATTAGTTTGTATATGTCACTTATTTCTTACTTATTTTCATGTGAATCTATTTCTTATATTTATTTCCATTTGTATGTGGGGAAGTTCAAACCTGAAAGTGTCCTTTCATTTTACTAGGGTACATTTGCCTAACTCTTCATTCATCTCTGAATCAGATAAATCTAAAACCAAACTGTCTATTTGGAGTATGAACACTTTCTCTGAATTTAACTTAAAATTTCAGACTCCCTTTTGTGTTCTGCCATGATTTGTTCACTTTGATTCCTGTAGCTGTATGAGTTTTAGATATTTGTGTATATTATTTTTCTTTTTTTTTCATTGTGAAAATACTGTACAGAGGGGTTACAATTACATGGGCAAGATAATGAGTACATTTCTTATCAAGCATTGTAGCCTCCTCCTTTGTTTACCCTTCCCATCCTTTCCCATCCTCCCTCCCCCCAACCCAATCCTCCCCCCACCCCAAGTTGTAAAGTTCGTTTTTGACATGACAACTTGTACTTCTCATTGTTGCAACAGGTCCACCTGTATCCTGATTTAAACGACTTGTTTTTCCCCTTCCCCTCCACAAATTATACTGACATCAAATACAGTGAAAGCATGGGTTATACTGTGGGGGAGGGACATACAAAGCAACAAAGAAATAATCTTATAATTGCGTTAGAAACAAATGCATGAAAGAAAAAAAAAACATTTAAAGTACATATCTTAGGGTTCATTTTCCTGACATCACCTTATCTAGCCTTTTCTGCTTGACTCATACATATACTAGATATTGTAAATAAGGGAAATCATGGGACCTATGCTTCTTTGGGCCTGGCTTACTTCACTTAATATAATTTTCTCCAAGTCTTTCCATTTCCTAACAAATGGGGCAATGTCATTCTTTCTGATGGATGCATAGAATTCCATTGTGTATATATACCACATTTTCTTGATCCATTCATCTACTGAGGGGCATCTGGGTTGGTTCCAGATCTTAGCTATGGTAAATAATGCTGCAATAAACATAGTTGTAAATCCCAAGGGAGATATTTGCAAATAGAAGGCTTGCAGAAGTTCTAAAGAAATATTTATTATATTTCTCTCTATCAGAACCATGTGACCTAACATAAGTTGTCTCAAATCTATGGAACCCTCATCCAGGGATAGTAGGTATTTTGAAGAGCAATAGCTCACATATGGAGAAAATGCTAATTCTGTAACACCTGTTTTCCCATACATGACAGTTTGGGTAGGTTAAAAACTGAGTATCTAAAAATATTATTTTTCAGAATAAATAAGTTAAAAACTTATTAAAACTTTTTAAACTTATTAAAACTTTAAAAACTTATTAAAACTTATTAAAACTTTTGACTTTTTAAAACGTCTTGACAGCACTGTTTTGTCAGAATAAAATACTACATATAAAAGTTCTTTATGAATCAAAATATGTAATCCAAATACTCAAATTAACAGGGACTTCTCTAGAAGAAATTCAGAATATTAAGGAAAAGCATGGTACTGGTGGATCTCATCTGTGATCCTAGAAGTTCAGAAGGTTCAGATCGGAGAGCTGTGTGAAACCAGACTAAGCAGGAAAGTCTGTGTGATTCTTATCTCCAGTTAATTACCCCCAACAAACACACAAAACACACACACACACACACACACACACACACACACACGCAGAAGTGAAGCTTTGGCTCAAATGGTAAATCATTATTCTAGAACAAAATATATCAAGGACAGCATTTACACACTGAGCTCAAGTACAGGACTGACACATAGACAGAGAGGACAGACAGACAGACAGGAGCGTCCCCATCCCTTATACCACATGTCATAGCCAAACTTTGCTAAAACATTTAACCATTTTGTTAATAATTAATGTGGCTTCTATGATTTCCTTCTATTTTTTGCCTTGCTGAATGAATTTAAAGTTTTTCTGAGCCTGAAGTCTGATAATTTGTCTTTCTTAAAATTTATTTGCAACAAGATTTTTACATTTTTATGCAATTATATAATGTGAAACCATTTTTGTTTCATATAAAATGTCTTCATCATGATTTTTTTGCTATTTTTTAGCATTTTAAGTATTTTTGACTATGAAAAAAATTTGAAACATTATTTTCTGCTTAGTTTTAATAAATTTTTATTTTTCCATTAATAAAATTCTCTTTTTAACTTAAATGCTTCCTTTTTATTTTCTTTTGACGGTTATGATTGTATTTTAGATTTTGTCTTTTTAAATAATTTTACTTTGCATAATGACATTTCCTTTATATTTTACAGCTATATATATTCTTTGAAGCATCTTTTTACTTAAATTCTAGAATTTTCAATTTTCATCTTAATTGATAGAAGTTTTAACAAATATTAATGACATGTTCCAATAATGTGTCTGCGGGAATACATATTGAAAAAGTTTTGATTTTGGCCTAATTATTTATGTAAATATTTTAAAGAGAAATAGGCCTTAACAAATTTCATAAAAATTTTACTTTATTATTACCTCCAAATGTTTTAGCATTTCATATTATTGTAAAATGAGTAGGTAGTATATTTTTATACCAAGGTGATGTACAGAGGAGTTACAGTTACATAAGTAAGGTAATAAGTCCATTTCTTATAATGTATGCTCATCAAATTTCTAATTTCTATATATTTCAGCTTCCTCATCTTCTACTCAGAAATGTTAAAAGTTACTACTTGCAGCAGTTTAAATGCACATTGTTTTGGCAAAATAAAATAGTCATTGATCCCACATCACAGAGTTTAGATTAATTCAAGTACTCCATCAAGGCGATAATACTATATTAAAAGAAATGTCTCTTGACTCACGGAGTTTTCATACTTTGCATTCATGTTAACTTCATACATCATCAGACAATGAAAATAACTGTTAGCTCATTGAAGATTTGATAGATGAAGACAATGTTACCAAAAAGAACAAAATAGATAACCATGCCAGACACTAGTCATTCATACATATAATCAGTAGTAGAATGCCTATCTAAATAGACCAAGACCCTATATTCAAAACCCCAGTGATGTTAAAAAGAAATTGAGTTTTGGGAAACCCATAGCTGTAGAAATTGATAGGTTGATTATTTCTTTGTTCAAAGGACACATTTTTTGGTAGATAAATAAACATGTGGTTAAAGCCACATTCAATAATGCAGTGCCTTTTTATTTCTCTCCATTCAGACTTACCTTTCTAAAGATAGAAACAGAATGTTAAGTAAATAAAATTTAGCCAGATCTAAGATTTTACTATGTGGATAGAACTAAGAGAACATGTGCATGCAAAAGACTAACTTAACAATGAAAAATCACAATGAAATGAAAATCTGAAAAGACTGAGGTAGCTAAGAGTGTAAGGAAGAGCAAGTGAATTATCATAGAGGATATTACCATGGAAGAAAGAATGGTCAATAGATACATGTAGAAATATTCAACATCTTTGGCTGTAAAAGAAATGCAGATCAAAACAACATTGAAATTCCACCTCAGTTTACATTCCCAGTTAGAATGGTCATTATAAAGAAAAATAATAATAACAGATCCTGGCAGGGATGTGGCCAATATGGAATGCTACTACACTGTGTGTGGGAATGTAAACTCAGTCAACCACTCTAGAAGGCAATAGGGAGCTGTCTCAAAAAAAAACAACAACTGGTCATAGAACTCCTCTATAACCCAGCAACCCTACTCCAAGACATTAATCCAAATTACCACAAATCAGGCCACATTAAAGCCACCAGCACAAACATGTTCATTACAGTTAACATTTACCGTAGCTAAGGTATGGAATCAACCCAGATGTCCACCAATATATGAGTAGAACAAGAATATATATATATATATATATATATATACACACACACACACACACACACACATATGTATCGGAAATCTATGCTTTCATTAGAAAGAAGGGTGTTGATCTGTTCATAAAGAAATGGAAGGATTTGGCTAAAATGATGGTAAGCAAAGTAAGCCAGAGCCAAAGAAATAGGCCACATAGTTTCCCTCATTGGTAATAATAGGAATGTGTTTCTAAATGTACGAGTAAATACAATGCATAGTAAAAGACAATTATACAACTTGGACATGATAAATTAAACAGTGCTCTAAACATTCATATAGTGAGAACAAGGGAGGATATTCTTAGAAGAGTATCACAACGGCTCAATAGCTATGTGCATGTAATCATATAAAATGATGCTTTTCAAAATGAACTCCAAAAAATGGAAACAAGAGGCTTTTCTATTGAATTGGTTGTCATTCTTTTTGCCCCTTCAGTTTATTCCCTTTTGTCACTGCTTTTGATTTCTGTACCCTTTGCCTTGTGTATAAGTTTATCTGATTTGGGGAGGGAAAGAAAAAGCACAGAAATGGTGGAACAGGGTGTAAATCAATTCAGCAGTTATACTCACTAGAAATTACATTGGAAATGAACTATACAACTTGAGGGGAAGGCAACTTCGGAGGGAAAAACTGGGAGAAAACGAGGGAAGGGGTAACACTATTCATTGCCCAAACTTATGTAACTGTAACCACTCTGTACATTACCTTTACAATAAAATTTAAATTAAAAAAAGTGAAAGGCCATAGGACTCATGGTGTTTGCAACAAAATGATGTAGAGGCCATATACTATTGTCTGTTGTCCTTCAAATTTAGTGAAAAAAGAAAAGACATGGTCTAGAAAATACAGGGGAGTGAGTGGAGAATATTGACTTGTTTTCTGGTGCTCATAGCATGAGCTATATGAAGAGAAAACAGTCTATGTTTGAGTGGGCAGGTGAAATGGTGTCTTTAAGAATGAGCTCCTATTTTATTAGATCAGAAAGATAAAGTGGTTGTTCAGAGAAGAGTTTAATGGTAGAATGTGCTTTACTAGTAACTAATCATGTATTCCAGAATGAGAAGTGGGTTTAAGGAGCTAGGAAAGCATAATATTTTGAGTCAACAGGGACTGTTAAAAGCATTTTAGGAGAGAATGAGTGGGTTCCCACTAGATGAAGCAGCACGAGCAATGGCATAAATTTCCCAGTGTGTTTCACAGAAGTATGAGAATACAGGAACACATTTTAAAACTCATTATATGTCATGGGGAAAATGATAAATTCAGGAGGAAAGGTGTTGATTCTTTGTAACTAATGTTATTTACAGCTTTGAGAGGAGTCCAGCAGGTGTATACAAACTACTTGTTATAAAGGCATTGACTCCTCACTTAGAACCACAAGGTGTCTAAAAGCATGAGAAAGCCTGGCTTCCCTCCGTTCATTTGCATCTCTTCTTTGTTTTGGGGTCTGATTTCTGCTTCTCCAGACCTATTCATCAGTCAAGGAGTTTCTGTGTAAAATTCAGTAATTATTAATTAATCTGAGATATACTGGCCCTGGGGACACACAAGTGGAGGAGGAAAGGTGATCAAATGCAGTCTTATAATCAATGTACATTATGTAAAAATTGAGTGTAAGAATGGAATGGGAAAAGATAAGAAGAACAGTGGAAGATAACAATAATCAAGATGCTTTGTACTTTTAACTTGACTTCTAGAATTGAAACTCATTTGTATATCTACTTAATAAAGATATGTAAACAGTAAAATGAAGCATGAGTAGAAATGAAATCTTTATTTAAAGACTGAAGGTATAGGCAAATTGAGATAGGATCAAATGAAGAATTTTACATTCGACTTTTACAGAATTTTATTTTGGACTTCAAAACACAGTACTGAAAGCCTCCAGTTACTGTTCTCAACCTGGAATGACATTTCACATCCAAATTCCTATCAAGATTACCTTGTAACAAGATCACTTCCTATACAGAATTAATCATTTGATGGGAATATCATTGTCTTCTCAAGCAATAAGTTCTTTTGTCATTTTACAGAACCATAACACTGAAAAACACTAGGTATCTTTTACCATTCTTCATCTCTTTAATCATTCTACTGTGATGGGTGTCTGGTCCTTTGGGAAATCTAAGATAATATTTTGTACTGCTCTGAACATTCTTGTGTATATATCTGAAGGGGTAGAAAGCTGTGTACAAGAAAGATACCCGTGGGCTGGGAAGTTGGCTCAGTGGTAGAGCACTTGCCTTGCATGCTGGAGGCCCTGGGTTCGATACCTCAGCACCACATAAGCAAAAAGTAAAAAGCCAGAAGTGGCACGGTGGCTCAAGTCGTAGAGCGCTAGCCTTGAGCTGAAGAGCTGAGGGACAGTGCTCAGGCCCAGACTTCAGGCCACATGACCGGACCCCCGCCCCCCCCCCCCCAAAAAAAGAAAGATATCCGTAAGCCTTAACCTAGCTATTCAGGAGGCGGAACTCTGAGGATCACAGTTCAAAGTCAGCCCAGGCAAGAAAGTCAGTGAGACTCTTATCTCCCATAAACCACTCGAAAACCAGAAGTGGCGCTGTGGCTCAAGCAGTAGAGCACTAGCCTTAAACTGAAGAGTGAACGGACAGCACTCAGGCCCAGAATTCAAGCCCCATGACCGACCAAAAAAAAAAAAAAAAAAGGAAAGGTACCTGCATATTTACATTTGTAGCAACAATTTACACTAGCCATGCTATGGAATCACTCTAGGCCTTTGCAACTGATAAATGGATTTAAATAATGTGGTATATCATATTATTTGAACATAAATAAAAAGTAACATTATATCATTTGTAGAAAAACATATGGAACTGGAGAACATGTAAAGTGAGAAAAGCCAAACTCAAAATAAGCCAAATATCCCATATTTTTGCTCCTATCTGAAATTAGGCCTAAAATGATGATGCTGGTGATAATAATAATAATTATGGATCATAAGAGTAAAACAGAAACTCTGAAAGGAAAAGAGGGGAAAACACAGAAGATTTGTAACTGGAGAGGATTAAGTTATGTTATACAAAAAGAAGATAGCTTAATGAAATTATTCAAATACTATCTGAAAAACAGGGGAGGCTAGAGGGCAGTATACCAGATGTGTTAAATTATATACATGATTTACATCTATGGAATTATCAAATGAAATCTCATACTACTAATGCATACTAATAAAATGCTTTAAAATAATTTATTATATTAATTTAGGATTAAGGCTCTCCAAATATGAATCAATTCATCATTTACTGACTTTCCTTAAATAGTGTTCTGTTACTGATATCTACATCTTATATTTGTATTTAAACTTGCCACGTTTCCTTCACATACATACTGACAAACTTTCAAATACAATGTTTTTACCTTGTAACTACCCATCTATGGAATTACTGACCATTCTCCAAGAATCTCTCTATTAACTGAGTAACACTCTTTTATTCCTAAACTATAATCTCGTGTTCTGCCAATCTGCTAAAGATATTCTTACTGTAATATACACTTATATTCAACCATCATTTTTAGTCTGTTCATTTAATACACACACAAAATTTGAAACTGTTGACAATTGTTTCATCTTACATCTCCTTTCTTAACACAACTTTTCTTATTTTTTCCTATCATAATTCTTTCAACTCCCTTCTTTTCTATTCAATAATCCTTAAATATTTGCTTCTCAAAATTACATCATTTCTTAAGTTTTTTGTACATTTTTATTGTAAAATACTGTACAGAGGGGTTACAGTTACATGAGCAAGGAAATGAATACATTTCCTATTGAGCATTGTTCCTCCTCCTGATACTCCTAAATATATATTCATTTATTTATATATACATTCTCATTTATTTCTTATAAAGTAACATATTTCCACTAATTATGCATGTGCCTTTCAGTGAGTCATGTATATGGATGAACGTGGAATCTGGAAAACAGATCTTAGAGTGTTTCCTCAATGATATATCAATAAAATACCAATTAAACTCAGTATAATCCTGTAAAAACTAGTTTTTTTTCACTAAAATATTTGGCCACAATAACCTTTATATGGAGAAAATTTAGCTAAATGAAAAAGGCTTCTGTACAAAAACAGTTTGTATAATAGTAAGTTAACACACTATATAAAAGTAAGGCTTAGGAGGACACCAGTCCAGAAGCAAGTAAGAAAATTCCAAGAATTTAGAATAACAGAAATCTCTTTAAACTTAAGAGAATTTATAAAGTTATATTGCCACTTTGGCAAACAGTACTTGTTAAATATACTCTGCTTAACTTAATCTTTAAGGAGATTCCTCAAAACAACAGAATCTAGACATACTATATGGTTTATAATCCCAATACTAGACATATAACTAAAAGAGATGAAATCAGTGTATTTAGAAATTACGTGTTCCCTCATATTTATTGTAACACTTTCATAATAGCCAACAATGGAAACCATCACAATGGCTATCAGCTCATGAATGGATACAGAAATAATGTGTTCTCTCACAGTGGAATACTATTCATCCATAAAATGACTAAATTCTCTCATTTACATTAATATGAATGGAATTAAAGATAACAATGAACTGCATTGTTTAAAGTCAGACATTTTAAATTTTTTGTGTAAATAAATGAAACAAGGAGATAGGTAAAATTACCTATTTCATCATAAAATACATACATATATATGTATATATAAGTTTGCAGAATTTAATATATGAGTTAAGTTTATAAAATATACATTTCAGAAGGTGTATTTTAATCTTCATATAGTTAATGTACATGGAAACACTTTAAATTCACCATTTAGAATTATCCTCTGAGTGGACATTTACAATGTTTGATAGTTTAGAATATTGGATGTCTAATTAATGAAGGGATCATAAATTTAAAATTACATAGGATTAACACAGAGTTCATTTATCTTGAACAGTAGCTATTTTATACATACAGTTTGTTCTTCTCAGAACTTCCTGGGAATAAAAATTATTTAAGAGTGACAGTGGGACTTGATGATCATTTGGTGTCTTCCACAATTAGAATCTCACCCAAAAGTGTCATAATTGTTTATTTCTTCTGTGGAATAGTGTCAGCCATCTGATTTTAATTAATATCTACTGTTAGATAACTACACTATTTTCCCTTAATTTTATAAATACTATTTACAACAAGTTTGCTAGCACATTTTTAGTAAATCAACCTTCTAAGCCATTCCAACTGTAAAAAATTAAATCAATATTCTTGAGTAGTAAATATAACTTGCAATTTTGTTTCCACACCTGTCATTTCAAATGTATTACACTTCTTAAGGGATTTTTCTGCAGACTATAACCTGATAGCCTAACTTGCTATCTTAAAAGTGTTGTTCTTATCTTTATGTTTTTGAACCCTCAAAAACCTAATTCTATAATGTGGAAAATGTTCTCGCTTTGGGACTTTATTGCAGAAAAATAAATATATTTATTTTTACATCTTCTCCATAGAATAGCAAATCGCTTGATTCTGTGTATGAACTTTCAAGTTAAGAATCCTTGCTTTGATTGGTACAGAATTGAAATCTTGCAATTCTCACTTAGAAAGAAAAACCACGACTAATTTCTCTCTTTAGGTATTTCCTTCAATTCTTCAAGTTGATAGTCAGGATTATAAACACAATCATAAATATATAATTATGGAACCCAGTATGTGTTCTATTTATTTAATCAACTTTTCATAACTTAGTTATGTGAGAATGTTTCGCTCTTCTTATGTAGAGTTGAAGATAAAATGAGTCATAAGTGAGATAAAAGGTATCTATAACCTTAAATCTATAAATGCAAATTTCCAGCTTAATTTTACACAATAATTACACTCAAAAAGCCTAATTTAAAAAGAATTCCAACTCAAGATGGGCAAATAATCAAAACACACATTTCTCAAGAAGAAAAATAAAATGTCTCAAACACATATAAAAATGCTCAGTGACATTAATTGCCAAGAAAAGGCAAAGCAAAACAAGGAGAAGCCAGGTGCTTGTGGTTCATGCCTGTAATTATAGCTACTCAGAAGGCTGAGATTTGAAGATTGTAGTTTGAAGCCAGACCAGGAAAGGAAGTCCACAAGACTCTTATCTCCACGTAGCTGCCCAAAATGTCAGAAGTGGAGCTGTGGCTCAAGTGATATAAATGTTTGAGCAAATCAAAGCTCAGAGACAGCACACAGGCCCCAAGATCAAGCCCCTGGACCAGAAAAAAAAAAAAAAAACCAACAACAACAACAACAACAAAACATGACAGAAGATACCATGCCTGCTGGGCTGTTACACACGTGCATGCACACACACAAACCCATTTTGACAAGAATGTGAATTTAAGCTAGTGTACAATATAGATAGGAATGTGAAGAATATGAAGATGTGCATAAAAGATTCTCAAAAGCTAAATGCAGATCTATCATAAAGTCAGGTATTTAATTCTGGATACCTATCAAGAGGAAATTAAACACCATGTTCATTATGACACAATGCAGGATAGTTAAAATGTAATATCAATGCAGATGTTAACAGATGAATGGATAAAAATATATACAGATGAAAGAAATAAAACTTGTCATTTGATTAAAAATTTGCTTGGACTTTTTTTTTTGTTGTTGTTGGTCATGGGGCCTGAACTCTGGGCCTGGCCACTGTCCTTCAGCTCTTCAGCTGAAGACTAGCACTCTATCACTTGACCATCAGCCCCATTTCTGGCTTTTTTTTCTGCTTATGTGGTGCTGAGGAATTGAACCCAGGGCCTCATGCATGCAAGGCAAGCACTGCACCACTGAGCCACCTTCCCAGCCCCTATGCATGGATTTTATGAAAAGTAAAATGAACCAAGCTCCAAGCTCAAGGTAGAAATATTTCATGTTCACATTCCTATATGGAAGGTTAAAATGTCCACCTGAAAGTAAAAAAAAAAATACTCCTGATATTGGAAGACAAGATGTTGGTAATTGGAAATGATTGGCTGGATTCGATCAGTGAACACTATATTGTATGGGAATATCATAAGGAACTCCACACATACAAAAATTTGTATTAAGAAACATAAATATGTAGTTATAAATGTCATGAATTAACAAAGGAATCATGTTTAGGAGTACAAGTTATTTGCTGTTTAAAGACAAACAAGAACGAGAGTAAAATTTCCATTGCAGAAAAATTTTATTAGAAATACAATTTGGGGGTTATCTTACCAGCTAAGACAGAAGCATGAGGAGTTTGTGGGCAGCCTGGGCTACATTTCAAGTCAAATCAGGATTCCATTTCAACTCAAACAGAAGAACAACAAAAGTCTCTTTAGAAGAAGAGTTCATTAATTATCTGTGTAGACTTCTCTTTCATTTTCAGAAGCATTTACGAAAAGATTAAGCACATCTCACCGTCATTCAGGAAAGTGTCAAGAGTGTTGCTCTAGTTGACTTGGTATGTTTTAACTCATAGTGTTCCAGATACTGAGAGAAAGTAGTATAAGTAACTATTCTTTTTACCTATCTGTTAGATTCAAAATTTTATTTTTCTCTTTTATCACCTTCTTTTGCTTGAAATGCTAAAGCACAAAAGTTGCCATAAAAGAAGAAAAAGTTGAGAAACAACCTTGGGAAAGAAAATAAATGAAGAATAGAAAATGTTTATTTAAAAAATATGTTAGTCCAGTATTACATTTTAAGTTTCGTTAAAGTACTGTAATAATCATACATGCTACTTTATAAAAACCAAGGTAAACATATAATCCGTCTGAATTTATAGAGAAGAAAACCCTTATTGGGTTGTGGTAAGGTAAAGGAATCCTTCTGACAGTTTAAATTTAGAAAACACGTTGATCATGAGAAAGCCAGCCCTGAAAAAAGGTGCAGACTTCTCAGAAATATCAAGGTTGAAGTTTCAGAATTAATTCCTGAGTTATGTACAGATTAAAATTTATGTATGACATTTACTAATCCATCATAACTTTTCTGTTTACTAAATTAATAAACTTGAGCAAGGTAGGATTGTAAATAGTTCAAAATTGTATATTTTTATTAAAATAATAAGTTGTCATGAGAAGTGTCTACGAGTCAGATAATAAATAGAAAAATAGCTTCTTCAAATTCTACTCATGCGGTTAAGAAATATCACTCATAAGATGTTCTATTCTATTCAAGCTTGGAAGATTAAAAAAATATACTTCCCCAAACAAAGAAATAAGTGAACATTTATATTTCTATTTGTTCATAATGCATACTTCAGTGCAATCAGTTTCTCCAATGTTAAGAATTTTCTCAGAATGTCTACTATTTAATAAGAATATCCCTAGAATTTTAAAATATATGCATTGTCATTTTACAGATATAAGTATCCTCATATATATGAACATTAACAATATGTTATAGACACAATAACATTCCATTTCAATGAATTGTCCAGAAATAAAAACTTATGAAATTAGAAAATAACTTAAAAGTCTCCATTGGCTTATGGGAAGGGAAAGGGATTCTCAGAGTTTATGAGGATTCTTTGTGGAGTGAGGACTATGATAGCTACATCGCTCTATGAATCCATTAAACCCTTTAATTATGTAGTTGTAAGGAATAAGTTATTGGTATGTACATTACAGATCAAGGAAGGTGGCAACTACTTAAGTAGACATTGGACACATCAGAGGAAGAGGAAATTCTTCATCCTTTGACGAAGCATTTTGTAGCTACTGATTGCATCAACAAATATTGTCGTGATTACAAATGAAATGCAATGAGGTTAGCATCCATTAAATCATGTCAAATTCCTTCCAAACTAATGATAGGATTGAATTTGTTTAAATCAGCTTTATGATAACAAAGGAATGAAAATTTGAAACATAAATACATCTAAATATAGTTAACCATACTCTATGACAGGCATTAGTAGTTGTTGAGGCTGTGTTTTCTTTGAAGTATATATTTGACCTCAGTAAACCTTGAAGAGTTCAGCATAAAACTAGCTCTGATTGAAGGGTTCCGGGAAGATGGTGGAGGAGAAGCTGGAATCTGAACAAGCTCTTGCATAGAAAACATTTTCAGAGTTCCAGTGAACAGTCCCAAGCCAGAGAATCACACCAAGTGTGCCATCACAGGACAGAGAGTTAGTCAAGAGAGGGGAAGCCAAGCAGACACATCTGAGCAGCTGCCGCTGCGGCGGCAGGGTTGCAGCGGCGACCACCACCGCGGAGGCATACCTGAGACGCAGTCCGGGACGAAGGAGCCAGACGCAGCGGACGAGCGGATTCTACTCAACACCAGCAAGAACCGACAAGGAGCGGACAACTTCATCTTGCACTTTGCAGACCAGAGACGACCCAGGATCCAAGACTCGACGTGAGTAGAAGCCCCACTTCCTCACTCCTCTGGGAGCAGAGGAGGGAAGGCCACCCCTCCCGCCCCAGCACCTGTGATCTCCATCTTGGATACCGACAAAGCTCGGAGGAGCGGCTAGCTCCAGCTCAGGCCTTGGAATAAAGCTAGTCATTTAGCAGGTCACAAGAACTTAACGGCGAAGTGACCACACAGACTCAGTTCCATCCAGGGAAAAGTCACCCAGCTCAGGCGCCAGCCATTGGAGTGGCTCTCCTCACTGGGTAACCAGAGCCAGAGGCTGCCCCTCCCTCTAGCAGCCACCACAATCAATTGAAAAACAGAAACCCTGAGAATGGCTCCAGGCTGGGTGCTGTGAGGTTTTTTTCACAAAATAGCCCCAGGGAAAAGCTACTGTTCCTTGAAAGGCCTCAACTCTACCCAACCTAGCCTCATCACTGCATCCCCCTCTTTTGTGATTCTCAAAGCAGATCACCCTCCCAGTAAACTAACCTGGGAGGGGGATCTCAAAATCTTGGGTAAAGCAGAGCATTTTTCTGCCTGTTCCAACAAACTGACTTAAGAAACCAATCAAGCCACAGGACCTCAAGCTGACCAGAGACTCCAACCAGACTCTGGTTACAGACAAAAGGGAGATACAGGACTCTTCCCACCCCTCCCAAAAAAAAAAAAAAAAAAAAAAATCAAAGAACTTTTTTTTTTCTTCTTCTTTTCTTTTTTTCTTTTTTTTGTTTTGTTTTTTTTTTTCGTTTTTTGTTACCTTATATATATATAAATTTTTTTTCCTTTTCTAAAACTTTTATTAATCTTTAATTTTTGCCTCTTCTGAAAAAATAATTGTTTTCCATTAACTTTTTTTTTTTCTCCTCTTATAATTTTTATTTTAGGAATACGTGAATGTGTGTTTTCCTTTCTTTTCTTGTCTTCTTTCTCTTTTTATTTCATTCTTAATTATCTTTTTGTTTTTTTTTCTACCTCTACTGAACTTCTGATCTTTTCTTCTCACTTTCCTATCCTTTCCATCTTTTCCTCTTTGTTCATCTTTATGTGACTTAACTCTTGTCCTGCACATCCTCAGATAAACCCGTAGTTAAGCAGTAGACCCTACCCCCCATTGTGTACACACTTAATCCACAAACTTATTACTCAATTCAAAACCTCTGAGACTTAAATTCATTAATAGCAGTACTACCTCTTTATACCTATATAATATTTTAAGAATTTTTTTAAAGTTTTTCTCATCTCCTCTATGTCCCTCCCTTTCTCTCAACATATTCATATTCCTCTATAAATAGATGGTCTTTTAATCTCTAAAATAACATTAATTTTTATGTTTCTATTTTTTTTTTCTGGTCTCTTTTCATTCCCCTTTCCCTTTCTTCTTTTTCTCTCTCTCTCTACTTGCATCCTACCCAACCTATTTCCTGCATTGTGATTAGGACATAGTTAACTCTCCCTGTGCCTCCCCACACCAATCTATTCCTATTTTTTACCCACATCTCTCCCTAACCCTAATAATTTCTGGTTTTCCAAATTATTCTCTGCAGTTCGAAGTCCTTTAACATATAGTTGTTTGATGTCGAATAGATGTATCTGTTGAACTAGATTGTATCTGTAGACTATTGACTGTACAAATGCAAACTTTGGTTGATGGTTGCCTTAAGATAGTGTTCTAGCACAAAACTGGTGCTATCTTCATCTCAAATGGGCAGAGTAAGCCGGAAAAACACAAGAAAAATGGCAAATTCGGGTATCTCAATTCCCAATCCTGATAATCAGGGGTTAGAACAGATAATGAATAATCCAGAGGAGAGTTCCCAAAGAGCTCTACAAACACTGCTGGCAAACATGATAAATGAGAAGTTTGACAACGTACAAAGGACTCTGTATGAGCGTGATAGGGAGAGAGAGGAGGCATCCCAGAAGTTTATACAGGAATATCATAAGCGTGAGGAAGCTACTCAAAAACTGATACAGGATTTGCGTGAACAACTTGAGAATACTCAAAGAGAAAGGGAGGAATGGCGTGAGCAGACTGAGAACACTCAAAGAGATCTGCAGGAATCCCACGAACGGGAGGAAGCTAATCAAAGAGTAACACAGGAATTGAGAGACCAGGTAGAGAACACACAAAGATCACTAAAGGCATTCATGGAATCCATTAACAAAGAGCTGAAGGAAGTCAGGGAGACCACAAAGGGAATGCTGAATGGAACCCAACAGAAGGAATGGGAGCCCAAAGAAACCATAACCAATCAACTAAGTGATTTGAGGACAAACACTGAACACCAAATTAAGGAAGTAAAGAAATTCATACAAGACCTAAAACAGAGCTTCAACAAAGAACTTGAAGCCATCAAAGCTGACCAACTAGAAGGAAAAGAGATAAAAAATAAAGTAGAGAGTCTTGACAGCAGGTTAGACCATGCAGAAGATCGAATCTCAGGGATTGAAGACAGCCTAGATATTATAGAGAAAGAACATACAACCATCCAAGACAAGTCCAAGAAGTATGATAGATCTATCCAACACCTGGAAGACACCATCAGAAGGCCTAATCTAAGGATAATGGGTGTAGAGGAGCACCTAGCAACAGAAGTTAATGGTCTAGGAAATCTGTTTAACAGGATCCTAGCAGAGAACTTCCCAAACATGCAAAAAGATAGGCCTGTCCAGATACAAGAAGCCTTTAGAACCCCAAATAGACCAGACCAGAATAGGACATCCCACCGTCACATTATCATCCACACAGGATCAACTCAGAACAAGGAAAAGATCCTTAAAGCTGTCAGAGAGAAAAGGGTAATCACTTATAAAGGGAAACCAATTAGAATCACCTCAGATTTCTCAGCAGAGACAATCAAAGCAAGAAGAGCCTGGAATGATGTATGCCATGCCCTAAAAACAAACAACTATCAACCAAGAATACTGTACCCAGCTAAACTCTCCTTCATAACTGAAGGCCAAATAAAAACCTTCCATATCAAAGAAAAATTGAAACAATACATCTCCACCAAACCAGCCCTACAAAAGATTCTTAAAGATGTCCTACACATAGAAAACCAACAAGACCGCAATAAAGGCCAAGAAACTGCACCCAAACTGAGAATCCAAGAACCATAGGAAGAACCCAGTTTTCGCAGCCCCCAAGAAGGTAGATAACATGGCAGGAACTCCCAAATGCCTCTCAGTCCTATCTCTTAATGTTAACGGACTGAACTCTCCAATTAAGCGACATAGACTGTCTAGTTGGATTAAAAAACAAGACCCTTCTATCTGCTGCCTGCAGGAGTCACATCTTGCCCGTAAAAACAAACACATTTTCAATGTTAAAGGCTGGAACAAAATCTACCAAGCAAACGGACCGCATAAACAGGTGGGAGTTGCAATCCTAATATCAGATAAAATAGACTTCAAATTAAAATTCGTGAAAAGAGATAAAGAAGGTCGCTACATACTAATTAAAGGATCTCTCCTTCAGGAGGATATTACAATTCTAAATATCTATTCACCAAACAATGGAGCACCCAAATTTATCAAAGAAACACTACTTTCCCTCAAATCCCATATAGATCCAAAGACATTAATTGTTGGGTATTTTAACACACCACTCTCCCCACTAGATAGATCAACTCGGCAAAAACTCAACAGAGAGACCGCAGATCTAAACAGCTGCATAGATCAACTAGACTTAACAGACATTTACCGAACATTTCACCCAGCAGCATCAGAATACACGTTTTTCTCAGCAGCACGTGGAACGTTTTCTAAAATAGACCACATTTTAGGCCACAAAGCAAACTTGTCTAAATTCAGAAACATTGAAGTTGTACCTTGCATTCTCTCTGACCACAAGGGAATAAAATTAGAACTCAACACCAAAAGCCACCAAAGAAAGTCCGGTATCACATGGAGGCTGAACAACACACTGCTGAATCATGAGTGGGTCATGGAAGAGATTAGAAAGGAAATTCAAATGTTCATGCTATTCAACAAAAATGAACACACAAAATACCAGCTCCTCTGGGACACAGCAAAGGCAGTACTCAGAGGCAAGTTTATAGCTCTGAGCTCCTACATCAACAAATTGGAGAGATCTGAAACCAACAATTTAATGACACATCTAAACGTCCTTGAAAAAGAGCAGCAAGATAAACCCCAATCCAGTAGACGGAAAGAAATAATCAAAATTAAATCAGAATTAAATGAATTAGAATCCAAAAAAACTATAGAAAGAATCAACAAAACAAAGAGTTGGTTCTTTGAAAAACTTAATAAAATTGACAGACCCTTAGCAAATCTTATCAGAAAAAGAAGAGAACACACCCAAATTAATAAACTCAGAGATGAGAATGGAAACATCACCACGGAAACAACCAAGATTCAGAACATTATAAGGGAATACTTCTCAAAACTTTATGCTAATAAGTTTGAGAACTTGACAGAAATGGACCTCTTCCTAGCAAATATTGACATGCCAAAACTAAACCAAGATGAGGTAAAATATCTTAACAGGCCCATATCAAGCATTGAAATAGAAACAGCAATAAGAGACCTCCCAGCTAAGAAAAGTCCAGGACCAGATGGTTTTACAGCGGAATTTTACAAGGCCTTCAAGGCAGAGCTCACACCAATTCTCCTCCAACTCTTCAATGAAATTGAAAGAGAAAGCTCACTACCGAACACATTCTATGAAGCCATCATAACCCTCATCCCAAAACCAGGCAGGGACTCATCAAAGAAAGAGAACTATAGACCCATTTCTTTGATGAACATTGATGCAAAACTTCTCAACAAAATTTTGGCCAACCGACTTCAACAATTCATCCAAAAAATCATACACCACGATCAAACAGGATTCATTTCAGGGATGCAAAGCTGGTTCAATATACGCAAATCAATTAATATTATTCATCACATCAACAGGAGCAAGAATAAGAACCACATGGTTATCTCAATAGACGCAGAAAAAGCATTCGACAAGATCCAACACCCCTTTATGATGAAAGTTTTGGAAAAATTAGGAATCCATGGAACATTCCTCAATACAATAAAGGCTGTATATGACAAACCTACAGCCAGCATTATACTCAATGGTGAAAAACTAAAGCCATTTCCTCTTAACTCAGGAACAAGACAAGCATGCCCACTCTCTCCACTTCTCTTCAATCTAGTATTAGAATGCCTAGCTACAGCAATAAGACAAGATGCAGACATAAAGGGGATCCAAATAGGGAAAGAAGAAATAAAACTCTCCCTCTTTGCAGATGACATGATCTTGTATTTAAAGAATCCCATAGACTCCATTCCCAAATTACTCAAGCTGATTCAAAACTTTGGCCAAGTAGCAGGTTATAAAATTAACCCCCAAAAATCAATGGCTTTTCTGTATGCCAACAATGAGAAAAGTGTGGCTGAAATTAGGAAAGCAACTCCATTTGTAATAGCCCCACAAAAAATAAAATACCTAGGAATTAACTTAACTAAAGAAGTGAAGGACCTCTATGATGAAAACTTTAAAATCTTGAAAAAGGAAATCAACACAGAACTTAAAAAATGGCAAAACCTCCCATGCTCCTGGATTGGAAAGATTAACTTCGTGAAAATGGCAATACTTCCCAAGGCTATCTACAAATTCAACGCAATACCTATCAAAATTCCACCCTTATTCTTCAAGGAAATACAAGAGGCAATCCAAAAATTCATATGGAACAATAAAAGACCCAGAATAGCAAAAACGCTCCTCAACGGAAAGAACACTGCTGGAGGAATATCAATACCAAATTTCAAACTCTACTATAAAGCCATAGTAATCAAAACAGCTTGGTATTGGCATAAGAACAGACCTCAGGACCAATGGAATAGAATTGAAAACCCAGAAATGAACCTACAGACCTATAGCCATCTAATCTTCGATAAGGGAGCTAAAACAATAGAATGGAAGACAGACAGCCTCTTCAGTAAATGGTGCTGGCAAAACTGGTTAACTACATGTAGAAAACTAAAGCTAGACCCTTATATATCACCCTGCACCAGAATCAACTCCAAATGGATCAAAGACCTTGAACTCAAAGCAGACACTCTGAAAACATTACAGGATGGAATAGGAGAAACCCTGGGTCTCCTTGGCTCAGGCCGAAATTTTCTGAATAGAGACCCGGAAACACAACAAATCAAAGAAAGGCTGGACAAATGGGATTGTATAAGGTTGCAGAGCTTCTGCAGGGCAAATGACATAGCTAGCAAGATCAATAGAAAGCCCACCGACTGGGAGAAGATCTTTACTAGCCATACAACGGACAAGGGTCTCATATCTAAAATATACTTGGAACTCAAAAAATTAAACCACCCAACAACAAATCCTCAAAGAAACAACTGCCCAATAAGTAAGTGGGCGAAAGACTTAAAGAGAAGCTTCTCTGAAGAAGAAAGAAGGATGGCCAATAGACACATGAAGAAATGTTCAACATCTCTAGCCATAAAAAAAATGCAAATCAAAACAACATTGAGATATCACCTCACTCCAGTTAGAACAGCAAAAATCAAGAACTCTAACAACAACAGATGCTGGAGGGGATGTGGACAGAAAGGAACCTTACTTCATTGTTGGTGGGAATGTAAACTTGTTCAACCACTTTGGAAAGCAGTATGGAGGTTCCTCAAAAGACTCCACATAGAGCTCCCCAATGACCCAGCAATCCCACTTTTGGGCATTTACCCAAATGATCACAAACAAGGCCACACTAAAGCTACCAGCACAACTATGTTTATTGCAGCATTATTTACCATAGCTAAGACATGGAACCAACCCAGATGCCCCTCAGTAGATGAATGGATCAAGAAGATGTGGTATATATACACAATGGAATTCTATGCCTCCATCAGAAAGAATGACATTTCCCCATTTGTTAGGAAATGGAAAGGCTTGGAAAAAATTATATTAAGTGAAGTAAGCCAGGCCCAAAGAAACATAGGTCCCATGGTTTCCCTTATTTGCAATATCTAGTATAGGTATGAGTCAAGCGGAAAAAGTCAGATAATATGATGTTAGGAAAACGAAACCTCAAATATGTATTTTAATGTTTTTGTTTCTTTCATGCATGTGTTTCTAACGCATTTATAAGATTATTTCTTTGTTGCTTTGTATGTCCCTCCCCCACAGTGTAACCCCCACTTTCACTATATTTGATGTCAGTATAACATGTGGAGGAGATGGGGACAAACAAGTCATTTAAGGATTCAGGTGGACCTGTTGCAACAATGAGAAGTACAAAATGTCATGTCAAAACCAGCTTTACAATGTCGGTGGGGGGGGGGGAAGGGGGGGTATGAATGGGTGGGAGGGAGGGGGGAGGCTGGGAAGGGAGGTGAAGGGTAAACAAAGGAGGAGGCTGCAATGCTTGGTAAGAAATGTATGCATTATCCTGCCCATGTAATTGTAACCCCTCTGTACAGTATGTTCTCAAATAAAATAAAATAAAATTTAAAAAAAAAAAAAAAAAACTAGCTCTGATTATTTAACAAGTTTTAAAATATGGGGAACCTTGGGGGATTGTAGACAAACTTGCTGATCTAATTTTATATGTTAGGCATGTACTCTACAAGATAACTAAAATTTCTACAATTAGCATTCAGGATGGTATTCACAAATTCAAACTGTATACAAATACATACACATGTAAGTATATATATGTATATATATATGTGTATATATCTGCATATTTAAATAAGTCATATTATCCTCGACAAGCTATAATTAAACAAATTGTTCTGTTCTTACTTTTTAATGAGAAGATGATTTTAATCATGGGGCATATAAGATTTTTATTCAGTCTGTTTCTCCATCTGTGTTTAAATAGCCTTCTTTGTATAATATGTAGTGATGATGGCAGAGAAAATAATAGCTGATAAAAATATATTCTGTTCACCTTCAGAAGGACTCTGAAACTGCCTGAATTAGAAAGAAGACCAAAGGAACAAGACAGAATTTGCCTCTTTCTTTTTTTATTGTCAAGATGAACTACATGGGTTATAGTTAAATAAGTAAGGTAGCAAGTACATTTCTTGTTAAACTTGTTACCCCTTTCCTCATTTTTCCCCTACTCGTCCTTATCCCCCCACTCCCAAGTTGTACAGATCATTTCCAATGTATTGTCTTGTGAATATCACTGTTGCATTGGTTCCCCCTTGTCCTTTGTCTCACCATTCTGTTGTTCCCTTTCCCTTCCCTAATTCAAATAAACATGTACACAATACCAGGGTACCAAAATCAAATACAGTGACAACAGTGGATATACCATAGGCAGAAGAACATATAAAACAAAAACAAAAAAATCACATAGTACATTAAAAACAAAACAACAAAGAAAAGTACCTTGTGTCCATGTCTTGGAGTTCATTTCACTTAGCATCATCTTATTTACATAGCTATTGAGCTATTCTAGTCATCTGCTAAAATTATCCTAGACATATACTAAGTATTACAAATAAGGGAAACCATGGGACCTATGTTTATTTGGGTCTAGCTTACTTCACTTATAACACATTTCAGGTGTGCTTCCAGCAGGAGTATCTCAAAAGCCTTCCTTCCTTCCTTCCTTCCTTCCTTCCTTCTTTATTTTTATTTGGAATTACTGGGATTTGTTTGAATACTCATGCTTGGTAGTCAGATGCTCTTACAAATGAACTAAGCCTAAGTGTTACAGAAATTGGGTATTGCTTCCTATATGGGGTCATGCTTGGGTAAATTCTACCTTTGTTACTACCTTTGTAGTACTTTGTTACTTCTTACTTTGTTACTATCTTTGTTATGCTCTAGCCTTTGTAACTAAGATAATAAGCATACACCATTTTACCTATATTTGCTATAGTATAAGAACAGGTTTCGTTGATTCTTTTCAGTCCAAGTTGGCTTCAAACTATGATTCCCCCCACCTCAGACACCCAAATATCTAAGATTATCGTTGTGAGCCAAGAGCATCTACCTCTGTGTTTACTTACTGCATATACTTTCAAAAAGGATGCTAGATATGTTTGTCTAGTCTTTCTCTTACAATTAATATAAGAAAATAAAGTTTATATGAGGTATTGTACTTTTAAAAGGTTATTTGGAATAAAGTCTCTGTCTTTTTTTTTAAATTTTATTACTAAAGGTGCTGTACAGGGTGTTACAGTTACATGAGTAAGGCAATGAGTACATTACTTGTCAATCATTGTTACCCCTTCCCTTCTTTTTTGCCTCACTATCCCTTCCCTCCCCCACCTCTCTCTAAAGTCTCTTTCTTGTTCTTTTTGTTTAGGAACAAAAGTAATTGGTCAAGTCAAGTGTCCTTTTCAGTAGACCTTAGGTGCAAACTCTAAGATGAAGTGTCCATTTATTCTTGATTTCAGTTCTCAAGAGGGTATAGCCCCATGATTGGCTGATCCTGAAGGGCTGTACCTCTACATCCATATTGCATTTTATCCTTAAATAATTTTCATACTTCCCGTTTAGACAAAATCCTAATAAGTTAATTAGCTTTACTAAGCTCAATTTTCTGTACTAGTTGGTAAATTTATTTTGTGTTTATTTATGGGACATGGAACCAGAGAGTACTTGTGAATATTATATTTTCCACTAAGAATTCCAGTGTATTTTTTTTTCCATTTAGAATTCCTGTAGCTTTCATTAGGAGGACATGGATTCTCCCTTAAGTTTGTTCTTTGCACTTTCACTGCCAAACACATACAGAGCATGCTTAAGCTGACTTAGCTCCCCTTGGACAAACCATCCATTTTAGTGCTTCCTGTGTCAGTGTGCATTCTGGATTCCATTTGGGTTTATTTAGATAATGTTGAAATATTTATTGAGACTGCTCTATTTGTTTATGCCAAAATATCTGTCCAGAATATGGGATTTTTTATTCCATTATTAGCCAATAAGTTTGTTTTGCTTTTGTGTTATTGCCCCCAATGACTTTTTTCATTTAAATTCAGTATGGTGTATATACATCTGTGTTAGTTTTGTGTAAATTTGACAGAATGGTGATTTATTCAAGACTTATGTTCCTGGTACCAATTCTTAGTAGGATTTTATTTTATAATCAAACTCTTCATTTACATCTTAAATCTTCGTTCATGACCAAAACTCAAGCAAACACAGGTAGATCATCAATTATTTCAATTTTTCCACAATGGCTGAGGGTCTTTTCATTGGCTGGCTCCCATTTGAAGTTTTTTGTGATTATTTTCATCACTTTCCTCAGCTTCAACTACTATCTCCTCCTCATGTTGATTATCTTTACTCCAGTGAGTAACATAGTATTTTGTTCCCTTCATCATAAGGATGGCAAGAAGCCATTTTCAATTTATGGTTCATAAACCCCTTTTTGTTAAATTTCTTTATTTTAAGCGAAGACATAGATATCACATAAATCCATATAGTAAAACATTATCCAAGTTATCCTATTTATAATTTCAATTGAAAGAATTATACAAAGTTGGATCACATTAGGACTTAGAAAAACTTCACAAACAATATTGCTTATCAGGCTCTGAATCAATGTAACAATGCTATTCATAAGTCACTTTGTTGGAAATGAACTCTACAACTTGTGGGAGGAGAGAATCAGGGGAAGGAAAGTGGGAAAAAAATGAGGGAGGGACTAATATAGTTCAACAAAAATTTTACTCATCACCTTATTTACATAACTGTAACCCCTCTCTGTACATCACCTTCACAATAAAATAAAATTTAAGTAAAATAAAATAGGAATGATAATGACAAAAAAGAAAGGTTAAAAGGTTTGACATGACAGAAGAAAAGGCAGAAAATGATCAGGATCTTCTAAAACTCTCAATCAATGACTAATAGTTTCTTTAATTTTTGCAGTGTACTAAATTTCTCTTTATATTTGGCACCACCAAGATTTGAGCAATTTATTTTAAACTTAGATGTGTATCTGGACATGTTTGCTGAAATATGTACTAAAGATCAATGATCATAAATGCAACTAGGTATGGACTATTATTTTACATATCTTTTAGAAAATACAAATAATTTGACCCTGTTTGGCTCCAAGAAGATTCTCAATGTTTAAACAACAAATACACAAATCACTAATTAACACATTTCATTTTCTTTGTAAACAGTTGCCCATCCTTGACTTCTGGTTCTTATTAAAAAGAATGACTAGTCCTAGTACTGCTTCAATATGGACTTATCCTTACAAAATCATTCACTGACATTCACTGACATAATGCTTACTATTATGGCACACAGATTTTTAAAATGTTGCCTTTATACTGACCAATAATTCAACTTTTCTCTAATTGGAGGCAGAGACTTTGAACCACATTTTTTTACATTTGTATTACTTTTTTTTTTTTTGGACATGGGGCTTGAACTCTGGGCCTGGGCGCTGTCCCTGCACTCTTCAGCTCAAGGTGAGTGCTCTACCACTTGAGCCACAGCACCACTTCCAGTTTTCTCATAGTTTATTGGAGATAAGAGGCTCACAAACTTTCCTGCCCTGGCTGGCTTTGAACCATGATTCTGAGATCTCAACCTCCTGAGTAGTTAGGATTACAGGCATGAGCCACCGGTGCCATGCTAAGTTATATTTTTATTATCTCTAAATAGTTGTGCAAAGGTTTTACCATTTTACACTTCCATTTCCAGGCATAATATATCATGGGCGATATCACCCCTTTCCTGTCCCTCCTAACTCAAACTTTTCCCTCAACTTTCCTAGTTTCATAGAGTATGAATTGAATATAATAACTACTGAATATTGTTAATATTCTTTTTTGTTGATAATGTTTGCTTTCTTCTGGCTTAGACTTCTAGTTGCTTTTGCAAGGAGCAAAAATACAGTTTTAATGAGGTTGTTTTTCCTACATTATTTATGAGACATATCTATTTTCTATCAAATCAACCAAAGGTGAAGCTAGCATATATAAGGCAATTTTATGAGGCAAATCATAGTGTAGAAATCAGTCATTATTCATTGAGTACATACTTTTTGTCTCCTACTATATTTATAGGCCAGGAAGACTTCAGAAAAGCAAAGCCTGAGAAAGTTTATCTACTTATCTTGCATTTGTTGTTTTATTTTTTTTAATAAAGGTAAGTGGACACATGCCAAAACAATTTGCGATTAGTATGTGTTTAAGTAGGTAGTTATTATGCAGATTGCAGGTTACAAAGATGTTTACAAAAGAAGATGACTACATGTCAAAAAATAGAATAACTACAGCCAGAACCAAGTAAATAATCTTCTGAAAGCAACTAAAACATGGGTAAATCCAGAAGACAGAACATTTAGGCATATTTGTTACTTAAATCATGGAATAGGTTGAAAATATATCCTTCAAGGACTTTCTCAAGTCTTGGTTTTTAGAAGAGCTCTTTAATTTTTTTCATAATCTTTACATCATATTTTATTCTGATTCAATTCATTCTCAAATGAAAGAAACTATATACACACAAAGAAAAAGAAGAGTAGATAGGTGGGCATATTTTATGTTTCTAGGACAACTATGAATATAGAAAATACATCAGATGTAACATGTTGTGCTTCCATGAGTACTATAAGTAAAGCCTGTTAAAAATCTTTAACAAAATGATGGAGAAAGCACACAAGTGCCACAAATATCCCTGTTCCCATTACAAATAGAATGAGTCCCATACAAATTCTATTTGTATGTTCCCATACAAATAGAATGATTCACACACATATGCAATTCACAGTAAATGTCACAAACAAAATCTCATGAAGGAAACCTTATACATAACAAATTCTCAATTAATTAAAGGCCAAGTGACCAAATCAAAATATGTGTATGTTTCCAGTTAAAGTAAAAAACCCAATAATAGCTCTGGAAAGGCAACTACATGATTGTAATTTAAAAAATTCTTCATAAGAAATACACCTTTTCTATATCTTCACATTAAGGAGCTCTAAGGCATTAATGGATTTATTTATCATTTCCACTTTTTAAAATGTATCTGTAACCTATGTGTCTAGATCAATAGAAAAAAGACACTTTAAAATAAATGATATAGGCAGGTACTCAGTCAATCAGAAAAAGAAGTCTTATTAAACTGATAAATATCATATACCATGATTTCATGGTTGAAGAATTTTAAAAGCTGATAGGTCAGGGGAGAATTTACAAGCTATAACCCTGACATAGAAAGTTATTTTTAATGTATCTTAAAGGCCAGAAGAGTTAATGGAAGTCCTAGAGAATGATTTAGACACTAAAAGGAGTTGTTCAAGCCAAGAATTTCTTAGGTGCTAGCCAAAAGGACATTTCCCAGTTTCTTTTATAACTGTTTCCTAGTCATTACATCTATGCATGCAATTGCACACTGACTCGGGAAACTCTGATTAACTGCCTGCAATCTACAACCTAATACAACAAGCATGAACAAAGTTCCCAGACTTTCCTAAACTAATCTGAGCCTAAAAATACCTTCTTCAACATATATGGAAAATAAAGATTCTAAGTACTGTGTTAGCAGAAGAATTTATTAACAAGTAACCAAGGTAATTTTTTAAATTAAGCAAGTCTGATGACATAAAATACCTAATATCAAATGCTTAGTGCAGGAATATGAAATTAGGACCTCATCCTAAATTGCCAACTTTGTCTATTACCTTTGCTCTTCCATTTCTGTTTAAAATTTATCTATAATCTAAATAACAATAAATGCTAAATAATCATAGTAATAAATAATAAACAATATAGGCAGTTAATCCAACCTTGAGAAAAATGAACCCCTTTAAAGTAGATTCGATTCATTATCCACCAGTGCATTCAATGTGGACCTGACTATTAGTTATCTGATACATTATCAATAACATCTTAGACTCAAAAGATGACAATCTACTTACTGCATTGGAAAACTTATTAGATGACCTCAGGAATTGAGCTAACTCTCCATAAAATTCTGTCACTAAAGATATAGGAGAAATGATGTTACTTAGAATGCTGGGCATTGGAAATAGAAAGATTTATATTGCTATTTTCATTACTTATACAAAGAACCAATACTGCTACTTTATATGTAAGAGTCTATGCTGTTAATCATGTTAGAATTACTTGGAAAAATTTGAGATGGAGTATATCCTATAATATAAAAATTTCTATCATATATTCTTTTTTGGTACTTTTTTATTGTAAAAGTACTGTACAGAGGGGTTACATTTACATGAGCAAGGTAGAGTACATTTCCTATCAAGCATTGTTGCCTCCTCCTTTGTTTTTCCCCTTCCATCCTTTCCCTCCTATCTCCACAACTCCCCTCTCCTCCCCACCGAAGTTGTAAAGTTCATTTCCAAAATAGTATCTTGCACATCTCATTGTTACAATGGGTCAACCTGTATCCCTATTTAAGCATTTTGTTTTTTCCCTTCCCCTCCAAGCTAGGCAAGTGTATATACAAGATGCAGGGCACTGACATCAAATACAGTGAAATTAGGGGTTATACCTTGGGGGAGAAACATACAAAGAAACAAAAACTTCAAATGGTACATTATAAATACATTAGAAACAATAGAAGAAAGAAAAAGGTATTTGTGTCCCTATCTTGGGGTTCATTTTGCTTAACATCATCTTATATGGTCATATGTACATAGCTTTTGACCTTTTCTGCTTGTCCTACACATATACTAATTATTGCAAATAAGGGAAACAATGGGACCTATGTTTCTTTGGGCCTGGTTTAATTAATATAATTTTTTCCATGTCTTTCCATTTCCTAACAATTGGGGAAATGTCATTCTTTCTGATGGAGGTATAGAATTCCATATATATGTATATATATATATATATATATATATATATATACAATTTTTCTTGATCCATTCTATAACAATTTTAAACACTAATTCTAAGTAGCATTTCATAAGCCTATGCTTTTATATAATTTGTTAATACTATAGATGTATCTATATAATCTACATCATTTCAAAAATCCCTACTTTGAAAATATAATTTTCTGAGAGCCTTCTTTCTTTCTGTTTTATTAAATTGAAATGTTATATTTCTTTCTCAGGGATTACTAAGAAAATGAAATTATCTGGTGAGGATCTGTGAGCATTGTACATTCATTGTTCTTCTTGCTTAGTTCCCTGATGATAAAATAAATTATCAGATAAATATTGGTTCCTGTCTTCTTTAAGCACCTTTCATCCTACGCAGTATAATTTTATGTTAAGGTTTAGAGACACCACAATTGAATTGCATAAATCTAGTCATTATATCATTTAAGCTTTGACTTTATATTGTAGCCCATGGGAAGGAAGGGCTTTCCCAATTCTGCAGTACCAATGTAAAACCCAGAAATATGACCAGATGCTCTCATTAAGCACTAAATGAATACTATGCATGTACATTATTTCTTTCTTATACATAATATGCCCAGATACTTTGGATTTAATTAAGTATGGATTTTCTTTCCTACTTAGCTCATTCTCAAGATAGCTACACTAACTACAGTAATATTCTTAGTATTCTCCAGTGCCATAGAAATTTTATAGAGTTAGTGGCTCACTGTGAAACTTCTTCAAGAAAGCAATGCCACTTACAATTTTTCCACACAAAATGAGAACTCCAAAGAATGAAGTATTTTCTTCAAATAAAACACTTAAAAGGAACATGTTAAAATTCATGATTTATGAAATATATCTATTATGATGCAGACCAAATACGAATTTCTGTTCATCTCCTCAAAAGTATACATAAAAAATTTTAGTAAGAACACTGTAATCTAAAAGTTGTTCATGCCTCAATGTCATCCTTAAAGCTGAAAAATAAAATGACATTCATTCACCCAAGACACTACAGTCATTCATTTGTTGCAGCTGAGAATCTTCAACCCTTAATCATGTGCCTGAAAATTATAAAACCCCTATGTTATTCTTTAATATAAGCACTACCAAAGATCATAATTATTACTAAACTAAACGGACATGGGATGCTGCTACCTGCTCCAAACAGGAAACATTTCCTGAACTGGTATTATAAAACTATTTCAACTTTTGCTACAAAGATACACCAACTGAGAAAACAGATAGTTATACCAATGAAAACAAATTATGTAGCAGCCAATGGTAGTGGTCAGAAGCAAAACCGTTGGTAATCCATTTTAATGATGCAAATGAAGCTCTACAACTTCCTAGGAAATGTTATTAACAAATATTATGCAAATTTCCATACCTCAGTCTATTTTAAAAAATAGTATCTAGCTAGATATCAGTGGTAAAACAGTATAAATACAATTAACCTGTAAAAACTAAATTAATTGAGGAATGGCTTAAGTTCTAGTTCATAGTGTTCTGAATTGAAGTCATAGTGTACGTAGTAAATAAATAAATAAATAGTATCTGTCTGAGATAAATATGGCAAGGCTCTTATGAGCCCATATATGTGAAGTGCTTTTAATAGTGCCTATTTTAAGTATGTATTTAATAATAAATAAAATCAAAACTGTGTTTTCTGAAATAACACAAAAATAATTGACAAAAAAGGTGTCTAGATTATAAACACTTAATAATTTTAAGATAAATATCAAAGATATTTTGAAAAAGCAATTTTAAACAGTTCAAATTCCTTACCACTTTTTACCATATCAGAAGTAGGATAGAATAATTCTACACACCTCACCTTTAGTCTAAACTTAATGACAATTTTTATGAGAAAAAATATAACAGAATTTATGTCAGTCTCTAGACTCTGCCATTACAAAATTACTTATATCCATCTCCAGTTATTTGAAACACTTTCTCTGGGAGTCATGACTATGTCTCCAAGAAGCTCTCAGTTTTTAGAAGAGGCCACTGGTAGATGAGCTGTTAGATTATCCTAACTGAGCCCATTCCTTTCGTTTTTTTTCTTTTCTTAAGCTGAATGAGAACCTAAATTGACAGATCTGTCCTTCAGTAGAACTTAGAGACCTCTGTCAACATTAGATGCAAAATAATAACCTACCTTAATACTGGTTAATTCTGCCCCCAAAATTTATAAGTAGTTCTTAAAGTAAGCAGTAGGCCACAAGGCTAAATAAAAGGTCAAAGCTCATTTGTTGTACTCTGAGACTATTCCCAGAGAGAATAGTAATTTTGGAAAGGTTTTGAGTGTGTGGGTGTGTATATAAAATTGAATCAAGTAATCAACATATTTTGGTTGCCTGTCATAAGTTTCAATTTGGAACATATTTGCCCCCAGTTAAAAATAAGAATTGATTCTTTGGGCCTAGCTTACTTCACTTACTATAATTTTTTCCAAGACTTTAAATTTCCTAACAAATGGGGCAATGTCATTCTTTCTGATGGAGGCATAGAATTCCATTGTGTATATATACCACATTTTCTTGATCCATTCATCTACTGAGGGGCATGTGGGTTGGTTCCATATCTCAGCTATGGTAAATAATGCTGCAATAAACATAGTCGTGCTGATAGCTTTAGTGTGGTCTTGTTTGTGAACATTTGGGTAAATGCCCAAAAGTGGGATTGCCGGGTCATAGGGGAGCTCTATGTGGAGTCTTTTGAGGAACCTCCGTACTGCTTTCCAAAGTGGTTGAACAAGTTCTCTGAGTGAAGCAGAAAAGGTACGATAAATTGATGTTAGGGAAATGAACCCTAGGGTATGTATTCAAATGTTTTTTTTTTTTTCTTTCATGCGATTGTTTCTAACATTCATAAGATTATTTCTTTGTTGCTTTGTATGTCCCTCCCCCACGGTATAACCCCTGCTTTCACTGTATTTGGTGTCGGTATAATTTGTAGAGGGGAAGGGAAAAAACAAATCGTTTAAATAAGGATACAAGTGGACCCATTGCAACAATGAGATGTACAAGTCTTTATGTCGAAAACGAACTTTACAACTTTGGTGGGGGGGGGGGGGGAGAATTGGGTGGAGGCGTGGGGGGAGGATAGGAAGGGATGTGAAGGGTAAACAAAGGAGGAGGCTGCAATGCTTGATAAGAAATGTACTCATTATCTTGCCCATGTAATTGTAACCCCTCTGTACAGTATTTTCACAATAAAAAAAGTAAAAAGATGAATATATATGGGTAAGCAATCCAAAAGACACAGCATTTCCATAGATAGAAAAGCATCTTGAAGAATGTCTATATCCAGCTTAGGACAAGTTGCTTTTGAGAACATGTGAACTTGGCGTCATAAATGCAGTGCCCTGTTCCTGTCACTCCTCCTGAGTGAGCTAAGATCAGATCACAGAAAAAGTCAAAGAACGCAGTAGCACAGGATATCAATGAGCATCACTCAGATTGCCTATGTGAACAGGATGACTGCTTCTTGTCCAGATCCAGTCATCTTTAAGGATGCTGGGAACTACATCACAATAGAAGTAGCATTTGAGGGTTTGTACAAAATCCAGAGGTTCCTCTTTTCTTCAAATGTCAGGTCAATTAAAAATACCCAAATCTTATTTCTTGCCCAGAATTTTATAATGTTTGAAGGATCACACATTAAAAAAAAAAAAATAAAACAGCAACAAAAAACAACCTTCTTCCGAGTCAGATGGAAGCATTTTTTTAAGATGACAAAGGAGTCAGGTTAATAGAGTTAAAAATTTTTACTACCTTTGGCTGGGTGCCAGTGGCTCATGCCTGTAAACCTAGCTACTCAGGAGGCTGAGATCTGAGGATCAGGGTTCAAAGCCAGCCTGGGCAGTAAAGTCAATGAGACTCTGATCTCCAATAAACCACCAGAAAACCAGAAGTGGCTCTGTGGCTTAAGTGGTAGAGCGCTAACCTTGAGCTGAAGAGCTGAAGAGCGCCCAGGCTCAGAGTTCAAACCCCACGACTGACAAAAACAAAAGAATAACAACAAAATTCACTACTTTTGTTATGGACAGTGTCTCAGAAATATGAGATTTTAGGCTTGTGATATAAGGGTACTTCACGAATCATTTTTTAAGCATTACTGTAAAACCTTGTGTGGCTCAGTTCAACAAGATTATGCATTTAGGGATGGAGCATTCTGCCTTTTTAAAAGTAGGCTTTGTATGAGTATTTTTATATGCATAAGAAAACACACAGACAAGCAGTAAAACAGGCCATCAGGCCAAAAGACATAGATTGTGAGAGATAAAGACAGAGATGGTGGAAAGGAGAAAGGGGAAAACATCACAAAACATGTAGATTAAATAATTTCTCCTCCCACTAAATTGACCTTGAAAGAGTGCCAAAGTGTTTCTCCATTTCTCTATACTTGAAAATATCAAGAATGCAGAAATATTGTTTGAACCTTCAAAGAATCACAGTTAACATTATTTATAGCCTTAGTATGATCCATACTTAGTTCTTTAAGGAGGGTAATTAGTATTTGCACATATCCTAAGACCATTCATATGCCTCTCTGCAGCCCATTCAGAGATTAAACAACTGCAAAATACAAAGATTCTCATTCAGTTTTTCCTTTTCAGCATCTTCTCTTTCTCTAATCTGGTTCTTCTTACTCTCATTACCAAGAACAGCTCTCATTAAGCTCACAGGTAAATAACAATAAATGACATTTTTCCTTTCAGATTTGAATTCTCCATAAGTAATGCTACCAATACTTCATATATTTGAAAATTTCTACTTTGTTTTCTATAACAATAGAATCTCTGACAACTTGTTTATATTGGAAAGCTACTTACAACTGTTTATATTGAATCTATGGTCATTTTTCTTCTCATGATTCTGAAAAAACAGAGAACTCTGCAATTCTTCATCAGGCTTACTATAAAATTCACTATCACCTACTGTTGACAGTGGTTTGCAGGTCAACATATCTAGGTTTGAACAATTAAATGACTTGCAAAACTGTGAATGTAACTAGTCTGATGTATCATTCCTTGTAATTTACAGAGGCACTAAACATTTATTATGTCAGTTGTAGCCCATTATATTCCTTGAAACTTTGCTTGTTTTTACCCCAAGCTAGATATCCGATTCAGCAGATATGTCTTCTATGGATCTGCTCCAAGTAAGATCTGGAAAGTGCCTGTTTTTCTCTTGTCAAACATTTCTTCTGCGATTTGTTAATATTGGTCCTTTGATACTTTCCTAAGGCACTAGGTCAAACTGATCCTCTCTTATTCAAAGTTTTTAAAGCTGATGATCATCATAGTCTATACCTTGAAGCTCAATGTTGAATTTTCTTTTTCATTATATTTTTTATTGTAAAGATAGTGTAAAGAAGGGTTACAGTTACATGAGTAAGGTAATGAGTACATTTCCTCTCGGTATTGTTACTCGCTCCTTTATTTTTCCCCAACCATTACTTCTGTAAGGGATGTTTTCAGTTTAATATCGCATGTTTTTCAGTTATCTGATACCTTGGGGTCTATTTACTGCCAACTAGTGTCAGTGTAATCGTATTGCAATGGCAGTTCCCTATCCCAATGCAGTTTGAAAATTGCAAAAATAAATATGCAAAGAGACAAATTTGACATCTGACATCCTAACGCACTTCAAACATTATGAGTTTAAGCTAAGACAGACAATTATTTTCTTACAGTGTTTTACAGTGATGCACCAACTCAATGTAACATTTATGTTACTGAAAGGCTGGGGCACAGTGATCCCACTTCATTGCCAATAAACTAAAGATCAAAACAATCAACCAAGCTCCACTGGTAATAAATTGAAAGTCAGTGGAGCACAAAATGTATTACTGTTAGAATTAATTTTGGCACAATATGGGTTGTTGAATTTTCCCCTATTCTTAAGACAAATCAACCCTTAGCAAACAGTTAATAGTCTGTTGAAAGTCAATTCAACATGCTTATTGTATTCTGAAGGAATTTGAATTTTATATTTGTTTATTTGAGCACAATAAAATCACTTGGGTGCTACTTGTATTCCAGAGAATTTTTTAAACACTGCTTTAGGATTAAATTATAATTTATGTGGTCTATTGCATCACCTGTAGCATTTTTTCACCCATTTACCAAAAAGTTTTCTTGGACCATCATGCAAATCATTGTTTATAAAAATCCAAATGGGTATTTTACAGACCTATAGGACAAACAACATCACAAAATTGAGGTATGTTAGAAAGCTGAGAAAATTAAAGCCATATGATACAAAGACAAGTAAAGGAAACTGAGAGGTTCTAAGGATGTTGTCAACGTGTGGACATGAGAATCTTTACCTCACAGACTCTCCCACTGTCTCACCCCCCCCACACACTTCTTTCTCAGGTCTCTCTCTCACTTTCTGTCTCATTCTCTTCACTTTAGACTAGGATTTGAACAATGTCATTTAAAAAATTATCTTCATTTTTATGATCATATATTTATCGACTAAAAGGATTTACTGTGATATTTCTCTCCATGTAGAATGTACTTGGATGAAGCTCACCTCATCTATTACATTCTTGTCCTTAGCTTTAAACAATTTTTGGGTTTCATTATTTTATGTTCATATATATATCCAATGTGTTTAGACTAAAGTATTTTATCACGATCACCTTTCCTGTTCTCTGCCCTACTGGTTTACACTTCTGATCATAGCAATTATTTTTTTTAAATCTATATTCCACATATGAGTGAGAAGATACTACATTTAACTTTCTTAGTCTTTTCTGTTTCTACTGACATAATTCTCAGTACTACTATTTTCATGCAAACAACATAATTTCATTCTTTTATGACTGAATAATATTTTAATGTATATGAGCCACATTTTCTTTATTTACTTATCAACTCATGAATATCTCATCTGATTATAGTATTATTATTGTCAATAGTGATGTTATAAACATGGGTATGTGGTGTCATTTTTAAGGATGTTCAATTTCTTAAATTTGAGAAATACTGCTACCACTGATGAGAAGTGCTCTATACATGCTTATGCAAAGGTGCTTATTTTCTACAATATCAAAAATGATAGATACTGTCTTATCAACTGGATTATAAGTAAATAAAGCTTTATGACATTATTATTACATATAGCTTGGAAAATCTGATCAAATATAATATACAAAAGATATTATCTTTCTTCTTTCTTTCTTTAGGTATCAACTACACATGTCATTTTCAAAGTCTTTCCAGGAAGAGAAAATTTCTCAAGTATATAAATAACACAGCTTTCCAGTGAATCCAAGTTCCCAAATTCCTTAAAAATTGAATAAGACTAGCTGGGAATGGTAGTACATGCCTATAATTCCAGCACACAAAGTTGAGGCTGGAGAATTGGGAGTTTCAGGCTTGCCTGTACTACATATCTAGATCCATCTCTAATAAAACATATGAGAATAATGTAATGTTTTAAAGTTCATAGCATGTCATAAGGATAGAAATTTTCTTCATGCACCCAATGGAAGATAATAGGATTTCTAAAAAAATGTTTCATATTACACTGGATGGAATGGCTGAACTAGGCTCTCCAATATACCATTAGAAATTGAAAGAATCTTTCAGCACTCAAAAAAGAATATTTCTCTTAATTTATTATTTTTATTAATTAAGACTGTACTTCAAATCCTCCAAAATAGAACTTACTTGCAACAGGGTAGTGGATCTACTTAAACTTTAAATATTTGAAATGAATAGAAGCATTCTTGGAAATCATAATAGGAATGCTGATAAGTGAAGAGATCAAGCTAAAATAAAAGTGCAATGAATAAAGTAGAATAAAGAATATAGAAAATGGGAAAAGATGGGAAATGAGATAAAGAGTGAAAGGCTAATCAAATACTTGGTTTTAATAATCAACACAATGAAAAATGTGGAAGGCAGCAGTGTGGAAAAATGTTAAATATTAAATGCCAAATACCATATTTTCACTCATTTTTTAATCCAGATCTAAATAATAAGGATAATAATAACAAACCATAATATAATAATTATGACACATACATCACAAAAAGTCCTTTGTTTGCATCTATGTAATTATCACAATGAAACTCCCTCTTACTTTTAATGTATATGAATTAAAATACTTTTCTTAGACTAAAGATTTTTAAGACTACAAGAAAGGGAATTAGCCATGCTCCTATAGCTCATACCTGTAATCCTAGCTACTCAGTAGACTTGAGATCTAAGGATCAGAAAAGTCCATGAGACTCTTATCTCCAATAACCCACCAGAAAACCAGAAGTGGCTCTGTGGCTCAAGTGATAGAGCATTAGCCTTGAGCTGAAGAGCTGAGGGAAAGTGCCCAGGCCCAGAATTCAAGCCCAAGACTGACTGAAAAAAAAAATTAACATATTCATTAAAAAAATTCAGACTGAGCTATAATTGCCAAATGACTTACAGCTCTGAGGACAAAGATAAACTACTGCTAATTTATGAGTACTCGGGAATTTTCTCTCATGAACTCCTCACTTAAATCCTTAATTATTGTGTGATTTAATAACTGGGATGTCTTAAAATTATAGTTATTTGCAAAACTAATTTTAAAAAGGATACAGTATTGTTTGTAATAGCTCCACCTTCTTATAATGTCAATAGCTGTGCAACTATGAATAATAAATTGAGACTACAAAAATGTATGAAAACCTTTGACACTTCTTAGTTATTTCATTTGAGACAGCCATGTTATCCTAAGATCATTATCCTAAGATCATTGTGTGCAATATGAGAGAAAGTGAATTAGTAATTATGGACCATTCTGGTTATAAAATCCTGTCCTTGACAGGTAGGATTATATTATGAGGCAATACAGAAAATACAGAGAAAACTAAACAGCGTCATGTCAGTCAAGGCAGCCATGATATCATAAGATAGATTGAATGGCTTAGAGCTAGAGACTAACTTCAAAGTGGCAGTTGATCCAATGTCTGGGGTGATAACACTATTCCTGGTTTTGTGGTTTTTCTGGTGGCCATTAGTTTTCACACAGACAGACAGACAGACAGGACTCCAATCCCATGTGTCTATTCTCAGTTATGTAGGTTGCAACACCATGGCCCAATCACTTTTCAAAGACTCATTTCAGGGCTGGGAAGGTGGCTCAGTGATAGAGTGCTTGCCTTGCATGCATGAGGCATGGGTTCAATTCCTCAGCACCACATAAGCAAAAAGAAAAAAGCTGGAAGTGGTGCTGTGGCTCAAGTGGTAGAGCGCTAGCCTTGAGCTGAGAAGTTGAAGGACAGCGCCCAGGCCCAGAGTTCAAGCCCCACGATCGACAAAAATAAATAACTAAACAAATAAAAATAAAATAAAAAGGACTCATCTGAAATACATCACATTGGAAATTAGACTTTCATGTATGGATTTGAATAATGATTGAATACAGTCTTAACACTGGTTAGATACAAACCATTATAGTACTGTCTGTGAAAGCGAAGTTAGTAAGTAAACTTCAAAGATACTTTAACAGATACGAAATATATAAAGATAAACACAATGATATGTCATTATATACTTGTTAACTTCTCTACATAGCTGTCTACATAAATTTATTGTCTATGATATATGTCCTGGTTCCATACTATCTTTAACTTTGCTCGTGTGAGAAGGAATGGGCACAGAAGCAATGGCATTGGTCTAAAACACCTATTTTTTTTTAATAAAAAATTACTTGTAAAACTATTGCTTTTACAACTGAGTATAAAAAATTGCAGTTTGTGCTTAGAGCATCACACATGCTATCACACTAAATAATCATGAATTTATCAAAACTACTAAGTTATATGGAAAATCAACATGAAGAATCATTTGCTGCTTGCTTGTTTGGGAGGTAAATATTAACTTATCTCGTTGGTACCTTATTCATCTTTTAATCATCTTTGTTAATTATGTGAATAATGGGGTTTCATTGATATGGTATGTCATATACCTTCAAAATGTACTTGGATCATATTCATACCTCTGTTAACCTCTCTTGTTCCCCTCTTTCTTCATACTGTCCTACTTATTCTCCCCAAATTGTTTACTTTAACAGGAAGTAACTGATCCTAGTCAAAAATGAAGCCCTGCTTCCCTTATTTGCAATAACTAGTATAAGTCTGAGACAAGCAGAAATGGTCAGATAAGTTGATGTTAGGTGAAATGAACCCCAAGATAAGGATTCAAATGTTTTTTTTTTTCTTTCTTGCGATTGTTTCTAACATATTTATAAGATGATTTCTTTGTTGCTTTGTATGTCCCTCCCCCATGGTATAACCCCTGTTTTCACTGTATTTGTTTTCACTGTATTTGGTATAATTTGGGGAGGAGAAGGGAAAAAACAAATTGTTTAAATAGGGATACAGGTGGACCCATTGCAACAATGAGATGTACAAGACATTATCTCTAAAAACGAAGTTTACAACTTTGGAGGGGCGGGATGGGAAGGGATGGGAGGGGGAGACAAAGGAGGAGGCAACAATGCTTGATAAGAAATTTACTTATGGTTTCCCTTATTTGCAATAACTAGTATATGTGAGTCAATCAGAAAAGGTCAGATAAGCTGATGTTAGGGAAATGAACCCCAAGATAAGTATTCAAATGTTTTTGGCTTTTTTCCTTTTATGCAATTGTTTCTATCATATTTATAAGACGATTTCTATGTTGCTTTGTATGTCCCTCCCCCACAGTATAACCCATACTTTCACTGTATTTGATGTTGGTATAATTTGTGGAGGGGAAGGGAAAAAAACAAATCGTTTAACTAGGGATACAAGTGGACCCATTGCAACAATGAGATGTATAAGTTGTTATGTCGACTTTGGTGGGGGGTGGAGGGAGAATCGGATGGGGGGAGGGGAGGAGAATGCGAAGGGATGGGAAAGGGAAGCAAGAGGAGGCAACAATGCTTGATAAGAAAAGTACTCGTTATCTTGCCCATGTAATTGTAACCCCTCTGTATGATATTTTCACAATAAATAAAAAAATGAAGCCCTCTGAACTTCAGAAAGGAGATTATCTGCAATACTTTGAAATTTATAAACTATATTTAGATCAATTAATGTCTGCTTGTATTTTTAAGTTTTTAAAAATATTTTTATTATTTTAAGTAGTTGTACAAAGAAGTTGTCATTTTAAAAAGCCATTTATAAAAATATCTTGATCAATACCGCCCTTTTTAACATTCTCATATCTCCCTCCCTTACTCATTCCTTCCCTCACTCTTCTTAATTATGTGGAATAAACATTCGATTCTTAACTGCATTCTCCTCCTCTTCTCTTCATTTGTCTACCCTTTACCCTTTCAGTATTAGCCTCATGGTGTTTTATTTTGCTACACTTTGACCTTGCCTTTCTAAGGAATTATACTATTTGAGTTCTCCCTAGAATCTACCATATTTTACTGAATACATTTGTATACACTGCATGCCACCCAATGTAGTTTTTAATAAATATATAAGCTAAATTTAGCTTCCACATATAAGGAAAAACACATCCTTTCTGTCTCTAAGCCTGTCTTTTGTCACTTAACATAATTTTTCCAGGTCCAATAATTGGTAAAATAAAGTAAAGTTAGATGTAAGCCAGGTACCAGTGGCTTACACCTGTAATCTTAACTACTCAGGAAGCTGAAATTTGAGATAAAAATTCTGTAAGATTCTTATATTCAATAACAACCCTCCAAAAAGCCAAAAATAATGCTGTGGCTCAGTGGTAGAGTGCTAGACTTGAGGATAAAAAAAAAATCAAGGACAGTGCTCAGGCCTAGAATTCAAATCCTTGAAGGAACAATTTAAGAAAAATCCATAAACATTTATATCTTTCCTTTTCTATGGGAAGTGTGTACCCACTATTCAATGTTTCCTACTAGAAGTATATACTACTTATATGATGGCCAGCAAAAGCAAATCAAAATTCAGAAGTCACATTCCAACTCATAGTCCTGTAAAATTTTAGCTTGTTATGTGGTTACATATATGTCTTCCCACTCCGATGTTCTATTTTTTTTTGTATTTTTTGTAATTAAGTGATTATATAAATTTCTCAGTATTGTGAGACACTTATACTTAGTTAAAAATCACAAACACATTCTAACCTTGATGGGACAAATTGTCTTTATCTAGGTCTATATACTTGTGAATTCTATGAGCTTTGACACTACAGTTATTTCTTCCACATCGGGTGATATGTTCATTACTTTCCTTTTGCTAGTGTCAGCTGTTTCCTCTTTCCCTCTCATTCTCTCTCTCCCATCGCTGCTATTGAGTTGCTTAGTTCATTTTCATTAATGTCCAGTGCAGCTGATGGGTCCCCTGTTGTATGTTTTCCCCTGCTTCCCTCTTTCTTGTCCTTTTTTAATGATTTACTTCATCTATGTAACTTTTTTTTTAATAGGAGGGCTAAACAAATGGTTTATATTGCAGTGAATTATTCCTCAAAATAGGTCCATTCTTCCAGAATTTTACTTATCTAATTTCACTCTTCTACCTCTCCAGTGAATACATTGCATAAGATCAAGCACTGAGTTGCATGCTGCTGCTGAATTTTGGGGTGAGATCTAAAATGAACCCATCTCTAAGTCATATTGCAAGGTGTTACACAATGTCACACTGAAGCTAATGATAAAAATGTAATGCCTCCATTTAATTCCAACATTTTTCTGTACTCATTCAAAAACCATTATCTATCACTTTCAAACAGCAACTAAAATATACATAATAGTTCTAGTTCTTTAGAATTTCATGATTTTAAAATACTTAAAACCCCAGTTTCTTCTTTTCTCATCAGGACTACACTATTCATTTCTTATTACTGTAGGCAACAAATAAATTCTAAAAATTAGAAAATTGTCCAACCTCATAAACAAGTAAAGTCAAAAAGATACAAAAATGAATCTGCCTAACAAATTCTAACCTCTATTTAGAACCCATAATAAGAATCAATTTTAGCTGTATGTGTTTTTTTAACAGCAAATGTAATTGTATGCCAAACTTCCTTAAGATTTATTTTTCTATAAATGCACTGTATTTCATCGCAAACTACACAAGCATAATGATAATTTCCAAATGAAAGTACTATTTTACAGTGATATGTACCTATAATAATATTTAGTATAAAATGTGTAAGGCATTCAATAGTAAGATTTGTTTTGATGATGGTAAGCCAACTTAAAGCAAGAAAATACAGGCCTGTTTTGGTCCTTTTTTTATTTGCCTGCTAAGTATGCAGATATTATAACATATTCCTTGTCCTGAGAATTCTTCCTAATATAAATAGTAGGAGATAGACTTGTTCAAAATACAAATATCCAATATTCTTAACATTAAAATCATGTGTGCAAACTATCAAATAGGAATATTATTGGACTCACAAATGATTTCCCAGTATTCCAATATTCTGAAATGTGAGGAATGATTTGGAAAGCAATCCAAATTCAAAATTAAAATATAATGTATTTCTCACCCTAAATGATTCTTACACAAAATAGAAAATAATTTTCAGATTGTTAAAAGGAAAACAAAAGAGCTGGCCATATATAGTGGCTGTCATTTCCTTAAAGTTAGTTTTTGTACTAAGAAGTAAGTTTTCTAAAATTCCTAATATAAATATTTGAATGGCCATGCATTTTCTATCATAACTCTGCCATTTATAAATTTCCTGCAATGTTAACCAAAATCTGAACAATTGTTAACTAGGTATGCCATTCTATATCAGTTTGTAAAATAATTGTGATGGTGGAGAGAGTTTCTCAGACAGCACTTAACTATAAACTGGCATTTTTAAAAATCCTTATCAAAGATAACATATAGTACTCCTTAAATGTCCAAAGTAAGGTGGTCAAATTTTATGAGATAATATTATAAACCCACTGTACTTACATTTACATCCATAACCAAAGAAATTTATAGCTTCTACATTTTCTGTAGACCCGGTGGCTCACGCCTGTAATCCTAGCTACTGAGGAAGCTGAGAACTGAGGATCACGGTGGCGCTGTGGCTCAAGAGGTAGAGCGCTAGCCTTGAGCTGAAGAGATGAGGGACAGTGCCCAAGCCCAGAGTTCAGGCCCCACGACTGGACCCTTCCCTCCCCTCCCCCCCCAAAAAAAGAAATGTGGAAGTAGACTTCCTCAGATGTCATTATTCAGAGTATGGCCCTAAGTGGAAAGAAGTAACAGCAAGCACTATGAAGGAAAATAAGCTAAAGAAAAGTTTCAGCAGAGAAAGTATTATATAAACCAGTGTTTTGCCAAGCTCAAAGATTCAACCTTTAACTCGTAAAAGCATCTGTAAAAAGCAGATTTTGGATTTTTTTAAACCTCAGTTTAGCAAAGTGTAAAGTGAAAAATGTATATCCAAATATCCTGAAGTCTTACTATGTAATATGACCTAATATAAGATGAATTTTTGTCAGAGGAATTTCTATTTACAAGGGGATTCATTAGAGTACATAACCCTATAACATAACAGTAAGGCGCCTTATTCACAGATTCATTAAATATGCTTTTGACCAAGGATAGTTAAAAAAGAATTAAAGAAAAAAGAAAAGAAATGTCTATGGTATAACCTCTTTAAATTGCATTTGATTCTGGTGCCTTGCATCTTGTATATACATTTTTCTAATTTGGGGAGGGGAAGGGAAAGAAGAAAATGCTGAAATAAGGATAGAGGTTGACCCATTGTAACAATGAGATGTACAAGACACTATGTTGAATATGGACTTTACAACTTCTGGGTGGGAGGGAGGGAGGAGTAGGGGAGGTGGAGAGGATATGGGAAAACTAAAGAGGGGGTAACAATGCTCAATAGGAAATGTACTCATTACCTTACTCATGTAACTGTAGCTTCCTGTACAGTATCTTTACGATAAAAACATACATTAAAAAAAAAAACAAATTTCTAACACAATTTAAATTCCAGTACAAGCAATAATGGGAAGTTACCATCAGTCTTCTCACATTATGGTGGGTTTTATTTAAATTGTTGTCTATCTGAATTACTGCTTCATAGCCCTTAGTCTTATGAAAATACTCCTCCACAAAAAGCTCAAATGCCCCCCAAAGCAAGGCTATAAGTTGATGTGCTTAATTTAAATGATTAAATAAAAATTTAGACTTGCAAGCTCTTAGCAGAAACTGGAGGATGTTATTAGAAGAATAAATCAAGGCTTAGCAGTACAATACTGAACTCTATACCAAGCAGACATTTTTAAAATTAAAAACAAAGAGACATATTTATAAAATTTCCAAATGAAGTAGATTTGTTCATGATTAATTCCTCATTGAACTAGTCACATGACACATTTTAGTTACTACACTTAGTTGACAAAACAAAATATTCTAATTCAGATCTATAAGGAAAATATCTTTATCAATAAAGTGAAATAGAAAATTTTTTATGAGCCCAGACATAATTTTCTTTATTATGCTGACATCTTTAATGAAGATCCTAACCTCAATAATGTGGTCTCTTAGTATAAAAATATTTATAAATTTGTAAATCAATTCTTGAAAACACTAATGCTTAATACGTAATATCTGTTAAAATTCTACAATTGGAATGCAAGAAAAAGGAATCACTATAAAATAAAGTCAGAGTTTCTCATATGTTTAAGAAAGAAAAAGCAAGAAATACTAACTTATACTGCTAGATATCATAAGGACAAAGATATATAGGTCATGCAGCCATTTCCATAATCTCCTAAATAAACATTTAATAGGATATTTTTTTCCAGAATAAAATCTGTTGCTGGTGAAAAGGCAAAGGGCAATGAGGATCGTTATGTTAAGTCAACTATGTCACTCAAGAAAGAACGTTCAATGAGTTCACTTATCTCTCTTTGATCTTATAAAATGGTACTTAATAGGGCTAAGAAAAATAGGCAGAGGAACTGATGCGCACATGTAGACTTATGGGTACTAAATTAGTTAGGTTGGAAGATCTTCAAGGGTACAATTCCACGATTGTGTGATTAGATTATGATAACATGCTATATATTCCAAAGAACGGATTTAGAATGTTTCTGTCATACATAATAGGTGCATACATAATAAGATAGTTATGATTCCCTTGAATTAAAGTTTATCATGTATACAGGGGCAAACATAACATGACATCTTATTTGTACATATTATTTTTATGAATTAGTTACAACAATTTTAAATTTAAAATGTATAAATACGAAAATAACACACTAAATATTAATTAAGGGAAGAAGGAAAGGGTATTAAAAGGGGTGTTTATACATAGGGTGTGAGTGCATGTAAATATGGGCATGTAATTTAATAGCACAATAATAGCCTTGTATAGTTAACTTGTTAATAAAATACTTTAAACATCCTAAAAAATAAATATATTATAAAATCTAAAACACTTTTCCTGTTATTTCATTTTGAATCACTTTCAGAGACAATGGGGTATACAAGACACTATGTTGAAAATTAACTTTACCACTTTGGTAGGGAGCGGGAGGAGTTGAGGAGATGGGGAGGGAAGGGATGGTAAGGAAAATCAAAGGAGGAGGTAACAATGCTTGACGGGAAATGTACAAATTTCCTTTCTCATGGAACTGTACAGTACCTTTACAATAAAAATAAAAACAAAAAAGATAATTAATTCTTTTCTTAAGAAACATTCATAAATTCAATATGATCTAGCAGTCATGCTTGTCTGGTTTATGGCATCATCCTTAACATATAACTATTCAGATCATCACCATATCGAAAATGTACGATCACTTCAAAATCTGGCTCTATGAAAAAATCATTATAAATCATGATTCTGCATTTATTCCTAAATTTTGTTTTCTCACTCTTCTAAAAATAATTTAATCTGATCTGTTTCAAGGATTTAATAGCTTCAAGACAGGAAAATGTGATGTCATGATTCTTATTATTATACTTTTAGAAAACAAATGATAAATTGGAAATATTTTCATGTATTCCATATCTGTGACACACCACCACATAGTTCTATGCTATTTTCTTTTAATTATATTGTGAGAAACCTTGACTTATAGGCAGACCAATACACCCCATAAACAGAAAAAAAACATAATGAAGTGTATGTAAAATTCACATATTAACTTCATTTAAAATACATATTTGGTTTTACTTAAACTATTAAGCCAACATAAACACTACATATTATCACATAAAATTTGTATATTTGTGCTAATATAGAGATCAGCTATGGATATATATGTATATATATATATATCATATGTATCTATATATATATATATATATCATATGTATCTATATACACACTCACTCTGAAATCTCTGTGTTCATTCATCCCAAAATTTTCCTGATGATCCTAAAACTGTTATTTTATTTTCATATGAAAACCTCAACTACTTACAAAAATAACCAACTACACACAATGCATCTTTCTGCCTGATTTTTTTAAATTGCTGTGAAAATGGCTTTACAAAAGAGAACTTCTTGTTTGGAATAACAAAATGTAAAGATTTCCCTTTATCAATAGGCAAGAAGAAAATCCCCCCCCCCCCCCCCCCGCCACTTTGCTCTACACTACAACTTACAACTTACCCCATTGGTTTGGAATTATATACAATACTATCACTGATTCTTTTTCAAATATTTCATTTCTTCCGGCATTTTTTTTCTGCTTATGTGGTGCTGAGGAATCGAACCCAGGGCCTCAAGCATGCAAGGCAAGCGCTCTACCACTGAGCCACCTTCCCAGCCCAAATATTTCATTTCTTATAAAGCTTATCAAAAACTAAAAGATACAGTCCTATGATTAATTTGTTTTTGGATATATTCATATATTTACTCACATATATATGTGTTCATGTATACATATGTACCTATATCCACTTTTTCATGAGCTAATCCTTCTTGAATTTGATCATTAATAATGCCTATGAGAATACTATTAACGTTTTAGATTATTACTGATACAAGACTCTATAGCTCATTGAATACATTTATTTAAAAAAAAGGATCACAATAGGATTTCAGTATCATTTTGACTAGTTATTATGTAGGGTTACTTTAATTTACAAACTATTATGGAAATAATAGTCACTTAAAACTCAAGAAACACAGTTTTAATTATCCTCCTAAGTTCAGTTCCCACAAGATCAAACTGGAGATATATATATGTATATGTATATATAAATATATTATTGGAGCTTTATAGGGAGCACAAAATCATTAGCAGTAATAAGGATTTAATGTTTACATGGTAATAAAAGTACAATTTAAAATGCAATTAATCTGCAGGTAAGTACACAATGTATTACAAAGGCCCATGAGGGTTGATAAGCAAATACCAGGCTTGCTTCTCAATATCTATTATTATCCTCTCCTTTATGTAGTCTGAATGGTCTAAATGTTAATTCACATACTATATACACATCATATCCCATAATCTGCATGTAATAAATTTTATAAGTATATGTATTTCTATATGCTTACAGAGTATAAAGTATATATACATATATATAATTTCATGAATGTTTTATAACTTTAACCTTTGTAAATTTTTAATTATGTGTGTGTGGTAGGCTGCAGGTTTCTGGCGCTTAGATAAGACTTGGGCACTGTACCTGGGATTATTTGTTCACAGTTAGTGTTCTAACACTTGAGCCACACCAACAATGCAAATTTTTGATGGTTAACTAGAGATAAGATCCTCACTGAGGTGAGGTGGAACAACAGATGCTGGAGGGGATGTGGACAGAAGGGAACCTTACTTCATTGTTGGTGGGAGTGTAAACTTGTTCAACCACTTTGGAAAGCAGTATGGAGGTTCCTCAAAAGACTCCACATAGAGCTCCCCTACACCCCAGCAATCCCACTTTTGGGCATTTACCCAAAAAGTAACAAAAAAGACCATGTTCATATATATATGTATATATGAATTCTATGTCTCCATTAGAAAGAATGACTCCACCTCATTTGTTAGGAAATGGAAAGACTTGGAAAAAATCCTAAGTGAAGTAAGTCAGACCCAAAGAAACATAGGTCCCATGGTTTACCTTATTTGCAATAACTAGTATATGTCTGAGACAAGCATAAAAGATCAATAGGTATGTACATATGACCATATAAGATGATGCTAAGAGAAATGAACCCCAAGATAGGGACACAAGAGATTGGATCTTTGTTGCTGTTGTTTTTAATGTACTTATAATGTACTGTGTGATTTTTTTTTGTTGTTTCTTTTGTATGTTCTTCCCTCATGATATAACCCTGGCTATCATGTATTTGATGTCAGTGCCCTGCATCTTGTGTATACATTTTTTTCTAATTTGGGGAGGGAAAGGGAAATAACAAAATGCTGAAACAAGAATACAAGTTCACCCATTGTAACAATGAGATGTACATGACACCACGTTGAAAACGAACTTTACAGCTTAGGGGAGAAGGGAGGGGTTGAGGCGATGGGGGAGGGAAAGGATGGTAGGGAAAAACAAAGGAGGGGGTAACAATGCTTGATAGGAAATGTGTGCACTACCTTACTCATGTAACGATAACCCCTCCGTACAGTGTCTTTACAATAAAAATATATATCATTACAATAAAATATATAATATATACCTTTACAATAAAAATATATAATAAGAAAAAAAAGATTCTCTTCTCATGGTCTTTCCTGACTAGGCTGGCTTTGAGCCACCATACTCCTGAAAAGCAAGGATGAGTCTTGAGCCGTGGGCACCTCACAACATTTAAAATTTTTTAATTTAGTCAGAATGTTCAATATGAAGGAAAGTATACCAATACTCGATAGGAAACTGACTCACTCCCTTGCTCATGTAACTGTAACCCCTCTGTACATTATCTTTACATCAAAAATATATTAAAAAAGAGCATTCAATATGTAACATAACTTCTTAGCAAACTTTAAGTGCATTATATACTGTTATGCTCAGCACAATGAAGCATTGGAAATGACCACTGAAAAATATACATTCTAATACATTATAGTTGAGATATATTTAATATTGTGCCACTTACTAATGAGATTTTTGGTGAAAAATATCATTTCTACATTTTGGAAAAATAATATTTATTTTCTTAGGACAATTGTTTCTATATATCACTTCAGAGGGATATGTTGGAAATATTATTTTAGCATGTCAGCTGATTAATAGGAAGTTTATAAATGGTTAGAAATGACTTTGGGTTTTCCATTTCTAATTATAAGTATAAACTGAATCTAAATTTAATCATACAATAAATATTTCAATAAATATTTCAAAAATAAGTAGAATATTCAGTAGTTTCATCTCATTCAAAACCAGTATGACACTTGTTACTTATAATACCTGTAAAAACCTGTTAAATATAATTGAAGGAGTATATATAATGAAATAAATATTGGATCACTTAAAAATAGAAAAGCAATAATGATAGTTCTTAATGATAAATCTCCTCGATATGTAAACATTTCTATTGCAACAAATTTATTAATATAACATATTCCAAATTACTTTTTGATCAGTGCTGATCTTATTATTTAAATATAATAAATGACAAAATGCGACATTGAAAGTTTATAATTGTTTGTTTTGATACATGAATTTGTTGTGCATCCAATATGAAGTTTTAAGAATCAGACAGCATTCAAAAATCTATGTTAGACATAGTCTAAGTTGTAAACTCATGCTATAATTGTGTTTCCAAGCAAGTCCAGGCATTTTTTTTTAAAACCATAGAGCTTCTGGGAATCTCAACTTAACAAAAAATATACTAAATATGCTGGTATGGCTCTTATAAAACCTATGGCAAGAGACTTGATCAAGAGGACTGAGGTCCAGGTTAGCCCTTACATAAAGCACTATCTGTGTCAAAAAATTGTCAAAGCAAAAATAATAAATTCCTCTCACAAGTTCAAATCCTATGTTCAAAGCTAAATACCCATTCAATAATTGGCTTATTTATTTATTTTTGTTACTGAACATGTTAAAAAGGATTGATGCTGTATCAGTAAATTTCAAAATAAAAGGTTAACAAAGATATATTCAGCTCTAAACCCTTTTTGGAAATGAAACCTATGTTTGAAATAACTGTATTAGGAAAAATAAATGTTGGGCCTGAATTTTCAGGTTGCTAATGAAGATAGTAATTGTCATTATGCCTTCATAAGTCAGTAACAAGCAACTCAGCCTTTCTTGTTTTATCCTATGGGTTAGAATAAGTTGGAAATTCAAAGGAATATATACTGAAAATCAATCATAGAAAAATGGAACAATAATGCAAACTCAAACCCCTCTGATGGACACACTGGGAAAATTTGTTTTTGTTAATTTTCCAAAGCATAATACAGTGTTAAGACTGTAGTTCTTTAGATGATTTAAAAAAGAAATATTTAGGTCTTAAAATACATATAAATTCCAAACATTTAAAATAAAATTCCAAGTATCTCCAGTTTATATAACTTAACTGACAAATCTTGCATAGTGGTGTCCAGAATGTAGTTTCAGTCTCTTTCAATGTAACAGAATCTTGCCATGTAAGTAAAGCTTATTTTAATGAATAAAATTCTATTTTAATGAACAATTACCTTATTTTTATTCTATCTTTAAGAAATAAAGAACTTCCTAAAATAAATAATGACTTCAGTCATATCTATGTAATACAAGTACAGGAATTTGAATATATTATTTTAATTTTAGAATAAAGTTTTGACCCCAAAGTTAAAGACTTTTACATAAAACTAAAAATCATACAGAAAAATGAGGGAATCTGTGGATAAGATGATATAGAAAGCAAGACTATAACAGAACTAAATAATTTTTCTTTTAATTATATATTCGGTTTCTATATGTATTCCATCCAGAATAGTTTGTTTAAGGGCACTATATGAAAGAGTAGGAGCTTATTGGAGAATGAATATCCACCAAATTAAAATAACCACTAACAAGTGATGAAGAAGCACTTGAAGAGAATCAAATGCTCAGAATCCAAAGAAAGATACAATACACAGGAGTAAACCAACAGTTTAAAATTCTACCCAGTTACACAGGAACTTGAACCACTGATACAGCTAATCTTACAGTGTGATGCTCCTACATCCATAGTAATCCATTCAGGGTGAAATGAATTTAAGTCATACTATAGCTTTCAAAATACCTTATTCCAACATACATAAGAGAAAGAATCATACAAATAAATGAATGATTCCTATAGACTGAGACAACATACATGTTTGATCACATTGTTTGATCATGCTGTTTTGTTTACATCATGTTTGATCATTCATGTGATCCCATCTCTATATAGATAGGTAGAGAGGTAGAGAGACAGAGAGACAGAGAAAGAGGGAGAGAGGGAGATAAGAAGAGAAGGAGAGAGAGAGATACAGGGGCTTTTTGAGAATGTGATGGCTATACAGACATATCTATCTACTTATCTCTCAAAAGATAAGTAGATATCTATATCTATCTATCTATCTATCTATATCTATCTATCTCTTGATCTATATATCGAGAGATATCTATCTCTCTCTTTATATATGTATATATTTTGATATATAGAGATAAAGATATAGATATAAATATATAGATATAGGTATAGATATAGATTTAGATAGACATACAAGGGCTTTGCTGAGAAAATGATAGCTATAAAGTCAGAGGGATAAATTATCAAAAACAGGCACAGACATGGAAGATCACTATGTATTGTTACTAGCACACGTCAGATGGAGGAGAAACACACACTAAAAAAGAAATGCATTGAGTCCATTCAGTGTATTCAAGGGTTTCCATAAGGTTCTAGTTTACAGTCAGCCATGGTGCCAGGGCTATCTGGTTTCCCCATTGTCTCCCACTATTTCAGTCTATTCTAACTTAGTTACCTGGACATATAAATGTCATTTTATTACTAAAATCTCTGGCTAACTGAGAAGTAGTTAACTCATTTAAAAGATCCCAATTTAACATTTCCTTTATTTAGAAAGGAAAATACATTAACAGGCTGCAATTGTCATTCCCAAGTTATAAAAATAACTAAAATGGAAGATTTCCCCTTTCAGGTCGTAACACATAGATATAAAATATAAAATTAGCCATAGACATAAAAATCAAGCAAAATAATGATCATAATGGTAGAAAATATATGTATGCAAAAGTAAAGGTTATACATTTTAGGGACAGTTTCCCTGAAAATTATAGTTTACTCAGCTACAACAATTTGTGTTAAATTGTTTTCCATAAACTTATAGTAATTGACTAAGGAAAGATTATTTGAGAGTGACTCAAGCTAGAATACAGAGAACTATCTTAGTAATGGTACCATTGTTATAGAATTGTAGGGACACAAGAGGGAAGTGTTTATTTTTTGTAGTGAGACAGTAAAGAAAGTGCGTATAAACGTTGAGGTATTAATATGTAAAGAAAAAGAAACAAATTTATATCTAATGGAAAATAGCATAAAATAAATATTTAGAAAGCTATTTTTAGTAAATATCATCAAAGATATGTCAATTTCCCAAATTAGGCAGAGTTCAAATTTTAAAGTTTGAACTCTTAAATAAATCTTCAATTATTCCTCACAGAGTAAATTTGATAGTGAAGTTTCTTCTAACAAATACCTTGAATATAGTGTGCTCTACACAAAATCAGTGTATCAAATTTTCTGTTCATATGATACACATTGTATAAGGAAAGCAAATATTCATTTGAATTTACAAGGAAACTTTTGTATGAAATTTTAGAAGCTAAATCAGAGATACATAGTTCTACACACCTAGCACAGAAATGAAAATTATGCATTTCATATACTAAAACAGTCACAGACTACTGTAGTATTTTCTACTGTGGCGTGACATTTACCAAAAATCCAATATGCTGGGACCAAACATTTATTTTAGAATACATGCTGCATATAGCAATTTAGAAAGCAATATCATAAAAGTCAAATTCCATGTAAAGATATTTACATGTGACCAATGATTTTCTTGGTAGTAGTTATGAATTTTGAAATTAACTTAATAATTAAATGAAGAAATATTTGATGGAGAAAAAGTAACACATATTAGTATAAACAATAAAACTCACACTGGAATGAATGAAAAGTATTAAATATAATATTTAGAGAAGTACAAAGCATGAAAAATGTCCAAAGTTTGAGCTAGCTATGAACAGTATGATATAGAATAAAACCACTTGAATGCCATTATAAGCCTATGCCTTTTAAGATGGTGAAACAAATTATGTTCCTAAGATATTGAAGGGAGAGAAAGGTAAGTTAAAAATAAGGAACCACAAATAAAGATCTCAATATGAGAACACACTCCCTTCTTAGCAATAGATTTGGAAAATAATTTCAATACACGAATACCTTACAAGTTGAATTCTGTAACTGATTTTAATGGTCTGCTTTATATTTGAGTAGACTTACTTGATTATTTACAAAGATGTGTAAAATATAATTGATAGCTTTAAAAAGCATTCAATGTAAAAGTAAACATTTATATAAAACTCAAGCATGTGAGAGGAGATGAAATAATATATAACACATATTATATATTATTTATTACATATAATATATTGGTTATATTATATATATATGATGAACACAGAGTACCTGAATATTTATTAACTATTAAGGTTATGTAACTATTATGATAATCTTTTTAATAGTACTGGTCACATATGGAAATATTTCATACTCTATTCAAATAAACAGTTTTCACAGATCAGATAGATACTTTCACAAATAATTTGCAAGTATACTACACTATACATCTCAGTTGAAAATCATTTTCCATCCATCAACATGACTGTCATTAAGAGAGAGATTAAAAGCATGGTGGATCTGGGTGCTGGTGGCTCATGCCTGCAATTCTTGCTGCTCAGGAGGCTGAGATCTGAGGATTGTGGTTCAAAGCCAGCTCAAGCTCTTATCTCCAACTTGAAAACCAGAAGTGGGGCTGTGGCGCAGAACGTTAGAATGCTAGCCTTGAGCAAATAGTGCTCACAGACAGTGATCAAGCACTGAGTTCAAGTCCCCCGACAGACAAAGAGATAATGATGGAACAAATGCAAGCTTAGTTCCTGGTTTAGGTGTGCTATATTACAAGAATTTTATCTAGTAATAAATTACGATTTTATAAGGTCTTTGTGTTTTGAGAACTTTAAAAAATATTCATATCTCAAAATTTATGATAAATATTACTTCATAAATGCAATACATTAAGCTATCCCAAGTTTTAATGTGCATACCACATAACAACATTAAAGCAAGGAATTACAAAAACATAAGCACTACATGAGAGTTAAAAAGAGAAATAGAAAACAGACAAATCGGAGGGAGCACACAATTCCATCCATGTGTAGTTCCCAGTGTAATAACATTAGCAGATAGTCTGTTTGCTAATCTTTCCAATTTAGGTAACTGTGCATATTAAAATAGTAAAACACTCTGACCTCACTTTATATTGGTCTCCATATATTTGAAGATTCCATATAAAAGGGAATCTAGACATAGTTTGCCAAGTTATAACCTAGCTGCTGCACCTGCTGCTGCTGCTGCTGCTGCTGCTGCTGCTGATGATGATGATGATGGAGGAGGAGGAGGAAGAGGAGGAGGAGGAGGAGGAGGGAGAGGGGGAGGGGAGGGAAAGAGGAGGGGGGGAGGAGGAGGAGAAGGAGGATGACGACTACGAGGCAGACAGATAGGTGATTATCAGTTCTTTCTAAGCTAAAACATAAAAATATGAGTACCTTTACCTAGAGATACTCAATCCTGTCAGGCTCATATATTAGTTTAAAAGATATTTCCAAATATTGGAGAAAAAGTATATAAGACATTAAGCAAAGTTTTCATGAACAAAATCTAAGAGTCACTTAATATTAGATTTATGAAATATATTTAATTTGTCATTTGCAGTTTCTGATCAGTTTTAGAAATATTATTCATCACCTTTAGAAATATTCCACAATGTCAGATGTTCTTTTGATATTATATTTTAAAGTAGAATGAAAGTGAAAAATTTTACTGACTCTGATATAAATTTATTTCAACTCAGTAAGGATGGTCTAAAAAATATGTACAACAGATGAAGAGAGAGTTGTTACAGGAAATTAATGAACTAAAAATCTACCAGGAAATAGTCACTTGAGGAACTTATTTCTCTCAAGAGTGTTGTTGTAGCCGTTAGTAGCATAGTCTTAGGAAGAGCCCTTGACTCTTCCCTTTAACCAGTTAAGAAACCTTGGATATGCTTCATAGTCCCCAGAGGGCTCTGTCCTTTCATCTGTGGCTGAAAGAGTTTACTCAAAATGATCTCTAAGTATATTCTGTTGCTATACTTCAATTCTTTCAGATACCACATAGAGTCCAAGGAAGAGGAGAATATCAATTACTGGGTTAGAGACAAACATATTAACAAAATGCATAAAACATCTCCAGTGGTAATTTTCTATATTATCAATATAGATCAAATATAATTTTCAATACTTTGAATGCCAATTTCAACATTGTTTATAATATTTCATGGAAAAAATCATCACCTTTCATGGCAAGAGGTTATGAGCAATATAATCTTTATATAGACACATGGATATGGTCCAGCAAACTTTTATTTATTTTCTCTGCAAGACAGCCTCAAACAATAGTCAAGAATTCAGTCTTCTGTGTAGCTAGGATTACAAGCATAAACAATTGTCACCTGGCTCCGACAATTACTTTTATTCTCATCAGAAGGTGAAAACAAGAATTGACAAACAATTACATCAGATTAAAAAGTTTCTGTGTATTAAAGGAAAAATTAAAAATCAATAGATAAATGATTCCCCCTTGAATGATTGAAAATATTCACAAGCTGTTTAAAGCCTAATTTCCAGAATATGCAAATTGATAAAAAATTAAACAGCAAAAGAACAAAATACCCTGCATGTAAATGTATAAATGAGTTGAACAGACAACTCTCAAAAGAAGAAATAACAAATGGTTAATAAATACAGAAAGAAATGTTCAATATCATCAGCCATAAAGAAAACACAATTCCACTATGATGCACCTCACCCTAGCAAAAATGATAACCCTCAAGGACACAGATCAGTGTAAGTGAAGCAAAAGTAATTCTTGTACTCAGTGGGAATATAATTACTATGATCACTATGGAAATCAGTATGGAGTTTCCTCAAAATTGTAAAATAGACATATTTTATGACCCCACTATTTGACATATATCCAGAGGAATGTTATTCATTATGGAATAAAGAAACCTGACTACCATATTCATTGCAGCTTCGTTCACAATAGCCCCAAAGTGGAATTAGCTGATGTGCCTTAAAACCAATGAATGTATCTTTTTAGTTTACCATAAATCAGAAAGATTTATTTACTACTGATGTTTTTTTTTTGTTCAGGGGAACAAAGTACTAAATACCAATCATGAGACAGAAAAAAATTTTAAAGACAGTCACAGAAGTAAACATTTTGAAAGTTTACCAGTCCCCAAATATCTAAAGCAGAAAACAGTCTAAGAAAACTATATTTTTATGGAAATTTTATATTAGGAGGTTTTCAGAAAAAAGCAAAAAGTCAATAATCATGCACAATTGTATCCTGGCATCTAACCTAGGTCCAGTACAGAAATAGAAACATTTGCCAGGATATGTATTTAGGAATTACTCTAAGACAATAAGAGCTACAAGTTTCTTTTTTTCCTCTTACTGCATAGGTGAGTTTACTTTAGATATGTAATGTCTTTCTTATATTTAAACAATAGATGATGGTGGATAGGTCATATTGTGTCATAATCCATAGATCTTTTGAAGATTCTGTAGCTAGATCTGACTTAAATAATGAGCTGCTAGATTATGAAACTGGTTCTCATCAGCCCCAAAGACCTTAGCGTTTCTTGCCTCATGGAGTCAGATCAATACTTTCATGACTATAGCATGAACTGTAGTAATATTAAGCATTATAATAAATTGTTTAAAACATTTAGACATTGGTGTCTAAACTCTCCACTAGACTTTGCACATAGTTGAGACTGATGGCTTCAATCAACAAAGAATAGTAGAAATGCCACTAGGAGATAAAATGTCACACATCTTTTTCAAGTGTGCACTAGGACAATTCCTCTTGGCACTTATTTATGCCAGACCTGGGGCTTGAACTCAGGGCCTGGGCACTGTTCCTGAGCCTCTATTGTGCTCAAAGCTACCGTTCTACTTGAGCCACACCACCACTTCCAGCTCTTTAGTTTATAAGAGTCTCATGGACATTTCTGCTCAAGCTGCTTTTGCACCACGATCATCAGATCTCAGCCTCCTGAGTAGCCAGGAATACAGGCATGAGCTACCAGCACCGAGCTCAGAATTGTTTTTTACAGTTGTTTTTTGTTCTTCACTCTTCCTCATCATCTTCTAGTGTTTTAACATTTTTAGACTCTGGCCACATAGGGATTGAATGAGATGAGTGGATTTTAATTCTTTGTGAAATTCAAAATAGAAATATATTCTATTTTATGATGGTGATTTAATGTGTCACTTATTTCCTGAATAGTTCCTTTTCTTTTCTTTTATTGATTTTTCTGGCAGTTGTAGAGCTTGATTTCAGGACCTGGATTGTCCCAGAGTTATTTTGCTAAAGATCAGCTGACCACTTGTAGCCACAGCTCCTTTTCCAGGTTTTTAGAGTGGCTAATTGGATATGAGAGTCTCACAGGGACTTTTCTGTCTTTTGCCCGATTTCTCTTTTACCCCTTGTAGATACAAGTAAGAACACTGCATTTCACATTTTATGCCTCACTATAGTAAATTCAGCCAAGTATTAAGAAAGATTCCACTCAGAACTAATTTAAAGTTCCAGCAAAACAAATCAGAATTTCCAAGCTGCAATGATGTTTGGCTACTTCCTGTAGCCACATAACACATCATTATGACATAAAGCCATTTGGAATCCTATGTCAAACAATTGAGCCTTTCTTTGGATTTCATGTATGAGTCCTGGTTAGAATTTTCTGCACGCTTCCTCCACACAGCTAGGATTTGATACCCTGATTATCTTGGAGATTCCTGCACTTCATTCACTCTTCAAAAATTTATTTCTGAAGTACAAATTATGTTGCTTCTTCCCACTTTCTTTGATATTTCTGTAGCCCTCCTAAAATGATCGCAATGATAATTACATTAACTTGTGTTTATGTGACTTATGTTCTTGCTATGTTTCCCTGACACTAGTGAGGCATCTGTCTCTCTGTCTTGTTCCATGACTTCCGTGTGATATATACTGTATTCTCTAAATAAATCTCTTTTTCCTTAGCTAGATATCCATCATTTAAATCTTATTGTTTCTAAAAACTAATTTTTATATCCAGTATTACTTTTTTAATCTTCCCACTTATCCAAATTAGGCTCTTCAGCCATTCCAAAACCTGGATTGGTTAGAAAAGAACAATTTATATAGACAGCTAATAGACAAATTGCAACTCTAATAAATATGTTGTAAATCAGTTATGCCAGTATTTCAAGTTTTAACTATTTTTTTGTATTTTTAAGATATAATAGTGTTAGCCTTTCTCTCTAGGTTTGAAGAGCAATAACTGAAGATGAGATATTGAGAAATTAATTCTCTGCCTTTGATGTAATGTATTTACAAAGGTTCTCACTTCAGGTTGATTTATGATTTAAGTGTAATTGGTCTGCTTTTATGTTTCTTTTAAAATAAATATCAGTGCTCTGACAGAGAAATACGTATGCTGTTAGCTCTTTTGTGTGATGAACTGAAATAAAAGTTTTGGCATAAACTAAATGATGGTTTCCTTCTTGAGGAAAAACTATAATTCTGGACTGGATTCTGATCAAGGATTTAACATCATACAAAATAAATATGCATGCCATATTTTGTCATCATTGTCACATTTACCAAAAGTGTGGCAAAATTTTAAGCATTTCCTCATTATATTCAATTTGGACAGTATAATGGTTTAGGCCTGAACCAGAGGATAGAACCACACATAGTGATTTATTTTAACTTATGAAAATTTTCAAAGACATAACAGTGGTGATTTTATATATATATATATATATATATATATATATGTATATATATATATATTATATATATATATATATATATAATTTTGTGATATAGTTTACAGAAAGTTCCTGTCTGATGATTGCTCTAATAAGTAGACAACAATTAACACAGTCCCAACCCTCATCCTTCTTCCCCCCCCCCCCCTCCCCGGCTCCCACCCAGCCCTAGGGCTTGAATTCAGGGCCTGGGCACAGTCCCTGAGCCTCTTTGTATGCAAGGCTAGCACTCTACCACTTGAGCTATGTTGATACTTCTGTTTTATTCTGAGCAGATTTTTGTAGATAAGGGGTCTCACAGCTTTTTTGCTTAGGTTGTCTTCAAACCACAATCCTCATATCTCAGCCTTCTGAATAAAGGCATGCCACCAGAGCCAGGCAAAAATTTTGTCTTAAAGTACAATCACATGAAAACTTCCTCTATCCTGAATGAGTGTGTGTGTGTGTGTGTGTGTGTGTGTGTGTGTGTGTGTGTTGTTTCAACAATGGACAATAAGAACCCTGCGGGACAGTCGGTACTTTTATTTTGTATGATAGAACAAACTGCACACAATTTTGAAGTGTTTGACTAATCTAAATTTTTTTTTTCTGAATAGGAGATGACTCCTGCTGGATGAGTCCTGATTTGCTCACTTAAAAAGAAAACCCTCTGATTGTCCTACATTAAGGACAATGTAATCCTTTTAATGTAATTTTATCTACTTGAAATTTAGGAATTATCAATAATGATGATCATTAATGTAATGACACTAAACCCAAAGATGTGCTTTCACTTTGCCCAAAAGCAATTGAAATATCCTATAATTAGATATGTGCTTCTGAAATCCATGTAAACTTATTGATTTTTTCCTTGTCAGTCTAGTCTACTGTTCAAAGATCTCTAGTCTGAAGAAAAAGAAAGAAAACTGTATATTTGAGTTTCAGATAGTCCCATTGGTTAATCTGCTCACATTTTCAACTATTGATTGAGGATAAGGAACTGTGCTACATAAAAAGAACAGAGCAATGAGCAAGATAGACTCAGCATTTACTCGCCTTCATAAAAGGTACATTCTAGCCCAGAACAAACACACATTAAATAAATAATAACTGCTAAAATTCCTGTTAGGTACTATGAAGAAGTGTACTAGAATGTGGAAATCAGAAGGAAGTCTTACCATTCTTCTCTGGGGAAGTTGCCTAGGGAACCCATGACTTCAGGTCTAAGGAGTGATTAAGAATTAATCTAGAGTAAGAGTAGTAAGATTAGGTCTGTCCAACTTGAGGAAGAAATGCTGGAGGCCTGTAAAACCTACAGTGAAAAAGAATTTGAAAGAAAAACAATGCTCTCAGGAGACTGACTATTCTTCAATAAGAACTTGTTGAGGATCCTGGGATATCATTATTGTGTTTTATTTAAGACTTAGAGATACCAGCTGCAAGAAATCTTATTTATCCCTATTTTCCTGTTCTGCAACATGAAGAAAGAAATGCATATGTTTCCAGGTTAGACAAGGTTTAGACAAAGCTTTGTCCCACAAACACACTGAGGTATTATTATCACCAAGACAAAAAAAATTTGTTTGTATTCCTTTTTCTAACCTACAGCTGTTGCAATTTTGCATTTTTAACTGGAAATTTAAAGAAGAATATTTTACCTGAAAATTTAAAATCAATATTGCCATTATTTAATAATTCAGTTTTCAGGAATGAACGAAGTGCAATGTAAATAAAAGGTTTATTACTCATGAGAAAAATATTTGGTATATATTTCATAATTTAATATAGTTTGGTTATTATATGTCTACCACAGATTTTTAACATTCAAGTTTATGAAATCTTTCTGTTTGTTGAATAAAATATATTTTTGTCACAACATTGTTCAATGAGCAATGTAAGGGACAGTAGGTACTTTTGTAGTAGTATAAAATAAAATGAAGACAATTTTGAAGAATTTGACTCATTTAGGTCATAACCACACACACACACACACACACACACACACACACACACACACACACACACACACACACACACACATACACATATATACATAAGGAAGCTAATGAAACTTGCCTCACATTCTTGAGGCCCTGGGTTCAATTCCTCAGCACCAAATAAGCAGAAAAAGCCAGAAGATGTGCTGTGGCTCAAGTGGTGGAGCGCTAGCTTTGAGCTGAAGAGCTGAGGAACAGCACCCAGGCCCAGAATTCAGGCTCCATAACCGACCAAAAAAAATTATAGAGAATGGGAATATAATAAAATGGACAACTTGTTCAAAGTATACTGTATATGTTTATAGAACTGTCACAATCAATGTATGACAACTGAAAAGTAAATTAAATTAGAAGAATGGACTCATTATTTATTATTTAATATTTCATGATAATAAGAAATGATAACTGTAGCCTATTTGTGGGACAAAATCTATAATGGAAAAAAAAACAAAGAATCTATTATTGGAATCATTCGATCCATTCACATTCAACATAGCTGTCGATTAATGTGTATAAGGACATATTTTGATCAAGCTAGAAAATCATCAGGTCTCTGACACACCTTAGTAAATCATTCACTCAGTATGTCATGTTCACCTCATTTCAGGAAACAAGCACCTCATTAGCCTTTCAGGTGTTTTGTTTTATTCCCTCTGTCTTTACTGTTAAAGTGGCTGTCTTCTGTGGCAGTCTTGTGCTTAACAAGAATGAGTGTATCATGAATGGAGCACTAAATTCTAACCAGTTGAGAACATTGTTGTCTTCTTCAGTTTGCAGATTAGGAGATTCTATGAGGATAATTGAGAGGACAATAAAAGTTATATCAAGAGACACGTTTCTTCCTGCTAAAAATCTCAAAAGGAAGCATGATTCTCCCTGCTAAAAGTAAAAGAATATCCCTCCAACTTGGTTTCTTAGAGCACTTCAGCTGTGAAAATACCAGTTATATGTACTTTCTACTCTTTTAAACAAGGTAAGACTTCTCTCAGATATAAAGCCTATGAATCTTTATTCCAGTGACTTTTAAGCCGTAGCTTTGAAATGAAAACATGAAGAGACAGCACTTCTATCTCTTTTTGTTGGAGAGTGGATTGTAACTTTAGTGGGTACTTTATAAGTTAAAAAAATACCTTAGGTAATAAATATACACAAGGCATAACTTTTCTCTGTTGAAAATAAGTTAGTTAATGTAGTTGGTCATTCCAGTTGTCAAGTAAATTTCAGATGCACCATGTACAACAAAATGTGCTGTCAAGTCTTCTTACTGAAGACACATTTACTTCTTGCTTTGAAAACATGTTTGTAATGAGTTGTATCTGCCTGGCTAGATAAAAAGGGAAAGAATTCTTAATGTTTCCGTAATCTTTAACAGACTACCTGTTAAAGACTACACTACATGCTTATTTAATGTTATTCAAGGATAATTTTCTTTCTCTACTACTTTATACCACTTTATAGAAACAATCTTTGGTTTTAGGAAAGGTTTTTGTTTTTTGTATGTTTTTTTAATTGTAAAAAAATGCTGTACAGAGGGGTTACAGTTACATGAGCAAGGTAATGAGTACATTCCCTATTGAGCATTTTTGCTTCCTCCTTTGTTTTCCCCCTACAATCCCTTCCTTTCCATTTTCACAACTACCCACTCCCTCCATCTTCCTCCCCCCATCCAGCTTAAAATTGTAAAGTTTGTTTTCAACATACTGTTTTGCACATCTCATTGTTATTTAAGCATTTTGTTTTTCCCTTCCCCTCCCCGAATTAGAGAAGTGTATATACAAGATACAGGGCACCGACATCAAACACAGTAAAAATAGGGGTTATACTATGAGGAAGGAACATACAAAGCAACAAAAATATCACATTATAAATACATTAGAATCAATAGCAAGAAAGAAAAAAGATATTTGTGTACCTATCTTGGGGTTTATTTTGCTTAACATCATCTTATATGGTCATATTTACATAGCTTTTGGCCTTTTCTGCTTGTTGTCACAGTCCCCAAGAAGGTGGATAACATGTCAGGAACTGTCAAACACCTCTCAGTCCTAACTCTCAATATTAATGGACCTAATTCTCCAATTAAGCTACATAGACTGTATAGTTGGATTAAAAAGCAAGATCCTTCTATCTGCTGCCTTCAATAGTCACACCTTGCCCATAAAAGTAAATATATTCTGAAAGTGAAAGGCTGGAACAAAATCTACCAAGCAAACGGCCCCCATAAACAGGCGGGAGTTGCAATCCTAATATCAGAAAAATAGACTTCAAATTAAAATTAGTGAGAAGATATAAAGAAGGTCGCTACATACTAATTAAGGAGGATATCCTTCAAGAGGATATTTCAATTCTAAATATCTATTCACCAAACAATGGAGCACCCAAATTTATCCAAGAAACACTACTTTCCCTCAAATCTCACATAGATCCAAAGATGTTAATTTTGAGGGATTTTAGGAAAGGTTTTTTTTTTAAAAACCTATAATTATATTTTTTCACTGCAAATTGTTTAAAGTAAATGAAATAGGTATGAGTCTACCAGGAAAAATATTACAAACTCAAATTCCTCTTATCTGAATTATGCTTACTATTTACATATTTATCTATGTGTGCATGTGTAAGGAAGAATTTGTATGGAAGTAGAAAATTTGTAGTATCAAAAACTGTCAGCCGGGTACCAGCATGCATCTGTAATTCTAACTACTCAGGAGGCTCAGATTTGAGGATTGAGGTTCAAAGCCAGCCCTAATAAGAAAGTCCATGACACTCTTTTCTCCAATTAACCATCAGAAAACTAGAAGTAAAGCTGTGGGCTTAAATGCTTTTGCATTAGCCTGGAGCAAAAGAGCTCAAAGACAGTACTTAGGCCCTGAGTTCAAGACATACTATGAGAGAGACAGACAGACAGACAGACAGACAGACAGACATACAGTCAGACAGACAGAGACAGAGTCAGAGAGAGACAGAGAGAGACAGAGAAAGAGACAGAGAGAGAGACAGAGAGAGGGGGGACAAGGGTTGAGAGAGAGATAAAATTTTTTTATAATTATGAATCTCTGAAGAAGTCATCATGTCTGGATTAATTGGGAAAAAAAACAAATGTCGGTAAGTACGGTGGAACAAATATTCGGTCTATTGACCACCAGAAATAATAAGGTTTTCTATTGTATTTTCAAAGTGCACAACAGTAATATATTTCAAGAATGTTATTTTACTTAAATGCATACAACGTCTTAGTAAAATAAAACTGTAAAGAAAAACCAAAACAAGCAAACCATTATCTATCATTTGCATGTCAGTGTTTTCATTACCAGAACATCCTTCATTCTGCCCAGTGGCTGAAAAATAAGTGATAGATTCATCATTTTTAAAAAAATTACATATGTATGTATCTTTATATTTTGCTCTTAACATAAGTAAATAGAAAACATTTAATTCAATCAAATAAAATCTTATGTCATGTCAGGTGCTAGCAGCTCATATCTTTAATCCCAGATACTCAGGAAACTGAGATTTGAGGCTTGTGCTTCAAAGCCAGCTCAGGCAGGAAAGTCCATGAGACTCTTATCTCCAATGAACCACCAAAATGCAAGAAGCAAGAAGTAGCAGTGTGGCTCAAGTTGTAGAACATCAGCTTTGTGTAAAAAAAGGTCAGGGTCATTGCCCCCAGTCTGAGTTCAAGCCTCAATATAAGCACAACAAATAACAACAACAAAGAAAGGAACAGTGATAATCCTTGGTAGCAATGAAGTAAGGCAAGGAAGGAATGGGACCTACACAGATCACAAAAAGTGGTATTTGCTATGACCGATGAAAGTCTCTTGGGAACTTTGCATGTTGGACTCTTCTGAATAAATCACATCTTTCTCATCAAGATCCACAGAATAACAATAGCTTATAATGCCCTCAGTGATACGGAGTAAAGAAAACCAGGGAGCACAAATATAATTATGCTTTTTTTAATAATCAGAGTAATTAAAGAAAATTTCCAGATGATCATTCGAAAGGTCATTTAATTATATCTTTCTGATTGCATAAAAGGTTCTGTGAGATGAAAACTATGTATGAGTAATCTTCTTATCTAACCCTGCCATTTACACATGTGAAGAGAATAGAGCCTTAACTACTCCCAATCATTAAAAAGAAATGGAGTGTTTGTTGAAGACATCCATTTAGCTACATGAGAGATACATTTTTTTTGTTGATAATCCTGACCCATATCCTCCAAAATAATTTTTTATTTATACTTCAAGCACATTTACTTCTTTCTTAGTTTGGGTTCATCCACAAAGTTTCTTCTAAAAAATAATAACAATTGCCAATAAGCTCCATGTATTTTTATTTGACCCATTTCTTTTTTTCATTGGAATGTGGAAGAGGAAAAATTGAACTGAATATGTTAATGTTCACATAAAAGGCTTAGGCACATAGATTCATTTTTAAGTTAGCTGTGTCTCTTTCTTGGCATCCCATAAAGTTAGAGAGCCTCCAGTTTCTAGGTAAAGTTATGCTCTGAATGTTTTAATTATGATGGAAGGACATTTATAGGGTACTAGGAGACATGAACCTGTCAAAAAGGTTGTATTTACTCTTTTATTCCCTTTTGAGTTCAATAGGCAGAATATATTTAAATAAAATATACACTGTTTTTATTTGTCTGTATGACAGGAAGATATTTCACTTGTCAGAGAATCCTGCACCCTCCCCCATAACCTGCCATTGTTCCTTTGTAATTGAGAAATGAGAGCAAAAACAACCCCCACATCCTCCATGTGTTTGCAGAAAGTGGGCTATTGCTCTAGCTAAATGGACTTTCATTTTCATTTCATGGGCAAAAAATACCCATTTGTTCACTCTACTCACAACTTCTACCAATGGACTACTTTTGTTAACTATGCTCAGACAAAATTCCTTGTCTTAAATTCAGTCTTCTTACTTTAGGGAGATAGACATTCCAGTTTGTATTGGTATGCAATATTTATTTTGTTTTAGATAGAGCCTGTCTCCTGTAACTGAAGATGGGATCACTTTAATTGGAACAATGACCAAAATTTACTAGTCATTTTTATTCTTCTAGAAAAGATAATACCATTGCATTGTGGCTGTCAGGGAGATAGAGCCTCAGGACCAATTCTCTAAGGATTTAGCATAAACCCATTTAACAAATGCTACTTAATTTTAACTAGTGTGAAATGTCTCATCGCCAATTAAATTATTTGTCTTCAAACTGGCCCAATATTATGTACATGACTTTAGAATGATCATTCCAGACAAAAACCTGACACAAATAGATCTCTACTAACAATTATGACTGTAATCTTCTCACACATGGTATGCATGATTCTTCATAGGGTAATAATTTATCCATGATAATGTTTCAGTTTCCTGAGACTATGTAATAATCAATGTAGTCATTATAAAACTGACAAAAAGCAAGCCTTATGTATACCTTAGCTTTCAGACAAAGGAAAATTGGTCCAATATGTAATTAGTTATAAGAATACTTAGAGGGAATAGCAATCCATAAAGATCTATTTATCATATGTACAATAAACAGTGAATAGCCTACTCACAGAAGACTAATTTGAACCATTCCCTTAACTTCCAAAAAAAAGAAATAACATCTATGAATTTGGGTGGGCAAAAAGTATTCTTAGCACAGAATAGTTTATTTATTTATTGAAATGCATAAAAGTGAAAGTTTTTCTTGCATTAGGAGAAATTTTATGAGAATTTCCCTCTAAAGCAAAAAGTGGCTAAAAATATGTGTTCAAGAAAGCAGAATATCACTTTTATAGAAGAACTAGAATGGTTTAACTACTTCACAAATGATAGTTCTGAAGTGAGACTATCAATTATGCAATGGAAAGTGTCGCTAAATGCCAAGAGAAATGTCCTTTTTTCCTTTATTTCAGGAACATTGGTAAATTATGAATATTGTTTGAGATTACAAGCAACAAGTCTGGCATTTTGCACACTGAGGTTAATCTGGCAACTGAGCAATCAAGGAAAAGATACCAAAGCACAATATAAGTTGCACAAAAGTATACCGGGCTACGGAATGACTTCCTCCAAGTTTGGGCTCACCCAGCTCTTCAGAATATGACTTGCTTGGAAGATAAAATTGATTAATCTCAGAATAAAATCAGTGTGAAATTTGTGACTGCAGATCTTAGAAGAAAGTGTACAAAGAACAAATAACAAAGGAGGTTATCTGATGATGGAGAAAATTTGGAGTGTGATATGTCTACCCGTGAAGAAATATCAAGGTTGTTGGCAGCCACCAAGAGTCAGGAGAACTTAATGCTTAAGAACTTCCAGTGGGAATCCACCATACTGACATCTTGAATTCAAACTTCTGGAATCCTATACTATGAAAGAATAAATTCAATTATTTTATATTAGTGGGCTTGTGATGATTTATTTTGATAAACCTAGGAAATCAGCGTTCAAGGGTACAGCATATATCCAACTAAAGCATAATGAATATATGACCTAGAGAGGGAGAAGAGACATAAAAAGAGGCAAATAACACAAGTTTCACTATAAAGCTTTGTTGGGGATATTTATTGCACGATCTCCTCAAAGCCTCAAACAAAAAATGCATAAATAATGGAAATATTTACATAAAAGACCCATGTCAGGCAATTTAATTGCTGTTTTTATGAGTCCTATATCAACCTCTCTCTCTATGACATCAAAAAACTCACGTAGTCAAGTAAGTCCTAGAATCAACACAAGTGCTTGACAGTTTTAAAGGGTAGGGTACCTCTAGACAAAAGATAAACTTAACTCTAAAGGAATTTGATTTTCACTTTTAAGAATATAAAAATATAATATATTATGTATAAATATAAATATATATATAATTTTTGGGGAGAGGAAGGGAAATAACAAAATGCTGACACAAGGATACATGTTGACCTGTTGTAACAATGATCTGAACAAGACACTATGCTGAAAATGAACTTTATAACTTCAGGGGTGGGGGAGGGCTGGAGGTGAGGGAGGAGTTGGGAAGGTGGGGCAGGAAGGGATAGTAGGGGAAAAACAGAGGGAGTAACAATGCTTGATAGGAAATGTAGTCATTACCTTACTGTACAGTGTCTTTACAATAAAAAATATATTTTAAAAAATTAAAAATGTTTCCAAACAACTTGTGTCTACTTACTTTTCAGGACAGTTCACTGGCTATTCAGCAGTCAGTATGTAGTTTGTTGACCCCTAGTACAAAGGAAATAATTATAGTGAAGCTTAGTGTGTGTTGTAATAGACTATTTGTTTAGTGCAAAATAGAGACAAAGGTGGAAAATGGTTTACTGTTTCAGTATACTATGGAAGCTTTTCTATTTTCTATTGTGAATTGGGTGTAAATGGCCATTTGAAGACAAAAAAAAAAGTTGACCTGTTTTAAGGAACACAAGCTCTTCAGCAAAAATTCAGTTGTGGTTTAACATTAAAATGTGTGTCCTTATCTTGAAAATGAACTTTACAACTTCAGGGGTGGGGAGGGAGAAGTTAGTGAGGTAGGGAGGGAAGGGATGGTAGGGGAAAAGCAAAGGAGGAGGTAACAAGCATGGATAGGAAATGTACTCATTACCTTACTCATGTAACTGTAACCCCTCTGTACAGTATTTTTATAATAAAAATATATATACAAAAAATAAAATATATGCAAAAAATAAAATGTTTGTCCTCCTTTTTCTTCAGTCTATGCTGAGCAGATAATGCAATTCCTCTGAAAATAATGGGGAAACTGAACCTGGATAGAGGAATTGGCTGTTAAAATGGTATGGTCTTGATCACAAGAAAAATACAGAGACTGGATTTTAGTAATCAACATGGCTATAATTGCTGAAAGTGTACTTCGAAGTCAGGGAGAGATTACTAAAAAGTATAGGACATGAGGGTGAATTTTGAAACACATGAGTACCACATTCATTAAGAAAACGAAGAGGCATTTTGGTAATGTTAATTTAGAGCAAAAGAGATATTTTAAATAAATATATCCGATATGTTTGCAAAGTGAATTTTTTGTAGCTATCTTTTTTCTGGCTTTTTTTTTCTTGTTTGGTCCATCACTTACAGGAAATGTCAAGTGATTCTGAGGACCACCTGGAGTTGCTTTAACTTCAATCCCCAGAGAAGCCTCAAAAGGTCAAGTATCCTGTCCCACTGCTTCTCAGATTCTTTTACATCATACAGTTCCTAGTTAATCTTCCTCATTCCTGTAAAACTCACATGTGGTGGTGCTCTAGATAGAAATCATACACACTCTTTCAGCTTTGGAAACAGCTTTTTCTTATAGACTCAAGGGGATCTTCTCACATTTTAAAGATAGAATTAAAATTTTGAAAACAAAATGATGGAAAGATTAAAATAGCTGTTAAAAATTCCCTGGGAACCCATTATGCCATAGTACTATACGTTGTTTTAAAATATAAGAATTCAGATTAAAAAGTAATATAAGGAATATGTTTAAATGAATTTAGAGGTACATGCCTACCCTGACATTTAAGTAGATAAAAAGATATTCATATACATAAATGTACAGATATAGGAAATAATTTAATGTGAATGCTAACATCCACTTTGTGAAGTGATGGAAACTCATTTCACTGATATATGGTGCTTATCACATTCAAAAATATCCTCACAGACACACTCAGGGCAATGTCTAATCTTGGTATCTTTTGATGTATCAAGTTGACATATAAAATCCATCTACCTCATAAGGACAGCCACTCAGTTTCTTTCTCAAGGAATAAACAGCTTATTGTTACAGACAAAAAAAATAGACATTTATTCTGCCATTCATTTATGCATTAGATGTGAGAGTAAACAAGAGAAATCAGGGTAAAGAGTAAATTAAGGAATGAACATGTACAAGATGTTATGTGAAAAAACGAACTTTACCATTTAGGTGGGGAGGGCGCAGTGGTGAGGAGTGTAGTTGTGGAGGTGGGAGGAAAGGGATGGTAGGGGAAAAACAAAGGAGGAGGCAACAATGCTGGGTAAGAAATGTACACATTCCTTGCTCATGTAACTGTAACCCCTCAGTACAGTATTTTCACAATTAAAAACTTACTAAAAAAAGTGGAAAGGATGAATAAAAGAAAAAGTGGATTAAGGAATGACTCCCAACTCGACTTAAGGCAAAGATGACATGATACATTGTTGAAGCACTAATGGAAAAAGACATGCAAGTTCAAAGTCCACAGAACTCACATTTGTTGTGGTTTAAGAAATAATGAGGAACTTATCAGATGTAAGATGAACTTGAAAATGTTACTGTATTTTCAGTTCCCTACTTGCTCTTCAGTGAAATTAAAATCTGAGTCTAAGAATTCTTCTCAGACTAATATCCATTCTGAATTGATTTTGTAATTTGCTTCTTTCTGAACAATGAGAATATTAGTATAACAGGCAATAATGGAATCAGCAATATCAATATCATGAAGGTCAATTTTTATGTCAATGTGCTATAAAATTCATCACTGAGAAGGTCACCAAAAAGCAACCAAAGAAATGATCCTTGTGAAGAAAAGCCCTCTTGCTTTCTACCCCTACCAATTGTCCCCCTACCACTGGAGACAGAGCAAAGGGACAACCTCATAAAAGCTGTAGAGTTGGTTCCATATCTTAGATGTTATGTCGAATTGGTAAGAAATGTACTTAGTACCTTGCCCATGTAATTGTAACCCCTCTGTATGGTATGCCACCCCCCCCCCCCGCAAAAAAAAAAAAAAAAGTAGAGTTTTTGCACTAGAAGCTCTTTTTCACTGCTATATTCAGGATTTCCAGGTTTGTTTTCCTTACTCAGATGTGCAGTTATTTCTAACAGTTTCATTAGTAATTGAATTATGCACGTCCTTACCTACAAGGTAAGTGCTAGCAAAAAAAATTAAATGACAATCAAATTCATTGTTTTGGCTAAAAGTTGAAGATTGTTTTAGCAAATGGTTCTGTGACAAAGAGTATCAAAGATCATTTGAATGATGCTTAAATAATTTATTTGAATAATAAATATTCTTATGATTGGATAATACCTTTGAATAAAGAAATAGGAAAAGCCCTAGGTTTTTAGCAACTCTTATTCAAATTACAATATAAATTATCATGGGTCACTGTATGGAAGCTGACTTAAAGTCTGTGTTAAATCTACTATGACTCTCATCTTCTAATTATTTAATCCTGCAATATCAAACATCTACTCATTTGAATTAAAAATATTTTAAATACAACAACCTATTATAATAAGAAATTGCATCCCAAATCAAAATTGAAAATTATAAAGTGAGGTTGAATGTAGGTGAACTTTTTTTGGAATAAGATAGACAAGAAACTCTGAGTGGAATGTGCAGAAACATGTAACAAACTACATTCCCTGGGAAATAAGAAAATATGTTTAATAGTCAAATTAAATTTGAATACAATATCAACATACACACACAAACACACACATGCACACACTGCATACAAGCATACAGGAAGACTTGTATTTATGCACAAAAAGCATTATTTCCATAGCTTAATAGTTAATATCTTAGACTTTTTTCATATGAAGACATTATATAATTTTGAATAACTTTGAGAAGCACCACAACTATAAGAAATACATTTCAATAACATTGACATAAAGGGCACTTCATATTCCCAGGACCAAAAGTTTTATTCAAATCCAGTAATCTTGTTTATCTTATTTTCCAATTAAATAAAGGTGTTTAACCAATACCAACAAGGGTTGTTTTTCAACATTGCTAACTCTAAGTTATCACACATTAAAATATTCTACTATACCAAGAAATTATTTATTGGTGGATACTAGTGACTCACAGCCATAATCCTAACTACATAGGAGATTGAGATCTGAGGAATGTGATTCAAATCAGCCTGAGCATAAAAGACTCCCTTTTAGGTAGCAAAAAAGCTCGACTAGAGGTGTGACTTAAATGATAGAGTTATCACCTATGAGCCAAAAATTCAACAAGAATACAATCCCATCAATTTGAGTCACGGTTTAGAAAGAAAGGAGAGAGACAGAGAGAGAGGGAGAGAGAGAGACAGAGACAGAGAGAGAGAGAGAGAGAAGTAGAGGGGGGAGAGAGAGAAGAAAAGAGAAAAAAGTAAGAGGGATGGAGGAAATAAGAAAAAGAACATACCTATAATCTAAATCTTGTTCCTTAACATTTAATCTGAAAATCATAATGTCATTTGGAATATCAGTTATGAAAATGCTCAGTCTCAGTCCCAAGTATTTCCTGGTGGTCAGGGTTGGTGTTGTGAGCTCCTACTCCTAATATCTTGGGATTATCCAGGTAAGACTTGTATTCATGAGTCATCCAGCTAGCATTGGTTCAATGTCTTGTCTACTCATTTAAGGGTCCCAAGAAGTTTCTCTTTAAGTCTTTATTCACTTATTTATTGGGCAGTTGTTTCTTTGAAGCTTTGTTGTTGGGGGATTTAATTTTTTGAGTTCCAGGTATATTTTAGATATGGCTAGTGAAGATCTTCTCCCAATCCATGGGCTTTCTATTGATCTTGCTAGCTATGTCCTTTGCCATGCAGAAGCTCTGCAATTTCATGTAATCCCATTTGTCCAATCTTTCTTTGATTTGTTGTGTTTCTGGGTCTCTATTAAGAAAATTTCGGCCTGCACCAAGGAGACCTAGGGTTTCTCCTATTCCATCCTGTAATGATTTCAGAGTCTGCTTTGACTCTGAGGTCTTTGATCCATTTGGAGTTGATTCTGGTGCAGGGTGATATATAAGGATCTAGCTTTACTTTTCTACAAGTAGATAACCAATTTTGCCAGCACTATTTACTGAAGAGGCTGTCTTTCTTCCATTCTCTTTTTTTTATCTCCCTTATTGAAGATTTTTATATGGCAATAGGTCTGTAGGTTCATTTCTGGGTTTTCAATTCTATTCCATTGGTCCTGAGGTCTGTTCTTGTGCCAGTACCAAGCTGTTCTGATTACTATGGCTTTGTAGTAGAGTTTGAAACTTGGTGTTCTCTGAAGAGGAAAGCAGGATGGCCAATAGACACATGAAGAAATGCTCAACCTCCCTAGCCATAAAAGAAATGCACATCAAAACAACATTGAGATATCACCTCATCCCAGTTAGAATGGCTATAATCAAGAACTCTAATAACAACAGATGTGGAGGGGATGTGGACAGAAGGGAACCTTACTACATTGTTGGTGGGAGTGTAAACTTGTTCAAACACTTTGGAAAGTAGTATGGAGGTTCCTCAAAAGACTCCACATAGAGCTCCCCTATGACCCAGCAATCCCACTTTTGGGCATTTACCCGAATGATCACAAACAAGACCACACTAAAGCTACCAGCACGGCTATGTTTATTGCAGCACTATTTACCTTAGCAAAGATATGGAACCAACCCAGATGCCCCTCAAGTGATGAATGGGTCAAGAAAATGTAGAATATATATACATAATGGAATTCTATGCCTCCATCGAAAGAATGGCATTGCCACATTTGTTAGGAAATGGAAAGACTTGGAAAAAATTATATTCAGTGAAGTAAGCCAGGCCCAAAGAAACAGGTCTCATGGTTTCCCTTATTTGCAATAGCTAATATATGTCAAGCAGAAAAGGTCAGATAAGTTGATGTTAGGGAAATGAACCCAAAGATATGTATTCAAAATTTTTTTTTTCATGCGGTTGTTTGTAACACATTTATAAGATTATTTCTTTGTTGCTTTGTATGTCCCTCCCCCACGGTATAACCCCTGCTTTCACTGTATTTGATGTTGGTGTAAATTGTAGATGGGAAGGCAAAAACAAATCATTTGCTTAGGGATACAGGTGGACCGATTGCAACAATGAGATGTACAAGTCTTTATGTCGAAAACGAAATTTACAACTTTGGTGCAGGGCGTGGAGGAGGATTGGGTCAGGGAGGGGGTGGGGAGGATGGGAAGGGGAAACAAAGGAGGAGGCTACAATGCTTGATAATAAATGTACTCATTATCTTGCCCATGTAATTGTAATCCCTCTGTACGGTATTTTCACAAGAAAAAAAAAAAGGGTCCCAAGATAGCTATAGAGTGAAGAGAAATGGCTTAGGGCAAAAGATATAAATACAAAATAGAGGCTGTGATACCAAGTTTATCTCCTGGTTTGGATAATGTGGGGTCCAAGTAGGGAGTTAGCTTTTCAGCAAAAGTACTTTAAGTACCTGTTACAAAATCTTGACTATAAATACAAATTGTCGACAACTACTTCAAGTTCTTAAATCGTTCACATTTCAATTTTATAATTTAGATAAACAATGTTAGCTTTCTCCAAAATGGTACAAGATATTCATGAAAGCTATTTGGAGATATCTGAAGATTATACTGGATTTAAATTATGTTCAGAGTAATATTTTATAGCAAGAAAAATAGAAAATATTGTTACAATTGGCAAACACAATAAATGAAGAATTAATGAAGAATAATCTTTTTACTAGTAACAACAAAAATTTTATTCAGCCCCCTTTTTAACACTGATCTTTCTCCTTGAGATTATTGCCTTACTTTAGCCAGAATCCTGTTACACAACTTAGAGAGAATTCTTTACTTTTGTATCATACCATGTTTGACAACTGAACAGACTCAGCTGTGAATAATTTACACAAGCAATACTTTATTACTTTGCTGGCCCTCAGGAGAATTATTTTGCTCTGTTCATAAAACTCCTCCTACCTTTAATGTTCCACATTAGTAATTTTCCATCAGCCAATGCCTTTCCCTACTTATGGGTTATGAATCCTTGGATGTTATATTAAAAATCAGATCCAGGGCTCCACTGAGAACTCTATCATATTTCCCATATAAAATTTGTTTGCTAATTTATCTATGATTCACTCTGTTACAGTTTTTCCTTAGCATTGCTCACATGCAGAGATAACATGAGGAAAGGAATGAGTTTTGAAGAAAATGACATTTCATATCCACAATATTTTCCCTGCCTACATTAAGAATCATCTTTGCATGGAAGTGTTTAAAATGAACATTTGGTTCAAAAGTACCAGGAGAGTTGAAATAATTTTGGGGGATAACATCCTACATTTGTGAGAACATGATTGGTTATTTAACTACTTCAAAAATATCAAAATGGTCAAGCTAAGTAGTGAGGGCTGCATCTTTTAATCTACAAATCGGCACTATCTGTAGCTCTGAAAATTTACAGATCCAGTCTGCTTCGGCACTACCTTTCCCAATAGTACTTAGAGGCTTTGATTGGGATTTGCTGTAGCTAAAATAATATCCTTATCTTCTTGTACACTGGCTTTGATGAGAGGGAAATATCTTTGGAGAAGAAAAATTTGAAAAAGCAGTTTGATCCAAAATCCCATCTCTGCAGTGTAAACCAATGTTATGATCGATAATGTTCTTGTGGAATGAGATTGTATTGTTAAAAACTGCATCTTATGAAGCAGTCATAAAAGGTTTTCAAATATCATCAAGTGAACACTTTGAATAGTAGGATAACAAAAGCAAAGTTTATTTCGCATTTGATAATAAGTCTTTTGTGATTTCTCTTGTGTACTTAAGAAGCCATTTACATTAACTGCAGTAAAATAACAACAACCAAATCCCATTTAACAGTAGATATTGGGTAGACAAATTTTCATGAGCAAAATGAGCCCCTCAAAAAGCTAATGAGTAACTTGTGACTTGCAAAGTTTTAGATTCTTATCATGTATTATATGTATCGTGTATTGCAAATTGTGAACTTCGCAGGCCAATAAAAGCACATTCACTTCTACCAAGATAGTTTACTCCTTTGTAATTTCTTCTTCACTGATTAGGAAATACACCCCACTGCCCAAGTTCCTACATTAGGCACATTCCCAATATTTTCCACAAGATCTAATAGAGCATTCTTGATTTCAATCAGGTCAGACATGCTGTCGGAGTCTCATCCTGAAACATCAATGACAAGGCATATCAGAACCGTCAAAAGTTTATAACATGTAATAAAAACGGAACTAAAGTCAAGCATGCTATCCTCTCGCAGGCCAAGGGGGACTCTAGGCAACTGGTGATTTGTAGGCTCCATTACATCCCAAATGCTCGATGTATCTAGCCCTTGGCAGGGTGTCAAGGACAAGAAATAATCAGTCTTTAGAGATCACTTTTGAAATGCTATGCACTCAGCTTCCTTCAGGTGAATCATTCTTTCCATGTTGTCAGGATCCACTGATGAAAGCTGACGACTTTCAATAGCCTGTGACAAGTGAAGCATCAGCTCTCCGGATGTGGAGAAAATGATATTGTGTGCACGGCTCTCACCAGGCATACAATGAGTGATGAGCCAGGCATCCTAGTGAACTCCCTTTTCAAAGGCAAAATTAAGAACCAGAAGGATGTATGTGATCCTGTGCCCTAGAGCCCAGTGGTCATCAGAAGAGCACACAGGAGGATATCTAAAATTTTATTTACAGATAGTTTATGTCTAGGAGATGTCAGAAGACAAAATTAATACAGCTTAAAGATCTTAATTGGCTATAACTCAGCCACCCTTCATTATATAAAACAGGTATTGCAATGAGCCAAGTGAGCAATAAAGCTTCGTAAAATGAAAAGAGCCTAAGAAAGGAGAAATAAGGGGAAGTAAAGCTGGACACCAGTGACACCTGCATGTAATCCTAGCTAGTCAGGAAATTGAGATCTGAAGACATGAGATAAGAAGCTGTAAAACACTTGTCTCCAATTAATAACTAAACTGCTGGAACTGCAACTCTTACACAAGTGGAGCACCACCCAGTTCCTAGATTATGATATCAAGCCTTAGTACCACACACACACACACACACACACACATACACACCCCCCCCCCCCATTGTTCACTCAAACTTACATTCCTTATAAGGTGGGTCCAGGAGACAAAGCAATAGAAAATAAAGTGATTAAGGCAGGTGTAGTAGTGCATGCCTGTAACACTCAGTAATTAGGAGGCTAAGGCAGAATGATTATGATTTCTTGTCTGCTCTGGGTTACATAAGAATCTTTTAAAATAACAATTGGTTAATATAAAATTATATAGGTAAGCCTGGCATAAGTTGTTTACCTCTATAATTCTAGCTACTGCCGAAGATTGAGATCTGAGAATTTGAGATTTGAAGCCTACTTTGGTAGGCAAATCCAAGAGGTGGAGTTTAGTTTTAACTCAGTGACTTGAGATTTGAGCATGAGTGACACCAATTTGATTTTTAACCTGGTCTGTTGGGGCCTGGTCCAGTAGTTTACTCATAAACAATAGTCTCCTATAATTTTATTTAACAAAAATAAATTTTGACTTTATGATGGATTTCTCTCTCTCTCTCTCTCTCTCTCTCTCTCTCTCTCTCTCTCTCTCTCTCTCTCTCTCTCTCTCTCTCTCTCCCTTACTTGCTCTTTAAAAAGGTAAACAGAATATGTTTATTTGAAGGTAAAAAGGAAAGCCATGAAAAAAGTAGAAAGAAAGAATTAACAGTGGTTGGAGATGTGGCTCAGTTGGTAGAATAGAAGCCAAGAAGAAAATGCCTCAAGACTCAAAGCCTCTCCCCCACCCCCCCAAAAAGAAAGAAAGAAAGAAGAAAGAACGAAAGAAAGAAAGAAAGAAAGAAAGAAAGAAAGAAAGAAAGAAAGAAAGAAAGAAGAAGGAAGGAAGGAAGGAAGGAAGGAAGGAAGGAAGGAAGGAAGGAAGGAAGGAAGGAAGGAAGGAAAGAAAGCAAGAAAGAAAGAAAGAAAGAAAGAAAGAAAGAAAGAAAGAAAGAAAGAAAGAAAGAAAGAAAGAAAGAAAGAAAGAAAGAAAGAAAGAAAGAAAGAAAGAAAAGATTCCCCAAATAGGGAGAGGAACTCCCTGTTACCCCATGAGGAAAAAAAATCCCTGTACTGAATCTCTTAGTTCAAAACTATGGATTAATATCAAGTATCTAAAAGTCATGTGGACCAGAAGGAAGCAAAGTGACAGCAGAAATGTATTTGTACTATGTATGAAATAGGACCTCTTGTCTTAATATGAGTTTCAGTCTCTTTACAGTGAATATACACTACCTAAGGTATACTTCTAAACAAACAAAATAAACAAAAGGACTGATATTTATGTTGGTTTACTTTCTAAACCTCTGTGTAAAATGGTTTACTGCCATGACTCTAGCCTGGCTGACACAGTGTAAAGAACAGCATCTTCATGATTCTAAGTAATTGAAAGCTTTTCCTTGTCGGAGTCCTGTACCACCTAAGTTAACATTCTGTCAGAAACAGCAGATTCTGGTTTGATGATCTCAAATAATGAATCCTCTTTATTCTTAGTATCCCAGAAGTACTGATTGTTCTTAGTATAGCTTCATAGAGGGGTGTTATTGATTTTTACCTAGAAAGATTTTTTATTCTCATGATAGATTATTTTGGTTCATTAGAATTCCAATTATGTCAACCATAAAATCAATATTGCTTACACAGAAACATATTCTGAAAGAAATTTCACCCTCATAGAAAGCTTAAAATAATTATAATCTCAGAAAAAGAAATGTAAGTGTTTGTTAAGAAGCCAAATAATAGAATCTGTATTTTATAATATTTCAAAAAGAAGATAATTCAATGCTGCCTTTTAAATTCTAGATATAGATAGACAGATGATAGATAGATAGATAGATAGATAGATAGATAGATAGATAGATAGATAACAAAACAGTCAAGATTCAGGGATACCTACAATATTTCATAAAAGTTCCAAAAGTCCAGAAAAGTACTTTCCTAGGACTCCTGACCAAGAAGGCTTTACTTCCCTTTGGCTACACTAAACTCTAGACTGTCTTCATCCTCACTCTAGGTTCTTGACCTCCCTTTGTGTCCAGCAGTTACTTTTAAGAAGTTGTCATTGTGAGTTATTTCTCTTCCCCTATGAGAAGTAAATCCTTTTTAAAAAATACTAAGGACATTTACAGCCCAGAAATAACTTTCTTTAAGACCTGAGCACCATCTTCTCTAATTTAACCACCAAGAACTGTTATTCCAGCTCTGTTCTTTAGCAGGAAACTTCTGTCAAGTTGTAAAAATATTTCCTATCATAATTTAGGATGTGGGGAGCTGATTTTCCTTAAAATAAAACCAATTAGCAAGAACCCATAGTTGTGATCAACCCAGTAGATATTTAATATCTTCTAGCCATTTTGGTCATGTTTTCTATTGTAATGATCTTGCACAGTCTTTCTTTTTCTCTCCTTCCTTCCTTCCTTCCTTCCTTCCTTCCTTCCTTCCTTCCTTTCTTTCTTTCTTTCTTCCTTCCTTTCTTTCTTTCCTTCTTTCTCTTTTCTCCAGTACAATATTTGCTTTGACACAACTACAAAGTATATTTCATTAAGTCTAAGATACAACATTCCAAAACAATATATTATTCAGGAAGAAGAAAAAAGGAGCCTCTTACTTAATGGTGAAATAAATCCCAAATACTACCTTCATCAGATTCTGTTGAAGGTGAAAGAAGCCATCTTGGCAAATTCAGACTGATTCAACAAAATACTATAAACTGGTCGGCTTAAGAATTATATATTTATTATTTACAAAACTGGAGTCTAGGTGGTCCAAGATTAAGGCATGGGTAGTTTGTAATGAATGTCAGTAAAAATAGACAGAAAGCTTGCAGAAATTTGCCTCATGTCAAATTTTCTGGGAGTGAAAAAATAGGAGAGGACATAGAATAGAAAAGGAAAATGTGGGGGGGGGGGAAGAAGAGGAGAGGAAAGAGGGGAAAAAGGAAGGAAGGCAGATAAGAAGAGGAAAAAAAGATAGGAGAGAAGTTGGGGCAAAGGAAGGAGAAGATGTAAATGTAGGGAAAGAGAAAAAAATCTGTTTCCACATCTTTACAAAAATAATTATTTCTATGACGGGAATAACAGAGTCTGAACCTCATGACCTGGTCTAATCCTATTTATTTATTAATATTTCATGCGTATTTTCTGAAAATTTTATTCTAAATATAATCATTTTGTTGGTGAGGACTTAGCATATGAATTTTATGGAAATGGGAAACATGTTAAGCCCCAGAAATGAAAATATAACAAGATAATCAGATAAACAGATAAGTTTCACAAGGAAGAAAGAAACCAAATGGAGCCTGTACATGTCTAAATATACTTAGATATATGAGGAGGAAATGAACAGCTCTATCTGATAATTTGCTACTAACCTGTTCTTATGATATATAGAAAACTCAGCCCATGAAGAAATCTAGTCAAGCACTTATTCCATTGAAAATTTAACTTACATAAGAAAGAGAACCTGTACTCCCATTGGCTGTGCTCTTATAACAACTATGACACATATTATAAAAAGTAAATGTTTATAAAACAAATAATTGTGATATAAATATTTTGGAAGAAATTTAAGAAAGTACCAGTGTGTCAGGCACAAGTACCATATTAGAAGGAAAAATTTCTAACTAAACTTTAAATATGCACTAAAAGAAATGCTATATGAATAAATTAGTGTTCAGTTCAGGGATCAAGGGTAGAGAGGGAGTGAGTGTAGAATATATGTCCTTTCCTTACAGGTCTAAAAGTATATTTTACATAACAGATATGAATTGAGAGATAATAAAATCAATATTTATAGGAGGTAGAAAGCAGACATCAAATCTCTCACACATACACACATACACACACACACACACACACACCAATTGATAGGAAAAGAAGAAAAAACATAAAGATAGATAAACAGAAAGGGTTTGCATAATCAAAATCTATATTTTAAATGTTCAGTCATTACATATGTGAAGGAATATTGACCCAAACCATAATAACAAAAGTCTACCTAATTGGACTCCACCTAATGTCAGCATTGCAGCAAGCAAATTCATTTCACACGCTAACAGGATTAGATGCTGCATCCAACAACGTATAATTGTGTGATTGGTAAGCTTTCCCACCACCGCCTAGCACTGAATTCTGATAAAAATATGTCATGGCTTTCTATTGGATCTTCAAAACTGCTCTGCAGCCATTTACATATCAACTTTGTTTGCTTTGCTTTTTTTGTTTTTGTTTTTGTATTTTTCCTAAATGAGCTAGTTGAGGAGTTCACCATCATCTTTATGTTCCTTCACTGTACCCTACCACACTCATTCTCAGCAATTCACCCTGCCTCTTACCTCACAGAGATTGGACAACATCAGATCACACCTCTCTTTCACACTCTTAAATCCTGCACCTTCAAATATATCTTAATTTTCACGTATGCATCCTCCTTCTCTCTCTTCACAGGAGTGTTTGGAAACTGGAACTAGTTGATTGCTTCCATCTTCTTCATGTGCTGAATTACAAAGCATCAAGTACAGCCCAGCTCTGTTGACTCTGTAAAAATCTCCTAGTGAGCAGAAATACATAATAACACACCAGAATGGATCCCAGCTTCTAGGAAAAGCTATTAAAAAGATTGATACTAGTATTTTTTATCATTTGAGCATTTTCCCATGTTGAACATTTTTTCCAATCAACACAATCTAATATCATCCTTCACCTCTACTATTAAGTAATGTTGATAAAGAGAAAAATGGAAGAGCTTTTTGACTTTTCACAAGATGATTAAATATTCTTGAGGATGCCTGCCATCTTTTATATATATACCATCAGCAGATTCTGGAGGTTCAGGAGTCATGTTCTAATCAGGAGTACCTCATCATCCAATATTAAGCTCTGAAGGAAACTAATTTTTAGAACTGCAACCCCCCTTAATTTTCATGGCTCTAGTCAGACCTATTTTTAATATCTTTATCTTGTCAGTACTTTCAACATGCTCATGTCTCTCTCAAGATAAAATATAGCATTTCAGGATCTTTCTTCACAAAGTTTCCTTTCATCAAGATACTATGAATATTTCAGCCCATTTATATATCTGTCTCTTCCGTCAGTTAAATCCTTCTGTCACTCCTTCCTCTCTCCATTTTTCATTATAACTATTGCAATTATATGATTGCTTCTCTGATTAATTTTTTTCTCCCCCTTTACTTCACAAATAGCTTTCCTTTGAACGTCATAACTGCAGATTCAACTGATCATCAGGTCATTTTCCTATATATTCCACTGATGCTCTAATTCAGCAGTCCAAATTTGAAATCAAATCTTGCACCTATGCCTATTTCTTCTTCTGTTACCAGTCAATGGCACTACAGATAGTCCTCTGCATATTTCCTATCATCCTTTATTTCAGTTTTGCTTTGCCCTCCACAAATTAATAATCATATGTAATTATATTTAATAAATCTATCTCAAGCACATTTGTATCCTATCTGTCAATTCTTACGAGCACTCTTCTTATACAGAATATGATTGTTTTGATTTGAATTTCTGAAACAGTTTGATGATTGGTATTTCTATCTTCATGCTTCTTATTTTATTCTCCAATGGCAAATGCAGTGTCTTTGTGGTGAATTTCATAAACTACAACATGACAGTATGCTTTTCAAGTTTAAGACCAGTTAATGTTCCATACTTCCCTAAGAATACAACTCCAACATCTTAATTGGCTCCTTCATTATCATCTTGAATTTCTAGTTCCTACATTTCTTCTTTAAATCTCTCTGTCTATCTGTCTGTCTGTCTGTCTCTCTCTCTCTTTTTTTTTTTTTTTGGGGTCCGGTCATGGGGCCTGAACTCTGGGCCTGGGCGCTGTCCCTCAGCTCTTCAACTCAAGGCTAGCGCTCTACCACTTGAGCCACAGCACCACTTCTAGCTTTTTTCTTTTTGCTTATGTGGTGCTGAGGAATCGAACCCAGGGTCTCAGGCATACAAGGCAAGCACTCTACCACTGAGCCACCTTCCCAGCCCCTCTCTTTCATTAGGTCTGAGTCTCGGACAACTGACTTTCACTGACACTTTCATTCATTGACTTAGGGCTCTACCAGCCGAGCCATGCCTCCAACTTTCCACACTTTTCTTAGAATAATTATTTTTATAAGTGCATAGAATTCTCCTCTTCTGGACACATAAAGATATCCTATTTCACTTACTTGAAACCTCTTTCCTTTGCCAACTATTTCCTTCAATCTTCCCAAGGCTTGAGTTGGGTTCTCTGAGATTCCTGGAGCTATCAAAACAAACAAACAAACAACAACTAAGTTTCACAAAGCAACATAAATTTATTCTTTCATAGTTCTGCAGAGTAGAATTTAAACTTCTGGTATCAGCTGGCCTTGCTGCCTCTGAAGTTTCTAAGGACCTGAGCATCCTATGTTCTCCCCATAAATCTTACGGGCAGTGACAATTCTGGACATTTTTTCATTTGTGATTATATCATTCCAATCCAGGTTGTTTCATCACATGACATTCCTCTTTGTGATTCTGTCTGTATCCTCCCATGACCATCTTAAAAACATCAGCCACTTGATTGAAATCTCAACCTAATGTGATATGACTACACCTTAACTAATAATATCTGCACAAAATCTATTTCCAAATAAGGACTAAAATTCCAGGCAAGCATAAATATTAGGAAAACACTATTTAACCCAGAACAGATACCCATTTTGTCTTTCTATTGCAACCAAACAGCCCTTAGCAAATGTTTATGACATTTGACTGAAAACTCATACCTCCTTTTTTTATTCCAGTTGTATAAATATAGCAAGTGTGCTCATCTTCTAGGCAACTGTATCTTTAGTATGTGCTGCAATTCTTGACGAAGATAAGAAAGATTTTACCAAAAAATAGCTCTTAAAATTCTCACAATTTCCTCATAGTTTTCAGAATAACTGCTTAAAATAAAAGATCTTCAAATGTAAGTCTGAAGCCTGGCACTGGTGGCTCACACTTGTAATCCTAGCTACTCAGGAGGTTGAGATCTAAGGATGGTTCAAAGCCAGCCTGGGCAGGGAAAGTCTGCAAGACTCATTTCCAATAAACCATCAGAAAACAGGAAGTAGAGCTGTGGCTCAAGGGTTAGAGCACTTGCCTTGAGTTGCAGAGCACAGAGACAGTGCACAGGCCCAGTGTTCAAGCCCCAAGACAAAAAAAAGGTAATAAAAATGTTAAATGTTACTCCCCTTTCTCCCTAATACCATTAGGTTATATTCAGAGTGAATACATAAACAAGAATAATAAAATATTAAGGTCTTCTGATTACGTCTTTCATGTTATAAGTTACTATCATTTGGTTATTTGAGAATGGTTCTTTGATTCATGTTTCATCTAACACATTCCTGCACATCTCTCAATCTTCCTATTAAAATAGGGGATACATTCCTCTCCCTTCTCCATCATTTGTATAGATACAATTTTGTACATTAGTATTCTAAATTCAATTACTACAAGAGCATAATCCCCCTCCCTCATCACTGTATGCACTCAAGTTGAACCTCAATGGAAGCACCACTGAATGCTCGAATAGCCAAAACGCCATGGAGAAAAATTCCTTGAAAACCTCAGAAAAAAAGGCAAATAGTTGTGTTAGGATGACAGTCTCAGAATCAAACCTAGTGACCACTAATCAAACAAAAAACTAGCCTGGAATACTACCATGTACTTATTCTGTCTCTCAAAACTCTTCCACTATCCTATCATATTCTGTTTTTTTTTTATTTAGTTGTCTATTGATAGTGCTACTGTGCAGTACTAAATCATCCACTATATCACACAGTCTGATGAAAACTTCTATTGCTGATCCTGTTTTCTTTAGCATCGTATGCAAAGTTTATTAATATATGACAACATTGAATGGAAAGATGGAAACCTTGAGATAAACATTCAATATTAAAATATACATTAAAACCTTTATTTTAACTTTTAGAAGACCAACAGAATTTTTTTTTTAGTATAGGAAGATAAAACAAGGTAGAAGGGTGTCAGAAGGCAGATCAGAGGGCTCCATAGCTTTTAATGTATTAGAAACTTCCCAAACTTCCCAGCTTGCTCCAGTGTGCAGTATGTAAAAGAACCTCTGGCCAGGAGTCAGTGGCTCATGCCTGTAATCCTAGCTACTAAAGAGGTTGAGAATCCTGGTTCAAAGCCAGCCTGGGCAGGAAAGTCTGTGACACTCTTATCTCCAATAAACCATTCAGAAAACCCCAAATGTGTAACTGTGGCTCAAGCAGTACAGCACTAAGCTGGAGCTGAAGACCGCAGGGACAGGGCTCAGGCACAGAGTTCAAGCCCCAGGACAGACACAAAAAAAAGATTAAATGGGTGACATTGTCCAAAAGGAAAAGTACTCTTTACCTGACACATGGAAGTGTAACCCCTCTGTACATCAACTTTATAATAACAATTAAAACTTTTAAAAATAACAAGAGAATGTGTTTCTTTTTTTTCTTGTAAAAATACTGTACACAGGGGTTGCAATTAAATGGGCAAGGCAATGAGCACATTTCATATCAAGCACTGTTGCCTCCTCCTTGTTTACCCTGCCTATCCCTTCTCATCTTCCCCCACCAACCACCCCCCACCAACCACCAAACTTGTAAAGTGCGTTTTTTGACATAAAACCTTGTATATCTCATTGTTGCAATGGGTTCAACTGTATCCCTATTTAAACATTTTGTTTTACCCTTCCCCTTCACAAATTATAGCAACATCAAATACAGTGGAAACAGAGGTTATACCATGGGGGAGGGACATACAAAGAAACAAAGAAATCATCTTATAAAATATGTTAGAAACAATAGCAAGAAAGAAAAAAAACATTTGAATCCTTATCTTGGGGTTCATTTCGCCTAGCATCATTTTTTTTTTTATTGTGAAAATACTATACAGAGGGGTTACAATTACATGGGCAAGATAACGAGTACATTTCTTATCAAGTATTGTAAACCTCCTCCTTTGTTTCCCCTTCCCATCCCATCCTCCCCCCCTCCTACCCCATCACCTAATCCTCCCCAACCCCCCCACCTCCTCCCCCTCCCATCAAAGTTGTAGAGTTCCTTTCCCACATAACAACTATGTACATCTCATTGTTTCAATGGGTCCACCTATATCCCTATTTAAACGAATGTTTTTCCACTTCCCCTCCACAAATTATACCAACATCAAATACAGTGACAGCAGGGGTTATACTGTGGGAGTGGGGCATACAAAGCAACAAAGAAATAATTTTATAAATGTGTTAGAAACAATCGCATGAAAGAAAAAAAACATTTGAATACATATCTTAGGGTTCATTTCCCTAACATCACCTTATCTGGCCTTTTCTGCTTGACTCAGACATATACTAGATATTGCAAGTAAGGGAAACAATGGGACCTATGTTTCTTTGGGCCTGGCTTACTTCACTTAATATAGTTTTTTCCAAGCCTTTCCATTTCCTAACAAATGGGGAAATGTCATTCTTTCTGATGGAGGCATAGAATTCCATTGTGAATATATACCACATTTTCTTGATCCATTCATCTACTGAGGGGCATCTGGGTTGGTTCCATATCTTAGCTATAGTAAATAATGCTGCAATAAACATAGTCATGCTGGTAGCTTTAGTGTGGACTTGTTTGTAAACATTAGGGTAAATGCCCAGAAGTGGGATTGCTGGGTCATAGGGGAGCTCTATGTGGAGTCTTTTGAGGAACCTCCATACTGCTTTCCAAAGTGGTTCAACAAGTTTACACTCCCACCGACAGTGCAGTAGGGTTCCCTTCTTTCCACATCCCCTCCAGCATCTGTTGTTATTAGAGTTCTTGATTTTAGCCATTCTAACTGGAGTGAGGTGGTATCTCAATGTTGTTTTGATTTGCATTTCTTTTATGGCTAGGGAGGTTGAGCATTTCTTCATGTGTCTATTGGCCATCCTTCTTTCCTCTTCAGAGAAGTTCTCTGTAAGTCTTTAGTCCACTTATTTACTGGGCAGTTGTTTCTTTGAAGATTTGTTGTTGGGGGATTTAATTTTTTGAGTTCCAGGTATATTTTAGATGTGAAACCCTTGTCAGTTGTATGGCTAGTGAAGATCTTCTCCCAATCCATGGGCTTTCTATTGATCTTGTTAGCTATGTCCTTTGCTATGCAGAAGCTCTGAAATTTCATGCAATCCCATTTGTCCAACCTTTCTTTGATTTGTTGTGTTTCTGGGTCTCTATTAAGAAAATTTCGGCCTGTGCCAACAAGACCTAGGGTTTTTCCTATTCCATCCTTTAATGTTTTCAGAGTGTCTGCTTTGACTCCGAGGTCTTTGATCCATTTGGAGATGATTCTGGTGCAGGGTGATATATAAGGATCTAACTTTATTTTTCTACAAGTAGTTAACCAATTTTGCCAGGCCCATTTACTGAAGATGCTATCTTTCTTCCATTCTATTTTTTTTATCTCCCTTATCAAAAATTAGTTATCTATAGGTCTGTAGGTTCGTTTCTGGGTTTTCAATTCTATTCCATTGGTCCTGAAGTCTGTTATTGAGCCAGTACCAAGCTGTTTTGATTAGTATGGCTTTATAGTAGAGTTTGAAATTTGGTATTGATATTCCTCCAGCAGTGTTCTTTCCGTTGAGGAGCGTTTTTGCTATTCGGGGTCTTTTATTGTTCCATATGAATTTTTGGATTGCCTCTTCTATTTCCTTGAAGAATGAGGTTGGAATTTTGATAGGTATTGCATTGAATTTGTAGATAGCCTTGGGAAGTATTGCCATTTTCATGATGTTGATCTTTCTAATCCAGGAGCCTGGGAGTTTTTGCCAATTTCTAAGTTCTGTTTTGATTTCCTTTTTCAAGTTTTTAAAGTCTTCATCATAGAGGTCCTTCACTTCTTTGGTTAAGTTAATTCCTAGGAATTTTATTTTTTGTGTGGCTATTATGAATGTAGTTGCTTTCCTAATTTCAGCCACACTTTTCTCATCGTTGGCAAACAGCAAAGCCATTGCTTTTTGAAGGTTAACTTTATACCCTGCTACTTTGCCTAAGTTTTGAATCAGCTTGAGTAATTTGGGAGTGGAGTCTATGGGATTCTTTAAATACAAGAGCATGTCATCTGCAAAGAAGGAGAGTTTTATTTCTTCTTTCCCAATTTGTATCCCCTTTATGTTTGCATCTTTTCTTATTGCTGTAGTTAGGCATTCTAATACTAGATTGAAAAGAAGTGGAGAGAGTGGACATCCATGTCTTATTCCTGAGTTAAGAGGAAATGGCTTTAGTTTTTCACCATTAAGTATAATTTGCCTAGCATCATCTTATCTGACTGTTTTGCTTGTCTCAGACATATACTAGTTATTGCAAATGAGGGATACCATGGGACCTATGTTTCTTTGGGCCTGGCTTACTTCACTTAACATAATTTTTTCCAAGTCTTTCCATTTCCTAACAAATGGGGCAATGTCATTCTTTCTCATAGAGGCATAGAATTCCTTTGTATATATATATATATATATATATATATATACGTATATATATATGCGTATATATATATATATGTATATATATACGTATATATATATATACATATATATATATATATATATATATACCACATTTTCTTGATCCATTCATCTACTGAGGGGCATCTGGGTTGGCTCCCTATCTTAGCTATGGTAAATAATGCTGCAACAAACATAGTTGTGCTGGTAGCTTTAGTATGGTCTTGTTTGTGATCATTCGGATAAATGCCCAGAAGTGGGATTGATGGGTCATAGGGGAGCTCTATGTGGAGTCTTTTGAGGAACCTCCATACTGCTTTCCAAAGTGGTTGAACACGTTTACACTCCCACCAACAATGCAGTAGGGTTCCCGTCTGTCCACATCCCCTCCAGCATCTGTTATGAATAGAGTTCTTGATTATAGCAATTCTAGCTGGGGTGAAGTGGTATCTCAATGTTGTTTTGATTTACATTTCTTTTATGGCTAGGAAGATTGAGCATTTCTTATTGTCTATTGGCCATCCTTCTTTCCTCTTCAGAGAAGTTTCTCTGTAAGTCTTTAGTGCACTTATTTATCGAGCAGTTGTTTCTTTGAGGATTTGTTGTTGTTCCAAGTATATTTTAGATATGAGACCCTTGTCCATTGTATGGTTAGTGAAGATCTTCTCCCAATCTGTGGGCTCTCTATTGATCTTGCTAGCTATGTCCTTTGCCATGCAGAAGCTCTGCAATTTCATGCAATCCCATTTGTCCAACCTTTCTTTGATTTCTTGTGCTTCTGGGCCTCTATTAAGAGAATTTCGGCCTGTGCCGTGGACACTTTAGTTTTCTCTTATTCTGTTCTGTAATATTTTTAGAGTGTCTGCTTTGAGTTCAAGGTCTTTGATCCATTTGGAGTTGATTCTGGTGCAGGGTGATATATAAGGATTTAGCTTTAGTTGTCTACAAGTGATTAACCAATTTTGCCAGCACCATTTACTGAAGAGGCTGTCTTTCTTCGGTTCTATTTTTTTAGATCCCTTATTGAAGATTAGATGGCTTTAGACCTGTGGGTTCATTTTTGAGTTTTCAATTCTATTGCATTGGCCCTGAGGTCTGTTTTTGTGCCAGTACCAAGCTGTTTTGATTACTATGGCTTTGTAGTGAAATTTGAAATTTGGTATTGACATTCCTCCAGCAGTGTTATTTCTGTTAAGGACCGTTTTTGCTTTTCGGGATCTTTTATTGTTCCATATGAATTTTTGGATTACATTTTGTGTTTCCTTGAAGAATGAGGTTGGAATATTGATATGTATCGCATTGAATTTTTAGATAGCCTTGGGAAATATTACCATTTTAACGATGTTGATTCTTCCAATCCCGGGGATGGGAGGTTTTTCCACTTTCTAAGTTCTGTTTTGTTTTCCTTTTTTAGGTTTTTAAAGTTTTCCTCGTAGAGGTCCTTCACTTCTCTGATTAAGTTAATTCCTAGGTATTTTATTTTTTGTGGGGCTATTACGAATGGAGTTGCTTTCCTGATTTCAGCCACACTTTTCTCATTGTTGACATATAGAAAAGCCATTGATTTTTGAGGGTTAATTTTATACCTTGCTACTTAAGAATGAGTTTTCTTTTACAGAGAATCGTGGTGAACATATCATTTTCTTTTCTTTTTTTATTTTTTAAATCTCTGGGGCTTGAGCTCAGGGCCTGGGCAATGTCCTTGTTTTTTGCTTTTTTGTATTTTTTTGTTTGCTTGCTTATTTTGTTTCTCTCAAGGTTAGTACTCCACCACTAGAGCCACAGCACTACTTCTGGCTTTTTTTGTTTATAGAGTATTGAGGAATTAAACCCAGGGCTTTATCCATGCTAGAATCGAACACTAAGCCACACTCCCAGTTCAAGCATATAATTTTAACTGTAGACAATTTTAATCAAAATTAGATTTCTCTCCAAGTATTTCTTCTTACACTCTTGTTTATCTGATTTCTTTTTAGACTTATTTTTACACCTTGAATGTACGTTCAAAGTGTGATTTCACTTTATGGTTAAGTAACTCATTGTTTGATAAGTTATTCATAATTCCCTTTAAAAATTCATATGAATACTGTGATAAACATTGTTGTGCTCATAGCTTTAGTATGGCCTTATTTGTGATCCTTTGGTTAAATGCCCAAAAGTGGGATTGCTGGGTCATAGGGGAACTCTATGTGGAGTCTTTTGAGGAAGCTCCATACTGCTATCCAAAGTTGTTGAACAAATTTACACTCACCAACAATGTAGTCAGGTTCCCATTTGGCTACATCCCCTCCAGCATCTGTTGTTATTAGAATTCTTGATTATAATCATTCAAACTGGAGTAAGCTGGAAGTTCAGTGTCGTCTTGATTTGCATTTATTTTATGGCTAGAGAAATTGGCATTTCTTCATGAGTCTATTGGTAATTCTTATTGCCCCTTCAGAGAAGTCTCTCTTTAAATCTTTAGTCTACTTGTTGATGGGACAATTGTTTCTTTGAGGATATGTTTTTGGAGAATTTAATATTTTGAGTTCTAAGTATATTTTAGATATGAGATCCTTGTCCGTTATATGGCTAGTGAAGATCTTCTCCCAATCCGTGGGTTTTCTATTGATCTTGCTAGCTATGTCCTTTGCCATGCAGAAGCTCTGCAGTTTCAAGCAATCCCATCTGTCCAACCTTCTTTGATTTGTTTTGTTCCTGGGTCTTTATTATGAAAGTTTCAGCTGTTTCTGTGGTGGTTTCCATTCTCATCTCTGAGTTTGTGTATTTGGGTGTGTTCTCTTCTTTTCCTGATAAGATTTGCTAAAGGTCTGTCAATTTTATTATTTTTTTCATAGAACAAACTCTTTGTTTTGTTGATTTTTTTCTATTTTTTACTCTAATTTATTTAATCCTGAATTAATTTTAACTATTTGTTTCTGCCCAATGGATTGGGGTTTAGCTTGTTGCTCTTTTTCAAATAGCTCTAGGTACTCCATAAAATTGTTGGTTTCAGATGTCTACAATTTCTTTTCTTTCTTTTGTTTTTTTGGGTCCGGTAGTGGGGCTTGAACTCTGGGCCTGGGTGCTGTCCCTCAGCTCTTCAGCTCAAGGCTAGCGCTGTACCACTTGAGCCACAGACCCACTTCTGGCTTTTTTTTCTTTTTGCTTATGTGGTGCTAAGGAATCGAACCCAGGGCCTCAGGCATGCAAGGCAAGTGCTCTACCACTGAGCCACATTCTCAGCCTTCTCCAATTTCTTGATGTAGGAACTCAGAGCTATAAACTTGCCTCTGAGTATGTGTTCCAGAGGAGCTGGTAGTTTGTGTGCTCAATTTTGTTAAATATCATGGACATTTGAATTTCCTTTCTAACTCTTCCATGACCCACTGGTAGTTCAGCCTCCATGCATTACAGGATTTTCTTTGGTGGCTTTTGGTGTTAAGTTCTAATTTTATTCCCTTGTGGTCTGATAGAATGCAGGGCATAATTTCAATGCTGCTGAATTTGGACAAATTTTCTTTGTGACCTAGAATGTGGTCTATTTTGGAGAATGTTCTATGTGCTGCTGAAAAGAACGTGTAATCTGATGTTGCTGGGTGAAATATTCTGTAGATGTTTGTTAAGTCTAGTTGATTTATCCAGTTGTTTAGATCTGAGATTTCTTTGTTGAGTTTTTGCCGGTTGATATATCCAGTGGGAAAAGTGGTGTAATAAAGTCCCCAGCAATTACTGTCTTTGGAGCAATGTGTGATTTGAGGGAAAGTTTTGTCTCTTGGATAAATCTGGGTGCTCTGTTATTTGGTGAATAGATATTTAGAACTGTAATATCCTCCTGAAGGAGAGATCCCTTAATTAGTATGTAATGACCTTCTTTATCAATTCTCCTTGATTTTAATTTGAAGTCTATTTTAACTGATATTAAGATTTTGATTCCCAACTGTTTTATGGGGCTGTTTGTTTGATGAATTTTATTCCAGCCTTTCATTTTCAGAATGTTTCTTAATGTGGGCAATGTGTGTCTCTTGAAGGCAACAGATAGAAGGATCTTGCTTTTTGATCCTACTAGACAATCTATGTCATTTAATTTCAGAGTTAAGTCCATTAATATTGCGTTAGGCCTGAGAGGTGTTTGTCTGTTTTTGCCTTTTAATCCATTTTTGGGGGGAAGGGAGGCTGTGCCCTGACTGTCCTTGCTGTGATTATGTAGGTCTCTGTGGTCCATTTCACTGCCAATCCTGTTCTTGTTGGCTTTCTATGTGTAGAATGGCTTTGAGGATTGTTTGGAAAGCTGGCTTGGTAGTGATATATCATTTCAGTTTTTCCTTGCTGTAGAAGGTTTTTATTTGTCCTTCCACTATGAATGAGAGCTTAGCTGGATAAATTATTCTCGGTGGTAGTTATTTGTCTTTAGGGCATGGCATACCTCATTCCATGCTCTCCTTGCTTTCATGGTCTCTGTTGATAAGTCTGAGGTTATTCTGATTGGCTTAACTTTAGAGGTGATTCTGTTCTCCCTGGTGGCTTTAAGAATTCTTTCCTTAGATCCTATACACACTATAATGTGGCAGTGGAATTCTCATTCTGGTTTGGTTTATTTGGGGTTCTAAAAGTTTCTTGTATCTAGATGGGCCTGCCTTTTGTATATTTGGGAAGTTCTCTGCTAAGATTCTTCTGAATGTATTTCCTAATCCATTGGCTTCCCTTTCCAGGTCCTCCTCAATACCCATTAGTCTCAAATTAGGCTTTATGATTGTATTTTATAGCTCCTAAAATGATCTATCATGCTTCTTGTTTTTGTCATGAATATCTGTGTGCTCTTTCTCTATGGAGTCTAAACTATGTTCTGCCTGTAAGATTCTGTCTTCTGCTTCCTCCATTCTGCTTTCAAGGCTTTTTATTTTGCTATTTATTTCCCTTCCTTCTTGTTGGTTTTTCTTAATGGTGGCTAGATCTTTACTGAGGTTTTCATTTAAGTCTTGAGTAGATTGCCTTACATCCTACAGTTAGATTCTAGACTTGTCTTTCACATCTTTAACTAAGTTTACATCATTTCTTTTCTTTTTTTAATAAATTTTTTGTGTGTGAAAATACCATACAGAGGAGTTACTGTCACATGAGCAAGGTAATCAGTACATTTCTTATTAAGCATTGTTACCTCCTCCCTTGTTTTTCCCCTACCATCCCTGTCCTCTTATCTCCATGACTACTCTCCCCACACCTCACCTCCTCCCAGCAAAGTTGTAAAGTTCATTTTTCGACATAAAGTCTTGTACATCTCATCGTTGCAATGGGTCCACCTGTATCCCTATTTAAACAATTTCCCTTCCCCTCCCCAAATTACACAAACATCACATACAGTGACAGCAGAGGTTATACCGTGGGGGAGGGACATACAAAGCAACAAAAAAAATCTTATAAATATGTTAGAAACAATAGCAAGAAAGGAAAAAATATTTGAGTCCTTATCTTGGGGCTCATTTCATCATCTTATCTGACCGTTCTGCTTGTCTCTAATATATACTAATTATTGCAAATAAGGAAACTATGGGACCTATATTTCTTTGGGCCTGGCTTACTTCACTTAATAGAATTTTTTTCCAAGTATTTCCATTTCCTAACAAATGGGGCAATGTTATTCTTTCTGATGGAGGCATACAATTCCATTGTATATAATATATATATATATATATATATATATACCACATTTTCTTGAGAGACCCAGAAACACAACAAATCAAAGAAAGGTTGGACAAATGGGATTCCATGAAGTTGCAGAGCTTCTGCATGGCAAAGGACATAGCTAGTAAGATCAATAGAAAGCCCACGGATTGGGAGAAGATCTTCACTAGCCATACAATGGACAAGGGTCTCATATCTAAAATATACTTGGAACTCAAAAAATTAAATCTCCCAACAACAAATCCTCAAAGAAACAACTGCCCAGTAAGTAAGTGGGCTAAAGACTTAAAGAGAAATTTCTCTGAAGAAGAAAGAAGGACGGCCAATAGACACATGAAGAAATGCTCAACTTCCCTAGCCATAAAAGAAATGCAAATCAAAACAACATTAAGATACCACCTCACCCCAGTTCGAATGGCAAAAATCAAGAACTCTAATAACAACAGATGCTGGAGGGGATGTGGACAGAAGGAAATCTTACATCATTGTTGTTGGGAGTGTAAACTTGTTCAACCACTTTGGGAAGTAGTATGGAGGTTCCTCAGAAGACTCCACATAGAGCTCCCCTATGACCCAGCAATCCCACTTCTGGGCATTTACCCAAATGTTTATGTGGAATCTTTTGAGGAACCTCCATACTACTTTTCAAAGTGTTTGAACAAGTTTACACCACCAACAATGAAGTAAGATTCCCTTCTGTCCACATCCCCTCCAGCATCTGTTGTGCTTAGAGTTCTTGATTATAGCCATTCTAACTGGGGTGAGGTGGTATCTCAATGTTGTTTTGATTTGCATGGTTTCCCTTATTTGCAATAACTAGTATATGTCTGAGACAAGCAGAAAAGGTCAGATAAATTGATGTTAAATGAAATGAACCCCAGATAAGTATTCAATGTTTTTTTTTTCTTTTTTGCCATCATTTCTAACATATTTATAAGATGATTTATTTCTTTGTTGCTTTGTATGTCCTACCCCCATGGTATACCGCTGCTTTCACTGAATATGATGTTAGTATAATTTGTGTAGGGAAAGGGCAAAAACAAACCATTTCAATAGGGATACAAGTGGACCCATTTCAACAATGAGATGCACAAGTCGTTATGTTGATTTGTATTTCTTTTATGGCTAGGGAGGTTGAGCATTTCTACATGTGTCTATTGGCCATCCATCTTTCCCCTTCAGAGAAGTTTCTCTGTAAGTCTTTAGCCCACTTATTTCTTGGGCAGTTGTTTCTTTGAGGATTTGTTGTTGGGGGGTTTAATTTTTTGACTTCCAAGTATATTTTAGATATCAGACCCCTGTCTGTTATATGGCTAGTGAAGATCTTCTCCCAAACCATGGGCTTTCTACTGATGTTGCTAAGAGACTGTCTTTCTTCCATTTTATGTTTTTAGCTCCCTTATTGAAGATTAGGTGGCTATAGGTCTGTGGGTTCATTTCTGGGTTTTCAAATCTATTTCATTGGTCCTTCAGTCTCTTCTCGTGCCAGTACTAAGCTGTTTTGATTACTATGGCTTTGTAGTAGAGTTTGAAATTTGGTATTGACATTTCCCCAGCACAGTTAAGGATCATTTTTGCTATTCGAGGTCTTTTATTGTTCCATATGAATTTTTGGATTGTAACTGGGTTTATAACTTTTATATTGTGAAAATACCATACAGAGGGGTTACAATCACATGGGCAAGATAATGAGTACATATCTTTTTGTTGTTGTTGTTGTGAAAACACTGTACAGAGGGGTTACAATTACATGGGCAAGATAATGAATACATTTCTTATCAAGAATTGTTGTCTTCTCCTTTGTTTACCCTTGCCATCCCTTCCCATCTCCCCCTCTCCTCCAACACCCCTCCAAGCCAAAGTTTTTCGACATAAAGGCTTGTGCATCTCATTGTTGCAATGGGTCCACCTGTATCCCTATTTAAACATTTTGTTTTTTGCCTTCCCCTCCACAACTTATACCAAAATCAAATACAGTGAATACAAGGGTTATACCTGGGGGAGGGATATACAAGCAACAAAGAAATCATCTTATAAATGTGTTAGAAACAATCCCAAGAAAGAAAAAAAAAACATTTGAATCCTTATCTTGGGGTTCATTTGACCTAACATGAACTTATCTGACCATTTCTGCTTGTCTTAGACATATACTAGTTATTGCAAATAAGGGAAACCATGGGACCTATGTTTCTTTGGGCCTGGCTTACTTCACTTAATATAAGTTTTTCCAAGTCTTTTCATTTCCTACAAATGGAGCAATGTCATTCTTTCTGATGGAGGCATAAAATTCCATTGTGTATATATGCCACATTTTCTTGATCCATTCATCTATTGAGGGGCATCTGGGTTGGTTCCATAACTTAGCTATGGTAAATGCTGCAAAAAACATAGTTGTGCTGGTAGATTTAGTGTGGTCTTGTTGTGATCATTTGGGTAAGTGCCCAAAAGTGGGATTGCTGGGTCATAGGGGAGCTCTATGTGGAGTCATTTGAGGAACCTCCATACTACTTTCTAAAGTGGTTGAACAAGTTTGCACTCTCACCAACAATTCAGTAAGCTTCCCTTCTACCCACATCCCCTCCAGCATCTGTTGTTCTTAGAGTTCTTGTTTACAGCCATTCTAACTGGGGTGAGGTGTTGTTTTGATTTGCATTTCTTTTATGGCTAGGGAGGTTGAGCATTTCTTCATGTGTGTATTGGCCATCATTCTTTCCTGTTCAGAGAAATTTCTCTTTAAGTCTTTAGCCCACTTATTTATTGGGCAGTTGTTTCTTTGAGGATTTGTATCTTTTTATTGGACTCTTTCACCTTCCATCGGAATTCCTTTATCTTTTTATTTGTGGAGGCCATGAAGTCACCCATTAGTTTCTGGTTGTCTCCTTACGTTCTGTTATAGTCCTATGCTGTGTGTCCACATTTTCATTCATTAGATTTATGACTATGCTTTTTAAATACCTTGAGCATTATCCTTTAGGTCATTCTGGGACTGCTCTATAGCTTGTTTATATGGAGATGGAGTTGGAATTAGATGACTGGCCATGTTTCTTGGGTTTCTGCAGTTAGTTTTACCCATTTGGAGACAAGAGCCACACTAATATAACAATAGGACAGTCTTTTAGGGCAGGAGCCTACCCAGTGTTGTGTTGATGTATAGAATTTAGGGTTTCAAAATTATGGTTGGATCCTCCCTATTTATCTCTGTTTTTCTTTGCTTGGCGAGGGATGCTGTGGTTCTGAGTGGAGATTATGTATAGTTATAACTTGTGAGATGATCTTGGTTTGGCTGTTAAGTAGTCTGCATCTTAGGGTTAACAAGATGGGCCGCTTGTACTCAATTAAAATGGAACCAACTTCAAGTTGTCTCAGATATAACTTGTTAGGGCTCAATGGAAAGATCTGTAGCTGGTGTTGGGTTTGATCACAATGTGTGTGACTGCCAGGATGGTGTTGCGGGGTTCTCAATGGGAGGGTCTAGGCCTGGGCAGGACCAGGTTGGGAGTTGACATCTGCAGCAGCTGAATGATCTCCCTCTGCACTGGGAGGACCAGGTGAAGCTTGGTGGGCAGCGGCAATCCTGGGCTACAGCAACGGTGGTGGGTGGGGTGGCTAACAGTATCTGCGGGCTGTGTCAGTGGACACCTAGTTCAGCACGTAATGCTATCCACAGCAGCTCTGGACTGTGCTGGCAGCGGCCGGTGAAAGAGCTGGCCTGGCTTGTGTAGGTTCGGTGGAGCTGGCAGAATGATGCCCCTGTGACTATGGGAGCCTGGGGTCAGCACCCAGTGGTGGCAGGGAGGGAGTTGTCCCGGCAGAGCACCCAGTTGGCTGGTCTGTTGGCCGGTGGGTCCAGGGATTGGCTGAGGCTGTGGTATCCTGGGAGCGTGTGCAGAGATGGCAGGTGTCCAGGGTGATCCTGCTGGCACCAGTTTTCTGATGGTTAATTGGAGTAAGCTTCTCACAGACTTTCCTATCCAGGCTGGCTTTGAACCGCAATCCTCAGATCTCAGACTCCTGAGGAGCTAGGATTACAGCCGTGAGTCACTGGTGCCAGGCTTTATATGGTCATATGTACATAGCTATTGAGCTATTCTGCTCATCTGCTAAAATTATCTTAAAAATATACTAATTATTTCAAATAAAGGAAACCATGGCACCTATGTTTCTTTGGATCTGGCTTACTTCACTCACTTACTTCACTATGATTTTTCCTAAGTCTTTCCATTTCCTTACAAATGTGGCAGCGTCATTCTTTCTGATGGAAGCATAGAATTCATATATATATATATATATATATATATATATATACATACAGAGAGAGAGAGAGAGAGAGAGAGAGAGAGCATAGATAAGATATGAATCCAACCCAGATGCCCTGCAGTAGACGAATGGATCAAGAAAATGTGATATATATAAAGATATAGATATATATGAATTTTATGACTCCATCAGGAAGAATGACACTACCCCATTTATTAGAGAATGGAAAGACTTGGAAAAAATATACAAAGTGAAGTAAGCCAGACCCAAAGAAATGAAGGTCCCATGGTTTCCCTTATTTGTAATAATTAGTGTATATCTAGGACAATCTTACCAGATGAGCAGAAAAGCTCAAAAGCTATATATATTGTGAACATTTAAGATGATGTTAATTGAAATGAACCCTAAGATATGGAGGTCTGTCTTTGTTGTTGCTTTTAAAGAACTGTTTTTTTTTTGTTTCGTCTGTATGTTCTTCCCTCTGTGGTATATCACCTGTTGTCACTGTATTTGATTTTGGTACCCTGCATTTTGTATATACACTGGGAAGGGAAAGGGAATAAAATGCTGAAACAAAGACCCGGGATGATCATTGCAACAAGGATATTCAGAAGACACTATGTTGGAAATGAACTTTACAACTTGGGGTTAGGGTGGAGGGAGGAGTGTGGGAGGTGGGGGAGGGAAGGGATAGTGGGAGAACAACCAGGGAAGGAGTAACACTGCTCAACAAGTAATGTACGTATCATCTTATTCTTGTGACTGTAACCCCTCTGTACGGCATCTTTACAATAAAATAAAAAGTTTTTAAAGTACCACAGATGTAATGAAAAGATAAGTTTCATGATATTAATGACCTATACCTAGATGTAGTTCATATTAGTTTGTTTCATGTCATCATTTTGGTTGATAAACATGCATTTAGCATTTAGTTGATTTCTTTTCCAACATTTCAAAATACAATCTGAGTAGAAGTCTGTATATAAACCACAACCTATATATATTTGATGTTTACTTCTTTCATTGATTTCTGCTTTTATTGTCAAATAGTTTTTCCTTCCTTGAATTGATAGCATTGCATCAAAAGTGTGCATTGTTCTAAGATCAGATTCACTTGCTTTTGTAGACAATATAGTAGGAAGCCTGTGTTTTGTTCCCCCCTGTTGCCTTCTCTTTTCTTGTTATATCTGAAACTGTGCGGAAGATTTGGACTCATACACTGCTTCAGTCAGTCTTAACATGAAACAACATACTAGAACTTGGATTGTGAGCACATTTTATACAAATAACCTACCTGAAATACTCTAATGTACCTGTTGCTAAAATTAGCATGCTTTGATGAGAGACACAGCTTTCTAGTAGAAAAATGACTAGAAAATGAAATCCTGGGTTTATTTTCAGTAAAACATTTTATATTACTTTTAAATTTTCCTAAAGTTTGCATTTTGAAAGACCTTTGATCCTTTTTATATATTATATGTTTTAGAGCATGATTCAAAAATTTAAAAAAATTACAAATTATGCAGTTATGAATATATGACAATAACTACTTTACTTCTTTGTGTAACTATGAAAACTTGTAAGTAGAAGAAAAATGCATAGTTATTTCTCTGTTAAATAGACTAGAGATGATGAGTAATTACCAATAACTACAAGAAGTAATATGCATTTCCAGTGAAAATAAGAATGATTTTATATCTAGCTAAACATAATTAGCCATAACCAAAAATATCTATATTTTAGTCAGTAAGAGGTTTTGGTGGGGCAAAAGTGGGTGCACAGATGCAATTCAAATGACTAGCAATACTGAGGCAAGAGGATTGTAATTTCCAAGCCTCTGTCTCAAAAGCAACCAAATCAACCAACAAATAGAAAAATCAAGTTTAAGTATTTTCTTGAAACTAATTGAAGTACATTGAGGTTGATTTCTGCCTGCTGAAAATTCATGTACTCTTGTGATTCCAACCTCTGCTTTAGTTTGCAACCTCTTATATTCTGGGTTCATAGTTTATTTGTCCATACCACCTCCCCTAATGTTAACCAATCTGTTATCTATTTGATTTCAGTAAGACTTAAATGACAAAATGGTTTCTGTAGGGAAGACATACCTCTTTGTTAGTTTTCTCTGAGATATATTTTTTCCCCAGTGGAATTTGCTGTATATCATTATGTCCATCAAATGTTATATAAAATTAATGTTAAAATATATTTGCAATGTTAATCACTAATCTTCAGTTTCATGTGCCTCCTTTTTATTCATTTGCTTTGTCAGTTTTGCATATTGTAAGCAGATGGGACCATTCTTTATTCCAAAGCAGAAAGTCATCCAAGTTTGTGCTCCTTTCGTTTTCTTTAAATTCTGACGGAGAGTCAGTTCTCATCTGAACTCATTGTGCTTGCATTATCCTTTCAGGTGCAGCCAGCAGGAACAAATCCAGGCTCCACATTGTTTTTTACCTCTTCATCACAAATGAAACTCCCTTTTAAGAAAATTTCACCCTGTGCCAAGGAGACCTAGGGTTTGTGGTATTCTGTCCTATAATGTTTTCAGGGTGTCTGCTTTGACTCTGAGGTCATTGATCCATTTGGAGTTGAGTCTAATGCAGGGTGATATATAAGGATCTAGCTTTAGTTTTTCTACAAGTGATTAACCAATTTTGCCAGCACCATTTACTGAAGAGGCTGTCTTTCTTCCATTCTATTTTTTTAGCTCCTTTATTGAAGATTAGATAGCTATAGGTCTGTGGGTTCATTTCTGTGTTTTCAATTCAATTCCATTGGTCCTGAGGTCTGTTCTTGTGCCAGTACCAAGCTGTTTTGATTACTATAGCTTTGCAGTAGAGTTTGAAATTTGGTATTGATATTCCTCCAGCACTGTTCTTTCTATTAAGGATCGTTTTGCTATTGGAGGTCTTTTATTGTTCTACATGAATTTTTGGATTACATTTTCTATTTCCTTGAAGAATGATGTTGGAATATTTATAGGTATTGCTCTGAATTTGTAGATAGCTTTGGGATTTTCATGATATTGATCCTTCCAATCCAGGAGCATGGGAAGTTTTTCCACTAAGTACTGTTTTGATTTCCTTTTTCAGGTTTTTAAAGTTTTCCTCATAGAGGACCTTCACTTCTTTGGTTAAGTTAATTACTAGGTATTTTATTTTTTGTGGGGCTATGACAAATGGTGTTGCTTTCCTGATTTCAGCCGTGATCTTCTCATTGTTGGCATTCAAAAAAGCCATTGATTTTTGAGAGTTAATTTTATATCCTGCTACTTTGCCAAAGTTTTGAATCAGCTCAAATAATTTGGGAGTGGATTCCATGGGATTCTTTAAATACAAGATCATGTCATCTGCAAAGAGGGAGAGTTTTACTTCATCTTTCCCAATTTGGCTCCCTTGTATGTTTGCATCTTGTCTTATTGCTGTAGCTAGGCATTCTAATACTAAATTGAAGAGAAGTGGAGAGAGTGGATATCCTTATCTCATTCTTGAGTTTAGAGGAAATGTCTTCAGTTTGTTTTTTTTTACCATTAAGTATAATGCTAGCTGCAAGTTTGTCATATACAGCATTTATTGTATTGAGGAATGTTCAAATCAAAGAAAGGTTGGACAAATGGGATTCCATGAAGTTGCAGAGGTTCTGCATGGCAATGGACATAGCTAGCAAGATCAATAGAAAGCCCATGGACTGGGAGAAGATCTATACTAGCCATACAACAGACAAGGGTCTCATATCTAAAATATACTTGGAACTCAAACAATTAAATCCCCCAACAACAAATCCTCAAAGAAACAATTGCCCAATAAATAAGTGGGCTAAAGACTTACATAGGAACTTCCTGAAGAGGAAAGAAGGATGGCCAATAGACACATGAAGAAATGCTCAACCTCCCTAGCCATCGAAGAAATGCAAATGAAAACAACACTGAGATACCACCTCACCCCAGTTAGAATGGCTATAATCAAGAACTCTAAGCACAACAGATGCTGGAGGGGATGTGACCAGAAGGGTGGCATACTGAATTATTGGTAGTAGTATAAACTTGTTCAACCACTTTGGAAAGTTGTATGGAGGTTCCTCAAATGACTCCACATAGAACTCCCCTATGACCCAGCAATCCCACTTTGGGGCATTTACCCAAATGGCCACAAACAAGACCATACTAAAGCTACCAGCACAACTATGTTTTTTGCAGCATTTACCATAGCTAAGATATGGAACCAACCCAGATGCCCCTCAGTAGATGAATGGATCAAAAAAATGTGATATATATGCACAATGGAATTTTATGCCTCCATCAGAAAGAATGACATTGCTCCATTTGTTAGGAAATGGAAAAACTTGGAAAAAATTATATTAAGTGAAGTAAGCCAGGCCCAAAGAAACATAGGTCCCATGGTTTCCCTTATTTGCATTAACTAGTATATGTCTAAGACAAGCAGATGATGCTAGGTGAAATGAACCCAAGGTAAGGACACAAGTAGTTTTTTTCTTTCTTGCCATTGTTTCTAACATATTTATAAAGTGATTTATTTCTTGCTTTGTATGTCCCTCCCCTCCTCCCTGTTTTCACTGTATTTGATGTTGGTATAATTTGTGGAGGGGAAGAGAAAAAACAAATTGTTTAAATAGGGATACAGGTGGCTCCATTGCAACAATGAGATATACAAGATGCTATGTCAAAAAACAAACTTTACAACTTTGGCCAGGTATTCATGGAGATGAGAAAGTAGGGATGGTAGGGGAAAAACAAAGGAGAAGGCAACAATGCTTGATAAGAAATGTACTCATTATCTTGATCATGTAATTGCATCCCTCTATACAATATTTTTACAATAAAAAACTTATTAAAAAATGAAACTGACTAGTCTATTTCTTTTCTATGTTGTTACCAATAGTACATTTCCTAAGTATTTCAAATAATCTCTGGTATGCATTACTGTCCTATTGTTTAATAAGAATTTTCTTGCTAAAGAATAACTGAGCTCAAGACCAGCACTCTATAGTTTAAGTATTCACTTAAGGAAGCATAAGATACAATGGTACAACTCTATTAATTGTGATGGTCCAAGTCATTCTGTGGAAAAGTACAACTTCAAAATCTCACTGTCTTTAAACCATATTGTTTTTTATGATTTATCTTACATCTCTTGTAATCACAGTGGCTCTTTCCTAGGTTTTTACGCATCAATTGAATAGGAAAAAAATATGAGAGGATGGAGAAAAAAGAGTCAGCTCATAAAACTTTGCTCAGAATCATATATGACAACCTTGCTCGTATTCTACTAATCAAAGCTAATAATATGACATGTGTCATATTAAAATCTATGCACACTTGGAACATGAGCAATTAAATTTGGACAGAGGTCTTTATAGTTGAAATAAGTTTAGAATGAGGTCATACCCTTTTAGGATGTTTCTAAATAAAATGACTAGTGCCCTTACCTTATTTAGAAGTCATGTGAAGATACACAGACATACTGTGAAGGTTGGCATATGGGGATGAAAGCAGAGATGGGAGAGATTCACCAGAAAACCAAGGAACAAATAGTGTTGTTACTATCTATCAATTGCTGAGAAAAAGAGAGAGAGAGAACACAGTTTCTCCCTTGGGACCTCCAGAAAGAACTGAACCCATCCTTGATTTGAAATTCTGTAATTCTAGGCTTTGAGAGAACACCCTTCTTTTCTACTAAATCACTCAATACCACCTGGTAGCAATTTGCTATGGCAGTCCTAGGAAATTAATTTACACAGGATAGATGAAATTCAACAGGGTTCAGATAAATAGCCTTCCCATAGATGAGAAAAGAAAAACAGCCTAAGTTGATAATATAGATTATTTTTTATATGAATGTCACTATAGTAAGATTTTTTAAACCATGTTTTCAGACATTAGACCTAAACTTTGAAGTGATGGTCCTGTTATTTCTTATTTTCTGATTTCTGAGGAAACTGAATTAAACTGGCATGATTCGACTTGATAGTCCAATAGCCAGAAATAAATGGCATTCACAAAGGCAAAGAGATATTTGAGGAATGATATAACAGCTTTGAGCATCCTTTTTTGTGTAAGAATATTTTGTTGAGCCAGGCACAAAGAAACATAGGTCCCATTGTTTCTCTTATTTGCAATAACTAGTATATATCTGAGACAGGCAGAAAAGGTCAGATAAGATGATGTTAAGCGAGATGAACCCCAAGATAAAGACACAAGTTTTTTTTTCTTGCTATTGTTTCTAATGTATTTATAAGGTATCATGTGATTTTTTGTTGTTTTGTACATCCCTCCCCCATGGTATAACCCGTTTTCACTGTATCTGATGTTGGTTTAATTTGAAGAGCAAAAGGGTAAAAACAAATTGTTTAAATAGGGATATAGGTTGACCCAATGCAACAATAAGATGTGGGGGGGGGCAGGGAGGGGAGAATGGACGAGGCAACTATGCTTGTTAAGAAATGTACTCATTATCTTGCTCATGTGATTGTAACCCCTCTGTACAGTATTTTCACAATTAAAAAACTTATTTAAAAAACTTTTTTATTAGTAATTGATTGCTCTCTCAAAAACAAAAACAATCTCCAATTTCAAAAAAAGAATAATTTCTTGTTGAAAGTGAACTATACAACTTGTAGATAGGGATGGGAGGGAACAGCTGGAAAAGAACAAGGGAAGAGGTTACACTGTCCAAACAGAAATGTACTGTGTACTAGACTTTGGTAACTGTAACCCCTCTTTTCATCCTTTGCGGGGGGCACTCTGGTCCTGGACACTCTCTCTAAGCTCTTCAGATCAAGGTGCATGCTCTACCACTTGACACACAAATCGACTTACAGTTTTCTGCCTGGGCTGGCTTTGACTTGCGATCCTCAGATCTCAGCCTCCTGAGTAGCTAGGATTACAGGCATGAGCCACTGGCACCTGGCTAATACCAATATTTTAAAATTGTAAACAACATATTTTATGTTATGAGATGCATCTGTAATATTGACTAAATGCATATTGGGGCATAATATACTTTTCTGGCATGCCTAAAATATCTCTAACTGACATAAGGAGGGATATCCATTTCAACAAGGCATGGAAGCACCTTCTTTGATCTCTTACCAGTAGCATGATATTTGAATAAGTGATTTCCTCCCATTATTTTGCAGGATAACTACATGCTGTTGGAAGGTTTTGGAGGGATCTTGACAAGGAATACTCATTATCTGTTCTTGGCTGTTCTACAGTGACTTAGGAAATATGAGCTTGGGTTGACTTCTTTTTGATATGTGTTTATAAGTGCTCCTCTATTCATTCTTCCTTCAGATTTTACCTGCCTACCATTTGTCTTTCTTCTACCACATCTCATAACTTTTGAGCGTCTAGTCATGTGAGAGGTTTATATTTGAACTATAAATCTACTATAAAAACCAGTAAACACACACAATGCTACATTAAAAGTTGGTTATAGGTAAACAAACTCTTCCTAACTCTTAGAAACATTGACCAAGATACAGTTGGCAATGTCTAGAGACGTTCTAGAGAATGACTATTCATATCTAATGTATGAATCCTAACATGTAGCTAAACATCCTGCCGTGTACAGGAGACTCTCAAACAGCAAAGAATAATCCTTTCCAAACATCAGCAGTGCCAAATTTGAGATACCTGTTATAACATGCTTCTTTATTAAAATAAAGAATGTCTACTTTTAAAATTCATTGCAGAATTAAATTTGCTGTTCCTTGGGGGTGCTTGATATGTAGGGCCAACTTGCTCTAAATTTTTCCTTCTACCTTATCCTCCCAAGTGCTGAGATTATAGGTATGTACTACCACTTTTGGTTTACAATTCAATATTGATTTCATTGCCTTTCCCTCTTTGTTCTTGCCACAAGTTGTGTGGAACTTCAGATATCTAAAGCATAAAGAATCTTCAAATGTATACCTGAGGATTTCCAATTTTGAAAATGTCATTTTCTTTCATTTAGTCATTTAGAAATCAAAGTGATAGTTACTTTATCTCATGGCCCTGAGACTGTCTACATCACTTTCAGTCAAGAAAACTTTTTGAAAGCTATTAATTCTTGCCCCTCCCATTACATTTCATACAATTATATGCACAAAGGTGGTTTGGGGTTTGGGGCTTCATTAGCATATCTCTCTTTTTTGAATACTAAATATAATTTGGCATGCACTTTAACATTTATTATTCCAGTATCGTTTGATGTTCTAATTTACACTCTATGCCAGCATCTAAATTACTACTAATCTTTCTTAAGAGTTGAGTAAAGATCCTGGAAACCTTGCTTCTTTAAACACTGCTACAATTTGGGAACTCCCCGAAACAAAGAAAGAATTGCCTTGGCAGCTCATTGCTCTGCTAGGCACTATAGATGTGTTCAGTTACTGCCAGAGAATGTTTACACTCTACTGACACAGACTTTATCTTTCCATCACTGAGGTCTAAATTGTACTACCTGAGTATGGATTATGCTTCTTGATGATGTGCCATCCTAACAGAGGAATTCTTGTCAATCTCACTCTGCCCTTTTCAGAGAACCATGCCTGGGCCAATAAAGCAGGCAGGTATTGCCTCAAGAATAAACAGCTCATCAAAAGTCAGAGAACAGAAGGTATCAATTGTACCAAAGCAATTGGCACAGTTGTGGGCTTGTTAATTAGGGACACAAGGCAGTTTTCCTCTAGCTGCCCAGACCAGAGGGCCATCTGCATGACAAAATTGTCTCTGATGATATATGCAAATAGAGCTTAGCTAGACATCTCAAGGGAAAGCTCACTGACCTTCCTACTTTAAAAATATAAAGTGTAAAGAAGAAATAAAATGGATATAATCATGAAATGAACCTTATTTGTTGTATTTAGTTCTCTGGAATATTTCCTATAGGCCTGAATTTCCTATAGACTTAGGTTTCGTTAGTTTTTAATATAAACTCATTTTATTGATACATATTTTACTATTATCTATCATTATTCCTAGTCTATGGATGTCATGCTACTTCTAATATAATATGTGTAAATATGATTACTTTATATATTCTGTCTTCTCCATTGTATGTAAGCTTACTGAAGAGAAAAACTGTGTCTACCTTGTTTAGTTATGTTCCTCTTACCTAATAAAGTTCTGGAAGTTTATGAAATAAAAGTTTTATTTACTTTTCACAAGGTAAGGACTTTTACTTTCTCTATCTATCTATTTATCTATCTATCTATCTATCTATCTATCTATCTATCTATCTGCATATGTGTGCATGTATACAACTTTGTAAACAAGCATACCGAGGTTTACTTTATAAATGATGCCTGATTCCTTACTATGTGTATAACCTAAATGAGGTATAATAATAATACCTGAAAATTATGAATGTGATTTTCTTACTAAACCAATATGGAAGTATAACTATCAGTCCTCTGTGTTAACAACAGCTTTAATTTGATTTCTTAAAAGTCTATTGTTGCAAACATCATATGTTTGTGTAAGAAAGATATGATAAGAAGCCTCTGGGTTTAGTATGCTTTCCTTATTTACTGTTCTATCACTATCATAGAAAGTAAATCTTAGGAAATGTTGTGCCTCATCTGCCCAATACTAAGTGACAAACAAATACAAAGGACCTAATTCATTACTACATTTCTTTTTAACCTCTTTGCTGCTTTCTTGATAGGCACAGGTGCTTATTTTCAGTGTCATCAGATTTTCTGATTTTTCTTTTAAAGTCCCAAGCATTTGCATGCCTACATACCTAAAGAGATGGTGAATCGTGAAGCCAAGGATCCTATTGTATCTCTTACTGTATATAACTTAAGTGCATATAGGCACAAAAGCAAAATAACAACATAAAGAATTCATGCAGTATCATTCTAACTACTCAAATAAAGATTTTTTTCTCAGAAGATAGTAAGATGTGTATGTATGAGTGTTTGTGTGCATTAGAAACTAGGAAGAGTTTTAGTCTGTTTTTTTATTCTAATTTTTTATAGGAATTGCTTTGGTTTGTTGATTTATTTATTATGTAGTTTTAAGGAACAAAGCAGGCCTTCTGATAAGAACAAATCAAGCCTTCTATAAATAAGTAACTGTTATTGAAATAAATTTAAATCAATGTTACTGTTCTAAATGTGTATCATTGAGTGTCCTTTTAGGAGTAGTGTTACTTCTGTATTCTTCCCAGTATTTAGGACAAACAGGAATGCTACAATCACTGTTTTGAAGTTATACTGGAGAGGCTTAAACTGAAATAAAATATAAAACATTACAAATATCCGAAAAGACGAACCAAAAATTGAATCTAACACCATCTTAAATATGTATGTGGAAAACACAGAGAAATCTATAAACAAACTCATAGAATAAATAACTGTGGATTTATCAAGTTTGAGGTATATCTACATGGTGTGTGGAATATATTAAAAATAAATACTGAAAGAAGAATTTAACATAGTTTTCTAATGGTATGAAATTGCAGCATGATTACCTGGGAAGACATCTAACAAAAAAAATGACAAGTAACTTTAAGCAGAGAAATAGGGCTTGAAACATGGCTCAAGTGCTTGACTGTCACTGCTTGCTGGAACCCAGAGAGGAGAAATAGCATGAGTCACTTGTGCTTGTCCTTCTAACTGTAAGCAGTAGTTAAGTGTAATCATACTATGTACACTGAAGTAAAGAAAATTGCACATGAGTTAGCATTAAAATGTAGTTAAAGTTCAATATATATATATCACCAAATTATTAAACGTAGGGAAGGGGTGGGTTGAGAGGGATGGGTGAGAGTACTGAAAAGAGGTGACATGGATCAAGGTGTATTGTATTCATAAAGTACTTTGTTGAATGGAAACCACTAAAAATATTTTTTAAAAAACAAAAGATTGGTTCTGTATGACTCCTAGAAAATTATTTTTGAATTTTCTATATCACTTCTGTAAAATGAAAAATAATAATTACAGAATTGAATTAGAGTAAGCATGGCAGTGCCTGATAGGTGACACTCAAAGAATTGATACCTTTTCTATACAATTATAATTGAAAATTCAATATCATTATTATTAATACTACAAAATAAAATTAAAATATTTCCAGTAAGGATTCCAGAGGGATTTAGACAAATTTGTTTCATTATCAGCCTCAAATCTTCCAAACCAAGATAATTTTTATGCAGAATTTTAAGACATAAACACTTATGGATTTCTGAATTGTTATGGTAATTATGTTTTTTGAAAAAATATTATTTTAATAGATTTGTAATCTCTAGTGATATTCTCCAGAAGAAATTTATTTTATATGTAATATACATATACATTGCTTTATTGAATTAAAATAGCATTCATGGTTTAAGATATGTCATAACAAATTTTAATGATTTTACAAAAGCAAAATTGTTTTTATCAACTACATGGTTAAGTTGGTAGTTAGAGAGTCATAACAGTCTACATTTATAGAGCTAGTAAAAAAGTCCATTAAAAATGACACCAGACTAGAAACTAGCATTCTTAGCATAACTGTGCTTTCACTAAAATATGTCAGTATCATTTAGGAAAATTAAAAACAAATAATAATTTTATGCTTTAACAATGGTTATCAAGTTCATGCATGTTAGGCTAATGCTTTGAAACTGTAAGACAAAAAAAATTTAAGCAAATAATATAGAATATATTTTCAGATCAAAACTCATAAAAAATAAATAAGGACAATGTAGTTTTGGACTAACCAAGCAACATTATATATTGTAAACATAATAATATAAGCATAATAACATGTATTTCATGAAAATACTAAATAATTACCTACGGGGTATTTTCAAGTGTCATTGTCAACATATGGACAGAAGAAAAGTTAAATACTCCCCCCCCCAAAAAAAAACATATATATACAAGAAATAATTGTTGATAACAACCTTTAAGAAAAAATAGCAAAGAAAATTATGGAATAGATAAATATGGTAGGATAAAATCCATATACCAGAAACACAAGGAGATAATTAAATTTTCATCTCTTCGAATGTCATTTCCTGGAGTTTGAATGGTCCTACTGCTAGGTTGAGGTAGGGACTGAACAGATTACTGCTTGAAGTGAATTCCAGCTCTGTGATTTCTTTTGTAGTCCTTCAGAGAGTTTATAGGGGTTTAAATTTTAGAGTGCCTAGGTCATTAGAAAACCAGATTTTGTCAGGGAAGTTAGGCTAACAGATGTGTACCCAGCTGCAGTTACGGAAATTGTTCACAGCTGCGTGACTTCTCACATAATAATTTCACTTTGGATATACTTGTAACATGATTATCTTCCATTTCAACTACAGACATTTTGCAAATATTTTTTTTCAATTTCTGGTTTGATTGTTACCCAAAGGCAGAATCAAAGAAGTGGCTTTTTTTATTGCTACTTTTAGAAGTGACTGAAAGATAGACAATAGGATCATTAGCAGTTTTGCCTTCAGCTCTGAGCTGCATTTATTTGCTTTGGCCTCTTCAATATTACCCAATGGATGTGAACCATGTGAAATGATGCAAAGACTGACAAAAAAATCAAAATTTGAAGGGAAATTGGATTCATCCAAATTTTCCTCACATGGCAGGTAGGAAACACAGAAGAGTATTCCGTGAGGTTAGTCTTGTAAGTAACGTTTACAACACATTTTAAAGCCAATTGCCAAGAAAAATAGAGAAAAAAGAATAAATTGTGGAGTGGAAATGCAGGAGAAAAGGAGAAATACAGTATATGAATGAAGTCTGGATATGTTAGGCAGGGTTTGAGTAAATAGACTACACTAAAAATTTGTTTGCTGGTTGGAGGTCACTGGTAACTGTTATGTTGATAGGGGTGTCATTGATCAAGACATATTCATAAACTGTTTTGTTAAATGGCAGCTCCTGGGATGGGAGAGTAGATTAGTGGTAGAGTGCTTGCCTAGCATCCAAGAAGCCCTGGGTTAGATTCTTCAGTGCCACATCAACAGAAAAATCTAGAAGTAGTGCTGCAGCTCAAGTGCTAGATTGCTAGCCTTGAGCAAAAGAAGCTCACAGACAGTGCCCAGGATCAGAGTTCAGGTCTCAGGACTGGCAAAAATAAAAATAAAAATAAATGGCAGCTTCTTTAGACAGCCAATTCCCTATAATATATTTAAGGATAATAATGAGAAAAAAATTCTATCAATACATATATTGCAAACTAACTTAAAAACTTTCCTCTACTAAATTTTATGACTTTGTAATTAAGGGGCTGTCATCTGATTAGTAAATAACTATCAAATTAAAGATTATATAGAACACCTTTATATAATTAAATAACAATTAGACTGTTTGAGTTTGAAGAAGGCATGGATTCTTTGCCTTCTAGCCAGTTTTCCTTTCCTCTTTGCAAATGAGTATTTAATACTTTGGAAGAAAATATACTGTTTTTACTTACTTATATAATATGTTTTCTTCCCAAATTTTATTTTTGATAAATGTCTACTTGATTACAAGCAGTACTAATACCTCATATTATTTCCCCAATTTTATCATATTATCTTCTTTCTTTTCCATAAATATTTTCCCAAGTTCATTGGGTAATAACCAACGTGTGTATATATATACATATATATATATATGTATATATACATATATGTATATATATTTTAAACATCTTTCCAAGACTATTAGTTCTGGCTGAAGGAGCTGCTTTGTTTGAAGTTATCTGCTTCCTGTCACTTCAAATAATAATCAGCTATCAAAAGATGCCCTCCAAGAATGTCACCAAGATGAACAGCTAGATGTAAAGAATTCTTTCAATATCCTTGGAATAACTGATAGACCTGAATTTTCTTGCTAGACTGATGACTCATTACCATTACAGATTTGAATAAAACATGGTTTTCCCCTCTCTAGATGAAAGTGAATGGTATGCTGCAGAGCCCATAATTAAACAGCTTTCTAGAGAACTTAAGACAGAGAAAAATACATAATTTTGCTTCAATTAACATGATCTTTTGTATATATAGTTGTAAGATTTTTTTTGTTAAACTAGTAACATAAGGGCTTCCATCTTTTATGTTTAGACTGTGGGGAAAGAAACAATTTGAAAAAATAAAAGTATTGTTTGTCCTCAGTGGGCTTGAAAAAGATTCATCAGAGTTGCTTCTGGGTATGTTACAGAAATGCATAGTAACTATAAAAAATAATTGAAACTTGAAGAGTAATTCTCAGAGTTTCAGCCACAGCCAAATTTTCCAAAATTGTTCTACTTGAACTTAAAAGAACAAAAGCAAGTTCTCCAGAATCTCTCAATCTCTCATTTGTTTCTCAAGTTCATTTAAATCACAATCTAAGGGAAAATAATGAGGTGTAAGTGATTTTCTTACTTACTCTAATGCTTCTCAAATTGGCTATACATTAGAATAATATAGAGACTTCTTTAAAATAATGCTTCTTAGGTTGTATTCTTAGAGAACCTGATTTAAGACAGCCTAGGCATCATGGTTTTTAGATTTCACTTGGTGATTATTAAACACAGCCAGGATTAAGCAAATGTCCTGAAATACTTTTGGTGATTTCCTGAAAATAAGATTCAATTTTCTAGTGAAAATTCATGCTATTTGAATTTGACTAATATCATAAATTAAAATATAACAATCCCATTTTTGCTCAGAAAACTTCAGGAAATAGATGACTATGAAGATTGGGGAATCTTTTCTACTTTGTAGAGTTTATTGAGTACTTATCTTTTCAGACCCTCCTCTCTTAATTCATTTTTATTTTGCACTTTTCAACTTAATAGTGTTGCTTGTAATATAATGGCTATCTTGAAAAACAGTGCATTAACTATCAACTGCTATCATTCAGAGCCTTGAAATTTATCTCATTCATGTTGACATAATCTTTGATATTCTTTTACTTCTATTGTAACTCTTCGCCTATGTCACACTCCAACGCTCTTCCCTACATAGGCATCTCACAGCTGAGTTTATCTCCTTCTAGCACCTTACAACAGATTCATCACCACATCATCAATAGTATCTTGTTAACAAAAAGTTCACGCAGAGCTATTCACCAATTCCTGTGTCTACTTCACAACTCCTGTCATGCTAGTTTCTACCTTGTCCCCATCTGTATGGGACCATGACTTTTAACTTGAACTTTCCGGTTTTCTTTAGATGAACAATTTCCTATTAGCTGTGACTCATTGGCTTTCTGGTTTCCCATACTACTGTGTATTGCTGAATTGCCTTTGTGCCTTATATTTTATGATGGAACTTCAGCCCAGTATTCTTGATTTTTAGGACTAGTAGTTATGTTATCCAAACAATAATTTTCACTTCTATTTACAAATCTGTCTATTTATTTGCCTACTATCTATTTGCCTCAGATTACAAAATGTGCCATATGTGCTGACAAGTTGCAATCCTGAAAGTGACAAATGAAAGACTCTTCAGACAAAAGATTGTCTCCAAACAAAAGAACATAGTTCCAAAGGCAAAACTCTGGAGATGAGATAGGGTTCAGTCATTACGTTGAAGACTGAGGCTTGCCAATGCCTTCTTGTAATTTGCTTTTCCTTATTTAATATTCATTGAACTTGTAAAGTATTTTCCTTCTAAATTAGACACCAGGGTCCAAAAATTCAACTTTGTTTGATTGATCTTTCCACAAGAACTCAAGATAGGCAAAGACATGATTCAAGAATGGGACCCTACTTCTTTTTATTGAAAGTATTCCATTTTTAATATTTTCTGATATGTCATTAATTATTATTGCAATTGTAAAGGTGATGTTCGGAGGGGTTACAGTAACATAAGTCAGATAGATTCATTTTGTTTTGAACAAAGTCACCTCTTCTCTCCCTCTTTCCCAGTTTTTCTCTCCCACCTCCACCCACAAGTTGTATAGCTCATTTTCAACAGTGTCTCTTGAGTATGACTGCTGCATTTGTTCACCCATTGTCCCACCATTTTTGTGCCCCATCCTCTGTCAAAGATCGATAAATGAACAAACAAGATAAAAGGAAAAGACACTTTGGCCATCAGAAAGAATGAAATTGTACCATTCATAAGCAAATGGAAAGACTTGGAAAAAATCATATAAAGTGTAGTAAGCCAGACCCGAAGGAACATAGATATCATCATTTTCCTCATGTGGGGTAAATAAAATGTGCCTATAAAATTACAAGTAAGTTGGGCACTGGTGGCTCATACCTGTAATCCTAGCCACTCGGGTGGCTGAGATCTGTGGATTTCAGTTCAAAGCCAGCCTGGCAGGAAAGTCCAATTACCTTCTCTCCAATGAACCACCAGAAAACTGGAAGTGATGCTGTGGCTCAAAGTGGTAGAGCTCTTTACTTGACCTGAAGAGCTCAGCGACAGCACCCAGCCCCAGAGTTCAAGCACCATGACCGACACAATGAAAAAATTAAAAAAGAAAAGGAAAAAAATACACCGGGGCATGATAATTATACAGGTCTCTAAGCTTTAAGACCAAAGAAGGATATTCTTCAGAAAGGATCACAAAAGCACAATAGCTATGTGTACTGGATCATATAAAATAATATTTATCAAAATGAACTCCAGAAAATGGAAACAAGAGTTGTTTTATTATTATTGTTGGTGGTGCTGTTTTATTGTTTTCTAATAAAAAGTAATGGATTCTTGTTAGCATAAAAATCAAATTAAAAACAATGATTAAACCAGTCACTGGTGGCTCAGGTCTGTAATCCTAGTTAGGAGGCTTATATCTGAAGAACAAAGCCAGTAAGGAAAGGAAAGACTTGGACACTTGTATCCACATAATCACCAAAAAGCCAAAAATGGAGCTCTGATTCAAGCGATAGACGGCTCACATAGATCCACAAAACAACCAGACTCAGAATTCATCTATAAATAGATGAAAATAGACATGATATGTTTTCATATATTTCCATGCATAAGGAACTGTGTATTGACCATAAGACTCAACATATCGCATCTTCTGTAAACTCTCTGAAAGACAGTATAAAATAAATTACTGAAAACCACCAAAAAGGAGAATAAGAGAAGATGAAAGAAGATGAAAAATGTTGATCAAATTTTGTCAGACAAATGTAATTTACTTGAAATTAACTCATCAGAAGCAGAAAAACTAAGTTCTGTGACCTTTCGACAGGTAAGAACAAGTCCATTGTCATGGAATATTTAAAAATACAAGACTGGTGACATTTTAAGGACTAAAAATTTAGTGATTGATCATTTTGATCTAGAGGGACAAGGTCTATGATGAGTCTAGAATCATCAGTAATTAAAAAGACTCACACAAAATCATACCAATTAAAGTTTTCAAATAATTGGAAAAAAGATTATGAGGACAAACATGAGAGCTAGTTTTGTTTTATTTAAGTCACATTAATTCAAGTCAGAGAAGAGTAGACATCTAAGGATCAAGAGAAAAGAAAATTAACCAATGCTTTTAAACTTTGAAGGTAATATAATTCCCAAATTACCTACTATATCTAGTTCAATTTTCAATTGTGCATGAGGTTAAAATTTAAAAGAAATCAAGTACCTACAAATTCCTTATTTTTTCCTATTCATCATCTTAAAAAAGACATATGAGATACTTTATTTAAAAGGTTTACAATATTCTCAAATAAAATAGTAATAAGGCAGAGTAGATATCATCCCAAAGAGACAGCTGTACAACACACCTAGAAAGTAACTACTCCTGAGAAGGAAAAGATGAAAGAATTCTGTTTCTAATGAGATGTACAAGACACTATGCTGAAAATGAACTTTACAACTTCGGCATGGGAGGGTGGGGGGGTGGTGATGAGAGTGTTGGGGGTGGAATAATTGGGGGGGTGGGAAGGAAGGGATGATAGGGAAAAAACAAAGGAGGAGGCAACAATGCTCCATACTTACTCATGCAACTGGAATCCCTCTGTGAAGTATCTTTACAATTAAAAATATATACTAAAAACCATGACAGCCAAAATGTTAAAATGATTCATGAATTTCCCATGAAGTATTGGATACAGGAGAAAATAGAAATAATCAACATATTGCTCTTCACTAATCTCTTAAAATATTTAGATTTTATTACTCATATATATATGTACAAACTATATATTATGTATAATGAAAAAGGTGCTTAAGATAATTCTGGGCAATCATGATAGTTTTTTCCAATGAAAACCCACTATAAAATAGTATACTTCACATCAGAGTAATTAAAATTGAAATAAGAATTTAGCAACTAAGAACTGTTTCATGTGCACATAGGCTATGAAGTAATCAAATAGATTATATTAAACTATACTGCCTCACTTGCCAATGAAATTCAGTAAGAGCCTTCTGATAATAAATTAATATTGACTTTCAGATTTAATGATTTCATTGCAATAGTCATGCATGTAATACTGAAATTCACTATGAAATATAAATTTGATTTAAGGCAGATATTAAATCATGCAATTAACCAATTATTATTCCAGAAAGTCCATTCACACACAAGATATCTGCTGCATGTCCCTTTTCTATAATAAATATTCAAATTTATTTCTTAATCTATTTCATTCTGTTTTATTGGGCTGACAGATATGTAGTTTTAATTTTGTTCTTATTATCTTTTCTCATGCAGCATTACACTAGTGGTATTCACATATGAATTAAGATACTCAGTTGTTACTTTCCCTGATTTTTCGTTTCTTTTCTTCTATTGAAAAGGTAATGTACAATGTTACAGTTACATAAGTAAGGTAATGAGTACATTTCTTGTCAAATAGTATTACCCTCTCCCTCATTCTCTCCCTCTTTCCCACCCTCCACGCCCCTCCCAAACATATTTTAAAGTTCATTTCCAACATAGAGTCTAGTGAATATTGCTGTTACCTTGGTTCACCCTTTGTCCCATTGTTTCTGTGATTCCCCAAAGCAGATGAACTTATACATGAGACAAAGTGTACCAAAATCAGAAACAGTGACCATAGGGAATACAACAGAGGAGAAAAAAAAACCAAAAGAAAACAAAAAACAAAAAAGAAAGACAAAAGCAATAACTACAAACAGTGCACACACACACACACACACACACACACACACACACACACACACACACACACACACATGAAAGACAACAACAAAAGAAAATCTCTTTTTTCCATATTGTGGAGTTCATTTTGATTAAACATTATTTTATATGGTCATATGTCCATAGCTATTAGGCTATTGTGATCCTCTGCTAAGATTATCTTAGGCATATACTGATTATTAGGGAAACCATGGAGTCTATGTTATGTTCTTCGGTCTGACTTCACTTACTATGATTTTTTTTTTAAATTTTATTTTATTTTATTTGAGAACATACTGTACAGAAGGGTTACAATTACATGGGCAGGATAATGCATACATTTCTTACCAAGCATTGCAGCCTCCTCCTTTGTTTACCCTTCACCTCCCTTCCCAGCCTCCCCCCTCCCCGCCACCCAATCGTACCCCCTTCCCCCCACCACACGAACATTGTAAAGCTGGTTTTGACATGACATTTTGTACTTCTCATTGTTGCAACAGGTCCACCTGAATCCTTAAACGACTTGTTTGTCCCCATCTCCTCCACATGTTATACTGACATCAAATATAGTGAAAGCGGGGGTTACACTGTGGGGAAGGGACATACAAAGCAACAAAGAAATAATCTTATAAATGCATTAGAAACACATGCATGAAAGAAACAAAAACATTAAAATACATATTTGAGGGTTCGTTTTCCTAACATCACATTATCTGACTTTTTCCACTTGACTCATACCTATACTAGATATTGCAAATAAGGGAAACCATGGGACCTATGTTTCTTTGGGCCTGGCTTGCTTCACTTAATATAATTTTTTCCAAGCCTTTCCATTTCCTAACAAATGGGGAAATGTCATTCTTTCTGATGGAGGCATAGAATTCCATTGTGTATATATACCACATTTTCTTGATCCATTCATCTACTGAGGGGCATCTGGGTTGGTTCCATATCTTAGCTATGGTAAATAATGCTGCAATAAACATAGTTGTGCTGGTAGCTTTAGTGTGGACTTTTTTGTAAACATTAGGGTAAATGCCCAAAAGTGGGATTGCTGGGTCATAGGGGAGTTCTATGTGAAGTCTTTTGAGGAACCTCCATACAACTTTCCAAAGTGGTTGAACAAGTTTACATTCCCACCAACAATGAAGTAAGGTTCCTTTCTGTCCACATCCTCTCCAGCATCTGTTGTTGTTAGAGTTCTCGATTTTTGCTGTTCTAACTGGAGTGAGGTGATATCTCAATGTTGTTTTGATTTGCATTTCTTTTATGGCTAGGGATGTTGAACATTTCTTCATGTGTCTATTGGCCATCCTTCTTTCTTCTTCAGAGAAGCTTCTCTTTAAGTCTTTCGCCCACTTACTTATTGGGCAGTTGTTTCTTTGAGGATTTGTTGTTGGGGGGTTTAATTTTTTGAGTTCCAAGTATATTTTACATATGAGACCCTTGTCCGTTGTATGGCTAGTAAAGATCTTCTCCCAATCCGTGGGCTTTCTATTGATCTTGCTAGCTATGTCATTTGCCCTGCAGGAGCTCTGCAACCTTATGCAATCCCATTTGTCCAACCTTTCTTTGATTTGTTGTGTTTCCGGGTCTCTATTCAGAAAATTTCGGCCTGAGCCAAGGAGACCTAGGGTTTCTCCTATTCCATCCTGTAATGTTTTCAGAGTGTCTGCTTTGAGTTCAAGGTCTTTGATCCATTTGGAGTTGATTCTGGTGCAGGGTGATATATAAGGATCTAGCTTTAGTTTTCTACATGTAGTTAACCAGTTTTGCCAGCACCATTTACTGAAGAGGCTGTCTGTCTTCCATTCTATTGTTTTAGCTCCCTTATCGAAGATTAGATGGCTATAGGTCTGTAGGTTCATTTCTGGGTTTTCAATTCTATTCCATTGGTTCTGAGGTCTGTTCTTATGCCAATACCAAGCTCTTTTGATTACTATGGCTTTATAGTAGAGTTTGAAATTTGGTATTGATATTCCTCCAGCAGTGTTCTTTCCGTTGAGGAACATTTTTGCTATTCGGGGTCTTTTATTGTTCCATATGAATTTTTGGATTGCCTCTTCTATTTCCTTGAAGAATGAGGGTGGAATTTTGATAGGTATTGCATTGAATTTGTAGATAGCCTTGGGAAGTATTGCCATTTTCACGATGTTAATCTTTCCAATCCAGGAGCATGGGAGGTTTTGCCATTTTTTAAGTTCTGTGTTGATTTCCATTTTCAAGATTTTAAAGTTTTCATCATAGAGGTCCTTCACTTCTTTAGTTAATTCCTAGGTATTTTATTTTTTGTGGGGCTATTACAAATGGAGTTGCTTTCCTAATTTCAGCCACACTTTTCTCATTGTTGGCATACAGAAAAGCCATTGATTTTTGGGAGTTAATTTTACAACCCGCTTCTTTGCCAAAGTTTTGAATCAACTTGAGTAATTTGGGAGTGGAGTCTATGGGATTCTTTAAATACAAGATCATGTCATCTGCAAAGAGGGAGAGTTTTATTTCTTCTTTCCCTATTTGGATCCCCTTTATGTCTGCATCTTGTCTTATTGCTGTAGCTAGGCATTCTAATACTAGATTGAAGAGAAGTGGAGAGAGTGGGCATCCTTGTCTTGTTACTGAGTTAAGAGGAAATAGCTTTAGTTTTTCACCATTGAGTATAATGCTGGCTGTAGGTTTGTCATATACAGCCTTTATTGTATTGAGGAATGTTCCATGGATTCCTAATTTTTCCAAAACCTTCATCATAAAGGGGTGTTGGATCTTGTCGAATGCGTTTTCTGCGTCTATTGAGATAACCATGTGGTTCTTATTCTTGCTCCTGTTGATGTGATGAATAATATTAATTGATTTGCGTATATTGAACCAGGTTTGCATCCCTGAAATGATCGTGGTGTATGATTTTTTGGATGAATTGTTGAAGTCAGTTGGCCAAAATTTTGTTGAGAATTTTTGCATCAATGTTCATCAAAGAAATGGGTCTATAGTTCTCTTTCTTTGATGAGTCCCTACCTGGTTTTGGGATGAGGGTTATGATGGCTTCATAGAATGTGTTCAGTAGTGAGCTTTCTCTTTCAATTTCATTGAAGAGTTGGAGGAGAATTGGTGTGAGCTCTGCTTTGAAGGCCTTGTAAAATTCCGCTGTAAAACCATCTGGTCCTGGACTTTTCTTAGCTGGGAGGTCTCTTATTGCTTTTTCTATTTCAATGCTTGATATGGGCTTGTTAAGATAGTTTAACTCATCTTGGTTTACTTTTGGCATGTCAATATTTGCTAGGAAGAGGTCCATTTCTGTCAAGTTCTCAAACTTATTAGCATAAAGTTTTGAGAAGTATTCCCTTATAATGTTCTGAATCTTGGTTGTTTCCATGGTGATGTTTCCATTCTCATCTCTGAGTTTATTAATTTGGGTGTGTTCTCTTCTTTTTCTGATAAGATTTGCTAAGGGTCTGTCAATTTTGTTAAGTTTTTCGAAGAACCAACTCTTTGTTTTGTTGATTCTTTCTATAGTTCTTTTGGATTCTAATTCATTTAATTCTGATTTAATTTTGATTATTTCTTTCCATCTACTGGATTGGGGTTTATCTTGATGCTCTTTTTCAAGGAGGTTTAGATGTGTCATTAAATTGTTAGTTTCAGATCTCTCCAATTTGTTGATGTAGGAGCTCAGAGCTATAAACTTGCCTCTGAGTACTGCCTTTGCTGTGTCCCAGAGGAGCTGGTAATTTGTGTGTTCATTTTTGTCTTCATAATCAGGCTACCTTTTATTTAATTCAATGAAACTCAAAAAGAATCCACTACTCCTTCTTGTCTTTTAATTTTTAGAACACAACCAGTCTCCAATGCAGCTTGAGTCTTCAGGGAGCATAATTGCCATTCCTCATGGGTCCCAAGTTCAGCAGCCTTTACATTCCAGAAGGACTGTGGTGACTTCCTGTTTCTCTCTTTTCTTTTCTATTCTATTCTTTCCTTTTCTTTACTTTTTATTTAGTTATTTATTTTTTGTCAATCTTGGGGCTTGACCTGAGCCTGGGCACTGTCCCTCAGATCTTCCATTCAAGGTGAGCACTCTACCACTTAAGCCACAGCACCACTTCCGGTTTTCTGGTGGTTTATTGGAGTGAAGAGTCTCATGGACTTTCCTGTCTGGGCTGGCTTTGAACTATGATCCTCAGATCTCAGCCTCCTGCATAGGTAGGATTACAGGCCTGAGCTACTGTCACCGGGCTCTTCTTCCTGATTTTTCAATACATACAGCTTTCTATATTGTATATCTTGATCTTGCACTAGCAAGCAGATGTAATGTTTCAAATTGTAATTCAAAAGAGACAACAAGCACAGGCACCTTTCTAAATAAAAATTTGCTTCTTGTAAGTCATCTGTCAACATAGAATGAGACATAATGCTTAAGTAGAGAGAAGTTTAATAGTTAGCAACTTTCTACATTCTGTCATTTCAGTCTTGGGTTTTCACTTACAATTCAACCTCCTGTTATTTTCTTGTTACAGATGTAATTTTAATTTTATGATTACTATACATTCATAACATGAGGTTATATTGTGGTAATTCTGTATATATACATAAATGTACATAAAATTCCATATATGTACATATAATAGATAACATATATAATATCATATATTTATATACTTCATTCTTTACATAACAGTACTTTCATTTTTCACAGGTGAAAATGATACTCTTTCCCTTTTCTTTTTTTTTTAATTGTGAAAATACTAAAAGGGGTTACAATTACATGGGCAAGATAATGAGTACATTTCTTATCAAGAATTGTAGCCTCCTCCTTTGTTTCCCCTTCCCATCCCTTCCCATCCTCCCCTCGCCCTCCACCCACCCAGTCCTCCCTGCCTCTCCACCCCCCGCATGAAAGTTGTAAAGTTCATTTTCGACATAACAACTTGTACATCTCATTGTTGCAATGGGTCCACCTGTAACCCTATTTAAACGATTTGTTTTTCCCCTTCCCCTCCACAAATTATACCGACATCAAATACAGTGAAAGCAGGGGTTATACCGTGGGGGAGGGACATACAAAGCAACAAAGAAATAATCTTATAAATGTGTTAGAAACAAACACAAGAAAGAAAAAAAACATAGGGTTCATTTCCCTAACATCACCTTATCGGACCTTTTCTGCTTGACTCAGACACATACTAGATATTTCAAATAAGGAAAACCATGTGACCTATGTTTCTTTGGGCCTGGCTTGCTTCACTTAATATAATTTTTTCCAAGCCTTTCCATTTCCTAACAAATGGGGAAATGTCATTCTTTCTGATGGAGGCATAAAATTCCATTGTGTATATATACAACATTTTCTTGATCCATTCATCTACTGAGGGGCATCTGGGTTGGTTCCATATCTCAGCTATGGTAAATAATGCTGCAATAAACATAGTTGTGCTGGTAGCTTTAGTGTGGTTTTGTTTGTAAACATTTGGGTAAATGCCCAAAAGTGGGATTGCTGGGTCATAGGGGAGCTCTATGGAGAGTCTTTTGAGAAACCTCCATACTGCTTCCCAAAGTGGTTGAACAAGTTTACACTCCCACCAACAATGCAGTCAGGTTCCCTTCTGTCCACATCCCCTCCAGCATCTTTTGTTATTAGTTCTTGATTTTAGCCATTCTAACTAGAGTGAGATGGTATCTCAATGTTGTTTTGAGTTGCATTTATTTTATGGCTAGGGAGGCTGAGCATTTCTTCATGTGTCTATTGGCCATCCTTCTTTCCTCTTCAGAGAAGTTTCTCTTGAAATCTTTAGCCCACTTACTTATTGGGCAGTTATTTCTTTGAGGATTTGTTGTCGGGAGATTTAATTTTTTGAATTCCAAGTATATTTAAGATACGAGATCCTTTTCTGTTGTATGGCTAGTGAAGATCTTCTCCCAATCATGGACTTTCTATTGATCTTGCTAGGTATGTTCTTTGCCAAAGAAGTGAAGGACCTCTATGATGAAAACTTTAAAAACTTGGAAAAGGAAATTAAAACAGAACTTAGAAAGTGGCAAAAACTCCCATGCTCCTGGATTGGAAAGATCAACTTCGTGAAAATGGCAATACTTCCCAAGGCTATCTACAAATTCAATATGATACTTATCAAAATTCCAACCTCATTCTTCAAGGAAATAGAAGAGGCAATCCAAAAATTCATATGGAACAATAAAAGACCCCAAATAGCAAAAACGATCCTCAACAGAAAGAACACTGCTGAAGGAATATCAATGCCAAATTTCAAACTCTACTATAAAGCCATAGTAATCAAAACAGCTTGGTACTGGCTTAAGAACAGACCTCAGGACCAATGGAATAGAATTAAAACCCAGAAATGAACTACAGATCTATAGCCATCTAATCTTCGATAAGGGAGCTAAAAAAATTAGAATGGAAGAAAGGCAGCCTCTTCAGTAAATGGTGCTGGCAAAACTGGTTAACTACTTGTAGAAAGCTAAAGGTAGATCCTTATATATCACCTTGCACCAGAATCAACTCCAAATGGATCAAAGACCTCAGAGTCAAAGCAGACACTCTGAAAACATTACAGTATGGAATAGAAGAAACCCTAGGTCTTCTTGGTGCAGGACGAAATTTTCTTAGTAGAGACCCAGAAAAACAACAAATCAAAGAAAGGTTGGATAAATGGGATTACTCTTTTCCTTTTCTATTTGCCTCACATTAGTACAATTATTGGTCTTGATTTTCACTTGGAGAAGACCATTAACTTTTCTTTGTAGGTTATGCTTAATTTTGAAGAAGCCAGTGGTCTTATTTGTATAAACATGTCATGTGATTCTTGATATATAGTCAAAACCTTCATTCCTGTTTTATAGGTTACTTAACATGTTTCTCAGTGTGAATTTCTATTTCAAAAAGTTGAGAAAGTATTTAATAGAGTCATAAATACATAAGTCTGTGTTTCCACAATAATAATAATCACTCTTGTCCAATATCTACAATTTTCTCCTTGGTATTTTCCAATGCTGGAATATGTGTCTTTAATGCCATCAAAGAGTTCACTTGTTTAAAAAGCAAAAAACGAGAAAAGCAGTCATACTAAAGGCTTAAGTGTTTCTTAGATATGTTTGTATTTCAAATATGTAAATGTTCTTAAAGAACAAACCATTGGAATCCATGGAGTATTCTGATGTGCTTTTCTTTATGTGTTACATTTATTGATGTTATTAGTTAATGAACTGATTAACGTACTACAAGAAGCCAAGTTCCTTCTACAAAGTGCCATCAGTAATATCTGAATTCAAGCTAGCACATACCAAAGACTGCAGAGACATTCCATAAACTGCAACTGGGATACTACTAGTTTCAGTGAGGGACCATTATGGATGTTATCCAGGACACAATTCTTTCTTCTTCTTCTTCTTTTTTTTTTTTTTGGGTCCGGTTGTGGGGCCTGAACTCTGGGCCTGGGCACTGTCCCTCAGCTCTTCAGCTCATGGCCAGCGCTCTACCACTTGAGACACAGCGCCACTTCTGGCTTTTTTCTTTTTTCTTATGTGGTGCTGAGGAATCGAATCCAGGGCCTCATGCATGCAAGGCAAGCGCTCTACCACTGAGCCACCTTCCCAGCCCTCTTTCTTCTTTTAAAGACAAATAGGTTCAACAAGCTGACAGTACTGTGAAAGTTCCAGCATAGGAGCTATTTTATGCATGCTGTTAATTAAAAAGCAAAACAAAACAAAATACAAGAAAGTAATGCGGTGACAATATTTTCTTCTGTCTATCCTCTCACTGAAATGTTTGCCTGCTTTTTAAGTGTTTATGTTAGAAGAAAAAAATTATTCTTCCTGCATTCCCATGAAAACAAACTTAATAATTGGATTTTATCACTGTCAAATCTGTCTGTTTCTGAAAAGATCACAGAGAGACAGAAATGTCCCCTTTTGAAGAGATTGTCACATAGTGACCATTAAGCATGGCTTTGGCAAACATCATTGCCAACCCCTTTTGTTTTGGAAGAATTCCAAAACAGGCACTTGAAAAAAATTCCCTTCAAATTATTTCAATTTGTTAACACTCTGAAATTTCACCTCATTACTTGAAAACTAAGCAATTAATTAATAAAGAGATTTGTAAGAAGAAATGAGCCCTTCCTGATTTTGGCAAAGTCCCAAAGCAACATAGGCTAGTTGTGTTAAGAATTACAGCAGGGGTGTAAGGAAATTAAGTCAGTTTAAGCCATTACAAGTTATTATACCCTAAGTAATGAGGGCCAGTCTAGGCTTCCCATTAAGGCTGACACATGAGGCTGTGCCACTTGCCACTATTCAAAGACGCCTGGCTGAGAACCTGCAAAAAGAGGCCCAAATAGATCCATAAGATTCTTAACATTGTGTTCTAAAATGTACTGCGCCCTCTGGGAGGATGGACATATTCTCTATTTCATCTGACCAAACAGGATGCATTTTCTTCTGTGACAAAAGGACTTTGTATATGCTGAAAGTGGGTCCTAACTTAACTTCCACAACAACAAGACGACATCGAAATCAGAGTAAGATATGATGTCTCATCCCTTTTACCTGAAGTTCTAGGGAAGCAGAGATTGGAAAGATTATGGCTCAAGGCAAGCTTGGATAAACCATGACCAGACCCTATATGAAAAAAAAAATGCCTGACAAATATTGCCCCAACATGCCAAAAGGAAAGAGGAGGAAAGGAAAGGGGGAGGGAAATACCAAACAGATTACAATGATACCTGTCGAGTTTGCTCCAGTTTATTTTGGGGAACCAAATCTCATAAAAATTAGCACAGACAATGATTGAAAGTAAGAATATGGAGGAAATGTGTGGTGATATTAGGAGTTCTTATTAATTTGTATAAGGGCTAAGGAAAAAGTTAAGCAATGAGTATTGGAGTAGAAACATTGCCCAGTCCCTCCCTCTACCAGCTGGGCCATTATACTGTGAATTGACTTCCTTTCATACTTGAGTTTGTTAACCATTGGTCCATCCTTGTCCTCTGCACTTGTTTTAAATTTCCAAGTCTTGTGCCTCAGTCTGATGCCCACGGCTTGTGATTACCTGGTGGCTGATTAAAATAAAATGTTAAATTGAATTTCTTATGCATAATGTAGTCATTTAATGTGTGCATGCATTCTCATACACAAATACACTACACAAACATGGTTTATATATTGACATATAATCATGTGCATATGTATTTGTGTATGTATACATATGTGGTTATGTGTATCTAGAGTATATGTTTCTCTTGGTATTTGTGCTTAGTTTTTCTCTAAGTAGAAATTGTTAGAAAAAATTATGTTCATAGTAATACAATGACTTTTCAGTATCTCATTAAGAGTTATCTTTGAAATAATTAGTCAAATTATGTTTATTGTGGAAATTTGTAGAACATAATTCTAATATATGGATGTTGATGTGTGTGCCAATTTGCTTCCATTGGCAAAAATATGGACTGATAATTTCCTCAATCATATAAAAAAGTGTATTTAAAATGTGATAATATATATTTTGAGAAAAATTTAATATTAATTTTGGTGGAAATTAACTATAGCTAATTATAATTATAGAAGGCCAAAACAATGTTTAAAAACCACCTTTGATGACCACAATCTTACTAGCCTATTAAGGGGTATCTGGTCATAAACAAACTATTAAAAGAAAAGCAAACCAAGTTTTATCTCAGCTATTAGGATGAATCATAATTTAGTGTTGTCAACATACATTGCTCCAATTTTTCTAATTGTGATTTTGTGAATCTCATTGTCTGAATGTGTTATATAATATGCTGCGTTCCCATATTTTTCATTGGCAAGAAATATTACATTTATTTTTTAACCTCAGGCAAAATATTTATATACTGAAGTCACATGAATTTTGTTCTATGAAAATAATAAAATAATATGTCAATCTGTTAATATCAAAATTTTGAGGGACTTTATGGATGAATCAAACAATATCCAAATACAAAATTCTACCCAACCATGCATAAGCTAAACTTGCTAGACTCATTGGTGAGTGTTAAATGTCAACTGTGATGGATATTTATACAAAAAAATGAAAAAAAGGTGGAACAGTGGCATTATGGATCAAAGTTTTTCCAAGTGACATTGATATGTTATGACAGATAACAGAAATAGCAAAATATTTTATGAGAGATTATAAAGTTAAGCAAATAAGAGAAGGAATTTGCACCATGATCTTTAGGCAACCACCTGAAGGATAACACAGTTATTTGTTCATTAATAAAAAATATTTGTCAATTGGATAGAACATTACTTTCCAAACAGGTTACCAAAAGACCCATGGGTGACCCTGGAGAGAAAGTACTGTTTCAAAAAAGTAACATTCTGTAAATTTAGTTAATTATTTAGAAGAGAAATGATTCACTTTTTTACAATCCAGTGGACAAAATTTCTAACTATAGCTGTCTCTTAGGTTGAAGTGATTTCACCCCTTTATAAAGAATATAAAAAAATTATAAAATAGGGATTCTATGTAAATACTACAGCCACATATGATTCTAAGCTCATGATGTTCAGGTTTCTGTGTACAAATCTTTGATTATAATAATAATATTATCCTTATTATTATCCATAATTTTACTGTGACTAGAAAAACACAACATCTGGAGGATAAATTAAATGTTTACTGATAATATTAATCTGAGAAACTTCTCCTCTTTTAATGAGCAGTGCAGCAAAAAATGTCCCTGTCATATTTGCTAATAAAGTCACACTTACTGGTAAAATTCCCACATAGGTACCTGTACATATGTTCAAGTGGATGACAGCAGTTACTTGTCATCATATCAGAAAAAAAACTTTCTATTTCTTTGTTTGGTTGGAGTTTGTTTTTGTCAGTCATGGGGCTTGAACTCTGGGCCTGAGCACTGTCCCTCAGCTATTCAGCTCTAGGCGAGGGCTCTACCACTTGAGCCAGAACAACATTTCTGGTTTTCTGGTGGTTTATTGGAGATAAGAGTTTCACGGCTTTTCTTGCCTGGGCTGGCTTTGAACCATGATCCTCAGATCTCAGGCTCCTGAGCAGCTAGGATTACAGACATGAGCCCCCAGAGCCTGGCTAAAACTTTCTATTTCTAAGAGCTGCTAGTATTACCCAATAGCCTGTGTATTAGTCAGTCACAGTATTTAAGAGGGCACTGATGACCCATAAATAATTTCTAAATGATTCAGATAAGTTTATCAACGGATCCCATATTCCTTTTACTCTGAGAATAACCCCTTTGAGTCACATATTCAGAGGCATCAAGGATAATGCAAACTCATTTTCCATGGTTATACAAGTCACTGTGAGTAAGTTGGCGTGGGAAGACAGCAGGCTGAGCATATGCATTGCTTAAAATCATTCCCACCAAGGTAGTGTCAAAAGCAAGCCAGGTTCTTTTCTAAGATAACAATGATAGACTCTTATCTGGTTATAGGAATGGAGCAGGAACTTAATGAAACAAGTCAGTTTTCCAAATGCTTTTCTCTTTTGCTAAACACATATTATGACAGATTTAGATAGTGATGAGATTCATACCCTCCCAAACAGTCAAGTATGCTATCAGTTTCATGGATCTCCTAGAAGCTTTATAGTCTTTTATGACCCAGGCAAAATAAAGTGTTTCATTATATCTGTTCATTGGATCAGTCAAAGTAAGTAACAGCAGCTTTGAAAAGGAACCTTGAGAAAGGCTGCTTAACTCAGAGTCTGCTGCGTGAGCTATCAAAATTAAAGCAGAGATCACCATTTCTTCCTTAAAAGAAGTACTGCTTCTGTTTGTGTCATCTGTTCGAGTTGTGGAGAGGTGTCAGGTAGTTTAAGCTGATAGTAACAATTGAGAGCATACCCAGAGACCCTTGACCATAGAATGCTACTGGAAAAAAATATATAGGGAAAAGAACAACAATTTGTGAATGGGCTACTTCTTAGTCACACCTATGACATGGGAAGGAGCTACATTTTAACTTTGAGATATTCTTCATGAAATGTATCAGCAAAAATGATCTTTTAACCTATAATTTTCTTTTCCTTTTTCCTTTTCTTCTTATCTTTTTGATTCCTTTCTTTCTTTCTTGGTACTGGGAATGAACATCACTGCCTCATACCGATAGGCAAATATCATGATATCATATGAATCATGTTTCCAAGTCCTCTTCTTTTGCAATAGTGCCAAGTATTGTACTGTAGTCACCTATATATGCCTCCCAGGTAGCTAGGGTTAGAAGCACACGCCGTCATATACAGTTTTATACTTATTCTTAATGCCATTATAATTAATACTATAAATCTTATTTGTGGAAAAATTAATCTTCAGGTTTACATTATCCAAAATCAAACAGATGGCTATAAGGAAAACGTATGCTATTATAGAATGTCAACCTATTATATAAATTCTGAAAGTAATTCATGGCAAAAGAATATCATATAAATTTACTACCAGTAAACTCATGCTGTAACAGTTTTGAATTGATAGATTCAAGAGACGTAATATTAATTATAAATGTGGATATTTTTGTAAATGAGTTATTCTATCCTTTATTTATCAGTCAATACACAGGCAATAAAATATAGCAGTGTCACAGGGTAGGCTGTTACTAGAAACAAATAATAAATAATCAGAAAATGTTTTGCATACAAAATGTAAGCAAAGCCAAGATCCAGTGGCTCCCTTTTATAATCCTTTGCTTTTTTCTGAATGTTAAAGATGATAAACCTACATGTAAGTTTTGAGTATTTTGCCTTTGTGGCATTTTCTTAGCTTCTATTATCTGTAGTTTGAAGCCATATTTTAATTTTGGGAAAATATATGAATTTCACTTTTTTGTTTTTTTCCTAATTTTAGGGAAAAATCTATGGTCATTTCTTAACTTTGATAACAGATTACAATTTTAAATTTCTTTCGTTGTAATTTTGGGAAATATAATATGTTTCCACATTTTCTTTCTTTCTTCTTCTCTCCATCTCTCTGTCTCTGTCTCTGTCTCTGTCTCTCTCTTCTTATAGCCCTATTTATGTATTCATTATAAATTTAACAGCTGTCTTTCAATTACTGGTTATTCAATTCTGTTGCTAGATATTTTTTCTGCTTGATTTTTAGTTTTGGCTGTTTCTTTTTAGATTATTTTAAAACTAAGAGATCCTCTCCTCAAGTTTGTGGAATCTACTAATAAATCCATCAAAGACAGTCACCATTTCTGTGTAGTATTATTTATTTCTGCCATTTATTTTTGGTTCGTAGAGTTTCCATCTGTCTGCTTACATCTGCCATCTGTTCTTACATGCTGTCTACTTTATCCATTAGAACCCTTAGCGTATTACTCACACTTGTTTTAAACTCTCAGGCTGATACTTTCAACATCTTTGCCCTAGTTGAGTATGACATGATTCCAATGCCTTTGTTATACCTTCAAACTTTGCTTCTTGGATTTTAGTATGCATTGTTATCTTTCCTCCATTGCTGGAAACAACAGAAAAGCTAAGGCAAACTATTACACATTGGTCTTCATAACTCCTGGTAAGGTACGAAGAGAAGGAGAAGCATGCTATATTCCTCTGATGAGATTTTGCACTTCTCTTGAGCCTTTGTCTCTGGGCTATGAACTTCAGATGCTTTTCAGTGCACAACTTACTTGGATAAGACAGGATGGTCACAATGCATTGGAACTTAGTATAATCCTTCCCCCAGATCAGTAAGGCTCTGATAAAATCACAACAACTTACAATCTTTTTTTTTGTCAGTTCTGGGGCTTGACCTCAGGGTTTGGGCACTGTCCTTGAGCCTATCTGTGCTCAAGGCTAGCGCTCTACCACTTGAGCCACAGCACCACTTCCAGCATTTTCTGTCTAGCTGAGGAATAGAACCCAGGGCCTCATGTATGCAAAGCAAGCACTCTATCACTGAGCCACATTCCCAGCCCCCACCTTAGAATCTTTATAAATAATTTCTCCTCAGAGAAAGTCTGGCCAAGAAAAAAATGTTTTGATATATCCCAAAATCATCCCAATCCCATTTGCACCTGCGAGATACATGACATTTTTCTCCAATATTCACTGTGAGAATCTATTTGCCTTTAGAGCTAAAAGAGAGATTACAAAAGGACTGGTGAGAGTTGGTCTTCTGATTACTGGATTTTTCTAGAAGCTTAACTTCTCACATTAGTCCACACTGTTTCCAGTAATATCTCAATAGTAGTTTTGGTTTCTCTACCTTGATACTGGTTTCCATTAAGGTTTCATATCACAAGTTTTGCTACAATCACTGTCTTTATTAAGTTCTTCTCTCTGGTCCTACTTGCTAGTTTATCCAGTACAGATGGCAGTTGTTGACTTTGTGTCCTCATTTCTCTGAAAGGCCCAATAAAAGTTGTTGATTTTTCAGCTATTCTTCTTTTTTATTCTTATGCAATGAAATAGAGAATTCCTAACTTCTGATATCTCAGACTGAATGTCTCTGTCAATCCAAAATAAGCTTGAAGTTTGACCATACTAATGCTAACAAAGAAATGATTTTTCAAGTACTTTGTATCTCATCACTTAACAGATAATCTGAACTGATTTTTTTTTAACAACAAACTAGTGGAAAACTTGTGTCATCCTCATTTTATAAGGGAAGGTATTCAAATTGAGGGAAGTTAAATATCTAGACAAGAGTTGTTCAGATAGTAAGTGTCAAAATCGAACTTCAATCCAGGACAAAAAACCTGAATGGTATGCAAGCTTGAACTGTGCAAGAGCAAGAGTGAGAACAGAAGAAAGAGAGAGAAAGATGGAGTGAGAAGATCCCCAAGATAAAGAAAAGGGAGAATTAAAGTATCATCATACTCTAAATTTTTCCATATTAGAAGTATTGAGGATTGGTTTTACGGTCTTACATCTTATACACAGGTCATCTAGCACTTGAATCACATGCCCAGTCCCTTCTATGTGTTGATTTTTAGGGATGGTTCTCTTTATGCCTTCATTCGGTGGCATTCCTTCAACATTTATTCTCTTTGGTTACTGTGGGATAGTAGTTATGCTATGTATGGCTGTGCCCAGCTATTGTGCTTTCTCTGTAGCTATGATAACCGGCATATGCATTGCACTCAGACTTTGTTATGTCCAGGTTGGCCCTGAACTTATATCCTTCCCCCTAAGTTAGGATTACAAGCTTAAGCTATCACACTCATCTACCTTCCTATTGTTTTTCAGTTTTTTTGCTCTCCAAAACTGACTTTGATATGTGAGACTGAAAATAATACAAAAAGGGCTTGACAATCAAAATGCATTTCACATTATTGACAGCAAGTATATTCTTTTTAACTCTGTTTTTATTTTTTAAAAATTCTGTCATAGAGAGTATTTTATTTGCCAAATAGCTGACTTCGATTACTTTTTTAAAGATTTATTTATTTTTGTGTGAAAATACCATACAATGGGGTTACAATTACATGAGCAAGGTAATGAGTACATTTCTTATGAAGCATTGCTACCACCTCTGTTTCCCCTTCCCATCCCTTCTCATCCCTCCCATGCACCCCACCCCACGCCAAAGTTGTAAAGTTCGTTTTTTGACATAGCATCATGTACAGCTCATTGTTGCAATGGGTCCACCTGTATCCCTATTTAAACAATTTGTTTCTTACCTTCCCCTCCACAAATTATACCAATATCAAATACAGTGAAAACGGGTTATACCGTGGTGGAGGGACATACAAAGCAATAAAGAAATCATCTTATAAATATGTTAGAAACAATAGCAAGAAAAAAAACATTGAGTCCTTATATTGGGGTTCATTTTGCCTAAAATCAACTTATCTGACCATTTCTGCTTGTGTCAGACATATACTATTTATTGCAAATAAGGGAAACCATGGACCTTACGTTTCTTTGGGCCTGGCTTACTTCACTTAATATAAATTTTTTCAAGTCTTTCCATTTCCTAACAAATGGGGCAATATCATTCTTTCTGATGGAGGCATAGAATTCCATTGTGTATATATACAACATTTTCTTGATCCATTCATCTACTGAGGGGCATCTGGGTTGGTTCCATACCTTAGCTATGGTAAATAATGCTGCAACAAACATAGTTGTGCTGGTAGCTTTAGTGTGGTCTTGTTTGTGATCCTTTGAGTAAATGCCCAAAAGTGGGATTGCTGGGTCATAGGGGAGCTCTATGGGGAGTCTTTTGAGGAACCTCCATACTAGTTTCCAAAGCGGTTGAACAAGTTTACACTCCTACCAAAAACCTCCCATGCTCCTGGATTAGAAGGATCAACATCGTGAAAATGGCAACACTTCCCAAGGCTATCTACAAATTCAATGTGATACCTATCAATATTCCAACCTCATTCTTCAAGGAAATAGAAGAGACAACCCAAAAATTCATATGGAACAATAAAAGACCCTGAATAGCAAAAACAATCCTTTACAGAAAGAACAGTGCTGGAGGAATATCAGTACAAAATTTCAAACTCTACTACAAAGCTATAATAAACAAAACAGCTTCGTACTGGCACAAGAACAGACCTCAGGACCAATGGAATAGAATTGAAAACCCAGAAATGAACTCACAGACCTATAGCCATCTAATCTTCCATAAAGGAGCTAAAAAAATAGAACGGAAGAAAGATAGCCTCTTCAGTAAATGGTGCTGGCAAAATTGGTTAATCACTTGTAGAAAACTAAAGCTAGATCCTATATCACCCTGCACCAGAATCAACTCCAAATGGATCAAAGACCTTGGAGTCAAAGCAGATATTCTGAAAATATTACAGAACGGAATAGGAGAAATCCTGGGTCTCCTTGGCCCAGGCCGAAATTTTCTTAATAGAGAACCAGAAACACAACAAATCAAAGAAAGGTTGGACAAATGGGATTGCATGAAATTGCAGAGCTTCTGCATGGCAAAGGACATAGCTAGCAAGATCAATAGAAAACCTACGGATTGGGAGAAGATCTTCACTAGCCATACAATGGACAAGGGTCTCATATCTACAATATACCTGGATCTAAAAAAATTAAATCCCCCCAACAACAAATATTCAAAGAAACAACTACGCGATAAATAAGTGGGCTAAAGACTTAAGAGAAACTTCTCTGAAGAGGAAATAAGAATGGTCCATAGACACATGAAGAAATGCTCAACCTCCCTAGCCATAAAAGAAATGCAAATCAAAGCAACTTTGAGATACTACCTCACCCCAGTTAGAATGTCTATAATCAAGAACTCTAATAACAACAGATGCTGGAGGGGATGTGGGTAGAAAGGAACCCTATTGCATTTTTAAAAAATTTTTCTAAAAATTTTTTATGTACTTGTAAAACGAGTTGCCATTCACTGAAGCGGTTTATGAAAATGGTGCATCTTTGTCAATGTCACCCCTTTCGACATTCTCATCCACTACTCAAAATCCACCCCTTCCCTTACGTATCTTATTTTATGTTATGTATTGGATATTTTGCCATTTAGCCAAGAAGTTTGTGTGTACAATGCATCTTGATTCATGTTCCACTTCAAAATCTTCACTCTCTTTCAACCTACCCCTTCCCTTACATTGTTCAATTCTGTGTTAGATATACTGAATTCTTGCCTAAATTTTTCACTCTTTCCTCTTTCATTCTTCTATCCCTCTCCCCTTGGCCCCATTCTCCCCTCTTATAAATATCCATTTCCTGATATATATTTTGTTGGGCTTTGACTTAAACTTTTTAAATACTCATACTATTTGCTTTCTTTCTTTTCCTTTTTCTTTTTTTGTCAATCATGGGGCTTGAACTCTGGGCTTGGGCACTATCCCTCAGCTCTTCAGCTCAAGGCGAGCACTCTACTGCTTGAGCCACAGCACCACTTCCAGTTTTCTAGTGGTTATTGGAGATAAGAGTCTCATAGGCTTTTCTGCCAGGGCTGGCTTTGAATTGTGATCCTCAGATCTCAGCCTCCTGAGTAGCTAGAATTACAGCTGTAAGCCACCGGCAACAGGCTTATTTGCATTCTTTATAGAGCCCATTGTACTTCAGTTATTTCATTTGTAACCCTTGTTTACCAACCCTGTTTACTTGTAGATATGTAGGCACATTCTAGCTGGCACAAAGGAAGGAAACCGTGCAACCTTTGGCTTACTTCGCATAAAATAATATTTTTCCAAGTCTTTCCATTTCCTTACAAATGTTGCAGTATATTTTGATAATTCTAAGCAAAATTTTGTCTCCTGATGAAAATCAACTTGTTGTGATTGGTACTAGATATCTGGGAAACTTTGAAGTATGTTTTATCTCAGTAGGTGTGCAAGAACAATGAGGCATTTCATATTTTGAATTAGATATTCTATTGTCCCAGTGATATATAATCTTATCAACAGGAATAAGGGTAAAAGGAGGTGGCTGTCCTCTATGCCTGGCTGGTTTAACGTTGGGCAGAGCTGGTATTTTATCACCACTCTAAAAAGGTGTCATTATAGGTGTAGAAGAATTACTCAGGTAAACTTCAGTCCAGTTAAGGCTAAGAGACTTGCACGTTCTATAAATCAATCAATAAGTCTTTACCATTCCTTTAGCTTCTCCTTGAGTTGAAAAAAAATTAAAAGCAATATGCTCAGGTGCAATGAAAAGAGGCAGTTGACTGATGATAGTGGATCCAGTTCTCACCAATAAATTTTATCTTGACTTATTTCATAATGCTTTTTCTTCCCATGTGTATTTATTGACAGTTGCATACAGCCATTGCTCTGGTTATCATCAAAGCACTGAATATATTAAGAAAACTATCTCAGACCAGCAGGATTCTAAATATTGAAATAAAAAGGTCTTGTTGAGGGAAGAGAACGTTTTTGAACCTAAGCTTCTGCTGTCAATGCATTGATAACAAGTAGAAATACACCTCACTTTAATTTTATGAAACAGTAGTCATTGTTATTCCAATGAAGACCGATTTAACCTGACAGGAAAGAAAGTATCAAGGAAAGTAGAAAATAGAAGTTACTAAACAATTTACAGTTAGCTAAAATGAAAACAATTCATTTGAGTAAAGCAATTCAGCACTTGTCGAAAAGTGCTCTTTAAGGGAAAGTAAATTAATAACTGTGTCTATGTAAGACAGCATTATTTGCTACATTTTACACTAAGCCTTTACATTTTTCTTTTACAGAAGTATGGCTAATAAGCAATGAATAATACTTAATAAGAATGAAAGTATTAGAAATGAGATGTTAATTTAAATCGATATCTCTGAAGCACTAGTTGATGTATATTTTAGCACTTATCATATCATATAGTAGCTGCAAATGTGTTTGGGTGTATAATTGTTATGGTATATGTGAAGAATTATTTTATAGTTCTATTATTGAGTGGTGGGCTTAATTCCAACTATTCAAGGTAAAGTCTATAACACATTCATACTTATTTGATAGAACTGTCATTACCAAATATTACAATCTGAGTGTCTTACAACCCCAAAATGTATTCTTTTTATTTTCCTCTTCTTTTTTCTTCCTTTCAATTTTTCTTCTTTAGTCCCTTTTCTTTATATTATTTTATATCTTGCTCTTTTGTAATTATCTTTTTTTAACCATGGCTCAAACTCGGGTCCTCACACTTGCTTCTTTAATTGCTTAGTTTGAAATTCTCTTCCTTTAAAACCGTGTAAGATGTATCCACATGTATATCTTCATAAGGGTTGAGGAAGGGTACACAAATTGAAGGAAAAAGAGAGAAAGTACAGCAGCGGAGCTCACTGGACTGAACTGGAAAGTGAACTACACAACTTGTGTGTGGATTCAGGAGGGAAGGGCTGGGAGAGAATAAGGGAACAGAAGATACTGTACAGAAGGAAATGTACTCGTTATCTGACTCATGCAATTGTAATCTCTCTGTGCATCACCTCTACAATAGCAATAAATTAAACTAATAATAAATAAAACTGTGTAGCACAATTAAATTTATAGATTATGTGGGTAGAGGAACTTCCAACTAAATAATTCATATATTATTAAAAAAGGTTTAAAACTGAATTGAGGTAACCCAGTGATCTCCATTATTTGAGGTGACCAATGACTAACTACAAAAACACTACTATTTCCCCTCTCCCAAAATTGAACATTTATTACAAGAAAATTATTTTTTTTACATATGGAGAATATGATCCTCATATTTCAGCCTACTGAGTAGTTAGAAGTACAGGCATGAGCCACCAGCCCTGAAAACACAGCCTTTTAATCAACATAGAATCCAGTACCACGCAGTGCATCTCATCCAGGAAGTAAGTCCTCTTTTATCTAACACATACACACTTTGGATGCTACCTTCCTGACAGTCACTTAGTAAATGTCTCAATTATGCAGTGAACTGTCAAAATATTGCTATACTTGGCTTCTAGTAACACTTCTGCTACTTACTAATGACCCTAAAGTTCAAGCATCATCACTCAATTCAGTTATGCCAGAGAGACACTGTAACTTCCTCCACTGAAAATGTGAAAAAATATTTTAATTATAAGAAAAACAAATGTATGTTCTTTTTGCTGATGTCCACAGTAAGAATGACTCTCCTTTTTATGAAATTGTGAAGACTAATAAAAGCAATTTCAATAGGATAAGCCTATGCTATTGAAACTCAATAGCACATTCAGATCAATTTTAATGCTCTATTTTGCTATAATCTATTTTATTGTTGCTAGCTTGTTCTTGTACCTCATTTATCATTTAAATTTTGTCATAGGTATGAGTACCAGGAAGAAATTTAGCAAATACGTATTCTTATTTTTATATGCATTTTTGAGGCATCCATCTGGAATCTTGGAGTAATGGGAAATCTATGAGTAATGGGAAACTATTGAAATTGTCTTTGTAAAACTTCATTTTCTTTTTCTTTTTTTTTTTTAGATCCATGATCAGGACTCAAACTCAGTACCTTTTACTCATTGGCTGGAGCTCTACCAAGTGAGCCACACCACAAACCCTTCAAATGTCCTAGATGCAACAGCAGTATAAGTACATCCCATCTTGATGAATGTCACTCAAGCCTTTCATCATTCTCTCCATCTCTCCTAATCCCCCGTACTCCCTGTGAGTCCATTTCACACACATACACACATACTGAATATAATGAGTGCACTTTTCTACCCTTCCTGACACAATTCATTTACCTTCCTCATCTTTTAAAAATTACCATAAAGGTGGTGTTACAGTTATATAACTAATGAATATATTTCTTCTTGAACAATGTTATTCCTTCCCTCATTTTCTCCCAAGTCAAACCCCAACTCCCTTTCCTCCCCAAGTTGTAAAGTTTATTTCCAAAATAGTGTCTAGTGAACATTGCTGACGCTTTGTCGCACCATTTCTGTGATTCCCCTTCCCCTCCTCAAATCAGATCAGGATATACAAGACAAAGGGTACAGACATCAAAAGCAGTGAAAAATATGAATAAACCAAAGGAGAAAAAAAGAATTGCACTAAAGAACCGCACTAGTACACTTAAAAAACTCTTGTTTCCTTTCTTGGAGTTAATTTCAATAGCCATCATATTATATGGTCATATGAACATAGCTGTTGAGCCATTGTGATCCTCTCCTAAGAATATCCTAGACATATTCTAGTTATTGCGAATGAGGGAAACCATGAAGCTTATTTGGGGGGGGGGTCTGGCTTAGTTTGCTCAATATAATTTTTTCCAAGTCTTTCCATCTCCTCACAAATGGGCCAATGCCATTCTTTCTGATGGACGCATAGAATTCCTTCATGTATATATACCACAGTTTCTTGAGCTGTTCATCTCCTGAGAGGCATCTGGGTTGATTCAATATCTTAGCTATGGTAAATACCTCCCTCCTTTTGTCCTCACTCCTTGCAACTGACCAAAGTTTCAGCATCCTGGTATTCATTTTGTAACTCAACATAAATTGTTCAAAGGGATTACTAGATTGTAATCCTGCCCTGCATATATCATACTTTAGTTAATATGTATGTGTGTATATACTATAGAACATATATACTAAATATATATACTATATATATAGTATATATACTATGTTATATATTAATACAGTATTTATTTATATATACTGTATATATTATATATACTAAAGTAAATATACTTTAGCTTATATATATATATATATATATATATATATATATATATATATATTGACCTTGCACTAATTCTTTGTAATATCATCACATGTGTAAATTAAGTATTTCTCTTTAAACTCAAATCTGGACATTAATATATACACAAACCTTTGGAAGGCTCTTCATTGCTTAGGGAGACAATACTAGACTATGTTTTCAGGAACACAATCCACTAAATCATTCATTTTTGTCTCTAGTCTCAAGTATATCTCAAATTAAGACTTAGAAGCAAAGAAAAACTCTTCACAACTGCTCTCAAGAAATTTCCTCTACTTTATGTTTTTACTGATAATTGAATCTCTACAGATGTTTTAAACTCAAATGCTTCTATCTTAGATATATAGTCAATAGAAAAAATTGTAACTTCTTATCTTTTTGTGCATATCAAAACTTACTCATAATGCTCTGCATTTGCCCCGTGTCTTATGTTATGCATATGAATATATTTATTTCCACTTGTGTATGAATAGCCAGCACTTAAAGAGGGAAGCTGTGTTTTCATAATTCTTAAGCAAATCTTTCCTCTTATCCTTATCTCTTGATCTCCTTCCTTGAATATGATAAGTGTGCATTCATTGAGTATTGCCTAAGTTTGAATGATAAAACTTTAAATAACTTTATGAAATTTGCTTACCAATTTGATTTTTAAATTCGTACTGTTTATTCTTGGTTATTTAGTCATTACTAATAATAAAGCAAGGCCTACTGATGTACTTTTGTAGTGACTAAATTGAGTAGATAGCAAAGTAATTCCAAGTTTAATAGGATATTAACATTATTAACATTTTTAATGACAATGACACCATCTGTATGGCTCTTCCTCACCATCAGTGAAAGAAAAAGCCCAAATGACATCAGTGTAACAGGACCTTTAATCTCACACCTGACATGAGTCTTGAACACAGTGAGAAATATAATTTTTCATGAGCTTGTCTTATATCAGGCAATTGTTTTAGATATAAGTGATACTCTATGCATAGGTACTATTTTTATTCCATTTGCCCTTGGAAAAACAATATATAAAAAGTTTAAAGAATTTTCCTACTGTCAAAGCTCCTCTTCCCACTAAGAAGGCCTATTTTCTTGCACTCAGAAACCACTTGCCAAAGGAAAATGAAGAAAGGACAAGGGGACTATTAAAATAGAGAAAACAATCTATGTAGAAGTTGAACTAAAATATTCTGACTATGGTTGCATGAGTCAGAAAATGCAAAAGGCAGCCAGGCGCCCGTGGCTCACGCCTGTAATCCTAGCTACTCAGGAGGTTGAGATCTGAGGATTACTGTTCAAAGCTGTCCCTGGCAGGAAAGTCCGTGAGACTCTTATCTTCAATAAACCACTAGAAAACCAGAAGTGGCACTGTAGCTCAAGTGGTAGAGTGCTCACCTTGAGATGAAGAGCGCAGGGTAGCGCCCAGAGTTCAAGCCCATGACTGACCAAAAACAACAAAAAAAAAATGCAAAAGGCAATTTTCATAATTAGAAAAGTGTGGTTATTAGTTGATGGGCTTATGTCCTTCAAATCCTTCTTGTCCTTATAGAGAAAATGACTTCTCTTGTAAAATATAAAGTGCATTTTTAACATCTGCATTTCAAAATATGAATCTCTACTACCTATTTGCATATTAGAAGTAGTAGTCTCAGATGCAGTCAAGGCCCACTTTTCATTATACTCAGAGATGGCTGTTCCTCAACAGTCCTCACCATGAAGAAAATGACACATTTCTTTTTTTACTTTAAATTAACCAGACTCCCAAGTACAAAACGTTATGATTACATTGAGAGGGAGGCTTAGAATCAAATTGGTTCCATGATATACATAGTTATTGATTCTCCCTTTCAGTAGCTCCTTTTACATATCTTTACTTCTTAACCCTTAACTGATAAAAAGTAATAGTCTATTTCCTCTGCCCTATCTCTGTCTTATTACTGAGTCTAATATACTCTTTTCTGATTTGGCCAGAGAAGATAGGCTATCAAATTGTCATGCAGATAGTATTTCAGATGTAATGAAAAATTTAAAACTAATTGCTTAAGGGTCTAGATTCTCTGTAAGAATAGACAACTTAAGCAGAACTATGTTTACTGTAGCTCCTGATGTCAATAGCTAAAACAAAGCACTGCTCTGTCCACTGTAAAAAGGAATTTCGTTAGCCAGGGCTAGTGTCTCCCAGAACACTAATACAGTGGTTTTTTGCCATATATCATCTGTTTGCACGACTATCTTCTTTCAACACAAGAATTCTTCTTAAGTATCTAGGTCACAATTGACTAGGATGTCCTTCTCTTAAGTTTTAGGCATATATTTCATTATTATGGTCCCTGAATCTGTTTCTTATCAGAACATTTAGTTTTAGAAAACTTAAAATTTTATTTTCCCCCTCTTGAGTGCTGTTTATCTTTCCTTCTCAATTTTAAAACTCATAGATTTCTTTCTATAGTACCTGAATTTTATGCTTTCCAAATGTAATCAGCAAGGAAGATGGTACTCTAATCTCTTAAAGTATCTATAAGTGAGTTAGGAGGTTAAAACTTCTGTGTAACTAATTGGTAAACACAGATGACCAAATCACATTGATCAACCTTCGCAGAATCCTCCAGTATTTTTATTTTACTCACTGTAGTGCAAAAACTCTTTCACCTTTTGTTCCCACAAAGTTGTTGAATCTCTCACTCTTGAGGCAATAGCCTCAACCCCTTTCACAACAGTTTCTTCAGAAAACTCTCCTCTGGCTGTTTAAATATGTCCATTGTATTCTGTTTCTTTGACACTGTCAAATAAGGAAAAACAAAAATGGATCAGCATTCTAAATATTTTATGGAAAATGGAAGAAAGTGTACTTTTCATGAAAATAAAAAAAATATTTCTGCCTAGGCATACATCTGCATTCCCATTGAACTTGTGTAGAGAAAGTTTAACCCCAGGCTGCTTTGCTCATTTAGGTGCCAGCCTCACTCTATTGGTATTTGAATTTGTGACCTCTGGTTTATATTTTTACAAAAGCCAGAAGGAGGTTATTTTCAAGTAGCTTATGCTTTAGGCCCTGAAAGGCCCCTGAGGCAAAGAAACACAAAGTCCTTCTTAGAACAGAAAGAAAAATGCAGAGCATAAAACACGGTGAACTCTCATTCTTTCTGATTGTTCTTAGTCAGAGAAAACAAAACACAAATGAATTTTCCAGTAAATTATCTTGCCACACATTATTAGTGAAGTGTCATGTTTCTTGCTCACCTTCCTCATTTCTGTCCCCATTTGTGAATAATTTACCAAGAGAAATGCATTAGTAGCTTTCTTTCTATTTTGTAGGGTTTTTCTTTTCTAATGAAGTTAGAGGACACCTTTTTTTGTAAATTTTGATCTGTAGGATTTAAATGACAATAAACATTCTTTAGTCTGTGAAAGTCAACTTGAAATATGTTTAAATGTACTCAGATTCTCCTCCATGGAAAGAACTAGATAAATTCTAATTCATTCCAAACTACTTGACACTTGAGCTCCTTCTGTGGTTGTTAAAATGCCTCCTGTCCTTATTGTTTATCTCTCTGGGATGCTGCATACTGCTTTCTACTAATCTGTTCTGTAATGTCATCTTAACTTACATTTGCTGCAGGTGAAGCTGTTCTTCAGGAAGGAGTCATAAATCACACAGACACTTGTTCAGGTATCATTCTCATTTTTCAACATCAGTTTACTCACTAAACTTTCTACACCGGGAATTTCTACTAATTAGAAAGTTTAAAGCTGGTGAAATAGTGCATAATATAATAATCTCATGATTTTTTAAAATGAAACACTGGAGTTACAAATATAGGCCTGCCATTTGGTTCTCTAAGAGAAAATTCTGTCACTGCTATGATTCATCCTTTTCTACAGAAGAAACTTGAAGATCATGATGCAAAAGACAATCTCTCACAATGGTTGTGTTTCCCTTTTTGTTGCTGCTACTGTTGTTTGTTTATTGGGGGTTTTGGTTTTAAATCTAAGCCTTCCTTTCACAGTCAGGAAGTCTGAAAGATATTGCCTGAAAAGTAATACAACATGATTCTGAGAGACTTGCAAAGACTGGATAGCTCTATTTTTTTTTATTGTGAGAATACTGTACAGAGGAGTTACAATTACATGGGCAAGATAACAAGTACATTTCTTATCAAGCATTGTTGCCTCCTCCTTGTTTCCCCTTCCCATCCCTTATCTCTACTCATCCTTACATTATTAATTGGTACCTGGAAACATAGGTGCAAATTTATTCATTGGGCATATAAACAATCCAGAATTCCTCTACAAATAAAATCTGCTGTACTAATGTGTCTTTAAATTGTGATTGTATTGCTGTCAAGAAGAAAATTCACATTGGCGGAGCCTAGCCTGCCTAAAACAGGCTTAGTTTGTTTCAGGTTGCAGTAATGAAATATCAGAGATTGTGCCACTAACAAGAGAAAATTTATTTTTGTCTCAGAGTTCAGGAGGCTTAGAGGTCTACAGGCACAGTAACAAGGTGTCCCAAAGGCTATCTAGCATGATAGAGGGTCAGTGAAAGCAAATACATGTCAAAAAGAGCATAGATTGGCCTTGTTTGATTACAATTGACTCCAGTGAGAACTAAGCCACCAGCCCAGAATAGGTGCTACACTTTTTTGATGATCTAAACACCATTTACAAGAGTGCCTCCTCCCATTCTCTCAGTGATATCCAAAGACCCAAAGACTTCCCATAAGGCTTCATTTCTTAGAGATTTCACCACCTTTTAATAATAGGCTCTTATAATGCTATTAATACATGGGGCCTTTGGGGAAAGTTCTAGATCAGTAGAGTAACATACAGTTGAGGGACTATTCCTATAGTTGAGCTCTCAAATAATGTACAGATTTCACAAACATGTCCTTGCTCCTCAGAATTTGGTAGAGTATTCCATCCTTCTCCCTCCTTTGCCTGCCTCATCTCCATATCCATATGGAGTTTCTTCTGTGTTGTGCTGCTTATTTGATTTTTTATTTTTTACTCCAATGATTCTTAACTTAGGTTTAACTAGGAAAATTACTGTGGAAATGAAATTTTGCATCCTTGTATTTCTTGAATATTTGCAAAATAGATTTTAATGCATTAATCAAAATACCAGATACATTGAGAAGACTATGTGGATAGAAGATGTTAAAACTGGACCAAAATAATTAAACATTTCAATCTCTGGTATTCTTTTGATGATATTGTTTATTTCTGTTTTTAAATAAGCAAGCCCTGTAAATTTTGCATATTGGTGTTATTATTTTTAGTTTTAAATATATTCTTACTTCAATTTTTAAAAATATCATATACATCAAAAGGAAATTCTATATGTTGAATATATTGTGCTTTAGTAAGTCCAATTAGTAGAGTGCTAGCTTGGAGCTGAAGAGTTGAGGGACAATGCCCAGGACAAAAGTGCAAGCACCATGACAGACAAAAAAAAGAGTTTCAGACTTTGGGTCTTGCATCCATTGGGAAATGTGATACTTTCACTAATCTTTCTGTGAAAAATTATGATACTTTAGGTGTATTCATCTTGGGACAAAAAATGAGTTTTAAGACATTTAAAAATTAATCACTGGGTTGGGGATTTAGCTCAGTGGCTCTGAGTTCAGTCCGCAGGTCTGGTAATTACATTGTGAAGGTCCAGGAAAAAACACTGAGAAAATTATTTGAAAATACTATCACATTGTGCCCAAAATGTTCAGACTCAATTATAAGACACAAAATACTAAGCCCAATTCATTGCACACTTACTATCTAATTATATCCTTATTGATCATTTAAACACAAACTAAGGTGATCTATAAGTGTCTAAATTTGAAGAAAGAAGCATTGGACTGTCATCTTGTGTTACATGTGCACTAGTGAGATACCCCAGCCCCTCATTACAAGTGAAAAGCCACAATACAACTTCAGAACTTTTTGTTCCCAATTGCATCAAACAAAATAATTAAGCAAATTGTATTTTTGCAGTTGTTAAATAAAGTCAGACTAACTTTAGTTTTCAGAAACTAGAAAGAGAAGGAGAGAGAGTGAGAAAAGGTTGAATAACAAGTATGAGTTACATCTACATAGACATGAGAAGTTCTGGAATGCAATTGTTCTAAAGAATGACTGTAAATAACATAACTTACCAACTTAAAGTCTTTTAAGGCATTTGAGTAGTTTTATTTCAATTTTTTAAATTTTAGTGGATTAGTGAATAAGCAAGAACTGTGCTATCATGTTAGGAAGTGTTATATCTGACAGGGAGAAAGTTATTTGTTCATGATATTTTGATATTTTGATTCCTGGAGGAAACTTTAATAGTTATTTCAAGCAAGGCTTGATAATAAAACAATCTATAAACCATTCATTGTAGCTATATTAAACCTGCAGCAATTAATCCCACTGCCAGGTTCAACCAAATGAAGTAGAAGAAGAGAATTGCCTGAAATTATGGGTTCTTGGAAATCTACTGATAGGCAACTCCGGGAAAATGAATGCTTATCTGTTCAACATTAACTAGGAGGGGCGTGTTTCCTTTTGACTTATTTTGGACTGACTTTATGAAAGTGAATCAGCTGATTTTCTTTGAAGTATGTTAAGCTGCATCTGAGAAAGTCGCTGAGAAATATCAGATTACTAGCAACTTAAATTCATACTACTTAAATTATTTAACAGATGTGGTTTGCAGCACTCTAAATTAAAATTTTAGTTTGGTTTTATTCTAATTCCTATCCTTCTCTAAAATATTGCATTCATCACTCTGTATCCAATTCTCTGTGCTGTTTATTTTTTGCTGTAAAATTGCTTACTGCTTATGTGTTTGCTTAGAGGTCTTTATCTGGGCAGCTGGCTTCTCAGTGAATATGCCATAGGGGTAGTCTGTCTTCGTGAAGTCAGAATAGCCCATGCTTGCAGGTGCCTTGCAATTGTCTTATAAAGGGCTCTGTGTCTTAGTCACACCCATCCTGTCCACTCCCAGAAAGACATAATATTTCTTACCAATTTTTTATTTTATTTTTTATTTCATTTTTGCTGGGTGGTCCTGGGGTTTGAAGTCAGAGTCTAGGTGCTGTCCCTATGCCTCTTTGTGCTCAAGGCTAGCAGCTCTACCACTTGAGCCACAGCACCATTCCAGCGTTTTTGGAGTAGTTTGTTGGAAATAAGAGTCTTACAGACTTTCCTGCCTGGGCTGGTTTCAAACCATGATTCTCAGCTCGCAGCTTCCTGAGCAGTTAGGATTATAAGTGTGAACCACTGGCACCCAGCTTTTTATCGATTCTTAAATACACTATAGGTCAAAGTTATTAGGTCGCATTTTTATGTTTTCAGTTATTTATAGAAATTGGTAGACATATTTGTGAAATTTTCAGCAATGCAAGATATGATGAAGAACTCTGGAAATAGTTGTAGTAAAAATGCCAATATTATCCTTGACATAAAGGATTAAGGAAGGTTTTCTTGGAGTACAATAAACTTATAACAATGATGATAGGCAACACTTGAGTAGACACCAATAACCTCTGGTTCAGAATTATAACAACTCTCAACCCAGCAGAGAAAGGCCGAAAGATGTATCTAGACATAGCCCTTCTACCTTCTCCTGGTGATTCTTTCTGTAGTCTGACCTCAACTTGAAACTAGAAGAGGAAGAATCTCATTGGTAAAATCCAAAAATGATGAAGTAGGGCTGGGAAGGTGGCTCAGTGGTAGAGCGTTTGCCTTGCATGCATGAGGCCCTGGGTTCGATTCCTCATCCTCAGCACAAGAAAAAAGAAAAAAGCCGGAAGTGGCGCTCAAGTGGTAGAGTGCTAGCCTTGAGCTGAAGAGCTGAGGGACAGTGCCCAGGCCCAGAGTTCAGGCCCCACAACGGGACAAAAAAAAAAAAAAATACCAAAATGATGAAGTAAGGAAGAGTAAGATTAGACCTTCAGGAACAGGTATAAAATATTTGGACTCTAAATTTAGTTTATAGCTGCCTACCTTATTTTATTTTAATTCGACAACAGTTCAATTCTAGTAGTTGAAGAAGATTCAGCTCACTAAGAACACTTAGTTGATAACTGGTAGAATAGGAATTGTCACATTATCTGAATCATATATTGAAGTTCCTGGTTATTACATTGATCCATGTAAGTGCTCCTATGCTTTTAGTTTATATATATATATATATATATATATATATTTCAAAAGGTACAGATACATCCTTGGTCCTTGCTCTAGATTAAAGATATTTAAAACTTACTTTAAATCTAGTATCTGTACCAGAGCTCTTTAAAGATTTGAATATTTTTTATCCTGATCCATTGTTTGAAAATATTTTTTTCTTACCTAGATTTTCCCATTTCATTTTCATAGCATCTCCAGATGTCAGTTTTAATCACTCCAACATTATCTCAGCATTTAACATCAGTTACAACTCAGCCCAATAAAGTGAACACTATGCTTTTATACAACAGGTAGTTTCAACTACAGGACAGAGGCAAGGGGAGAGAGTTCAAAGCATTTAAGCATAAATAAGACATGATAGGGAAGTGGCACAATGAAAGGAGAAGGGAGTTAGCATTCCAAAATTACAATTACTTATTTGTTTTGTGGAGGCCTGTGAAGATGAGGAAAACTGTATTTTGTAAATACGGTGTTCATTGTTACTTCCTATGTGAATTGGCCAGTTACTTAATTTAAATGTTTCTTGATTATATTGACATTCAATTTTCAAAATAACAGTACAAATCCTCACAGAATTTTATAAGGATGAAATAAAACTGGGTAAGTTAAAGCGTGTAAAGGGTTAGCCAGATATCAGTAGCTCACTCTTGTAAACCTTTGTTACTAAGGAGGCTAAGATCTGAAGATTATAGTTTGAGGGCAGCCCCTAAGTCATTGAGACTTGTATTTCCAAGTAAACATCAAAAAGTTGGAAGTAGTGCCATGGACCAAATGGTAGAGCACCAGCCTTGAGAACAAAAATCCAGAGATAACACCCAAGCCCTAAATTCAAGCCCAAGAATAGCATTCACATACAACCATACATTCAAAATTTGTATGAAGGGTAAGAAAGCAAAAATGTTGGGAAAAGTCCTTAAACACTATCTAAAGGCTAACAACAATAAGATTACTGACTCTTTTCGTAGGTATTAATTTTACTCTTGGCCTAATATACTGAAGAATTGACTTTTATTTCTAGTTTCTAGTACATAATACAAAATCATTGAGAATGTATTATTAAATTGAATAAACGAAGCTCATGCATGGTTATTGCCTGATATTGCTGTAAGTCACATTCTGATAAGTTGCGTGTATTTAATAAAAATAAGTAGTTTTGTACATGAGAAATGAATAATTTCTTTAGTAATTGCTAAATCACATCCTTCCTGAAATTCATAGCATCTTCTTAAAAAGACATATTTATTTGTCAATTTATGCATATTTCAAAGCAAATTCAATGAAAAAATACATGTTCTTCCTGAATTCTTTTTCAAAAAATGACACTCAAATTGCTTGTATTTTGCCATGTTACTTTTGTACATGTTTAAATTTGTGTGTGGAAGGGTGGATGGGGGTTGGGGGAGGTGCTAAGACCTGGGCCCTTTCCCTGGACTGTTATTGGGCAAGATTTTTGCTACTTAATTTGAGATAAAAGTCTTATGGATTTTCCTACCTGGGTTGGGTTTGAACTATAATCCTAAAATCTCAGCCTCATTTTATTTTCGGTTGGTTGTGGGCTTGAACTACTGTGAGATGGTGAGTTTTCTGTTGTTGTGTAATTCTGTCATGATGTTTTCCAATAGCACTGACCCAATACCAATGAGGCCAGTGACTGTGGTCTAAAACTTCTGAAATTGTATGTCAAAATAAGTGTTTACTTCATTTAAGTTGATTTTCTTAAATATTTGTCACAGGAAGAGAAAATTCTATAATACACAAATTATTTAGTCGGACACACTATTTTGTTTAGTATTATTTCTAATGTAACATGAAATTAATACTATGTATATGTCTATAGATGTGCATATGCTCACAAATATATATATTTATATGCTATAATGAACACTATTAGTTGCAAATTGGTATTTTAATAATGGTAGAAATATCTATTAAAAGTTATTACATATGACAAAGGGAAAGAGAGCCTATGAGAGAGCTAAGGATTGAGAGAATCAAAAGAGATAAAGAGAGGGGAAGGGAAAAGATATAGAAATAGAGATAGAGAAAGAGAATGGAGGGAAGGAATTAAGTTTCTTTATTCCTAGTCTTATAAAAATTAATTAGGATCCTAATCACATAGAAGTCTAATCTGATACAAATTAATACATTCTTTTTCTCTTTTACACTCTCACTAATGAATAAACAGGATAAAAAATTTATACATGTTTACACTGAAATATGTATTAGGGATAAATATAAAATTTCTCTTCACCCTCCCCTTCAACACGAAGAACCCACTGAGGGTGGACTGAGACATAAAACTATTATAACTTTCTGTTGGAATATGATATCTTTTTCATGCAAGATTCAATTTGGAACATGTGATTCATTGTGACACTTTTTACAGAATATTTCTTTTAATTGGGCATGCTCACATACAGCTTTTGCTATCTCTGAAGTTATCACGGAAGACCTTTGTAATCGTCCTTCAAAATTAATGAATCAAATGCTTGTGAACACATGGATTTCTGAAACACATTTTAAAAAGATGAGGAGGGCTTAAAAGTCAAAGATGATAAGAAATAGGATCAACTAAATGCTCCAGCCAATAATCTAACTCACTCCTCACTGGCTTTGAATTTTAAATTTGAAGTGTTTCACTACACCTGAATTACTTGAATTACTTTGGCTCAGTAAGTAATTCCAATAGATCAACCCTAGAGATAATCTTCCAACTTTAAATTTAGACTTGCTGAAATGTCTGCTCTCATCAAAATATCATTTTACACGTGAAGAATGTTGTCCTATGAAGATCTAAGGAGCTTTAGGATGAAAAACACATTAGGTATATTACATTGCATGCATAATATAAGCTTGACTCGCTTCTCAAGGTTTCACATTTTTATCAAGTTATACAGTTCAAATACAATTCAAGGAACTCCTCATTATGCTTGCATCTCTCTAAAGGGAAATGGTAGAAATAATAGTTATTGTACTGATACACTGTTGAAGAAGACTAATTAACTTAGGTCAAAGGATATAAAAACAGAATACTAAGTAGTTAGAAAAAGGAACAGATTTCAAGAAGGAGAAGACCAAGAAAATAAAACCCAGGCTTGGATATATTCATTGCAGGTACAGTTCTTCTTAACACATTAGAACAAGTGAAAAATAAACAGTAAGGACTTTCCATTGTATCCGACCTACACATCATTTCTACCTCCCAATGTCAGGTCACATTTGTGTAAGTAAAACTTACAATTAATGTATACAGTAGGGTTGCTGACAATAGTTTTCTTTAGGGTTCTAGCAATATCCAAAAATTACTAGAGAAGCTGAACACAACCATCATATACTTAGAAACAATGAAAAAATGAAAAAGTTATTTGGATAAATAAATGAACAGAAAATCAGACAAGGCAGGGTAAAGGACATGTAGAATAATCTCCTATGATTTATAAAATTTTCTGACCAATTGAGAAAGACAATACTACTGCAAGATGGTTGAAAGTGGGGTAGTATAGGTGATTTTATTTACTGCATTTTACAAATAAGTAGCAGACCATGGTACAAGGTCATGATATGCAAAGTTAATTATTTCAACTTAGGTATAAACAAGGTAAAGCTTGGTTCTGCTGCTTGAGTCCTTCCTAGATGCTTGGCATTCACTCTCTTGAAGCACTATATCATGCACCCTCATGTTCACCATTTACCACTACAGAGTTGATTGTAGCCTCAGTTTACCATCTGGAAAAAAACATGATTTGCTTTTAAAAGTAGTTCTCCTGCTCTGAGAGATGGGATGTCTGTCTTCCTTCCTTCCTTCCTTTCTATTTTCTTTCTTTCTTTCTTTCTTTCTTTCTTCCTTCCTTCCTTTCTTTCTTTCTTTCTTTCTTTCTTCCTTTCTTTCTTCCTTCCTTTCTTTCTTTCTTTCTTTCTTTCTTTCTTTCTTTCTTTCTTTCTTTCTTTCTTTCTTTCTTTCTTTCTTTCTTTCTTTCTGTCTTTCTTTCTCTTTCTTTATTTCTTTCTGTCTGTCTTTCTGTCTGTCTTTCTGTCTGTCTTTCTGTCTGTCTTTCTGTCTTTCTTTCTCCCTCTTCCTTTTTTTCTATCTTTTTTTCTCTCTCTTTCTTTCTTTTTTCATTCTTCAGCTGAGAGCTCTTTTTAAGACTAGGTAAAGTTCATAATGTGAAAAATTCATTCAATCACATTATTAATCCTAGGTTATTATATCATCCCACTTAAGAATGTATCCCATTGTAACATCAGGTATATGTCAATTATTGAATTATCTTAATGGGTATATTTTATACATTATAATCTATTACAAAGAGTACAGTTAGAAGATGATTCCATTCTTTCTTTCTTTCTTTCTTTCTTTCTTTCTTTCTTTCTTTTTTTCTTTCTTTCTTTTTCTCTCTCTCTTTCTTCCTTTCTTCTTTTCTTTCTTTCTGATCAGTCATGGAGCTTGAACTCTTTGTGTGGGTGCTGTCCCTCAGCTTTTCAGCTCAAATCTAGCCCTCTACCACTTGAACCACAACACCAGTTTCCTGGTGGTTTATTGGCAATAAGCGTCTCACAGACTTTCCTGCCTGGGCTGGCTTTGAATTGTGATCCTCATATCTCAGCCTCCTGAGTAGCTTGTATTACAGGTATGAGCCACCAGCATCTGGCAAGATGATTCATTTTTAATAGACTTTTAATGTATAAGGTAGTTAGAATGGATCCTAACACTTTGCCTTGAACACTTGTTGTATACATACAAACCTTTGTGTTTGCCTGTGTATCTCCTGTGAAATTGTGAGTTAATCTGAGGAATTATTGAGATGCTAGGCAAAAATGATTAAAGGTTTTCAGAAGACTATTATCTTTCTGGATGGAATGTCAGTTTCCTCAGAGGCCACCTGAATAATTAATCTCTATAATCCATACTTAATGAAAATAACTTCAACTTTTGAAAGTTCAAGTTTACATCTGTGGGATTTATGGAGTTAATGCCTACAAATGACTGTTTTCAGAAATAAAGTACTTGTGAGTACTTTTTTATTATTTTTTAACAAGAAGTATCATCAATACTCAGGATGCTATGATCTAAAGATTGTAGTTTGAAGCCAACCCAATCAATGTTATATCTAATGAAACACCAAAAACTGAGAAGTGGTACTGTGTTTCATGTGGCAGAGTGTCAACTTGTCAACTTCGGGAGGAAAAGCTAATGGATCACACAGGCTCTGAGTTCAAGTTCCAATAGTAGCACAAAAAATACAGAAGAAATATCAAGTATATTGTTCTTTCCACAAGCAATCTTTTCTCTGATTCAAGAGATAAGGCAAGACCAAGTAATATCTAGAGATCTAGTGTTGAGAATTTACATAGACTCAATAGAAAATATCTAAGATGAAACAAACATAATGAAAGTGATATCCCTGCTATTGTTAAACTTTAAAAATTATTGAAAAATTACCATCTGGTGAATATTACACACAAAATATATTATAACAATGTTATGAATATATTGCAGGCTATCTTTTCAATGAATTTCCTGAAGTCAGATTGAATACAGTCTCTTACTAAGATGTTCTCAGCAAATAGATATAAAATAAAAATTCTTAGAAGAGTTTTAGAAGGTTTGGGAAAAGCTTTTGAATGACACAAAAGCTTTAGGATGTATTACAAATTTTCTGTGTAGTATTCTCTCAATTGGGACAGATCTTGAACAGCTATTTAAAAGACAGTAGATGAAATAGTTTATTGAAAATTATGCATTTACACCAAAACAATTGAAGCTCTTATATGAAATGTAAAACATTTTAAGCTAACTAGTATTTTACATGAATAAGAAAAGGCGTTTTAAATTGTATATATTTTAATTAAAACTTTCACCGTTCTTAATTCTATACTACACATTTTAATTGTATTCAACAAAAATTCAATATTTTAAAATATTCTATGAAAACCTGTGACTCTGAGGAATTTTACTGACATAGGCTGACTTGGCCATTGAACTTCTGAAAGTCTGTACTGTATCCCTAACTAAAAAAATGGTATTTTGAAACTCGTCATGTTTAAACCAATAGTATTAACAAACATTTTTCTGATCAAAAATCTAATTCAAACTCTGGCTCTTATAAGACTTGTAATAAAAAATAAATATATCGTTCAACCTTGAAAAACAATATGATGACTATTTTAAAGATATACCTAGTTTTAAAACTAAATTCAAGTTTTTAGAATTAGACTGAAGGGATGATAGAATTTGAATATTAGTCTTTGCTTTTTCATTTGTCATTAATTCACATTATTCCTTCATAGTTTGAATGGACCCAGGAAAAATACCTTAAAATATCATCAATTTCATTCCAACGTGAAAATAAAACTATGTTATTCTACAAACCATAGTATAAGGACTAGAGACCAATTGAGCCAACAGAGGTTTATGATGAACAAAGCCTGCCAGAATAAAACACAAATTAAGTAAATTCATTGCAGATGTTATAAATTTTCTGTCACATATTTTAAAATAAAACCTTTTTGTCACTAAAATAATATTTCTTCAAGTCATTAGCTCACTGTAAATATTAAACATTCTTGGAATAAAGAGCCACAGAAGAAAATAAAGATTATCATGATTATACTAGCAGAAGTGATTTGGTTATACACTGAAAAAGGATTACTGGATGCTCTTCCTTGGCCCACAGGTCACTTGCAAGCACCTTCCTTAATCTTCTATTATTTAGGGAATATTCCTGCATTATTACATTTCTACCCACTTATTTTCATTTTTCATTTCATAGAACTCTGAGAACAAAGGTCACATTATTTCTAATTATTTTTGGCCAAGACTGTGGTCTATCTTGGTAAATACTCCTTGTGAGTCTGAGAAGAATGTGCAATCTATTGTTGTCAGATGAAACACTCTGTAGCTGTTCATTATATTGACTCTTCAGCATATTAAAGAGTTAGGTTCTATCCTTATTACTTTTTGCACTTGGTTTGTCCATTTCTACAGAGGAAAGCTGATGCCTACTATAACAGCATACATATCTATTTCTTTTGTGTAGTTCTATCACATCATGACTCCTATATTTTGATTGAATATATTGGTAGTTAAAATGATCAACTTTTCATGTGAGTTAATTGCTTTATCAGTGTGTAATTATTTAACAAATTTAGACTAATAAGAAACTCTAAGTCTGGTTAAATATTGAGATATAAGTATCGTTAAGTGAAATTGATTCAGAGATTCATGGATGCCTAAATTCATACCCAGCATTCACAGCTAGATTTCTCTATTGCATATTAGAACAAAATTTCTAATAAAGAAATATCTTATATGGAGAACTCATATAACAGGCTAAATTGTAATATTTTGGTTAGTTTGAGTATAAGTGAAGTCTTGCTTCCTCTAACTTTTCTTATTTGTACATACATTTCTGTAAAGAAAAACATCATGGGAAACATGTTTTAGAAAAAGTTTAATTCTCATTGTCCTTTCAAACTTCATTGAATGAATATTTTTACAAATAGAATTCCTAGGATCCCTTGCAATTTTTTTAAAGTTCAGAGAAAATAACACAAAGCAAGGAAGTATCTGTGAGAAATCATAACACAACACCTTTGAATTGGGCTAGTCAGATTAGCAATCAACTCCTGTACAGGGAAGAATAGAGGTAATGGGAAATGATTGAAGTGTTTAGAGAGAATAGTGGATTGTTTCAATCATAATGGAAGGAAATTGATTCATCTCATTTTTAATTTTTATTAAAGTATTAAATTTAATTTCTAAAAATCTCACTTTTCTATTGTTAATTGAGTTAGTGTAACTGTAATTATGTAGTTTCATTTTTAAAATGTGTATTAATTCAGATTCTCACATTTCCAAGTCAATACTGTTTCTGTAACTTGTGTGACATATTTCAAAACACCACAAATGAGGAATGGTCATTACAACAAATTGGTCATCAAATAAAAAACAAGATGCATGTAAATATAAATTTCAGATTTGGCCCATAGTTACTAAAAAGGAAAATTTGCTAGATGATTTAGGCTAATTTTCTTTCCTTCTAACTTTACAGGAAGAACTGCAGAGAAATAACACATATATATGACTTTTCCAAATTGCAAATGCTATCAAAAATAGTAATGAGTGATTGCTTTGGGGACAGCATTCAATGTACATGACTGTTTCTGAATGATAAAATGAGGAATCAAGCCAAAGATGGTCAGTAAATGTCTTTTATGTGCAAGTATTTTGAGCCACATTTAAGTTTTCTGCTTCTGTATTTGTAACACATTGGCTTTCTCTGAAATACAAATTTAATGTAGTGATGTATTTATTGTACCATTGCTACTCCCGTGGCAATTACAGAAGTACAATGGGAAGACATGAATGACATATCACTGCTCAGGTAGGATAATGACCAGGGACAAGGATCATTTATCATGCTTTAACCAGCATTTAAATTATGATGAAAGTGTGCTGAGACTCACTTCTGCTGATTTCATTAGAATGTTGTCATATCCTCCTGAGGCAGGCATTTCAGTTCAGATTCCCCCAATGGCAACTTAGCAACATTACAGGACAACAAAATGAGCCATGAATGATGGGAAGGGTGTTGAAAATACAAGAATACTGGAAAGTAAAGTAAGCTTTATTATCTTGCTTATTTTAAAGTGAAAAGGGCAAGTACATGCATTGCTTCATTTGTTTTAATTGATAAATGCTTCCCATATGTCTGTGGTTATCAAACATTCTCTATGCATTAAGAGTGTGTGGCCTAAATAGATCCGTCATAAAATGGATGTAGCAACAACAACAAAAAAAGACTTCAGGATTAGGGCTTATTGGCTTCCTGGACTTAATCATTCAGTATCACGAAGCAGACAAAATAACTCATGCAAATCATTCATCTTCATATTTCTCAACATTAGTTGAGGCAGAACTATGTGGCAGGTATTGTATGAGATACCAGACAGACTACAACAATATTCCATTTCAGACACTAGAGTTTGAATCATTTGACCTCAACTGAGTTACATGGAAGGGTAAGTCTCTGGGAATGTATTGTACACGGGTGGCATTAGAGGTAATTTTATGTTTCCTTTAAAAGATTTATTTTATAGTAATTTTAAGTTTGTATCAAAATTAAGAGAAAGCTACACATATATCATATATATTCCTGACAGCATCCCACAGCATGATGTCCTCCTTAATATCCAAAGCATCTTTGTTGACATTGATGGACCTGAAGTGAAGCATCATAACTAAGATTCATTGTTACTACTGTATATTTTATTCATTTGAACCAATGTGTGATATGTGTCCATGATGTAAGTAACGTAAAGTATATTTTCAATGCCCCTAAATTTCTTTCTTCCACTATTCACCCTTACATGTCCCTCATCCTAACACTCCCTAATTGGTTGTTGGTTGTTTTTTATGTACTTTCTCCACAGGTTTTATTTTTAAAAGTGTCAATTGTACCCATATATAATTTAGCATTTTTTGTAATGTTTTAGCTTTTATTTAGTAATATACATTTATGGAAACTATGCATTTATATAATTTAAAAGTTTATTGTTAGTTTATGTATGTATGTATGTGTTGAATAATATTCCACTGTCTGGGCATACCACTGTTTATTTGTACAGTCACCTGCTGAAGGACATCTTGTTTGTATTCATGCTTTGATTGTTATAAATAAAACTCATAAATATTCATGTGAAGATGTTCATGTGGACAATCAGGCTTCAAAGAGCCTGATTATTGGAATGTAATGTAGCATTCCGCTTTGTTTTTATAAAAAACTATTAACCTCTCCTAATTTGTTTCATTCACATTGGCAATGACTGATATTCCAAAATTAATTACTCTAATAAGGATGCGATACAATTTTGTTGCTGATGAAAAGAAATGTTGAGTCTGGTTTCATGTATTGATTTGTCATTGCAATCTTTGTTATTTATTAGGGTTTTTGGCCTAATTCGTAATCAGGTTATTTATATTCCTAACATTGTGTTTTATAACTTTTTATACTTTGGACAGCATTTCTTTACAAATTATTTCTTCTCTGGAGCTATTTTTCTCATTCTCAGAGCAGAATTTTTCAATACTAATACAGCCTAATTATCAAGAGCATATCTTTTAACTTGGATCTAAAATATATCAACATAGGGTCAGTCATCTAGGTTTTCTCTTATGTTATTTTCTAATAACTTTATATTGTACAATTGTTTATATTGTTCAAAAGATCTATAATTATTGTGTTAATTGTTGTAAAGTTTAAGAAATTTATCTAAATTTTTTCTTCCCATGAATATCCAGTTTTATAGCACCATTTATTGAAAGACTATGCTGGTTCTATTGTTTTTGATCCTTTGTTAAATATAAGATGACTCTTCATGTGAGTATATATTTGACTCTCTATTCAGTTTCAATTATGTATACATCTATTGTTTGTTAATACCACAGAGTTAATTACTAAAAAATTATAATAAATCTATGTTTTATAGTATCAGTCCTCCAACATTGTCTTTTTCTTTCAATATTATGTTGCCTAATTTCAGCTTTAGGCTCTTTTATTTGAACTTTAGAATCGGATAGTCAATAACCCAAAATAATTTGCTGGATTTTAATTGAGATTGCATTGAGTAAATAGATCAGTCTGGGAAGAATGGGCAGTATTGAACTTTTCATTAATCCTAAACTTTTAGTCCTTACATGGATCTTGTACAAAGGGTATGCAACTTATATTTATGTGTTTCTTTTTGGAAGGGCTAATATATAGTTTTAAATTTTTCCTTTCAAATTCCTTTTAATTCATTGCTTGAAAGTAATTGGCTTTTGTGTGTTAAGTTTTCTGAAATTTGTAAAAAAAAATTAGTTCTTGGAAGAATGTCATATTCAAAGTTATTTTTTCTTTTTGTATTATGTACATTTAAATTCTTGTTTTCCTATTTCATTGCACTACATAAGATTTTTGGTATAATATTAAAAAAAGAGATGCAGTAGGAATCATCTTTGCCTTCTTCCTATTCTCCTTTGAAATTTAATAGGATAATACCTTCGGAATTTTGTACATGTGTTTTGTAGGTTGAAATTTACCTCTAGTCCTAGTTTACTGTGAATTTTATTTTCTCCTTAATTATGAACAGGTGTTGGGATCTGTCAAATTCCTTTTTGGTATCGGTTGTGATTTCATTTTTTATAATCTGTAGATGTGATAAATTCCATTGCTTTTTATCTTAACCCATATTTCATGCATGCCACTTGTGCAGATAAATCTTGGTATTCCTTTTATATAAGAAAACATATTTTCAAATAATTTATAATGAATTAGTGACAATATTTGACCATAGACTTTTAAAAGGTGTCACAATTTAACAAGCATACAAAATAGAAATTTACAACTATTTTTAATATTTGATTGGATCTTGGTAACATTTAAGAATAAGGAAAAATATTATGAACTTCAAGAAAAAATACTGATTGCATAAACAAACATAATTTTTCACTTTGTACTGTGAAAGTAAATATCGTCACTGACCTAACAGAAGAAGCAAGACTGTAGTTAAAGTAAACCTCTAGAGAATTAGTTACATAAATAAAATAGAGTAACACAATTGTGCTTTATAGTTAATTTGGGGTAATAGAATGAGAATAAATTGAAATAACATGATGCTCTTACATATTTATTGGATATTAAGGCTAGTTATTAATTCTGAAAATAACTGAATGCATTTATCTGTGTACTTTGATTCATGATAGCTTTTATGAAAATATTTTGGAGAAACAGCACATTTCTCCTGAGTTTGAGAATCAAATGCACACTACATTATTCACTTTTATATACTAACAAAAACTCAAGTAACATGATCAGGCTACATTTATTCTTTTAAAGTGCATGATAGCACCTCCTGATAGATTATGAGTGTTATTTATCTATGTCACTTCAGCCACAGTGTGAGTCAAGAAAGACAGCACTCACATTGGACTACTAAATTAGAAAACTTAGTGTCCTCACTAAATATAAACATATTATCAGTACTATTAAGAATAAGAATATTTTCTTTCTTACTAAATTTTTTTCTCGCTTTCTTTCTTTCTTTCTCTCTATCTCTCTTTCTCTCTCTCTCTTTCTTTCTTTCTCTCTCTCTTTCTTTCTCTCTCTCTTTCTTTCTCTCTCTCTTTCTTTCTCTCTCTCTTTCTTTTCTTTCTTTCTTCCTTTCTTCCTTCCTTCCTTCCTTCCTTTCTTCCTTCCTTTCTTCCTTCCTTTCTTCCTTCCTTTCTTTCTTTCTTTCTTTCTTTCTTTCTTCCTTTCTTTCTTCCTTTCTTCCTTTCTTTCTTTCTTTCTTTCTTCCTTTCTTTCTTTCTTTCTTCCTTTCTTTCTTCCTTTCTTTCTTTCTTTCTTTCTTTCTTTCTTTCTTTCTTTCTTTCTTTGTCATGGGGCTTGAACTCTTCTGAGCCTGCTGGGCCTGGTCACTGTAACTCAGCTCTTCAGCTCAAGGCTAGTGCTCTACCACTTGAGCCAAAGCACCACTTTCAGTTTTCTAGTGGTTAATTGGAGATAAGAGGTTCACAGACTTACTTGCCTGGGTTGGCTTTGAACCACAATCCTCAGATCTCAACCTCCTGAGTAGCTAGGATTACAGGCGTGAGCCACGCATGGGCACCCAGCTACTAAATTCTTAATTATCAACAAAGAAGCCATGTTTATCTTATGTACCACTGAAAAACCAACATTGGTTATTATGCATGGTACATTTTAGAAAAACTAATAGGTATTTTCTGAATGAGTATTGAATTAAACATGTTAATTCAAGGAAACATTAAAGTAATATCTGATTTAAAAGTAACCAAACACACTTACTTTTAGATACTTTTAGTTAGGTGCTAAGAATTGAACCTAGTGCCTGGTTTCACAATTTTCTTTCCTAAACGCTGTAAATAACAAGATTTTTGTCTTCAATCTTTTGAGCTTTAGTTTAATTTCATTTTGTTTGTATTATCTAACAGGCCAGATGTTGGTAATTCAAGAAGACAAGTCCACAGAGCTTTACATAACAACCATTGAACAGGGAACCAAGAAAATTCATTATCATAAACTTTGGTGAGGGTGATGAGAGAAGAATTAGGTCTTAAGCAAGTGCACAGGCCGAGCAAACAACATTGTTTAAAAGTCAAGACCTCTAGAGGAAATTCTGCTCAGAATGAGAATGGAACATTAATGAATTGGACTCAGAAGAAGGTAGAAGATGAAGATAAAGCATGCTGTGGCAGGAAAGATTTCCATAGGGATAAGAGGTGAAAAGACCAGAGAATTGTGGAAAATGAATTACAAAGGAGTCTCTATAACCAGTATTCACTGCCTCTCCACATTCTAGGTCTGAATACAATTTATTCAAGCTATTTCTTAGCTTAAAGGCACAGTCAAATAAAATATCAGTTCATCCTAGAAAATCTCTCTCTACCATCAAATTTACTACCAGAATCTTCCTGTCTTGTTACTAAAACTCTCATCAAGGTCTATCAACACCACACTGTCGCAGCACTGTTGTTTGCTGAATATTTTAAAGACAGAATCTCTCAGACTTTTCTGCTGACTTTGAACTGAGATCATCAATATCTCAGCCTCCTGTGTAGCTAGGATTTTGATCATAAAATACCAGCCATACCAGGTTTTACAAATTTTGAAATGACTACACCTTCATTATTCAGATTTTCCTACTCCTGAATATTTATTACTTTATCTTTCACACTGAGAGTGCATGGAAGGCTCAATTTTGTCTACATCCATGAGTCATGTCTAAGTATGCATTCATACATATTTAATTTATATGATCATATTTTTATGTGTTAGTGATTTCTTCTTTCTTATGTTATAGATTGTGTTGTTGTCATGAATAGCTGGATATCTGTGTAATTACAAAATACTGTATGCATGCTTTCCTTTCTTTTCATTAAGTACAATCCAAACAAACCTTAAATTTATATACATTGTTTTTAGCAAATTGAGTATTATTTTAATTTTGAAGATTTACATATTTTTGCAGGTTAGAGAAATTCTCTAAATGTCCCTTAAAACTTTCTTTTAGCTATTATTTTCTCTTATTCTTTATTTCTCTTAACCTGGCTTTGTATTTTCAAAAATATCCCTTTTATTTAGTCATTATTCTTGATTTCTCCAAATGAACTGTATCTTTAATTGTTTCTAGCATGTTTTCTTCTTTGTTTTCTAGACCATTTTTGTTTTTAAAAACTGTATTGTTGTATATTTGTTGAAAGTTTGTCCCAAAGTCTTACTATAAAACCAGAGTTGCCAGTCACAGGTGGCTCATGCCTATAATCCTAGTTACTCAGGAGGCTGAGATCTGAGGATCATGGTTCAAAGCCAACCTGGGCAAGAAAGTCCGTGAAACTCTTATCTCCAATTAACCACCAGAAAACTGAAAGTGGCGTTGTAGGCAAGGGGTAGAGTGCTAGCTTTGAGCTGATAGAGCTGAGGGACAGCGCTCAGGCCCAGAGTTCAAGCCCCACAACCAACAAAAATAAAACAAAAACAGTTATTTTCAGTTTAGTTTGCACATCATACAAAATAAAATAGGAAAACCTCAAAGCCTATAAGGTAATCTGATAGTTCTAATATGTGTCTTGTTATTTCCTGAAATCATCATTCAAAAGAGGTGACACTAATCAAGATATATTATATTCATAAGATGCTTTTTAAATAGCCACTCCTTTGTACACCTACTTAAAGATAATAAAAAATGCAAAAATGAGAACTCGATATTCTTATAAACTTAATGACTTCCTCTGCTTTCAATTTAAATTAACTATAATAAAGGCATATGAAAGCTTAGTGAGTGTCTGTTGCAAATAGTACAGGAGTGACAGGGACAAAATACAGGCTTATAAGGTGCTCATCAAAAGTAGAAAGTAAGAATTTAGTGAAGATGGTATATGTTGTTTATAGGAAGCATTAAAGTATTTTGATCATGTAAAAGCTGTGATCAAAATTTCTATTTTATTAAGCTAAAATGTTTAATGAAGAGATTGATATAAATTTATATTATTCTAAATATTGTAATAATTTTTATCACAAATATTGGTTGCCTATTGTCTAGTGCAAACTCTTCTAGATATATTGAGGTATCCCTAGAATCTTAATTCAATTTCTAACACAATAGTCGTGGTAGTTACCTTAAACTACAAGAGTTCAATCTTCTTGTTTTTTTAAACCTAGTATGTAGAAAATGTAATCAAATAATGTAAGATTATAATTTCTATAAAACACATTTGAACCAACTTTTGGTTTTGTTGATTCTTTTTATGACTTTTTTTTAGCTTCGCATTGATTTATTTCTGCTCTACCTTTTATTGTTTCTTTCCCTTTACTGGTTTTGGGCTAGTCTTATTCCTGATTTTATGGGACTTTGAAGTGCATCATTAGTTTATGGATTTGAGATTTTCCTAATTTGTTGATGTAAGCAACTATGGATATGAACTTTTTTTTGAGTTCTGCCTTTGCTGTATCCCAAAGGAGTTGGTATTTCTTGTCTTCATTTACAATGAATTCAGAAACAATTGAATTTCTTTCTTATCTTTTCCATGACCCACTGATTACTCAGAATGAATTGTTCAGTTTCCATGAGTGTGAGTATTTTCTATGATGGCTTTTGCTATTGAACTTCATTTTTATTGCATTGTGGTCTGAAAAGATATAGGGAGTGATTTGTTTCTTTGCATTTGCAAAGGTTTGTGCTGTGACCTAGGATATGCTTTATTTGGAAGAATGTTCTGTGAGCTGTTCAGGAAAAAATATATATGTATGTATATACACACATATATTGTGATGCTGATGTGTACAATATTCTGTAGAAGTCTGAGAAGACTGGATGAACAAGTAGATATTTACACACAGAAGTCAGCAATCTCAGGGAGGTAGAGTAATACAAAGAGAAACCACACCTGTGTGCTTCTGCCTGGGACAAAATCCAAAAGGTAAAGATCACTGTGGAATCCACACTGTTCTGTCCAAACAGAGGGAGTTCATGTTGCAATGGCCTGTAAGAGAACCTTCACCTCAGCAAGCATCCATTCTTCTCTTCATCAAGGAAGAACTGAACTTCTTCGTATTTTTACTTCATATACAATTTATCCCTACTTTATATCCTCTTTTCATTATACTTCCCTTCTCACTAACTGTTCTACTCATGGTTCATCCTGATTTTTTTATTCTTTTACTTTTCACTTGCAATTTCTAACTATATCAAAACTATACTCTGCATAAAACTATACACAAAAACTGAAATAGAAGCTTATACTGTTACTTTTTGTAACTGTAACCCTTTAAAAATTCACTCTTCTTCCTCCCACATTCCTTGTTTCTTATCTCTTTCACCAGCTATATTATTTGACACATAATTTTAATCTAAATAGAAGTAACTTTTATTCTACTAGAACACTACTGTACCATACAAGAAGAGTAGTCCTTCAAATATAATGCAGATCGTTTTATAGTTTTATAGATAATATTGTCAATGGCAATTAAAAATATCTATTGAAATACTGAATTGATGAATGTGTTAGTTCTGAGTTATGTCAAGGTTAAGGGTGAGAAGCAATAAGCCAACCAAGATAATTTTAGGCCTCACTAGGATATAGAAAATATTTCACTGGAAGGAATCTAAGTAACTAAAACACCATACCACCAACTTCAAAGGAGTAATTCTCAACAAGTAAGTATCAGACATGCATCAGAAATACAAAACAAGAAAGGTGATATGAACCAGGTGTTGGTGGCTCATGCCTATAATTCTAGCTATTCATAAGGCTTAGATTTGAGGGTTGAGGTTTAAACCCAGGAAGGCCTATGAGACTTTATCTCCAATTAAGCACTAAAAATAATTAGAAATGTAGCTGTGGCTCAAGTGGTAGGGCACTAGCCTTGAGCAAAATAGCTCCGTAATAATACCCGGGTCCTGAGTCTGAACTCCTGAACCGGCAAGAAAGAAAAAGAAAGAGAGAGAGAGAGAGAATCGAGAAAGAGAGAGACAAAGAGAGAGTCAAAGAGAGAGAAAGAGAGTGAGAAAGAAAGAGAGAGAAAGAGGAAGGAAGGAAGGAAAGAAGGAAGGAAGGAAGGAAGGAAAGAAGAGCAATATGAAACTTCAAAAATCAACATTCATACGACAAAGGATCAAAATGAAAGTGAACTAGAGGAAATCAATATTAGCCTCAAAGCAATGATACGAATGGTCAGTTAGATGAAGAAAGCCATGTATAAGTAATTCAACACACTAAGAAAATGATTATAAATGAACAACAAATGAATTCACATAATTCAATTAAGAAGCAAATAAAATCACAATAAAGTCAAATGAACTCAAAGAAATTACAGATAAGCAGCTAAAAGAACTCAAAAGAGACACATATAAACAAGTAAGACAAAACAGAAAATAGAAAGCTAGCATTCAGAAATCCTAAAAAGGGGAAAATAAACTGAAGGTTTGGAGATGAAAACTTCAGTGGAAACTCCCTCCAGCAAAATACGTGGACAGAATGCAGAATTTTAGGACTTCGATAAAGCAAAACTTGTAGAAAATTCAGGATTTTAAAAAATGAAACAACTCCTCTAATCAGCCAGAAACACTGAACTATTTTTCTTTAATATTTTTAATGGCAACCCTTTAGAAGCAGTTATATCTGAATTAGTTTTCCTTAGAAACAGACTGGGATGTTTTTGGGGACTAAATTCAAACCTCAAGTTAATTATTGGAAACCCAATTTGTTGTCTTCATCTCACTAGAATATGAGGTATGTGGTATGTAATACTCATAATATGGATAGATACCTCATATGAGAGTAATTTAATTATCAGTACAGCTCAACCATTGTTTAATGAATTCTTAACGATTTGAAAGGCAGGTCGTTGGAAGGCTATTAATAAATTTCATGTTTGTTCTGTAGTTTTCTTCACCATTACTTCATATATTTAGGATCATGATACTATTAACTTTTGAATTCTGTTAAAAAGTAGGGTTTTTTCATAATGAAAAATCTTAATCACATAGGTACTTGAAAAACAGACTCTCAATTAAGTTAAAGAGTGATTACCACTACAGTCTGTAAAATAAATCAGAGATTGATAAAACGAAAGGAATTCTTGTCCACTAAGTTATACTATCGTAATATCAAAGAACATCATGGTAGGTACAGAATAAAAAAAACTCAGGCAATTACAGAAAAAAATGTAATCAGTTGCTTATAAATAAATTTATAAATTACAGTCTCTAACATCACACATTTTATATTCTTGGTCATGCCACTATATATAATCAACTGTGTCGCTCTGTAAATCTGTTGTAATGTCTTTAAACGCACATTGAAAAAAATTAAGGGATCAAATATAGACATTAAAATTGTATTTAAAGAAAGTTTTTAACTTTATGACTTTAGATATCAAAAAGGAAAAGCAGATGTAGAATGAGTATGTCCACATTTAATATTTATTATGCATCTTCACAATATATTCAGTTAAATAATTTTAAATGTATTTTGATAATTTGAATCTTGATAACATTATGTTAAATGATGATTCTCACTGAAAATTTAACCCTTGCCATGGAAGTTGATGTAGAAAAAAGCATTAACGAGCCATATTGTGCATATGTGTGCAAAAAATAGAAGCTCAATCAATTCCCCATAAAATGAAGAAAATGCAAGCACTCTCCTTATTTGGAGGAAGAATTTCTAATGAACCAAGCCACTAAACACTGTAAATGTTGAAAAAAGATAAACTTGACAATTAAACTCGACAGTTGGACTGTTTCCTGAATAGAAAGAATCTGATATATTTAATAAAACAATAACTCTCAGTACATTTGAGGTTGCAGTACATTTTCTTTTGTAGCAATAAAAGTTTCTAATTATCAACCCAAGTGAGATAACATGAGGCATAAATGTTTGGAGCCAGAGTAGAATCCCTGGCCTGATGTTTAATATCTACCACTTAAAATAATTATTTACTCCTTTCTATGATGAAACAATAGATGTCTACATAGCACAGTGGAAAATCATATTTACTGCAATCGAAGAGACTCATATGTATTCTCACTAGAGCTCTGAAGGGTCTGAAATTACTTATCTCTTAAACATTAATTTTCTAATTGCATACCAGGAATTTAGGTCACATTTAACAGTGGACATTCTTTTTTTTCTGCTTGGTGGCAGTGCTTCTCGAATTCTTCGTGCAATAATGTATGCAGGATGGCCATGTCAAATAAGCTCAGGTAGTTAAATTCCAAACTACCCCTGACTTCCAAGTCTGATCAGTGATATAAAGGCTAGGATATTGACAAATCTAAATAAACAGAATTCATCCACTTCCTTAAAAATACTGGAAAGGAGGGAAACCAGCCACTTTTCCCTTTGACTGGATATTTGCATGCCATAAGAACCCAAAATCTACTGTGCAATTGCTTGTGGCATGGATCCAATGCATGGTACTCATCAATTGACACATTGAATTGAAATCTTTGTACAACAACTTAGAATAATTTTAAAAATAAAGAACAAAAAAAGCAAAGCACACTTCCTATGAATGGAGATATATAGCCCTAATATATAACCCTAATAGCCCTGTGTCTTCAACTGTAAGTCAACTGCTTTCCCTTTCAAAATTAAACCAGTCAGGAATGAATTAGCAACTCACAACTAGATTAGAAGTAATATTCCTTCCTTGAAAGATATTTTTGCAGATGAGAGGACAGTTAGAGAATTGTAGACTAAGAACATTGTAAATTGAGGCTGTTTTACTTTGACTTAAATTTTTCACTTCATAGGTAGTAATTATCATTTATTTGATTACAACTGGTTTTGAGAATGAAAGTAAAATTTAATTGTTTATAATACAGGATAAAAGAGATAACAGTTTGTGTGATTATACCTCCCTTATTACTGCTATTCTTAGTAGTATATTATTTTATAGTTGATCTGACTACTATGTTATCCAAATTGTATTGGTTGATCACTGCTTCTGACACTTTGTTGAGAGCTTTGCATGCTTACTCTTATTCAACTTAAAGGACTTATTATTACATTTATTTCATTATTATCCAAACTTATAAAGCAGAGTAATACATTGATCAAATTTAGGGATATCATCTGAATTCATGTCCAGAAATGTTTTCTTCTACCTGAGAACCCTGTCATTGAACTCATCTTTATTGACATTCCTGTAACTCAGAGGGAACCTGGCTCTTTTCTTAAATCTTTCAGACAACTTCCAAATTTTCCAGTTTTCTGTCAGTGTGTAAATGTGGAATGGGTCTAAGTGGCCAGGCTCTGAACATTTCAAAGTGAATCCAAGAAAAATTACCAAATTGTAACATGACTATTAATCTTGTTTGATCACAACTCTTTGCAAAAGAAAGAAAAATCATACTTCATTTTACTGATTCACCTTTAATGCATTGTATATAATATAGAACAATTTGGTGGGTAACATTTACATATTTTGGTTTTATAAAATATCGTTTTGTTTCTAACACTACAACATTTATCATAAGTAATATATTTAATAAATCCTTCTAAGAAAAAATAGGAGTTGTCATCCAAATGATGGTAGAAAAATAAGATTTTTTGACAGAATGAAAGGGTAGGATATTGCTAAAGGAGATATTAGTTTCCAAAGCACTCAGAGAATGGCAAGATAGTGATTCTCTTCACCTGCTCCACAGCCAGTTTTCAAATACTCCTTATCTGCATTTTAAATTTGGGCAGAGATTTTTTTAAAATTATATTTATTGCCTTGGTTGGTTTTCTTTGTAGCAACCCTAATTAATTGAAGGAGGGAAGACAAAAGAAAAGTGGATTGTGCAAGTTTGTATTTTTTAACTTTTTTATTGTCAAGATGATATACAGAGAGGTTGCAGAGAGAGGTTGCAGTTACGTAAGTAAGGTAATGAGTACAGTTCTTGTCAAAGTTGTTACCCCTTCCTTATTATTTTCCTACTTTTGCAGCTGAATTTTTAGTTGTTTGGGAGTCAGTTTTAAGTAGATAGATAGATAGATAGATAGATAGATAGATAGATAGATAGATAGATAGATAGATAGATAGATAGATAGATAGATAGATAGACAGATAGATAGATAGACAGACAGATAGTCCCTACATATTAAAGTTATCTTATAGACATGTTATATATCTATACACAAAATATACACATATATATCTGTATGTGTATATTCTTGGCGAAAAATTTAAAAACTATATTCTGGGAAAACTATATATTCTCCTTACTTTTGGACTGTCAAGATAATTTAAAGTGTGACTTCTCAATCAATGGACAGAGGCTACACTGTGTCTAAATGATTCTTTCTTTCTGAATCTCTTTTGTCTTCTGTTCCCTAAATGTTCCTTCTAAGCAGAGCCTTTGAGTTGTTCAAAATTGGCCCATTTCTTGAATTGTCTTCCCCTTTCAAACTTTCAGTTAATGTTTCTTTAATGGTTACTGTCAGAGCCTTACCAAAAAAAAGGTAAGCATATGAGTGTATGTCCTCACTAATGCACATAATCTTGAATATTTAATAATCCAATTCTTTGAAAGGATGCAGTTTTATTTAAATGCAGGCTCATTTTCTTGTCCTTCTTGTGGTATATGTGCTGTAAAATTTCTGTTGGTACTTTTTAGTCTTCATTTTGACTTCATAATATAAAAATACTTAGGAGACATGATTTTTTGAATGTCAAACATGATTTTACTTTCAGTAAGTACTGAATGCAGATAAGAAAAGGTAAAAAAATAGCGAACATTTATTGACTGCTCTGCTAACTTTTTCACTATGCTAGTTGACATATTACATGATTTAGTTTGGATTCTGAGTTTATGCAATTTGAAATTTGAGCAACACAGTTTATACTACACTAGGTGTTTATGAGAAAAGAAAAATTTTAAACATTTTGGAAACATTCCTGAAAATAAGGAGCACTTTACACATTTCTTTTTGGTTAAAAATTTCGCTTGTTCCCCTGTAGGACCATGGTGATGATGGGCTCTGAAAGGGTATTCCTGTTTTTGCTTTGATTTGAGACGCTATTCTCCTCAACTTTACCTAAAATCATAGCTTCTCATGCTACTACTTTTTTGTTCGGGCTCATCTTTACTATGTTCAAACCAATATTTTTTCATTTTTAAAAGCTTTATATTTTCTAGTCTTGTTCAATTTCTATTTACCACTGTGTGTGTGTGTATATATATGTATATATGTTTATACACGTATGTGTACATATATATACATATACGTGCATACTTATATATGTATATATTTGTGTGTTTGAAAAAATGCATCTAAATCCAGTTCATCTCTGCAAATAAACCTTTAGATATTCAGCACAAAGCGCGTATTCTTCACACTTCTCCATGACTTATGAAGCAAACCTACAGCAAAGCTGCTTCTACAATGATGTCATGAGATCAGCAAAATTTCTATATATTTATGGAAAAATATCAGAAACGCAAATGAAACAATTTCATCCACAATGAAAATGAAATACTTGAGAATACAGTTAAAATAATTAATTTAAAACTCTATATTTGAAAACAACTAACCACTGATGAAATATTTAAATGGGTGAATGGGAGATGGGAAGGGATGGGAAGGGGAAACCACGGAGGAGGCAACAATGCTTGATAAGAAATGTACTCAATATCTTGCCCATGTAATTGTAACCCCTCTGTACAGTATTTTCACAATAAAAAAATAAAAAATAAAATAAAAAGATACCAGTCGCTCATGCCTGTAATCCTAGCTCCTCAGGCGGGTGAGATCTGAGGATGGCAGAGTTAACCTAGCCCAGGTAGTAAACTACTCAGTAAAAGTAAAAAGTAGCATGTGGCTCAAAGTGGTAGAATGCTAGCCTTGAGCACAAAGAGTTTTTGGGACATCGCCCATTCCCTGAGTTCAAAATCCAGAACAAGTAAGAAAAAAATTCATTTACTGCAAAGCTCAACATTTCAACATTAAGATGTAAACTATCAACTTTTATTCATAGGTTCAATACAGTTCCAACCAAGATCCTAGCAGATGTTCACACTAACCTTGATCAATTTACCTTAACATTTAACTAGGAGTTAAAATTGCATGCAACAACCCAAATAATTTTGGAAAAGAACCTTCACATAACTTATTATATACATCAACAATAATTATGGAACTATCGTACTGGTACATAGAAAAATACACAGATAATGGAGATAATTATAAGTGCTGAAATACTAACATTTATTGTCAATTAGTCTTCAACTAAAGTACTAAGGCAATTCAGCAGGGCAATGAATAAGTTTTGGAACAAATAGCAATGGGAACATCAGATATTCTCATGAACATTATTAAGTCAGATCCACTTCTTGTTATCACATGCAAAAAATTGAAAACCTCAGAATGGCTCATATGCCAAAATGTAAAAACCTCATATGCAAAGCATCCAAAGTTATATGTAGGATAAAAATTCTGTGAACTTAATTTAGGCCAAATTTCTTAAATATAACACCACATAATAGATAAAAGAAAAATATATGAAGTGTGGGTTTTATAATTTCAAGAAAAGATGGTTTTAAAATAAACCTTTTAGAATAAGAAAAGTCAAACCATAGACTAAGAGAAAACATTGCCAAGTGTATGCTTGATTATGGACTTGCATTGAAAATATATAAAGAACACTTCAACAAGAATGCAAACCAGTTAAAACATGAGTAAATATGTATGTATATATAGAGAGTATATATAGAATATATTCTATATACAGAATATATAGAATATATATTATCTCTATATATATGTATATATATATATATAGAATAGCCGTTTCACCAAAAAACAAGATGAGAAAATTTAGATCCACAATGGCTCAATTGAGACCACATAATTAATAGTTAATAGCTATTATTAGATTTTCTAACTCTGAACCCAGCTTTCATTAATTTGCTTTGTGAAAGTTCCCATAGCTCTTGCCAAACTGAGATTCAGTTCTATCTTGCATGTCCTCATGGTTGCCAGGAGTAAAGATGTTGCAGACAGACCTGGCCAATGGTGTGTTCTGTGGGCAGTGTTTGGATAGGGACATACTGTCTTGGTGAGCTTACTGGACAGCCTTTCTTCCTTTCCTAGTCTGCCCTTCTGAGGAAACCAACACTTATAAAGACCTAACAAGCACAGAAAAACATATTCAGTGTCAAAAACCATTAAAACCATATAGAGATACTATATATAGCTCTCTAACTCTAAAATGACAGACCACCAAGTTGAGGGAGGGGGAAGTACAGAAATCAGGTTCTTCATATATGGCTTATGAGAATGCTTTTACAGAAATAATACTCAAAATCACCTTATAATGTGACAATTGCTATCCTAAATACTTAACTAAAATAAGAGGAATTCATACAAAACTTGTATACAAATATGCATAAGCTGCAGAAACATTGGCTAGGTGAAAAAAAACAGATAGGAAAGACCATATACTGAATATAATATACAGAAAAATTCCATCTGTGTATATGGAAAGCAAGAAACATTTGGAACTGAGTTTATCTACAAATGAACATGCAGAATATTTAATAGTGATAAAATATTCTAAAACTACATAGTTGCTTCTCAGCTCTACAAATCTATGTGTGCATGCTTGTGTGTGTGTGTGTGTGTGTGTGTGTGTGTGTGTGTGTGTGTGTATATATGGATATATATATATATGGATATATATATATGCACACACAGAGTTATGTATTCTCTTATCCCACTCCAGCTAACTAAAAGAACTTAAATGACTTAAATGTTACAGAATAGTCACCTAAAGTTTCTCTAGTTCCAAAGCCCCATAGTAGCTCTAAATCTAGGTAAAATCTAGGTAATAAATAGCACACAGTGTTGCTTTCTGGAGCTTTACAGAGATGGCATTTTCTTGTTCATCAGATATTGCCAGAATTCGGCTTCATGCAGATGGAAAACCGGAATGTGTTTCCTGTTCTCCCATCTTTGAACATAGTTTCTACAGCTCAAAATCAGCAACAGAATATGAGATACTCTTGCTGGATCTGTCTGATCCACCCCAGGTCCTTGTAACCCTTTTGTTCCAACCAGAAAATGTTCTAAGGTTTTGAAGGCTCATAAGATTGAGGCTGGGTCCTCATCATCTCCTTGTTCTTAAACTTAAATGCATACATGCAAAATTTATTTTGCCAATGAAATGTAATTGCTCTCATTCAAGGGATCTGGATGTGATGCATTCAGAGATATATTTTTCTGCTATCATTAAAGGGAAGTGTGGCTTAGTGGTAGACTGTTTGCCTAGCATGCCTGAAGCCCTGGGTTCAATTTCTAGCACCACATAAACAGGAAAAAGCCTCAGGTGACGCTGTGGCTCAAGTGGTAGAGTGCTAGCCTTGAGCAAAGGATGCTCAGGGACAGTGCCCAAGCCCTGAGTTCAATCCCAGGATTGGAAAAAAGCAGGGGAGGAGCTGGGAGCCCTTGGCTCATGCCTGTAATCCTAGCTACTCAAGAGGCTGAGATCTGAGGATCGGGGTTCAAACCCAGCCCAGTCAGGAAAGTCCGTGAAACTTTTATCTCCAATAAACCACCACCAGAAATGGTGTTGTAGCTCAAGTGGTAGATCGCTCACCTTGAGCTGAAGAGCTGAGGGACAGCGCTCAGGCCCAGAGTTCAAGCCCCATGACCTACTCCCTCCCCCAAAGAAAAGGGGCAGAAGGGTAGTAAAGAGAGTGGATGAAAAAAAAAAAAAACCTTCAGATTTCTGGATAAAGATACATTTATCACATTATTGTCACTTTAGCACTGGAAAAATCAGATTCAAATGATAAGTGAACACATTAAGAAAAAAGTAAATAAAAAACAATATCTATTTCCATACAATGTTTTAAAATGCAATCCATGTACTAATGTTAGAATAACCTATAGAAGAGTCTTTCCATATGGAAAAAATATTCCATATATGAATATCCATCAGTAAATAAGGAGAGTTTAATTTTTTTGGATATCTAAATCTTTGCTTTTCATTTTCTCATCTTATTTAGCCCAAGGCTTTAATTTTAAGACTCCCCCCCCAATTCGACATGTCAGAATCGTTTTGATTTCTGTATTTTTTTTTCCTTGAGGTCCATCCATGTGTCATTACTCCACAGGTCCTAACAGCTATGCCAAGACAGATCTGGAAACAGCGGAGTTCTTCATATGGTTTTCAATAAAGCATTACTTAAACCATGTAATAGTGTATGTGTCTGCTTTATGGCCTTCTTTAAAGACTTTTTTTCCACTTCTGCTTTTCACTTTACCTACTCTCTTTAACTAGTCTATTTTTTCTTTTAATGGTTTGAGTAGTTGAATCTGTGCCTTTCGTAGCAGGGGAAAACTAATCAATTTAAATGATGTCCAGAAGCTTGCATTCTTACTGCTTGGCAGTTAGAATGACAGTATGGATGACAGAAAAAGGGGAGCAGGAGAGAAATCAGAACTCCCAGATTTAAAACTTGGGCAGTAGGGAGGACCTGGAAGTCCTCAAAAGACTGAACGCTCACATGTGTTGGAGCCAGTGCCTGCCACCTGGTGGCTGACCTCCAGCAGCGCTGGCCAGAAAATCACTGATTAGAAAGGACCCAAACCCCAAAGACATGGATAATGAGCCACTTGTGTTTCCTCTCCTGCCACTGTCTCTTCACATTGTGGAGAAGCTACATTTTAACAGAGAGAGGATTTGAATATGCGACATTGAAATAAAACATGAGACTAGTCAGCTTTTAGTAAAAATGTAGTCAAGAAGGATATCTCTAATGAATAAAAAGGAGCACCTTTTTTACGAGCATGATTTATAATTGTAAAGCTTCAAATAAAATATTTTAAATTTATATTCATCTATGATATTTAATTGCTTATTAAAGCCTTATTAAAGCCCTGGGACCTTTACACAGGCCTTTCACAGGGTCTCCTCCTACATATGTTTCATAACTCAGCTGCCTTTCCTGACTTCCCTGAAAATACTCTCTAAAAGTTGTCCCTTCTTTGACGCAAAGTCCATGCTGGTTTTTGTTTTGTTTTGTTTTGATCAACCTTTGCTGGGTTACTGTATTCATCAGATGTATAAAATTATAAAATTTAGAACATTTGGAGCCAAAGAAGAAGTTAACTATATTAACACTTCCGTCCATGCCTAGAAGCTGACTCCAGTTTTTGGAAAGTTGGAAATTAATGGTTGAAATTGGTGCCCTTGTATTAGTAGCAACATGCTTTAAATAGCCATACAGAAACTGCGCTGAACGCTGGCATGAAGCCATCAGTTCTTTAGGTCCCTCTCCTGAGTCCTATAATCACTTTGTAAGAGACTCAAAATTATGCATACCTAGGCCATGAAATACACCCTTCCTTCTATTTTCTTCAATTTTCCAATTGTATTTCTCCTCCATTTGCCCAGATATAAGAAGTGAAATCTTTCCATCTCTGGGGGTGGGGGGGGGGGGAAGAAACAAAGTTTTTGTTCTGTAAATCAGGTTAAATTGTGACTGGGTAATTGATATATTTGGTGCTGAAAAATCTGACACAATATGAGATTAGCCCTCACTATTTGAAAAGATTTCCCTTTCCAAGTCAAATGTTAAGCGTGGTGATTTTAAAACCTTTGCACATTCTAGTATGGTACAGCAACAGTTTTTGATTAGCTCTTATGTGTGTGACCTAGGCATTTAATTCCACCCTTCCAACTATCTGCTTTTAGAAATGTGCTACCTTCCTTCTGCATTGAAGAACAAATGTGACTTTTGAAACAGGTCCACTGCTCCATTTTATTAAATAGAATGGGTGGTAAATGTGACAGTAAGTCTCTTTAAAGATTCACTCTGGCATGGCAAACGTCGTAAATGTGAGTTAACATTCTGGAGACTAGCCTTCACAGATAGCGGATATGCAGAGTAAAATAGGATGCATCTGCTGGAGGCGTACCCGCCTTCCTATCAAGCCAGAGAAAGACAGAATCATTATTCTTCTGGCAAAGTGAATACCTAGAAAAGAGCCCTGGTGTGCATTTTCAATTCTGGGTAAATATCTTCTTCGTAAACTAATCACTTAACACATCTCTATCTAAAGACCAATCTCTCTCATTAAAAACTAAAGAACCATGCTTAGTCCCTAATTCTGTTTAGTTAGAAAATTGAATTACTTTATGCTTTAATTCTCCATTTGTCTTTAGCAATTCATAGCCAAAGGCAGAAATAAATGATACTGTGGAAACGTATAACTGTTGAGGCATTTATAATATCCAATAGGAACTGTTAGGATATAAGGGGAAAGTAGTTAATTATGGAAAATAATATTCCACTAAATATCAAGACAGCTTTCCTTCCAGAGATATTTATTTTTAGATTTTTCATTGGTATATATTAATTGTACAAAGGGGTTTCATTGTTAAAATTTCAGGCATGCAGATAATGTACTTTGATTATATTTATCTTAACTCATAGAGACATCTAACAATGCTTCACTCAGTGATACTTAGTGTACAAGGAGAGAGATGAAATAATCTTGATGATTTATATTTTATGATATGATATAGAATCCATTGAAAAAATCATCATTTTCATCTTCAGGGATGTAGGATATATAATTATCATCCAATTTATAGGTACAGAACTAACGCCTAGAGAGACTAAGTGAACTTACCCAAAGACTCAGAGCCGATGATGAGGGTAATGAACTCAATTCATCTTGGACTGAAATCAGTAACACTAGCACTATATTCATATGCATAATGAAAAGAGAATAGTAAACTCTTAGATTGTTTTAAAATGAGGTGTTAAACCAGGCACCCATGGTTCATGTCTATAATTCTAGCTACTCAGGAAGCAAAGATCTGAGGATCATGGTCCCAAGCCAGACTGGGCACAAAAGTTCGTGAGAGTCTTATCTCCAGCTAATCTTCAAAAAGGCACAAAATGGAGCTGTGGTTCAAATGGTAGAGTGCTACCCTTAAGCACCAAAGCTCAGGAACAACACTCCTGCCCTGAGTTCAAGCCTTAGGTCCAACACACACACACACACACACACACACACACACACACACACACACACACACACACACACACATTAGGTAAGAAAAATATAGGATAAATTTAATCAAAGTATATTATATATGCATGTGTGTGAAAATACTACATTCAAAACCCTTTGTACAATTAATATACACTGGAAAAAATAAGTAATGAAATACTACTATTGATTTTAACAACTGGGTTTTATTTCTACTTTTGTGTTAAAATACAAATGTGGTTAATACTCAAATTACATATGTAGAAATGCAGGTAAATTGAGGAACAAAGTGCAACATAAATAAAAGTGAATTAATGAACAGTGGTTATTGATTATAGTGCTTGAAAGATATCTAAAATACCTTAATTCTAAGGATAAACTCCAGACATGCATTGAATCAAATCTAGGCACAGATGCAAACGAACTTTAATGTATAATATGCAATCAATTATTCTAGATGTGAAGCCAAATGTGGGACGTTCAGAATGAAAGCTGTGGCCTTTTAGATTTGGTAACAACAGTATCACACAATGAGCATTCACACGAAGCTGATTTCTTATAAACAATAAGCATTCTTCAGTGTATTTTTCCCCCAACATTGTGTTTACTCTTTCAGACAACAGTTTCTCAAGACATAGTACCAACTTAAGACTAATTTAATCTCCAAAAATATGCAAAGCCCTCCAGGAGAAGATTTCATTGTCAGAAAAGCAATGCAAATTCTTTTACTTCTTCGTTGTTCTTTCATTTTTATTACCTTGCCTTAGCTCATGCCATGTTTTGTCTCATGCTGATTTACAAGAACCTGAAAAAAGGAGTTTAAAAAAAAAGAAACAACTATTCAGAAGGCAAGAAATGCAGAACCCGCCGCTTTTATAGAGGAATAATCAAAACATTTAGATGTCTGTCTGTTAACTGCTTAAAGGATTGAACATCAAAATAACAGTCAGTCAAGTGTTCCAAGAATTCTGTTTCTGCGTTTTTGAATCACTCTTTCCCTGAAAGTTGCAAGCCATGATCAATTCACTGATGCTTTTATATATATCTATAGCTAGGCATGCCCATGTTCCTCCCGTGTTTAGTTCAGTAGCCCTTCAGCAAGTGTCTCAACCATAAACACACTCCTTTCCTGCCCACATGCATTTGGCCCACTTCAGATGATCACCTGGCAGCTGCTTCAGCATCCTGCTGCCATCCATCCTCCACATGTATCAGCCCAATGGAGCTACATTAAAGTGAGCAGGGCTTCACTGCGGGGAGATTGGCTGCTCGCCAGGACTTCATTATGAGTGATCCTTCATACCTCTCATGTTTCATAGGTTCTTGAGTGACATTGAATCAGGTTTTCAAGAAATTCAGTGGAGAGTTGTGGCAAGCCCACGTTTCACTGCCTTCTGTCTGGAGATGTCAAGCATGACTGGTGATGGGTATATCCTTCCCAAAAGGAACGTGTCTATAGGCAACCTAGTATTTCTAATTCTCTACACTAACACGATTTGGCAAGGGGAGTGGTTAAGTACATCTGCTTAGCAGAAAAGTATCTTATCTCAATCCTGAGTGATGTTGTGTTAAACTACTCTGATATTGAAGCTTTAAGTTTACTGATATTTGCCTAAAGTGTTTATACGAGTTCTGAGTTATCGCTGTAGAACTCTTTTATGTGTAATGGGAGCTACTGTTGGTTATAGAAATGACTGATGGGGAAAGTTTCCATTTTCTTTACACAGTCTCCATTTATATGTCTAAAGATCACAAGCTCCTGAACCTCAGAGCAAGCCCTGAGTGTATCAGAGAATAGGACAGAGTAGAACAGAATATTGAGAGAATGGAATGGAATAGAATAGAATAGAATAGAATAGTATTCAAATGTTTTTTGTTTTTTTTCCTTTCATACAATTGTTTCTATCATATTTATGAGATGATTTCTATGTTGTTTTGTATGTCCCCCCCCCACAATATAACTCATACTTTCACTGTTTTTGATGTTGGTATAATTTGTGGAGGGGAAGGGAAAAAAGAAATTGTTTAACTAGGGATACAGGTGGACCCATTGCAACAATGAGATGTGCAAGTTGTTATGTCAAAAAAGGAACTTAACAACTTTGGTGGGGGGTGGGAGGAGCACCGGCTGGGGGGAGGGGAGGAGTAAGGGAAGGGATGGGAAGGGGAAACAACGAGGAGGCAACAATGCTTGATAAGAAATGTACTCGTTATCTTGCCCATGTAATTGTAACTCCTCTGTATGGTATTCTCACAATTAAAAAAAAATATTGAGAGTTATGCACTGGCTTGAGGAGAACTGATTGACCTAGTCACTTTCTGGGCTGGTCTCAGGTCTTACAAGATGCTGTCCAACATTCCTTCACTCATCATAGAGAAGGAGGGTGTGCAAGTTTCCTGATTCTTAGCTGATTATTAGCGTACAGATTTGAGTTTTCAATCCTTACAGCACACCTACTAGGATGCAGTTTCTAGAATCTAGGAGCTAGGACTCTGTGCTTTCGGGCTCAGTATGACCATTCAACTCTGTCAGCAAGAAGAGGCTGGGGGCGGGGCAAAGGGGAAAGGGGTGCTTATGTTTTTTATACAGTTTGGGGAATAGAGCTTGGTCATGCCCAGCAGTCAATATGTGCTACGAGAATTTCATACATCTTTTCAGAGCCATAGGATTGTCAGTACTGTCAGTTAAATTCCTTAGTTATTCTTATCTTTAGGTCTTCAGCCTTGAAGGAGGGCAAGCTATGTTAGAGAACACCAGGTTTAAGACTAGTACTCTTCGAATGTCCCATGTCCATGGACAGAATTGAGCAGGAGCCTAATCAAATATAATAATAATAATAATAACAATAATAAGGCAGAAAGTCCAAATCTTGTCCTGTATTTAATTAACCACAGGATAATTATGCTCAAGTGAGAAGTCAGTGCTTTTTTAGCTAACGCAGTCTCTAAGGACCTGTTAGAGATTACCTAAAAGATGATATTCATACATATATTTTGGCTGATCATAGTTACTGGTATCAATCAACAGAAAAGAAATGATTTTTCAAAGCACAGCCTTGTAAACTTTAAAGAATGATGTTTTATTTCTGCATAGAACTTCATGTATTTACAACATTTCCCCGTGTCCCTATCATCTGTTCCTCATGTTTCAGTCATTGTAGGGAAGCCAAGGCAAGAGGTATGTTTCTTGCACCAGTTTATAGGTGGGAAAATAAGAACTTCATACATGTGTATTTTCAAAGATTCTTTGATAAGTATCAGGCTTAAATGATTTTCATGGTTTCAAAAATCTCAGCTCAGGTTTCAGTAGCATTTTAGTTCTTACAAAATAGCAAAGAAGTCCTGTAGCAATCTGACACAAGAACTCACAGAATCATTGAGAGTTAATGACAGTAAAGCCCTAGTTCCATTGAACACAGAAGCTTTTTTGTTTGTTTTGTTTTTAAGTTCTGGTCTTGGGATTTAAACACAGGGTCTAGGGACTGTTCCTGCACTCTTTTGCTCAAACTAGTACTCTATCACAGTTCTACTTTCTATCTCCCACCCTTCCTTCCTTCTTTCTTCCTTCCTTCCTTCCTTCTTCCCTTCCTACTTTCCTTCCTTTCCTTCTTCCCTTCCTTCTTCCTTCCCTCCCTTCCTCCCTTCCTCCCTCTCTTCCTTCCTTCCTTCCTTCCTTCTTCCTTTCTTCCTTTCTTCTTTCTTTTTAGCTAATTAGAGGAAAATATCACAGGGACTTTCCTGCCTGGGCTGGTTTTGAACTATGATCTTCAGATCTCAGCCTCCTGAGTAGCTGAGATTACAGGTATGAGTTACCAGCCTCTTGCTAGAAAAATATTTTAATCTATATATGTAATGCTCTTAAGAATACTGTATATAGGACTGCTTACATTACCATAAAATTTAAAGAGATTAGTGTGCTGCATTCATATGTTCAATCTCTGTGGGAATGGGACAATCTATAATGTTAGTTTACACCCTTATTTTACGTTGTCTTTGTTTTTAGATGAAACATAAGTCAGTGAATCTTAACAAATAATGCAATATTCATTCACAATGATCGCTTAGAAAGTATATCAAGTACACTAAATTACTTGTGAATTTCTGGCATAGCATATCAACACTGAATTGGTAAATATAACCACTGTTTCTACTGAAGTTTTTAGCAATGCTTGACTAGTCATTAAATATTTTTTGTGTAATATTCTGAAAAATTCAATAGAATGGGGACTATGATTTATATTTTATGTGACTAACATTGCCAATCCATGTGAAACTCAGATACACTACTTTTCCAACACTCCTCAAAAACAGTGATGATTAAGACATCTCAAAAAAGGTGAAGAAACAATGACGAATGTAAGGTGACCTCAGAGGAAGTCAGTTCTAAACACATCAGAAAATGTATGGTCCAAATTTTAAACTATGTATTTTAGTGTATGGACAAGGTAGGGTTCAGATACTAGAAAACCTGATATATCAATAAAAGTAATTTTATGTATGTTCATCATGCATAAAACTATATTTTGTCATTCAGGGCCTGTACATTTTCTGAATAACTAGAATTCTCTAATTAATATGTATTTGAGGACAATCATCCATTTGTCAAGTCAGAAGGAATGTAGCTTCTTCTTCTTCTTTGTTTCTTTTCTTTTTTCCCATCTTTTATAGTGGTACTAATAGTTGAACTCAGGGCCTTTGCTGTTACAAGTTACATAGTATCCAATTGATCCAGTCCTCCAGTCCCTTTCTGGGTTAAAGATTATGGAGGTAGAGTTTCACTATTTCATGCTTAGGCTGGCCTGGGCTTTGAACCCATTACTTGTTTTTCTCTGTGTTGAGATGCCAACACACACCACTGCTTCCAAGCTCTGTGATTCCTCATAGTTGGGATAACAGGGTAGCATTGCCACATTCAACTGTTGAATCAGATGAAGTATGGCAAATTTTCACGCCAGGGCTAGCCTGAAACTATGAAACCCCCAATCTTGATCTCTTAAACAGTTTGGATAATATCTTGATCCACAGAGCTCAAGAAACATCAACTTACATATAGCATAAATTAACAACAGACAAGGTTGTGATAATTGTGATAATTTCTCTTATAAGGAAAAGTGATTCTTTCTAACAAATTGACAGCTGATGTGTCATGCTGTATCTTATGAAAGAAATAGAGATGATAAAAAACTGATATAGGGGAACTTGGAGAATATGCTGGAGGAAAAATGCCACAGTAGGATAAGGGATTCTCCTGGGGATCAAAGCAGAAGTTTTGGTTACTGGTTCTGCCTATGTAGTCTACCTTCTGCCCAAGAAAAAGGCTAGATAAGACAACTGTAGAGAGTCTTTTGAAACCTGGATGACCAAGACTAGATGGATGCTAGTAATCAAAACAACAGTGGTTCCACTGGAAGCCTCACGTGCAGACACAGAGATAAGCAGCTATCCTCATGGAGAATAGTGTTTGTCTTTCCTCTTCTTTGTGTATGAAAACAACCCACATTATTTACAGTGCTTGGAATTGCTGACCATAAAATGAACACAAGTTTGAAGCCCAAGAAACTGAGTTTATCCTTTTTTTAAATAAGTTTTTATGGTGAAAATACTGTACAGAGGGGTTACAGTTACATGAGCAAGGTAATGAGTACATTTCTTATCAAGCAATGTTGCCTCCTTTGTTTTTTAACATATGAGAGTAACAGTATACTCAGGAATAATGAGTTTAATACATACACCACATTGCACAATTCAGCTTGGCTAGTCAGGGCTGGCTAATGCAGGTTATTCATTAAGCTCTAATAGAAAGAGAGCTTCTTAAGGCAACAGTAATGTATTAAAGATATTTGAAGCCCAACTACATTGAACAGTAATTGATATACTGTATCTGCTTTAGAAGTGTTATGTTAACTTTTTAAGGATATGTGATTAAATCAGAATTTTCACTGAATAGGGAGCCACATCACTGACATCATTAAAAATATAGCAATAATCAGACTTTGAGGATTGTAGTGATCACAATAAACAGAAGGCAAATATGTACAAACTCTCTGCTTCAGAAAATTATTTATTTTAAATTCATGACTTTTTAAAGCACCTGTGTTTATTATGCTAGTGATAAATTTTAAAGCGCTAGTGTTTGTTACAACTAGTGATAAGTTTTAGGTATCCTCTCAGATTTTCTCAAACTTTCAAAATACAGAGGATAAAAATTTGGTATTGATATTCCTCCAGCACTGTTCTTTCTGTTAAAGATCATTTTATTATTCGAGGGCTTTTTATTGTTACATATGAATTTTTAGATTGAGCTCTTCTCATTTTTGGCATACAGAAAAGCCATTGATTTTTGTGGGTTAATTTTATACCATGTTAATTTGCCAAAGATTCAAATCAGCTCAAGTAATTTGGGAGTGGAGTCCACGGGATTCTTTAAATACAAGATCATGTCATATGCAGAGAGGGAGATTTTTACTTCATCTTTCCCAATTTGGATCTTCCAGCACTGTTCTTTCTGTAAAGGATTGTTATTGTTTAATATGAATTTTTGGATTGCTTCTTCTATTTCACTGAAGAATGAGTTTGGAATATTGATAGATATCACATTGAATTTGTAGATAGCCTTTGGAAGTATTGCCATTTTCATGATGTTGATCCTTCTAATCCAGGAGCATGGGAGGTTTTTCCACTTTCCAAGTTCTGCTTTGGTTTCTTTTTTCGAGGTTTTAAAGTTTTCATCATAGAGGTCTGTCACTTCTTTAGGTAAGTTGACTCCAAGTATTTTATTTTTTGTGGGACTCTTACAAAAGGAGTTGCTTTCCTGATTTCAACTGTGCTCTTCTCATTATTGGCACAGAGGAAAGCCACTGATTTTTGAGAGTTAATTTTATACCCTACTACCTTGCCAAAGTGTCAAGTCAACTCGAGTAACTTGGGGGTGGAGTGTGTGGAATTCTTTAAATACAAGATCATGTCAACTGAAAAGAGGGAGAGTTTTAATTCATCTTTCCCTATTTGGATCCCCTTTATGTTTACATCTTGTCTTATTGCTATAGGTAGGCATTCTAATACTAAATTGAAGAGAAGTGGAGAGTGGACATCCTTGTCTTGTTCCTAAATTTAGAGGAAATGGCTTTAGTTTTTCAACATTAAGTATAATGCTGGCTGTAGGTTTGTCATATACAGCCTTTATTATATTGAGGAACGCTCCATGGATTCTTAATTTTTCCAGAACCTTGATCATAAAGGGATGTCGGATCTTGTCAAATTTATTTTCTGCATCTATGGAGATAATCATATGGTTCTTATCCTTGCTCTTGTTGGTGTGATGAATTATATTAATTGATTTGCATATTCTGAACCAGCTTTGCATCCCTGAAATGAATCCTGTTCGATCGTGGTGTATGATTTTTTGGATGAGTTGTTGAAGTCATTTGGCTAAAATTTTGATGAGAAGCTTTGCATCAATGTTTATCAAAGAAATGGGTCTATAGTTATCTTTCTTTGATGAGTCCCTTCCTGGTTTTGGGATGAGGGTTATGATGGCTTCATAGAAATAGTTCGGTAGTGAACTTTTTCTTTCAATTTCATTGAAGAGTTGGAGGAGTATTGGTGTGAGTTCTGCTTTGAAGGCCGTGTAGAATTCTGCTGGAAATCCATCTGTCCTGGACTTTTCTTAGTTGGAAGGTCTCTTACTGCTGTTTCTATTTTGATGCTTGATATGGTTCTGTTAAGTTGGTTTAACTCATCTTGGTTTAGTTTTTTCAGGTTGATACGTGCTAGGAAATCGTCCATTTCTTCCAGATTCTCAAACTTATTAGCACAGAGGTTTGAGAAGTATTTCCTTATAATGTTCTTAATCTTGGTTGTTTCTGTGGCAATATTTCCATTCTCATCTCTGAATTTGCTTATCTGGGTGTGTTCTCTTCTTTTTGTGACAAGATTTGGTAAGAGTATGTCAATTTTATTATATTTTTCAAAGAACCAACTCTGTTTTGATGATTCTTTCTTTCTTCCTTCCTTCCTTCCTTCTTTCTTTCCTTCCTTCCTTCCTTCCTTCCTTCCTTCCTTCCTTCCTTCCTTCTTTCCTTCCTTCCTTCCTTCTTTCCTTCTTTCCTTCCTTTCTTTCTTTTTTCCTTTCTTCCTTTCTTCCTTTTTTTGTCGGTTGTGGGGCTTGAAATTTTGGACCTGGGCACTATCGCTCAGCTCTTCAGCTCAAGAAGAGCATTCTACTGCTTGAGCCACAGCACCACTTCTGGTTTTCTAGTGGTTTATTGGAGATAAAAGTCTCACGGACTTTCCTGGATGGGTTGTCTTTGAACCTTGATCCTCAAATCTCAGCCTCCTAAGTAGCTAGGATTACAGTCATGAGCCACCAGCACCCAGCTCTGTTTTGTGGATTCTTTCTATGTTTTTTTTTTATTCTAATTCGTTTCATTCTAATTTAATTTTAATTATTTCTTTCAATCTACTGCTCTTTTTTCAAGAAGGTTCAGATATCTCATTAAATTGTTAGTTTCAGATTTCTCCAATTTGTTGATGTAGGAACTCAGAGCTACAAACTTGCCTCTGAGTACTGCCTTTGCTGTGTCACAGAGGATCTGGTAATTTGTGTGTTCAATTTTGCTGACTATCATGAACATTTGAATTTCCTTTCTAATCTCTTCCATGATCCACTGGTGGTTCAACAGTGTATTGTTCAGCCTCCAGGTGTTACAGGACTGTCTTTGGTGGCTTTTGGTGTTGAGCTCTAATTTTATTCCTTTGTAGGCTGAGAGAATGCAGGGCCTAACTTCCATGTTTCTGAATTTGGACAAGTTTGCCTTGTGACCTAAAATTTGGCCTATTTTGGAAAATGATCTGTGTGTTGCTGAGAAGAACATGTATTCTGATGGTGCTGGGTGAAATATTTAGTAGATGTCAGTTTAATGTAGTTGGTGTATGCAGCTGCTTAGATCTGCAGTTTCTCTGTTGAGTTTTTGCCAGGTTGATGTATCTATCTACTGGGGATAGAGTGTTTTATAGTCCCCAACAATTAATGTCTTTGGATTTATGTAAGATGTGAAGGAAAGTAGTGTTTCTTGAATAAATTTGGGTGTTCTGTTGTTTGGTAAATAGATATTTAGAATTGTAATATCCTCCTGAAGGAGAGATCTCTTAATTAGTATGTAGCTGCCTTCTTTACCTCTTCTCACTAATTTTAGTTTGAAGTTTATTTTATCTGATATTAGGATTGCAACTCCTGTCTGTTTATGGGAGCTGTTTGTTTGATAGATTTTATTACAGCCTTTCACATTTAGAATATGTTTTTTAATATGTTATTACTGTAAAAATACTGTACAGAGGTGTTACTGTTACATGAGCAAGGTAATGAGTACATTTACTATCAAGCATTGTTACCTGCTCCTTTGTTTTTCCCCTACTATCCCTATGGGCAGGGTGTGACTCTTGAAGGTATCAGATAGAAGTATCTTGCTTTTTAATCCAACTAGACAGTCTATGTCACTTATTGGAGAGTTAAGACTATTAATATTAAGAATTAGGACTGAGAGGTGTTTGGTAGTTCCTGACATGTTATTCATATTTTTGACAATTGGGTTCTTCCTATGGTTCTTGGATTCTCAGTTTGGGTGCAGTTTCTTGGCCTTTATCATGCTGTTGTTGGTTTTCTATGTGCAGGAAATCTTTAAGTGTCTTTTGTAGGGCTGGTTTGGTGGAGATATATTGTTTCAGTTTTTCTTTGCTATGAAAGGCTTTTAATAGACCTTCAGTTATGAAGGAGAGTTTAGCTGGGTACAATATTCTTGATTGATAGATTTTGTCTTTAGTGGGTGGCATACATAATTCCAGGCTCTCCTTGCTTTAATTGTCTGTGCTGAGAAATCTGACGTTATTCTAATTGATTTCCCTTTATAGGTAACTGATCTTTTCTCCTTCATAGCTTTAAGGATCTTTTCCTTGGTCTGAATTGATCCTGTGTGGATTATAATATGATGGTGAGATGTCCTGTTCTGGTCTGGTCTATTTGGGGTTCTAAAAGCTATCTTTTTGCATGTTTGGGAAGTTCTCTGCTAGGAGCCTGTTAAATACTTTCTGTCTCAAGGTGCTCCTCTATTCTGAGTATCTTCAGATTAGGTCTTCTGATGGTGTCTTCTAAATGTTGAAAAGATCATAGTAATCAAAACAACTTGGTACTGGCCCAAGAACAGACCTGAGGGCCAATAGAATAGAACGGAAATCCAAGAAATGAACCCACAAACCTATAACCACTTAATTTTCGATAAGGGAGCTAAAAAAAAATAGAATGGAAGAAAGCCTCTTCAGTAAATGGTGCTGGCAAAATTGGTTAATCACATGTAGAAAACTAAAGCTAGATCCTTACATATCACTTTCCATCAGAACCAACACCAAATGGATCAAAGACCTCATAGTCAAAGCAGGCACACTGAAACCATTACAGGAAGGAATAGGAGAAACCCTAGGTCTCCTTGGCACAGGTCTAAATTTTCTTAATAGAGATCCTGAAACACAAAAAAACAAAGAAAGATTGGACAAATGGGATTGCATGAAGCTGCAGAGCTTTAGCATGGCAAAGGACATAGCTAGCAAGATCAATAGAAAGCCCACAGATTGGGAGAAAATCTTCACTATCCATACAATGTACAAGGGTCTCATATCTAAAACATACTTGGAATTCAAAAAATTAAATCTCTCAACAACAAATCTTCAAAAACACAACTGCCCGATAAATAAGTAGGCTAAAGACTTAAAGAGAAACTTCTTTGGAGAGGAAAGAAGGATGGCCCATAGACACATGAAGAAATGCTCAACCTCTCTAGCCATAAAAGAAATGCAATCAAAACAACATTGAGATTCCATCTCACACCAGCTAGAATGGCTGTAATCAGAAATCTAATAACAACAGATGCTGGAAGGGATGTGGACAGAAGGGAACTCTTCTGCATTGCTGGTGGGAGTGTAACCTTGTTCAATCACTTTGGAAAGTAATATGGAGGTTCCTCAAAAGATTACACATAGAGCTACCCTATGACCCAGCAATCCCACTTTTGAGCATTTATCCAAATGATTACAAACAAGGCCATAATAAGGCTACAGCACAACTATGTTTATTGCAGCATTATTTACCGTAACTAAGATGTGGAACCAACCCAGATGCCCCTCAGTAGATGAATGGATCAAGAAAATGTGATATATATGTGTGTGTGTGTGTATATATATATATATATATATATATATATATATATATATATAGTGGAATTCTATGCCTCCATCAGAAAGAATGACACTGTCTCAAATTTTATGAAATGGAAAGACTTGGAAAAAATTATATTAAGAGAAGTAAGCCAGGTGCAAATGAACATAGGTCCCATGGTTTCCCATATTTGCAATAACTTGTATATGTGTAGGACAAACAGAAAAGATCAAAAGCTATGTACATATGGCCATGTAAGATGATGTTAAGCAAAATGAACCCAAGATAGGGACTCAAATACCTTTTTTCTTTCTTGCTATCATTTCTAACATATTTATAATGTACCACGTGATTTTTTCAATGCTTTCTATGTCCTTCCCCCATGGTATAACCTATTTTCACTGTATTTGAAGTTGGTCCCCCGCATCTTGTATATGCACTTCTCTAATTCGGTGAGGGGAAGGGAAAAAACAAAATGCTTAAATAAGGATACAAGTTGACAAATTGCAATAATGAGATGTACAAAAAACTATGTTGAAAACGAAATTTACAATTTCGGCTAGGGATGGGGGGAGTTGTGGAGGTAGGAGGGAAGGGGTTGTAGGGGGAAAACAAAAGAGGAAATTTACTCATTACTCATTACCTTTCTCATGTAACTGTAATCCCTCTGTGCAGCATTTTTACAATGAAAAACATACAAAAAAAGAGAAATCCAACTTTAAAAATACAGAGGTATATACACTGTAATGCAGAATAGTGAACATATAAGTGAATTTCCAATTAAGAAAACAAAATATAATACTTATTATATTGAATTCATAAATTGCTAATTATCTTTTTATGCCCAAGAAGTTATGAAATAAAACTTTCAGAAGTGACTATGAAGCAACTTCTATTCATGTGACTTCAGCATTTTAAATGTTTTGGCATATTATATTAAAACTGTAGTATGAGTTTTAAAATTATTTGAGGGAGACAGATTCTAGGGAAAAACTTTTGGTGAGAATTATACATTTTGAAATGTGACTCTGGTGCTTACATTGAGAGGTCTTGTTTCTGTAAATGTTGATATAAAAGTGAGTTTTGCTGCATTTCTATTTATTTTAAAAATATAATTTGAACACTTTAAAATGGACTTCATTTGCTAAAGTATTAGGACCTTAGTAATTTAAATTGCTCCAAGTTTGTCACCCAACCCTTTTGAACATTTTAAAGAACTTTTCTTTAATGTTATTCACAGTAAAATTTAGTCATTTCCTCTCCAAACTTTTAGAAGTAGTATGATACATTTTATGCTATTGCTTATAGGGAAGAAATGTGATCTCTTTTCCCTGAATAGAAATAATCATGTTTTATTTGATTTTAAAGTTGGTATGATTCCCCAGCATTGGAAAATTATAAGCTCTAAGAATAACAAGTCTACCAAATCTCTCATGAAATCTTCATAAATTTGCATGTGATCAGAGAAATTCACTTTCTGTTTTCCATTGTCCTATTTCTTATGGAGAAAGAATTTCCAGTTTGAAACAGAGGTGACACTCATAGAAATGATTATATTTAGTATAAGGTTAAATGAAGCATGGTGCATCTGTTTTCTCACAGATACTAATTTCTCCATATATCACTTTCATTAGCCTTTACTGTGTCTCCTTTTATAAGCATAATCTTTACTTAAATACTAAGTACAATTTTATTTATTTATTTTTTTAATTTTATTTTATTTTATTTGAGAACATACTGTACAGAGGGGTTACAATTACATGGGCAGGATAATGCATACATTTCTTACCAAGCATTGCAGCCTCCTCCTTTGTTTACCCTTCACCTCCCTTCCCAGCCTCCCCCCTACCCCCCACCCAATCATATCCCCCCTCCCACACCGACATTGTAAAGCTGGTTTTGACATGACATTTTGTACTTCTCATTGTTGCAACAGGTCCACCTGAATCCTTAAACGACTTGTTTGTCCCCGTCTCCTCCACATGTCCACATGTTATACTGACATCAAATATAGTGAAAGCAGGGGTTACACTGTGGGGGAGGGACATACAAAGCAACAAAGAAATAATCTTATAAATGCGTTAGAAACACATGCATGAAAGAAACAAAAACATTAAAATACATATTTGAGGGTTCGTTTTCCTAACATCACATTATCTGACTTTTTCCGCTTGACTCATACCTATACTAGATACTGCAAATAAGGGAAACCATGGGACCTATGTTTCTTTGGGCCTGGTTTCTAAGTACAATTTTATATGGCATCCCTCACTTAATTTTCCCATGCATTGACACTCTAATCAGCAGACATAACCTACGATATTATTAGCACCAAGAATCATGTGACCATTAGAAAATAATATACTACCTAATGATGAAATATATCAGGTTTATAACTGTTACTTCCTTTTCTAATTTCCTATGAACCAATAATATAAATATAATAGCTTGAGGTGCATGTCATAGCCAGTTGTTAAATAGTCAAGAATCAAGGGGACTATTAGTAGCCTAAAATCTGACAGGATAGAGGACTGTTTAATATACAAATCCTATGTATCAGTTTTTGTTTGAGTCACTTTAGCTCCATACCAATGCTAAGTAATATTGCTAACTGTTACATCTCAGATATGTACATCTCCAAAATTTCTTTACATTTTTCCATAATTAATTTTGTTCATTCAGGTCTTTACTATGTATTACCCAGATTGTTCATAGGTGTTATCGTTTCTGGCCAATCACATTAACACCTAGATTTTTCCCTTATCTTTTTACTCCTTATTTTCTCTGTAATTCACTCTTGTTTATGAATTACCTTTCATCATAATCAGCTTGGACTATAATAACAAAATACCTTAGGTTTTGTGTCTTATATTACAATATTTTTTCTTTTTTTTGGGGGGGGGGTCCGGTTGTGGGGCCTGAACTCTGGGCCTGAGTGCTGTCCCTCAGCTCTTCAGCTCAAGGCTAGCGCTCTACCACTTGAGCCACAGCACCACTTCTGGCTTTTTTCTTTTTGCTTATGTGGTGCTGGGGAATCGAACCCAGGGCCTCATGCATTGCAAGGCAAGCACTCTACCACTGAGCCACCTTCCCAGCCCTACAATATTTTTTCTTACAGTTTTGGAGAGTATAAATTCAGGGCAGTATCCTCAGATTCAAATAAGGTCTCTCAGGTTGTAGACAATCATATTCCCTTTGTATCTTATGGCATATGAAAAGGATGTGCTAGATATCTGGCTCCTCCTGAGAGCATAATCCTATTCAGGAAATCTTCCTTCTCATGATCAAAAAACTTCCAAGGCCCCACATCTAAGTATCATTAAATTGGAGATTAAATTTCCACACATTAATTTTGGCAAGGTGCAAACATCCAGTCCACAGTATGCCTTCAGATGTATAGCTGAACGATGAGTGAATATACTCATCTTCACCATATCCAGCGGATGGTTCTGCTTTGACTTTCAATGGTCTCTCTCTCATAGGACTGATGGTGCTCTTTCAAACATAGGAGGGCTTTAGGACTTATGCAACAACCTGCACACTTATGTGGTGTGTTTCCAGAAAGGTCTGTATCTCGTTCTGTGAGATGAAGTTTTGCTATCAAGTCCATCTTTTTTCTAAAATTATTTTTCCTGTTGTTTGTGTTTATCTTTAATATTTTAACACTCAGTAGATGTACAAAGAGTTACCATTTAAGAAAGCATATTATGAATACAATGCATCTCCATGTTTCCATTTCAATATTCTCACTCTCCCTTCCCAACTGGCCCCTTCCCTCACTTTCCTTCTTTTTAAAATTTAAAATCTTAATTTTTTAAATTGTATTAGAAAGGTGATGTACACAGAGGTTACAGTTACATATGTAAGGTAATGTAAGGTAACATTTCTTGTTGAACAGTGTTACCCCCTCCCTCTTTTTCTCCAGCTTTCCCTCCCTCCAGATTCTCCTCTCTCCCCAAGTTCTCCCATTTTCCCTCACCTTCAATTCCCTCCCCCAACCCCTGCAAAGTTGTAAAGTCGTTTTATTTTTGCCGGTCCTGGTGCTTGAACTCTTGGCCTGAGCGCTGTCCCTCAGCTCTTCAGTTCAAGGCGAGCACTCTACCACTTGAGCTACAGCGCCACTTCGGGTTTCTGGTGGTTTATTGGAGATAAGAGTTTCACGGACTTTCCTACCTGGGCTGGCTTTGAACCGTGATCCTTAGATCTCAGCCTCTTGAGTAGCTAGGATTACAGATGTGAGCCACTGGTGCCCAGCATAAAGTTCATTTTTACCATATTGTCTTGAGTATCACTGTTGCATTGGTTCACAATTTGTCCTTTGTCTCACCATTTTGTTAGTCCTCTTTCCTTCCCCAAATCAGATAGATGTATGTACAAGACACAGGGTACCAAAATACAAAAAACAAAAACAGAACAAACAGACAAACAAAAACAGTGATGACAGGGGATAAACCAAAGAACAAAAAACAATGAAAGAAAAAGACACAACTTCATGCAGTATATTAAATAAAAAAGAAAAAAAATCCTTTATGTTTCCATATCTTGGAGTTCATTTCTATTGCATCATTGTAAACTCACCATTTCCCTTATTTTTCTTATTTTCGTAGGATGCACATTAAATTTTTTTGTTATATTCTTCCCACTTTTCCTATTCATTCATCTACCCCTCTCAGCCTTGGCTCTATCCCAAGTACCTTTGTTACTATACTTATCAGTCCCAGGGATTTTTAGAGTTCTGCTTTTCTGTTTCTCGTTAACCAATTAGAAATAGCTACTAATCCTCTACATTAAACTTCCTTAATAAATTATGTTGTTTCTCTATCACAAAAGGATCTTGACCTGTTACTTTGGGAGATAATCTAGTCAGTTAAAAATGACTGAGAGAAAATGTCCAATTATTTTTGTATTATACCTCATTAGTCATTAGAGAGAAGTGAAAATTATATGATACTACTTTTCACCTGCTGGAATGAATATTGTAAAAATATTACACCCCCATTGAGAAGAAATTAGTGCAGCTGAAAATTCCATATGTTAGTAATGATAACATAAATGGGCAATAATGTTAAGGAAATAGTTGATGTTTTCTTACATGTTTCTCATAGTGCTGAGAAAACATTTCCACTTTGAAGTAATTAATTATATTAATTAATTAATTAATGTATACACATATTGATTTGTGGGTAAATACACGGATACTGGCTATTGATTATTTCAATATGGTAATAATATGAATATCCACAGACAGTAGTGTATGCATTTAATTCAATTGCCATTGGCAATAAATTGAAATGAAGTAATAATATATTCAATATGGCAATTCTCCATAATGTCACAGTGCAAAAATCACCTATCACAAAAGAACGTTGCAATTTCATTTTATAGTGAATTTTAAAAAACCATAATAAATAACTACACTATCCCAGTTAGAATGGCTATAATCAAGAACTCTAACAACAGATGCTGGAGGGGATGTGGAAAGAAGGGAACCATTGTTAGTGGGAGTGTAAACTTGTTCAATCACTTTGGAAAACAGTATGGAGATTCCTCAAAAGACTCCACATAGAGCTCCCCTATGACCCAGCAATCCCACTTTTGGGCATTTACCCAAAGGATCACAAACAAGACCACACTAAAGCTACCAGCACAACTATGTTTATCACAGCATTATTCACCATAGATAAAATATGGAACCAACCCAGACGCCCCTCAGTGGATGAATGGATCAAGAAAATGTGGTATATATGCACAATGGAATTCTATGTCTCCCTCAGAAAGAATGACATTGCCCCATTTGTTAGGAAATGGAAAGACTTGGAAAAAATTATATTAAGTGAAGTAAGCCAGATCCAAAGAAACATAGGTCCGTGGTTACCCTTATTTGCAATAACTAGTATATATCTGAGACAAGCAGAAATGGTGAGAGAAGTTGATGTTAGGCGGAATGAACCCCAAGATAAGGACTCAAATGATTTTTTCTTTCTTGCAATTATTTCTAACATATTTATAAGATGATTTCTTTGTTGCTTTGTAGGTCCCTCCTCCACGGTATAACCCCTGTTTTCACTGTACTTGATGTTGGTATAATTTGTGGAGGGGAAGGGAAAATACAAAGTGTTTAAATAGGGATACAAGTGGACCCATTGCAACAATGAGATGTACAAGACATTAGGTCGAAAAATGAACTTTACAACTTTGTCATGGAGGAGAGAGGGGTCGCAGGATAGGAACGGAAGGGAAGAGGAAACAAAGGAGGAGGCAACAATGCTTGGTAAGAAATGTACTCATTAACTTGCTCACGTAATTGTAACCCCTCTGTACGGTATTTTCACAATAAAAAAAAATAGAAAAAAATTTAAAAAGAAATTGAGTTGAGGGCCCTTATTTTAAAAGGATATATGAGAGCTTTCTTTTTCTTTTTTCTTTTTTTTTCTTTCTTCCTTTGGTCGATCTTGGGTTTGAACTCTGGACCTGGGCACTGCCCCTCAGCTCTTCAGCTCAAGGCTAGTGCTCTACCACTTTTGCCAGAGCACCACTTCCGGTTTTCTGGTGATTTATTGGAGGTAAGTCTCACGGACTTTCCTGCCTGGGCTGATTTTGAACTGCGATCCTCAGATCTCAGCCTCCTGAGTAGCTAGGATTACACATGTGAACCACCGGTGCCAGGCTTATGTGAGAACTTTCTATGAACTAATATTCCTTAGCTGGTCTCAAACTCGTCTCAAATTCCCAGCCTTGCTTCTTTTTAACTGAGATTACAACTGTGCACCACCAAATCTGAACAATTTGTATTCATTTAAAATACATAATTTATAAATACGTAATTTTTTTTGTTTCTTTGTAGGTTCCTCACCCATGGTATAACCCGCGTTTTTACTGTATTTGATGTCGGTGCCCTGCATCTTGTGTATACACTTCTCTAACTTGGGGAGGGGAAGGGAAAAAACAAAATGCTTAAATAGGGATGCAGGTTGACAATTGTAACATCTCATTGTAACAATGAGATGTACAAGACACTATGTTGAAAAGCAAACTTTACAATATAGGTGTGGGGGGGAAGGGGGAGTGTAGTGGTGGAGGTGGGAGGTAAGGGAGGATAGGGGAAAAACAAAGGAGGAAGTAACAATGCTTGATAGGAAATGTGCTCATGATCTTGCTCATGTAACTGTAACCCTTCTGTACAGTATTTTTACAATAAAATGTATTAAAAATATAATTCATAGTTCATGACTCTGTGTGTAGTAAATGTCCCTTCAACCACTCAATTGACTAATAAACAAAAAATCAAGTACTGACCATGTACAAATAGTGGATGTGTGTAATTTAGACAAAATTTCTATAAGAAGCAACTTTTATAGGATATTATAGATGAAACTAAACCCAGACTAAAATATCACAAGGTTTAACTTAGCTAGTGTGTCTCAAATTCCAAATGAGAATTCATATACATGAGAGAAGACTTTATATTTTCTATATCTATGACAAAGTTAATAAACAATTTTTCTCTTTCCTTTTAAGCAGTTTGCTGTATATCCATCTCCTATATGTCATTAAATAATTAAGTGAAATTTTCTCTTTGTATACTGAAATATGTGCTAATGTGCACAGCATCAATGAAAATAGTTGGCACCAAAACAGAAAGCCATGCCAAAGCATATTTGAAAACATAAATTGAAGAATAACGATTTGTGAAAAAACTTTGTGCTGGCAGATATTCCTGCCAGGAGCCATTAGTGCAAGAAATCTGCAGGGCAGCTCCTACCATCAACATATCCCGGTAGAATGTTCGGCTTTGCCTGTAATAAAGTACTGCATGCCATCTCCTAAGGAATATTTTTCTTAAACTCAGAGTCAAAAGCATGACTCATAGTTCACTTTTGTTTTTAAATACAAATGTGCCACATACTCATTAAGGTCTCCCTCTGGTTAAATTTCTCAATTATTTTTTTAAATGGTTACTTTTCTGTCTGTCAGCCAAGGATCAAAATAATGTTTCTCTAAGTATCACCTTACCTATTTCTGCATTCCACTCATTCTTACTAACTTAATTGATATTTGTTGAGTCCTAATGACTTCTAGTTGAAATAATAAACTTGAACCAGAGGTGTCTTGCAGAACAGGAATATAATGAAGCTGTTATACAAAATAAATAAGAGCACTTACTAAATGAATAGTATGTGGCACTAAAATAAGAAAACTAGGAGTTCAAAGTAGAACAATCTTTGCTTAGGATGGGTTAGCAGGGTCAGAGAAAAATGGAGATATCCTTACATTCTGACTCATATTCTTCTTCTGGAATCACAGCTAACACAAAATGTGTTTCCTGTGTCATGGTCCTCCATGATGATTAACACCTTGCCTTGTAATACTTTTATTTTTAAAATGTATAAACCAAATGGGTTCAAGGAACTCAGTGGAAAGTATTTATTTAATACCACCTTTAACAAATAATATAACAGGAAATTCCCTAGTTTCACACACACACACACACACACACACACACACACACACACACCCTCCTCCAGAAATGATTGAATGCAACCAGAAATTAGATAGGAGGAAATATCAGCCTTCTCTCCACTACATGTTTACTTCTTAGTTTCCGAATTTAGTTTCCTCTCAGTTAATATTTGAATCTGATATCCCAAGCTCAACATGATATTTTTTTCACAATTATGCTAAAACATTTAGAAATAAAAATCACTTTTTGTGTACTTCAAGAGTATTTTAAAGCTAAAAACTGTGGTGCGATTGTACACACCTTTAATCCTAAAACTCAGAAACCACATTCAAGACTCATTATGTAGCCTAGGCTACATATTCAGTTTTAATAGCACTAGAACTACACAATAAGTCCTGCCCATGAATTAATTAATTAATTAATTAATAAACAAACAAGCAAACAAACCTAGTGAGTGCATTGGGAGCACTTGGTATGCACTTGATAAAATATTTTGTTCACATCAAGACAATTACACAGAATTAAGAAAAAGTGTGTTAATTCTTATCCCAATTCACTGAATATCACAAATTTTGTAACAACTTGACTGAATAACAAATTAAGAGCAATATGTACAAGCTTTTTTGTGCAAATGGTTGAATTCCTTAATTTGCATTTATTATTTACGTATTTGTGAATTATAGTTAAGCAGTTATGCTGGGAGGAAGCATTCAATCCAGCAGATCAGTTTATGAGTATAATGAATCATGATCAGAATCGTGCTTTCTATTGTTCCCTCAACCTTCCCCAATCCCATCCATACCCTCCAATACTTGAAGGGTACTGATATGTACATTGAATATTGTGGCTGCAAAAAGATTTCTTATTTCTATATCACCACTTAATATTTTCATAACAGATACATTCTACTGAAACCATTTGTTGCTTTTACCCTCAGAAAACATCCAGATCTTTTGTGGTTTGAATGTGAGTTAAATTCAATTAAAAAAATAAATGATGTTCTGTGCCTTATATTATTTATTTTCTTTAAAATATCCAGTGTAGGCTCTGGGGCACATGTTTGCTGGTAACTCTCCAGTGTGCATAAAATTCTATCATATGATAACTTTTGGAGTTTTACAACTTTGATTTCCTAGATTTGTAATCCTGAGTTTATTTCTATCCTTCAGCAAAGAGCTGAGGGCTGGGAGTTATGTTGTCATTGCTCTAAGACCAAATATCATAAGGTATATGTGCTTCACTCATCTCTTGAGAGTCTTCGCACCTGACTTGCCCTTTGGTGTTAGTATTTATTTATTGACAACAGGCATAGTAAGTTTCAAAGAAAGCTTCCAACTAAATTTTTTAAATCTCATTTTAAGAATGATGCTGTTGACCTGCGGATAATGTATGTTGTCTTTAAACAGAAACTTTTCAGAAGGCTTGGAGAAACATTGGTGAAAACTCCATGCAGCTCCATCTTATTATCACTATTTCTCAGGACACATTTCCAGCTGTGTTTTTTTTAATTGTAAATAAGTTAAATATAGCTTATAGCTGTCTTTGTGATTCTGACTTTTCAAGTCTTCAAAGGCTATAATTTGGAGTTTCAGATAAGCTTTTAATGTGTTTAATTTGGTTAGTAATCTAAATTTCTATTGGAGTTTACAACGACAATGCAATAATGGGGTCACAGAATGTAGATCTATTTGGCCTCCATCTAAGAGGTTTGAAGAAATTGCTTGAAAATTATTACCTAGGTTAATAACTATGATGTGGCCATACATACACCTTCTATTAATGCAATTTGGCAACATTTTTACTGCTTCTAGGATTGTATGTGACAAACATAGACATATCTAAAGTACAAATCGAATGTTCAGCAATATGAATTCAGAATCTAAAAGTTGTGCATTTGAGCCCTTCATGTATTTTATTTGGATTTTGAGATTGGTAGTCATTTTACTCCTTTTTATTTAATATATGCACTATTTAATGTTATGTACTATAATTTCCGCATGCATGTACTTTTACATATGTTAAACCCACTGCTGTAACAAAATTTCTTCCTTTATAATTGCACATGAATACAAGTAAATACTTATCTTTTTTACCTGTAGTTTCTTTATGTTTAAAAATTAGGAAGAGAAACTGGGTGCAGATGGCTTATGCCTATAATCCTCACCATTGAGGAGCATGAGTTCTAAGGATAGCCATTAGAAGCCTGCCTGGGCTAACACATCTGTAAGTAATTTATGTCCAGCTCACCTGCAAAGAGCTGAAAGCAGAGATGGACCTCACGTGAGGGGAAGTCAACCATGTGTGAAGAAGAGTTCAGGAGTGGAGAGTTCAAGATGCAGTATCCACTCCAAAAACAAAAAAAAATAAAAATTATGTACAAGACTGTATTTCAGTGTTTTAGAGACAGGGTATATAAAACAAGTACATGAATTCAGCAAAAGAGAACTCTTTCCATGAAACAGCAATTTTATGCTTTTCTTCAACAATAAAAGCCTTTGAACCCCTAGCTTTTATGCTTTTATGTTTAATGCTTCTCATCGACTCTAAACAGTATTTGCAACTCCCCCATGCTACTAAATGATTTCAGTGTGTTAATCTTATTCTTTTCCTCATTTCAACATTTCTCACACCTAGCACGTAGCTTGTGATAGTGAAAATTCAATAACATTTTTAATGACTTATTTGACTCAAATAAATGAACCTCAGCATTGTATTTTTTCACATTGCCTTTGGAAATATATGAAAATACTAAGTCAGGAACCCTCAAGACTGTCCCCAGACTGGATGGTTGATCAGGTAGAAAGATTGACAGGAATCTGTAAACCTGCTACACTTATGATTGTGACATGTAAGAAGGAAAGGACACATTAGGACTGGCATAAGAAAACGACAGGCGGGAGGGAAAGGCACAGAGAATCAACTTACAGCTTCAGTGGCCCCCTTCCAGCAGCAATATGGGAAAATGGATGTAAAGACTTGTAAAGCACAAAGGTCACCCAGAGTGTGGTGCTGGGGGTCTGATTTGGACTGCATCTTGCAGGCACATGGCACTTCCATTACCAACCAGAGCTACTCAGACTTCAGATTCCTCTCACCCTTCCTTCCCCAACTCCTTCACCTCTCACCCTGCTAGCTCTCCACCTTCCCTCACCTCCTGGAGAATAACAGATGTTCAGCATCAATCAAGTATTTAGCATAAATCTCGTGGGTGCCTAAAGTCTCAGTTGCTCAAAATCATTCTACTTAGGCAACTTTCCCAACAACAACTAGTTTCTATGCAGAACCTCTGTAAGTCATCAAGCCCCTGCAAGCAAGCTTTCCTTCTGAAGGTGCACTGTTTCTACAATCCCAAACTGCTCAACAATTCATTGTTGCCTGGTAACACATGCACATGATGAGCAACTTAAAAGTATATAAGGAAAGTATTAAAATTATTTCCCCATCATTTCTTGGGCTACCAGGTTCCTCATAACACAGTAAACTGTTCGTAATGCATTTTTCTGAGATATATGTATTTATCTTCCTCTCTGGTATGCTAATATGTATATTACTCACTATTTTAATAAGTAATTTTTAGTGAGTTTTCCATACCAACACATAATTAAAAACTTGGATGTTTTCTTTGGCTGCATAATTCTCCATTTAGTGATCTATGTTCTCTCTATGTATATATTATGTATAATATATAATGATATTAAATATGTGTTAGATATGCTATATATGCTTAACTCGTTTTTAAAAATTGGTATATAATAATAATATTTAGGTGTTTATATGCAATATATACATATGTTTAATAGTTTTTACTAGTTTGTTTCAGAAACCTGATTCCATGATACATTATAGATATGAACATTTGAAAGCAGGCTACATAGTGGAATGTCAACATTTTGTATTTCTCCCAAGTGGAATCTGTGATTTGATCTTGATAGATATTACCAAATGATCTTTTATTAGAGTTTGCTAATTTATACTCAACCATATTATAATTATGATGACATTAAATCATCAAGGATGGGTTAATTATAAATTTCTAAATGCCAGCAACATTTTAAGCAATAAAATTGAAGCATCGCATATCAAACTGAGGCAAGCAGCCCTTACCAATGACAGTGTAACATGGTAGCAAATATAGTATTCATATGGAGAAAGAATTGAAGTACAGTGCTTGGATCTTTATTGTTTTGTTTTATGTGTTGAATTCTGTACATTGTTTCAGATATTTTTGCAATGGGGTCTACAAATCTTGATCTTTTACATTCCTGTGATACAAACAAATACAGTGATACTTCTACCCAAGTAAGATAACTCCAAGTAAGATATTAAATCCTTGTGAATTTCAGATCTGACTGTAGTCCTGGTAATCACTTGGATTCTAGAAATTTCAAGTTCTTGAAACTGTATAGTTTCCTATAAGCAAAATATTTTTTCTCTAAAATGAAACTTTTAGAGAAGATAATTTTTAGATTTTTCTCTAATTAAAGCTAGAGAAAAAAATGCTATTTTAAATATAGCAGAATCACCTTCCTAACTAATTTTATCTAGGGTGTGAGGAAAATACTTCAGTAAATAAACATATAATGTTGTCTTCATTCGTATGACAATATTTGACCATTTTGGAGAAAGTCCTAAGGCTTTCTTGTTATAATGCATTCCTAGATTTTCCTTACCATTATCATTTCCACACAAGAACAAGACCTCAGCATTCTAATACAATTTATATATTTTCTATGATTCTGGCTAAGCTAAATTGCCAGCAGGCTATATCATTGTAATTCTGTCTTTGCAAGTCTCCCCAGCTGCAAGTTTTCTTGTTCATGACAAGTTTCGTGAACATATCTCTCCTCGTTGGAGCTTCTTCTGAATGGACTGGCTACCTGTGGCAGGTAGAAATCTTAAAAGTATATCTTAAAAGAAATCACTTACAAGCTTTTATACTTTGAGAAATTTTTGTGCTGGTGATTTCCATGCATCAAATCTCCTGCCCTTTATATAACTTAGTGTTCTGAACTCTAGAGTCTTTTTCTATAACTAGTCATTAGTTGTTGTATGTGCTGTCCTCAGATTGAAGAACTAACAAATCTTCAACTTCTCCAGAGTCAGATATTTTATTCAATAAATTACATTGGATCTTTACTTCTTTATGGAAACCATATAGAAGCATATTATTATTGTTGATGTAAATTATACATGGACAAAAATTATTGAGCATTTAGAAGCATATGTCAAGGTATTACTTTGTGCTCTGCAAACTAGTTTAGTTTTCTTTTAATTTTGCAATAATATTTTGCTGAGTGTTTCCAAGGGAAAGATATTGAGAGAAATGACTCTTATTCTTTTTGAACCACAAGAGAAGAAAGGAACTAAGTAAATCTTTCATTGAAACTAAGAACATTAACTAAAGGTCTCATCACTTAATGGGGAGATAAATCTTATAATCACTTATTGGTTCTGACACATGGTATCATAATGATACCCTCCTGAAACATTCTTGTTGGTGCTATCCACTTGTTTTCTGGTTTCTTTTCCTTGAAATTTTAACATTTGTAAACATTCAGATGTATAGATTAATGTTCCTGAACTGAAGATGTTCTATAAGCTTTCTAGTAAATTACTCACATATATGCTTATCACATTAGAAGGCATCAAACATACACAGATCTAAAGTGGATTGAAGCAAAAAATAATTGCAGCCCTCATCCCTTCATTTTAATCACCTTACCTGGTGAACAATGCACCTTGCAGTCACATCCTTAATTCTAAACATATTACAAATTACTATACTTCCAAGCCCTTCTTGGGTTTGTCCTTATTTTGTAAAATAATTCCATACGTGCTATTTCCCCATCATACTGCAAAGAATAACTACTGAAAATGTCTGTGAAGTTATTGTTAACATAGTAGTTCTATGTACATGCTAAATTGCACCAAAGTCGTAAACAAACAATCCAGATATTTGCCTAACCACGAGTAATGTATTTGAATAAGGAAATGATGGTGTGATACTTCCTCAGACAAGAATTTCCTTAGTGCTTAGCCTGCTTTCAATAATTTCCAAGGGAAGCCCTTCTGGGAGGAAGAATTGCTATTAATTCTTTTCAGAAGATAGCTCACTGTAAGGAGTGGGAAAAGGTGATTTTATTCCTTATTGGATACTGATTATATCCTAGTGGAAACCAGAATAAAAATTCATAAGCACTGAATTTGGTTCTGAATATTAAATAAAAAGTAAATAACATTCTCACTATTAATACTAATACTGGCATTCAGAAAAAAAGGTCATGCCTCTGTTAGGAAATCTCTCTGAGGAAAAACTGACCTTGCAGATTCACAGGACTAAGCAGCAAGAAGTGGGCAGGAGCTGTGTGTACTAGTTCATGCCTGTAATCTCAGCATCCCTCAGGTAAAGGCAAGAGGATTAAAGGACCACAGAGATTGAGGTCAGCCTATTCAGCATGGCAAGTATCTGCCTCAAAAAAATCAAAAAGAGAAAATGATAGGAATAAATAATTCAAATAAAACATTTGAAAAAATCTGGGCAGCAATAACTCCTTTGCATATTACCTCCCCAAATTTACTTTTGTCTTCAACCATTCATATCCCATTATCCACTTTCAGGTGAATTTTTCAGGACTCTGGAAAATAATATTTTGAAGAAGAACTGAGATTTTAGGAAGTGAGGGACTTGGAAGGAATACAGCTTTGCACTTAGCTCCGAAGTACTTCGTACTTAACACTTCCTTCTGCAAGCCATCTTCTGTGAATTGACATGCAGCTCAGGAATGGAATACTCACCTAGCATAGAGAAAGCCTTGCATTCCATCAATCAACACCTCAAAGCATGACAACATTAAAAACATTTATATATATGCATACATATATATATGTGTGTGTGTTTGTACATACATATGTATATATAGTCAGTCTCTATAAACATCTTAACAAGACAGGATATACCTATATAAATATATGGGTATACTTATATATAATATATACTTATATGTACATATATATTTATATAATATATAGGATACATATATTATATAGTATTACTATACATGTATACTATAAATATACATATATAATCAATTTCTAAAAAAATCTTAACAAGAAAATATGCAATGGCATTGGCCCACTGTTTTTCCTGAATTTATTTTGCCTTTTGAGTATTCTAAGATTCCAAATACTGTCAGAAGCCTTAATACCATAATTCTTCCTCTGGTATTATAATATTAGAGGGTGAATCTTCTACCTTCCCTCAAAATTTTTTAAACAAGACAGAAAAGTTTTCTTTAGAGAATCTTTACTAGGAAGGGCCAACCTATTCTAAAATAGCTACACTGACAGCTTCACGCCCTTTCAGAACTAAACTTAAGCTGTGTCTTCTCCCTTTCTCTTTTAAGGTACTGAAATAATTGGAAGAATATTTTTATTGTACCATCTACGTGGAAAAGGAAGACTGGGATACTATGAGAAGGGCCAGTCTTTGTTGTGGTATTTTTGGCTGTGACTCGAGGTGGGATGTTTGATATGTCATGAGAAAGATGGCCCTCATTAGATTTCCAGCCCATTTGCACAGGCACCAGAAGAGCTCAAAGGAGCAAGATCAACATTTTATCAGTAACCTACAAAATTTCTGCCTTTGACTTTTGGCTCACACTTTTTCTTATGACAGCATCTTTTTTCTTCTTTGTTAGTATTCTTTTGTCTTTTTTTTTACTCTTTCCCTGTGTCTTTCTTTTTTTTCCTGTGCTGCTTTTTTATCCTGTGTCTCTTAGTAGTCTAACCACATGCCCAGGACCATTTGCCACTTTACAACAATAGTAATAATGCATTCTTATGCAGGATGGTTCCCTCAGGAGCTCTAAGAACTTCATAGATGCCATCCAGTTAAGGCTAGTGACTTCCCTGATGGATGCACATAGTCTCCCCAGCAGAGGCTTTAGATTGTCAGAAATATCCACATATTCATTCTCATCAATATTATGGTTGGTTTATTGTACAAAAGTGGGATATAACAAGGAACTCCATGAACTGAACAATAGGACCATGTTTACTGTCAAGTTAGTCTCCTTTTTGTAAGCTTGACAATCATTTGGACAGAATTTAATGTCACTTTGACTAGTGTTAATTAAAAGCATTGGTATCTGCCCATTAATGATCATTTACTTACCTATGATTTTCCCTGAGTGGTTTTCTTCTTCTTTGCAATATTTATAAGTGGCAGTAATATATATGAAGAAAGTGTGTTCGCTATAAAATATCAAGTACTCTGATAATTCTTGTAAAACTACTAGGCAGTGACAACCCTATGATATATTCAGGTTTTTCTGTGGCTCATATTACCAATAAGCACTTACCTTTACAGAAGAATTCTGAAAGCTATATAGAAAATCATACCACTTATGCCTGAAGAGAATCATGGTTTTTTATTCAATAAAAAGCTTCCTTTTCATAACAAAATTATACATATGGCTGCATTAGTAGATCTTGGTAGAAGATAGAATGAAGACATTATTTTTAAACCCAACATATCTATGTAGAGATTGTTAACCAATGCCTTAGGGCAGTTGAGCTATGAGAACAGAATTACTGAAACTGAACAACTTACAAAGATTTTTTTAAAGATCAGTTCTCACAGTTCTAGAAGCTTAGAACCCTGAGATCAGGTTGTAAACATTTAGTAAGGTTTGCATATCACAGAAGTGAACAAATGCTATATACTTATCACGGAGCTTTAATTTGCAATGTCCCTTTAAGACGCTCATATGCAGATGGCTTGGAATGCTGTTGATGTCACTACTGAGTGTTGGTGGAAAAGTAAGAAGATGGGGCTTCAGTGGATGAATTAAGTCATTGAGGGTCTGGCTTCAAGGGTATATTTCCCCCCTACCTCTTTATGTCTCAGTTTCCTAGATGCTATGAAGTAAGTAGATTTTTCTCTTCCAGTCTCTCACCACAGGCTTGAAAGAAATGAAACTCTATGACCATTGGCTGAATTTTTCATAAACCATGAGCCAAAATAAACCTTAGTTCTTCTACTTATCATGACAAGTAGAAAACCTCATTAAAACTGTCCTCACATGGCAGAAGGCAGAAAGGCAAGAGGGCTGAATATCATAAGAAGCCCTTTTACCCCACTCACAGGAAGGATTCCTAATGAACTACTTGACTCTTAAATGACTGATTTTTTTAATATTATAATATATATGATCCAAATTTGGAAGGGTACACAGTGAAACATTAGCACCTAGGTACTTAGCAACGTAGGTACTAGTTTCTGGAAAAGAATCAAAACCCAAACAACTAACAGTAGATTTCACAAAAGTGCTCACTGTTGGGTCTGTCTTCCTTACACCCCTGGGAGCTAGAGAAGTCTGGAATTATTGAACCTGAGAAGCTTCAAGGAACAACTCTGCAAAGCTAAAATTTAAAGTGCTAAATTAAGGATCCAACTTGCTGATATCCTTTCGTTCAGAAGGGACACATGCCTCTTCCCCATGGAGCTATTAGCCTGATTAGTCTCTGCATGCTCGTGCTATTGAAGGGACATGACGATGGTGGTGGTTCTGTAGGCCTGCAAGGGCTGGAAATACCTCAGATTGAATTCTACTGCAAGAAACTGGAATAGATCACCACTGCCAAAGTGAAGGCACATTGTTAAGAGAATCCTGCCAGAAGGAAGAGCTGAACAAAAGCAACTTTCTTTATTATTCTTTAGTTTCTCTGTCTCTCTGTCTCTATCTCTCTGTGTGTGTGTGTGTGTGTGTGTGTGTGTGTGTGTGTGTGTGTGTGTGTGTGTGTGTGTGTGTCTCTCTCTCTGCTGTCCCTCCTCTCAGGTTTCACAGAGCTTCACAGAGCCAGATGAAGAAACAGAAAAATGGCTGGCAGTTCCAGGCTCATTACCAGAGACCAGGTAGAATAGAAGTTGAGGAGACATTTTACTGATTGGAACAAGTAATTATTGCAATTGCACATTATAACTAGACCAGTTGGTTAGCCTTGCTGGTTGATGTTAGAAGTGACAAATGACTGACTTCAATGAGTCTCTATTATATTTTCTATGTATCCAAAATGACAGTCTTTTCCATTGCTCTTCTATCCTTCCCTTCGCACTTTTGCTCCTTCTTCACGGTCTATATCTTAGTTCCCATCTTGACTTACTCCCACTTATCCTGTATCTAGTGCCATGGAAGACTTCAAAACCAGATTTTAGTTTCTTTCTTCTATGATCACCACTATAGATCAGGAACTGCAACTTGAACCCTGTCCTACCATAGGAGAAAGTGACTACAACTCAACCAAGACCACCACTCAAGATTCCATGCTTCTGACAGAATCACCTGGCTGCAGAAATCCTTCAAGGTTCTCTTTTTAATGATAACAATTAATATTCTCCATAATTTTCTTGGCCTGACCTGGTAGATAGTCAGTAAGCAATATCTGTCAGTCCAAAAAGAGGCATAATAGTTGCCAATTCCCAATCAATGTGGTGAATTCCCTATATATAATCAATGATGGACATGTTTTCCTTGCTTCTAGAATGTAGGCTACCTCCACTCAAAGTCCCATGCACCATCATTATAACTACAAATATCTGATCCTGGGAAGTTCACTCATTCAGAGCCAGATCAATTCCAATAAGCCCTAGACTTTCCCAAAACAAATTTTGCTGCATATTGTAAGCACCTTAACATTGCTTGGAAGCTTGTTGGAAAAGCTGATTCTAGGTTGCACCTCCATGTCTCTTGAAATAATTTGCATTTACCACCAACTCCACGTGAGGATCCTCATTATTCCTTGAGAAGTTCGGATGTTTCCCCAAACTCTGCTAGTCTTATTCAGCCTGCTAAATTACAATTTTGCTGGGAAAACCCTGTCATTGGAAATCTCTACTCTGTGACATTCTATAGGTAAATGATCTTTGGTAATGGTGGTTAAATTTGACCTAGGACAATTTGTCACCCACATGAGAAGTTGATTATTTGTAGTCTCTTTTATAAACTAGATTATTTCATACATATAATGGTAACATTACAGAGAACATTCTATGATCAAAAATAAAGAAATAAAGCAAAACAAATAATGCTCTCATTGTTCAATCCATCTCTTTCAAATAAAATTGTCTATACTTGCCCATAGACACAATAACAGCACCGTGCTTTTGAACAAAGAAATGCATGACTAAGAGGCTTTCTTTAGATTATACAGTCTTTCTTAGACTAAATTCACTAAATGTTGTATTACATCATGTTAGACATTTGGTAACAAATTTAATGTGAAAATTATATTTCCAGTGGAAATCAGAGTGAATGTTATACGTGTACAGAATTTATTTTCATATTTTATGTTTTTGGAGTATTACTTTCTCATTAGCTCAGAATTTCTCACATTCTCTGTGTTCATTCTTCATTTGGGTCTATAAGTATGGCTGGAATGAATAAAGACATGCACAGCATTGCTTACATTGCTTTATTAGATCTACTGAAATTTCTGCTGAACTGATTTATCTTGCAAAGACCTAATTACTTTCCTAACAGCTTCAAAGTGAAAAACTTTCAATTGTTTCTTTCAAAAGTATTTAGCTCCCTTCTCTAATTTGATAGCCATTTCAGTAAGAGTTCTTAGATTATATATTTTTTTTCTGAAACGTAAACTAGATATCTGGCCAAATGACACAGCACATTTGTGTTACTAACCAGGATTTAAAAGCAGCCTTTGTGTGAGGCACTTGAATCCATGGCATTCACAACACAGCAAACTCTTTCAGGCAAAGGGAAGACTTGTTAGGTTTTCCTTGACATGCTAAGCATTTTATAAGCCTATTATATGGTAAATTTTCAGTTGAGTTCATGCTTGTACTATATTCAATTTAATCTCATTACTGTTATGCAAAATAAAAGAAATAGGCATAACACTTCAAAATACTATTCATTTTATGTTCTGTAAAAGACAAGCTTACATAAAGGTTTCTTTAAGTTTTTCAAGCACTGAAACATGCTTTTATGAAATGTGGAATTAAAATCTAGAGAACTTTCCTTTCATTGAAATGACGTTCAGAAGCTCTATTTTCCTAAGAAAGGCAATTCGTTTCTGGTCTGCACAGTGAACAGGCATTGATTTACACACAAAATGTTTATGATGTGGCTACTATATACTACCTTTGTGCTTTCTACTAGGAAAAACATTGTGAATAATGAGCTGCCATGAAGAAGTATAAAAAGCAACATATCCTTAAAATGTGATTCAAAAATTAGGTGAACAATATAAGACAAGTAAGTAAATAACAAACAAGGTTTAAGACAAAGTTTTCTTAGGAGGCTCCAGTTAATTAGGGAGCTGAGAGCTTAAAAACTTACGAAAAATTGAGAGAAATTGAAGATGCATATGAAAGAGAATCACAGGCGCTGAAATATATGAATAATAGATTTTATTATGCAGATTATGGATAATGTCCCAAGCATGGATATTGGGGTTTTATCTATAAAACAGTTGGCAGGGATGGCAGTAGCATATGAGGAAGTTACTGAATTTCTGCAATTTCCCCCCTTTCTTATTGTTATTATTAAGGAATTTTACAAACGGGTTACAATTCCATAAAGTCAGGTAATGAGTACAACGATTCTTGGACAATGTCACTTTTTCATTTACTTTCCCCCATTTTCCTCTTCCTTTCTCTGTCCATAAGTTGCTTAATTCATTTTCTATGTAGTATGTATTTGAATATCATGACTGCATTTTTACAAATGAAATAGAAAAAAAAATAGCAACTCGTTATTAGACTTCCTGGTTTGCTAATAGATAGGACATGCAACCTAACTTTAATGAATAAGATCATCCAATTGGTGTCTATTTTTGGTGGTTGTGGGGCTTGAACTCTGTGCCTGGATGCTATCCCTCAGTTCTTCAGCTCAAGGGGAACATTGTATCACTTGAGCCACAATGCCATTTTCAGTTTTCTGTGTGGTTGATTAGAGATAAAAGTCTCGCGGATTTTCCTGCTCGAGCTGGCTTTGAACCGCGATCCTCAGATCTCAGCCTCCTGAATAGCTTGGATTGCAGGTGTGAACCACCGATGCCCAGCAATTGGTGTATTCTTTACCTTACTCATAATGGTAAGATTTGACTGTGGAATTCTTTAATGATGCATAAATTCTTCCTATTTACCAACAAAAATTGTCTATTTGCAATATAGGTTTTTGAATTTTAGCCATTTACTGTCTTTAAACGTGAGTAATATAAAAGGTTTTATTGAAGGAATCAAGAAGTTAATTTAAAGGATGTGGGTATATTCTTACCAACAGAGGGAAATTTAACAAACTGAGCTTTGGTAGACTCCTAGAACTGACAGAAATTAGAGCGAGAAACTTTGCACACCAGGGTATCATGGTTAGATAAAAACTCAATCATGTTTTCTACGTTCACACTGTTTGCTCAAAATTCAGTATCCCAGGATAGAAGGTCTGATTATATATTCCTTTGTTTTATCTAAGCTGCTTCAAGGGAAAGGACTTCTTAAAGAACTTGTTGATGATCTTTTCTACTGCATGGTGAGAACTGATAATATTCCGTAAATTACAGTCAAACTCTCACTGCATGAAACAGGGAAGAGGTAATTCTCCAAAGGAAGACAGATGCTGAGAAACTTCCAGTCTAAAAATAATCTATACAATATCTATGAAATAAGCCTTCTGGTTTAAACAGGATGGCATTGATGTTTCAAAGCTAATTTGAAGATATGTATTTTATTTCCTCCATGGAATGGAATCTAGACGAGCATAATCCATAGACTGTAAGATGGTATCTATCAAAGAAGGTGACATAATTAGTTGATGGAATGTAAGTAAAAGATGTGGCAATATTTCCCTCTAGTTCTCACCTAAGCCCGGTGATGGTTGCACATTTTGTTGAATCTTGACTGCAAATTGATAAATCCCCTTATCAGGAATTATGTTCTTCAATCACTTTTATTTGTATCCAATTTATCTCACACTTATTAGTTCAGTCTCATTCCTTTATTAAGAGTAATAATAATATTACGAGTGTTTTTAAGATATTCAACTAATTTTTATATATTGTGTGAATGTTGAAAAATAATCATGTTGCTTTGTGAGAAATTAGTGAGATGAGCAAAGACAAAGGGATAGAAATGTTTCATTGCAATGCCGGCCTTGAAAGACATTACAGAATAACTATTTGGAAGTTAGCATCACGTATAAGTAAACCACTTGTTACTTGTAAAAGAATAAACTGTACCATGGGGGAAAAGCATACAAAAGAAACAAAAAAAATCACAGAGTACATTATAAGTGCATTAAAAACAATTGCAATAAAGATAAAATCAACTTGCGTCCCTATCTTGGGGTTCATTTCATGTAGCATCATCTTATATGGTCATATACACACAGCTATTGACTTTTTCTGCTTGTCCTAGACATATACTATTTATTGCAATTAAAGAAACCATGGGGCCTATTGTTTTTACTGTATTTGATGTCGGTACCCTGCATCTTGTTTATACATTTTTCTAATTTGGGGAAGGGCAGGGAAATAACAAAATGCTGAAATAAGGATACAAGTTGACCTATTGTAACAATGAGACATGCAAGACCCTATGTTGAAAACGAACTTTACAGTTTGGGGGTGGGGAGGGAGGAGTTGGTGAGGTCAGGAGGGGAAAAACAAAGGAGGAGATAACAATGCTTCATAGGAAGTGTACTCATTACCTTGCTCATGTAACTGTAACCCCCTTTACAGTATATTTATAATAAAATGTATATTAAAATAGAATGAGCTGTACAATAAATTTCTTCCATTGGCTATGTGGTAACTGGGGGCACAGTTTCTTATGCTTGATGTTCTATTAGGTATTTGTTAAGGAGGATTTCTTTCCCTCCCGGGAGTTTAATTAATTCTGCTATAAATGTAGCACATAATGTTTAGCACATAATAAGATTTTAGGAGTATGGTTGCAGAGCAATGGTAATCCAGCATTTTTGGAAGCAATATTGCATAGTGATTGGTATTGCAGTCAAATGTTGGTTTTGATCTTGCTTTCTCCACTTATTATTTGTGTGTCTCTCACTGTTTATGTATGTAAAATGAACATTACAAATACAGAATTACCTTTTGGAAAGGAGGTTTATTTATTTATATCTAGTCAAGTATCTGATAATTGGCATCAATGATGATAATGATGATGATGGTGTTGGTAGTGGTAGTGGTGATGATGATATAAAGGTGCATAATAAGGCTAGAAGAAGCACAATGCTGTAGTAACATAGCTACCGCAAGAATCAAAGCTGAAGAAAAACTAGAAATTCATGGAGAATCACTGACCAAAATAACAGCCTCCCTCAGAAAATTCTTGGGCCTCTCAGTTAATAACTGAATTAAAAAAAACATGACCAAGTTAATTTTACTCCATAGTACTAACCTTCTTCCTTCAGTCAAACTTATTGAGGCAGGTGATAGGATTGCTGGCCAGGCAAAGATATCAGTGCAGCATTGGAGTGTTAGTTACCAAAGAAATCTGAGGAGAATACACAAGTGGTTATTTTTCCCCCTAGTGAATTTAACAGCATGAAATTTCAGATAGTCGTTCCTTCTATATCCAACTTCTTTAAAAATAAAATAAAGTAAGATTACAGACTGCCTATTTAATGAGAGGGCAGGTTGCTTTCCATATCATAGAATAATCTTTCTCAGGCATGAATCCTGGGTATAATTTTCTACACAAATGGGAAAAAAGTAATCTTATCTCCAGCATATCCCTCTTCTGAGTTATGCCAGTTTAGCCAGGCAAAAGTTGTTGACAGAAAATTCACCACTTGGATGAGAAGCAAAGATGAGAAGAGGTATTGCAACCTTGATGGAAAAGCCTTATATAATGAGACAAATCTCAGCACCTCTGGGAACTCATTCAGTATGGAAACCGTTTCATGTTTCTTTCATTGTGAGGATGATACACTGTCTATTAAAAGTATAGAAGTGAGATTGTCTAGACAGTTATTTTAATAGGGTGACTAGCTCTGCATCGTCATTTGGTTTTGCAGATGACAGTGTTCAAGCCTATTTTTCTACAGCACCATGCTTCAAACAAGTCCAATCTATCATAGTATGGTGGAGTTAGCACCTCTTATTATATAAACTTGTCCGGGCATTACAGCATAAACAACACATTCTGCCCAGCTGCAAAACACTTATTCAAGGAGTCCATTTAGTTTCATAAACTTTTTTCAAAGTTGCTGACAACTTAAACAAACTATGACAGGCATTTATATTGTATGCCAAACAAGAAGAATAGCTCACTGCATCACGTGTAGCTAGTGATAGGCACAAAAGAAAGGAATATGAGATAAAATAAAACTCTACCGGAGATAAAACCGGACACGGGAATTCCTAGGAAAATACTCACTTTCCCCCCCTGTCATCAAAGCATACCTTGACAGAGGATAAATTTTAGCTCAGACTCAGCAATCTCCTCTGAATTTTGTTTTACATACTTTTCTTCTTTTAGTAGTGGTGTCTTGCTGATGTAATGTTTTCCTGTGTGTTTTCTGAGATAGAAATAAATATATATCTACCTATTCTGTGACTAGGAAATATGCAAAAGAAAATGTGTACTTACTAAAAAATCTACAGAGAAGATTTCTCTCTCTCTCTTCTCTCTCTCTCTCTCTTTCTCTCTCTGTTTAAAAAAGCAAAATAGTGAAGCAAGACATACTATTCTGGGCTCACGTATATGTTTTCTGAAGAGTAATTACTCTTCTCTAAACTGAGTTTCCTATCTGAAATGTGCCCTAAGGCAATTCTGTATCATAACACTGTGGTTTATAGAACTGCTCCCAATTTCTCCCAACCATAACATTTAGAGTCTCGCCAAGTATTGACAAGAATGAGCCAAACGGTTCACAGAGGAGAGCAAGCTTATAGGAAGAGAGACAAGTACACTTTCAAGGGACTAAGATTTGAAATATTGATATAGTCACATTAATTGAATTTTTGCCTTGAGAAGTGATTACAAAAATGTTGCTCCAATATTAATTTGTATCTGCTTTGGATATGATTAACATTAATTTCTTCACCCGTCCTCATTCCTCTTTTATTATTCATTAACATCTCTCTTTGCATGTGTAAGAGACCTTGATGAAGCATGTTTATTCATAGACTAACCTTTTTAAATAATTCTAACAGCTCTCTAACAGTAACCTTCCTGGCATGCTGAATATCTTGTCTTTGTTTCATTATTCAATGTTTGCACCCTCTCCTCCACTTGAAATGCGAGACATGAATCATGTTCCTGTGCCTATTGCTCTCTTCCTCCCACTAAAATGTCCTCTGCAGCTCGTTCCCACAGGAGAGCTCAGAGCTCTGTTCACAAAATACTGCAGCAGAATGGTGTCCTGGTTGGATCAGGGGACAGTATGATTTCCACACATCAGGAGTGTAATTACTGATTTATTTCTTTTGTGGATCATTACATATATGTTTCACCATTTTAGTTCATTGTTCATTTACCTTTTGTTAGAATAGTTTGCCTTTGATGGAAACTCTCTCGAGGTGACATTTTATCTTTCTGTGTATGTGTGTAGGTAAGCTCTCAGGTTTTTTGTGTTTTTTTTCCCCCTAAGCAGATAAAATGGGCAAAGCGGTGAAAATGAGCAGGAAAAAAACAGAAGAAGAAAAGTGGACTAAGTGAAGTAATTAGATTTTTCTCTAGGCTGTGATAGTATTGTCATTATCTGAACCTCAGAAGGCTAAGTACTTGAAAATGAACAAATCATATTTTCATTTCAATTTCAGGCTTAGAGCTAGGCATCTACATTCAAATAAAACCTAAGACTATATGTCTAGAAAAGTACATGTTTTCTTCATTTTTGAGCTCACATATATTTTATAACTGTGCAAGACACCAAATTATCAATTTTTCTATTTCTACCTCTAAGCCTTTTAAAATGACATTTTGCAGGGATGGCATATGTACTTTGTCCAGGAAAATAAAAATTCTTTATCATCTGTAAAACAATACTTATTTAAATGCATTTACTCTGTTTCAAGAAAGAAATTATATATTTCCCGTAATTATTAAAATAAATATTTTCCTGTAACTACTTCTACTTTGTCATAAGATAGAAATGAAAGAAAAAAGAATGAAAAAAGCAGAATTGGTACCATCTTTCTGGCATTAGACAGTATGGAAAATGATGCTATGATAATTTCAGTATTTTTCTTCAGAGATTCACTGAATATGAGCCTAATTCAAAAATATTCCACTTAAATAATATATCTGGATAACTTTTTATTATTAAGAATTGTTCATTCTATTAGCTACATTTTAATTCAATATAAAGAGCTGAATTACCTACCGTCAAATGACTCCATCGAGGGTCATACATTTCAAGTAGGATTATGTTCCACCTATTATAGTACAAGTCTCCTGATCAAGTCTACTGGGGCTACAGTATACCAAGTTTCCTAGATTTGCTAAAACTTTCCAAATTAAAATAGTTTAGAGAATTCTTACAATTTGTTACCACAATCTAGTCAAATTTATTCAATTTATTATTGAATTTATGGCACTCATTTATAACAATGCTCTAGGTTACAAGCTATATAACATGTGCTATACCAAACAAATCAGAAAAATTAATTTCATCAAAGTGAATGTCAAAGATTTGGTAACTTGTTGTACAAATCCAAGTACATATGGCAGAATAGAGCAAAACCAATGGGGAATGTCATCCCTTTATAAAAAGAGAATAAAGGTTCCAGTTTAATGGCCCTGGTGGGGTAGAAGCGTTCATTAGAAGTTTTATGTCTTCCTTTGACAGTAACAAACCATAAGGAACTGTATATATCAAGATGCTTTACTTGTAAAAAAGACAGGACAAAAGTCCCAATTAGATAACATCTAGATAAAGAAGATAAGTATGATGTCTAAAATTTTATGCTACTGGTATACCCATGTATCATCATATATATCATGAATGTCCAGTGTGAACATATGAATATATATGATTGAAATATACACATATAAATATATGTACATACCCACATATATAAATATATAAAATCACTGGTATAATCACTAAGAGTTTCAGCCATAAGGTACATTTATCTGATTTGGGGAAGGAAAGGGAAATAAAATGGTAAGGCAAAGAACAAAGGGTGAACCAATGCAATAGTGATAGTCACAAGACAGTATGTTGGGCATGAACTTCGGGGGAGGAAGATTGAGAGAAAGGAAAGTAGGAGAAAATGAGAGAGGGGGTAACACTGTTAAAAAAGAAATGTACTCATTACTTTACTTACATAACTGCAACCCCTCTCTACATCACCTTTACAATTACATAAAATATTTTTAAAAGAGTAAGTCTTTATAATGTCTATGGGTTAGTAAAATTAAAGGAGACAGAAAAATGTCAGAGCCCAATACATTTATACAAAATGTATACCTTTATCACCTACTAATAAATTTTACCCAGAAAGTTAATCTCAAGTGGCATTCCCCCACAACATTTGTTTTGAGATTAGGTTTTGCTAAATCTTTATCTTCTCTCAGTTGGTCATTGTTCTTAATACATCAACTATTATCTAATACAGATTATCCTTACATTTTTGAGTTTACATTAATTGTTAATGTGAGGATTTCATTATACTATTTCCAGACACACATATTATACTTTGAACACATCTACCACCCCTTTATTATTACTTTTTGCTACAAGGTAGTAGGGTTTTTTATTATTACATTGTTACTGCATACTCATTCTTTTTTTTGGTGGGGGGGGGGAGGGGGTCCGGTAATGGGACCTGAATTCTGGGCCTAGGCGCTGTCCCTCAGCTCAGCTCACGGCTAGCGCTCTACCACTTGAGCCACAGTGCCACTTCCGGCTTTTTTTCTTTTTGCTTATGTGGTGCTGAGGAATCGAACCCAGGGCCTCATGCATGCAAGGCAAGTGCTCTACCACTGAGCCACCTTCCCAGCCCCTACTCAATTTCTACAAATTTTACCTCCTTCTTGCTTTCTTTGTGTGGCATAATGATATATATTCATATGCACAGCTGAAGAGCTGAAGGACAATGCCCAAGCCCAGATTTCAAGCCAAAAAAAAAAAAAAAAAAGGAAAAGAAGTTTTATCTGTTTCATGTATAAGTATGAAAAATCTTTCGGGATACCTACCTATTTTTTCCTAGCTGAAGCTTGAACTCAGTGCTTTAAGATCTCATTTAGCTTTGTTGCTCTAGTCAGCACTTCAACAGAGAGCCACACTTCCAATTCTGGCTTTTTACTGGATTTTATGAATAATAATCTCTCAGATTTGTCTCCTGGGCTTGCTTCAGAGTTTGATCCTCAGATTTTTGCCTCCTGAGTAGCTAGGATTACAGACATGCTGCACTAAAGCCTGCCCTATTTTAATTTCAGTTAATGCAAGCAGAACTCCACTACTTACTTCTTTCTATGTTTGCTAACTATTCTAACACCTCATTTTTTTCTAGGTAAAATTTAGGATTATTTTTTAACTTTCATTTGAATAATTTATTTAAATGCCAAAAGAAAATGATCCTTGACTGAAATAGCAATCAGTTGACAGGTCTATTTGAATACAATTTAGCTTCTTTATAACATTCAGGTTTCTCATCCTGAACAAATGTTGTTATTGCACATTTTATAACAATGAATATAGTTCCACACCTCTTAAAATGCAGTATATTGGAGACACACACACACACACATACACACATACACCAGTACTTAATTTTAATAAACATGAACTGAAGTATGTTATTATTCTTTTAATCAGTTGTTAATCATAAGTGATATCTTCTGTAAACTCATAAAATACTATTATATATTGACTTTTAAAATGCTTATTTTAGTCAACTTTTTAATTTATGTTTTCAATTAATAATTATAAAGACAATCCTGATAGTTTGGTGGGGTATTTTTCCGAATACTTGTTAATTATTAATTTACCTCCTGACTTTATGTTTTGTTCTATCTTTTCCTTCTATTCTTTCTTCAATTGGATTGTCTATATTGTGAGGGAAAGCTATCTAATTTCTTTGAAAATGATGTGGCAGAATTCGGTCTTTGTAGATAAATTACTGAGTTTAAAATTTCTGAAATTAATGTTTCTGTGTTCTACATGATATGTATTTATGAATTGTTCAATTGTTACTTTTGTTCAAATTATCCTCCCAATTCTTTGTGTTGAAAGTCTGTATTTATATTTCATTTAAATAGTCCATTAATATTTAGTTTCAGATATTTAGCTTTACCATGTTAAGGGTATATTCTTTACTCCTAAGATTACTAAATACTATTAAAAGGATTTGTGAATTTAACTAAGTCCCATTTTATGTGATTTTTGCTTGTACAGTTAAGGATTTAAGAATTGCATTGACAGACTTCTGAATTGGGACATAGTCTACCATTTACATAATAATTCCATATTCTAATAAACTGAAGTCCAAACTAAATTATGTAAGAATGAGATTTTCTGAAGACATTATTTCTTGAACATTTATTTTTTAGATCTTCTTAAAATTACAATGTTGATTTTATCTTTGTATTAAGAGAAAATCTTTAACTGGTCCCCAATGGCTCTCACTTGCAATCAGAGGTATTCAGAAGTTTTAGATCTAAAAATGGTGGTTTGAAGCTTCCTGGGGGAAAGAAATGCATGAGACTCTTAAGTACACTTATCTGCCAATAAAATGAAAATGGAATTGTGTCTTAAATGGTAGAATGCCATCCTTGAGCAAAATAGGGTAAGGAACAGTGCTGGTGCCCTGAGTTCAAATACCAGTATTGGCATAAAAAATGAGGAATCTTCTCAAAATGGTCCACGTTCTTTTCTCTGAATGCATTTTGCTTCTCCATTGAAAATATTATAGATTTCTTTTATGAAGGAAATAAGGCCACTTTTGTTACGAAGAAATTCTTGATATATAACTTTCACTGAGTATATTATTATTGAGTTATTCTCCTTTATTGATTTTGTGTTCAGTTTTACAATTTACATTTTGATTAAAAAATTACAAAATTGTAAATGCATGGTATAACACTGCAATTCAGTGTGATTTTCCATTTATTGTCATAAAATATATTCTAGAAAATTCAAACAAATCTTATATTTAAAAGAAAATTTCTTATATATATGTTTCTTATATATATGTTTCTTATATATGTTTATATATAAACTTATATATATTACACAATATAAGATATGTATGCATATGTACATATAAATATATAGTGATTCGATTAACTTTTGGCTTTATTTAAATCTCTAAGATTCTTTGTATTGTAAATGCTGAATGTCTATTTAATTCTTCACCACAGCACTGTTTCCAGAAGAAGATCCAATGATTCCAGACATAAAGGTGAATAAATAATAAAGAAACACAAAGCATATTAAGTACATGATGTTTACATTAAAAAGTAATTTTATTTGTCTGCAAATGACTCATCACTAAACTTTAAATATTCACATGTATATATACTATTTCTACCCCAAACTGTTGAAATTGGATTCAGTTTTATTTCATGTTATGTATTTACTATATCAAGCTTATGATCCATGATCATTAGCATTTTCCTCAATTTTGTGGTATGGGGAACAAATAGGAGACTTTAGGGTAAGAAGATCTCATGTGCCAAACATGGTAAAACACCACCTCAAGTCAAGTCAGATTTCACTGGTTAAATCTCAATCATACTCCACACTGACCACAAAGAAGGCTGCAAGACATGAGTATTGATGTGCCCAGGGAGACAAGGAATCTTAAAGGGCTCAATTAAGTTAAATATCACAAGCAACCTCCGCTTCCATGCAGAGGTATTATTGGTTTTACATTTCCAAGATGAACCATTGACACTTCCTTGTCACTTCTTGAGACCACTAACCATGCCTAGAGACAATTCTGTGAGCTCCTGGGGGAATTGGACCTTCCAGTTTGGATGCCTCACAGGCCAATGAAGACCTTTCCACGTTTAACAGCCAGAAGTCAAACAATGTGCCTGCTCTTAAGTTTTGGCTTTCTATTCCCCTCAAGAAGTTCTATGAGACTTATTTGAAAATAGAAAACAAAGATTAAACAAGTAAAAGAGTTGTGAGTTCTTGGCGAAATTACTAATATTTTGGACTAGGTAGGAAAATCAGTGAGGTATGCTCTTAGGAAAGAACAAGCAGACAGAGGAGGAATTGCAGAGTCAAGAGACCTTTATGGATCAAAATATGCTTCAATTGGTGCTGCAGTAGGACTCCAAGTAACTCCCAGCAGAGTCAGAGGCACAAGGAGCAAGGGGCTTTTAGGGCTTCAATATAGTCAAGTCTGAGAGCTTTGGATTTGTAGTGTGTTTGCATGTGTAGCAGAAGATCCTGATTTGGATTTGTGATGTCCTTGCAGCTATGGAAGAGGGCCCTGCACTTTTAGATCAGGTCTAGGGGGAGATTTTGCTGAAAACAGCTCATGATAGTGATCCTGATAAGATTCCAAGGGAGAAGATTTCCAGAAGGGGTTCCCAGGGGAGTGTAGTCAGTGGACCATGGGAACAACATTGAGTTTATGAGAACAAAGCTAATACCCATCACATATGAAGCTTCATTGAGGGTCAGACAAAGACAAGCAAATGACAGTGGGACAAGTTGTCCTGCAGATTTCAGAATGAGAGTCATTTTCGATTTTAATCTAGAAAATTAAGACTTTCTACTCAACCAGCTCAGCCTCTCTAGGAAGCCCATGATCTATAGCTCAAATTCTGGAAACTATCAAATAATTGAAACAATAAAACTAAAAAGTAGCTAATCCTAGCTATTCTAATCCTAGCTACTCAGGAGCTGAGATCTAAGGATTGCAATTTGAAGCTAGCCCAAGCAGCAAAGTCTGTGGGACTTATATCTTCAATTAACTGACAGAAAAAGCCTGAAGTGCCACCATAGATGTAGTGGTAGAGTGCTAGCCTTGAGTAAAAGGAGCTCAAGGGCAAAGCCCTGGACCAGACTTTAAGCCTCAGGACTGGTCAAAAATAACAAAAAATAGAAACAAACAGTCACACAACTATTATCATGGGCGTCTTTATTCAGGTAACATGAAAGACATTTCCAAATCCAGTTGTGTCTGCTGCTACAACTTTGAGAATCATCTTGTTCACTAAATGCAAGTGCCATTGTGTAACTAGGTTTAGAGGAGCAAATAAACTTCTCTAAATGTCTGCTGCAGTCTTATTGATTTTAGTGACATGTGTCCTTTTGGAAAATTTATAATATTTTTAGTCTTACCTTCCTGAGTAGAATGTTCCACTTTGAGGTACTGAAAAAGGATGCTAGGATTTCTTTATCTTGACACTTTCTCTTTGCACCACTATTCAATTTAAGACACTTTATAATGGTGAAAGCCAATCAGGTTTACACTAGCTACCTATCATCTAAAGATTTCTAATCACTTTAATTGGTCCTCTCAGTCAGAAATTGTAACATCAGCTTTCCCCTGGAAGAAATCAGTTCCCGTATGATTAAGGATCAGTTATCCTTTTATCATGGTGATGAAATATTTGAGGATTTTTGCCACTTGAATTGGTTTAAAACATCCCAAAGCCTGAATAAGAAAGCAAATTTAAGTATGCAGGACTTGGCTAGAGGCAAGTGTCATTCTTCCTTCTCATAGTTCAGTATTGAATACTGCAGAGTCATTCCCATTGTTAATTTCACCACAAATCCTAAGGGTAGACTAAAAGATAACACCAAAAGGCCTTGGCCACACTATATATATATTTGCCTTAACGATCTTGGAAAAACCCTTACAATACTTTCTACCTAGTAGATACATGATACAATTTAGCTTGGAACTAATCAGGAACCATAATTTGAGGCAGAGGAAAACAGTAAACAGAAACCAAATTGTCAGTCAAATCAACACATTCTGCCTTTTAAAACAGCAATACATATATTTTTTTCTTTTCTCTGAAATTTGCTTTCAGCCCCCAAAGTCAAGATGCCACAGAATTAGCATAGCCATCAACACTATTCAGCACTTACTCACAGAACAATTTTAGTTATATTTGTAAGCTGAAATGAATTTCCAACATGCTGAGCGATGTGATCTGTCATATTAGTCTAGATGTCAGGTGCCTAAACTTTCTCTGTGAGAAGTATTTACAGAGTTTTTGCTCCAGAAGTCATAAAGAATACATGTGAAGGATGATTGGTATTTAAGTGAGTAAATGATAACTATTGTGAACTTCTTTTTAATAAAAAAGATTCTACACCAATTAGTCCTTATTCTGTATCAAAGTGATTGTTTCCAAACCAATTTTGCTCTCATCAAATAGCTGTTTGTTACAGAAACATGGCAAGCTGTCAAATGACTGAGATGTCTTTTTCTAATCCTGACTTATTAGTATAAATTTTCCCCTTCAAGATAGGTAGCACAAAAATATCCACAGGTGCTATAATTGGCTATGGAATAAGACAGTTGCCTCTGGCAATGGAGGTGAAGAAATAGGTTGGCTGTTGAACTGTAGAGTTTCTGTTTCTCATAGTTAGCTCTTATTGCTCCCTCTTCACCCTATGCCTCTGGTGAACGTTAGCCACTCAGTTCTATAGTATGGGGCTCCATGGTTCTCTGACCTTGTATTTGAGTTTGCCTGTGCTTGGATTAACTATGTAAACTTGGAAAACTCTATTCCTCTGAATACCAGTTTCTTTGACTATAAGTCAAAGATAATATCACTTTTTGCTCATGTGACCAAGGAGTTAAATATAGTGTATATAATGTGGCTGGCAGCAAATAAATATGAAATAAGTGTCAGTGTTTAGTTCCATGTATTACTATATTCTTGGAAATAACAATTTAGGTAATTTGAATTACATGGGCAAAAGAGCTTGATCCACCTTCCCAGGGTATGACCATGCTTATTCCATAGGCAAAAAAATTAAATGTCAATTTTAGACCCAGAGTAAAATTTTATAGTGAGCTATCCACCCTAGAATGTGGACGGTTGATAAAGGAAGTGCTGACCAATCTTTGATGTCCTCGGAATGTAATGGAAGTCTTAAGGAAACAGAGTTGCAAGGTAAGCTGTTTACTCCTTTCTGCTAAGGAGGCAATTATGCAGGCCTGCTGGAAAAGTTTATAATATGATTTAATAGTAAACATTAAATCAAATGGTGATTGAATCCCTGTGGGGAAGTTACCTTTACTGTACTTTTTACTTACTGAATGATAGTTTCAAATGTTTCTCACTGTACTAGGGAGAAACAATTACCAACATTATAAAGAGAGTATTAAAATGAGTTAATAAAGGGATCATTAAAAAATATTTCCCATTGCTAATATATACTAAATGAGAAGTGGTACTTCTATTTATATTAAAAAAGCTCAATAGAATTAAGAAATTTGGCCCAGACAATCTACTTAGTGCTAGCTTTTGTCAATGCATATCAGATAAACATTTGATGTGCAGCAAAGAAATTTTTGCCAAAAATGTGCAGGTAGCAATGTCTTTATTTTAAATCTTTGTAGTACCACTATTTGAGATTTATTTTTAATATGCTAGATATTAGTAATTTTACAAGTACTAAGATATATTGAGCATATTGTAAAGGATGAGTTTGTGAATAATGCATTTACAAAATAAAACTTTGATATACTAACCAGTCTATAAATAATATAGTTTTTATGTTTAACATTTGGAATTAATTTATGTACTGTCACATGTCTGCAGTAATATTCTTGGTTTTCTATCCTCTGATACATATTAAAAAACAATACAACAAATTTACATTAAAAATTTCATATGTATAATAGAAAATACATTGTACTCAAAAGTAGATCAGCTCAATGTAATAACCTGCATGGGGAGATTATATAGCTATATAAAGCCTCGATTCAGCCAGTATAAACTGATGATAAATAGGAAAAATTAATCATAATGAAGAATTCTTTATGTTTTTTATGTAAATGATCACAATTCTTTTTAAAATGATCAGTAGGAAGATGTTTATTTGTTAAATAACAGAAAATGGTAATGAAAGCCTGGATTACTAGATCCTATGGATTCAGAACCTCCTCTCCTTCAATTCAATATGCGATCTGGTATGTTATTTAGGTTGTAGATTATGTGCTTTGCTTTTCCAATCTTTGCAATAGGAACTTAATACTACATAATAAGTTAATGTTGAAGATTGAAGAAATTTATATATGTAAAATTCTTCAAATTATTCCTAGAAAGTAACAATGAATTGTTAGATGTATTTAATGTTTGTATGTATTCATGTATTTCAAAACCTATTTTTCCAGAACTTGTAAATGTCGTATTATATTAGTAGTTGTAGCATCTAAGAATTTTAAGTAGGTCCCACATTTTCAGTATCAGGTTTAACCTAGTAATTTGGTAGACATGAGTATGTTGAATTTCCAAATGTGTAGAACCTGTTTGAATCATATAGATAACTTGACACATGGATTTCTGTGCCCTGCTGCCACAGATTTCTGATTCTCAATGCTTGTGAAATAGATTTTCATGATTTTATTTGTAAAGATCGCACTCAGTCCAATGTATAGAAAGAGAGTTACTCAAGTAGAGAAATGATCTTTGTTTTTCTATTTAAGTAAGATACTATAAGACATTCCTTCTGCTAACATTGCCTGACGAGCTTATATGTAGAAGGTATTTATTTCAAAGTTTAAGTACCTACTTTGCATGACATCCCTTCTTTGCAAAACAGTATAGTTTGAAAATATATTAAACAAAATTAAGAAAATGCTGTCCAGCCTTTGTGTAGCAAAAGATGACTAATGGGGAAGACTTGTATAAAATATTAAGAGCTGACAATTCTTTAAAGTCTTTGATGAACAGTTTGTTGATATTTCACTTCAAATTCCTAAGTATAGGACAACCAATTTCCCTAGTTCCATCAAAATATTTGACCCAATGAATGTCACCTAAGTATTTATTATTTTAGGAAGGTTAATTTTGTGATAAAAAAGAAATGGAGAATAATAGCAAGCCATGCTCATAGAATGTTTGTGTATAGTTACAGCAGTGAAAAGAAAGAGAAAGATAGGGAAATACAGACAGACACAGAGAAACAAATAGACAAAAAGCAATAGTGGTATTCATGGTTCTGAAAGCAAAGACAAGACAAATGTTACATTGCTGTTTTTTTTAATTAACTTTTCAATTGTTGCCTCACCCAAAAACTTGGAATACGAAAAGAAATGTAAGAAATATTGGCAATAAAATAAACATATAGGAAGATAATTATGCATATATAGTTTTAACAATAAAAATATCTGAGGTATAGTTTGATAATTCAACAAATATGTAAGATTTGTTATAACCAATTTAAGATAAAGAATGATTCCATCTCATTAAATATATACATATATAAACAACTTTGATTAACTTAACACTTGTGCACATTAATATAGTCCAGAGTAAAATTTAAATGGGTGTATGGTCCTTTAAGAGTGCTATCTAAACCACAATTACTGGTTAATTAATGTATTGTTTATTATTGTTTCAGTTATAATAAATTCTTTTACTATTATATTTGGAAATATAAAGTCAAAAGTCAGTGAGCATAGAGGATAAGCTATGAGGCTGGAGAAGGAAAGGACAAACATCTAGGTTATACTGAGGATAAAGAAATGATTGGGGTGGGGGGTGGTCTCTAGTGCTGCCTAACTTACCTTAGGCAGTTAGGGAAAAAAATGTAGGGAAGTACAGAAGTAACCAAAGACATCAATCATTTCATTTTTTCCAGGGCATTTTCTATGGTTGCCAAGATGTCGAAAACAGTTCCATTGCATGAGTTTTATGTACACATTTTCAGGGAACAGGGCAAGTTAAAGGTGAGACAATGTACTTGTATTGATTCTTTAGCATCTAAAACTACAGTGTATTGAGTATTTGACACAAAGTTTCTTTAGTTGCCAGTAAATGATTTGAAAACAAAGTGCAAAGCATACACATTTAGAAGCCCTGAGATCAGAGATGATAAGCTCTACTCAGAGATGTCAAAACCATACCAAATGTAATGGATCTGGAGATATTTAGCATTTTAACTGGGGAATTCTACTCTGCCCAAATTTGGGGAATAATTTTATAATGAGCACAACAGTTAATATCTATTACATATCAGAAGATGTCTAGATGACAAAATTGTCAGCAAGTGTTTCCATCATATTTGTGCCAGATATTTTTAGGGGTGACTCTCAATGACACATTCACGATTGCTGAGGGCTTGTTACCGTTTAGGGCAAGAGTACTTCATGTGTCAATACCAAATGCATTTAAAAGCCATGTCTTTTCCTCCATTGAGGGACAGATTCGAATGGGAAGATTTGAAGGTAATGTTCTGTCCAAAGATGGAATGAATATAAGAAATATCACTGCAAATTACTAACATTATAGCTAAAATTTATCAACATGTGTAGATGAGGGCTGCACAGAAATTTGGTCCTTGCTCTGGAACACCCACCGCTTCATAAAAGAATCCACCACATTGCTCTGTAGAATATCTTATGCCTGCTTTAGCTTGTCTAAGAGACAGAAAACATAGAATAGAAAAATAAAGGGACATTGCATTCATATCTGATGATGAACACTTGAAAAATATTTATAACATTGTTCCTGGTGAAATGTATCAATGTAGTTGGCTTTCTAGTTCTTTCACTAGATGGGCCCACATTGTACAAAACAAGACATGTAAAGGAAAAATTAGAGTGGGTAGGAAGAAAATTACTTACTCTATCAGCATTTAGAGAGGCAGTTTCTGTGTGTGTATAGATAACCCAATGAAATGGCCCAGTACCAGCATTCAAGTTTAAATCTGACACCATTGTTTCAAATCAAGGTTTTTTCCTGTGCTTTTTCTTAGTTCTTTTCTGATCTGGCTAATTAAGCACAAAAAATCTGGATCTCCAATTAATCTAGTCCAGGAGAAGTTAGAAGCACAATAAACTGTTAAGGAATCTCTGCAAAGGCATGAAAATGGAAACTTTCTGGTGACAAATCAGTTGATATTCAGGCATATATTATACACCAGATATTGTACCATCTTTTCACAAAGATTATTTTTAAGGTTTCTAACTTCCCTAGTGAGGCTAGTATTATTGGGTATTCAACAGATATAAAAACAAACATCAGAGCCGGGAGGTGGTGGCTCACGCCTGTAATCTTAGCTACTCAGGAGGCTGAGATCTGAGGATCATGAGTCAAAGCTAGCCAGGGCAGTAAAGTGGGTGAGATTCTTATCTCCAGTAAACCACCAGAAAACTGGAAGTAGTGCTATGGCTCAAGTAGTAGAGCACTAGCCTTGAGCTGAAGAGCTGAGGGACAGCACTCAGGCCCAGAATTCAAGCCCCACGACCAACAACAACAAAAAAAAATCAAAGCCCCATAGCTAGTAAGAGCTTGTTCCTAATTTCTTTGCTATGCTGCACCTTTATTCTCATCAAAATTTGAAGCAATTTAAAGCAATCAGTTTGGATATATTAAAACGTACTGTCTTATCTTTATTGGGTAATCATAAATTGTTTTTTAAGGATTGGTGCCTTTAATATATCTTTCTCTCTTATTCCACCTAGTAAAGTTTTCTGTACACTTATAAACTCAATAATCATTTTAATCTTTGTAATAATGACCCCAGTTAATGAATCAACAGTTGTTGAGTAGCTCTTTATCATTCCTGTTCTATATTATATATCAATGCTAGTATCATAGTTATTTATCATAATTATTATCACAGAAATTATCATGGCTTATTATCAATGATAGTGTATTCTGTAGCCCTCACTATGTTACTTTTTAGAACATTGCACAATCATTTTAGAAATGTGCCTAAGTTAATCCATCATCATTTTTGTTACCCTTTTCTTGAAATTACGAGCCACAAGCATTCCACCTGACAGATGAGGAAACTGAGATTTTTAAAAAATTAAACTTGTCCTTTGCCAGTCAGTCAGCTAATTGTGGAACTGGAATTAAAGCTAAGTATGTGGACTCTAGAGTCTGAGATCTTAAACATTATACTACACTAGTCTCTGCAGTTGTAAATCATAAATTATATTTCTTTGATGTCTAATTTCTTTGAAGCCTTTATCCTTTTGGGTCTGCATACTAACCAGTTGGACTATATGACTTTTGACTATAAATTAGGAGAAATGTTCAGAATTTCATCAATATTATCTTTAAAAAATAAAATAAAAATTAAGCCCTAGAGGCATGACTCAAATGCTAGAGTGACTCTCTGGGACTTCTTATGAGTTCTTGAGATCAAATCCTGGAAACAAATATAAAGTTTAATTGTAAAATTTGTTTTTTTATCGTATTCGCACAATCTATTTTATCTTAAAATTTGAGCTAAAGACCTTATAAAAAAGTTTGTCATATGTATTTTCCTAAATAGCTTTTATTTTCTAGATATGCTTCTCAGTGAGAATGAAGAGGAAGAAGATAAAAGGATAGAGGCAAAAATCTGATAAGCATCTTTTCAAAATATTGAAATATTCCTGAAAAGTGGATATTTTTGTTGTTGTTGGTCCTGGGGCTTGAAGTCTAGGCCTGAGTGCTGTCCCTCAGCTCTTCAGCTCAAGGCTAGTGCTCTACCACTTGAGCCATATCACCACTTCCAGTTTTCTGGTGGTTTACTGGAAATAAGAATCTTACCCACTTTACTGCCCTGGCTGGCTTTGACTCATGATCCTCAGATCTCAGCCTCCTGAGTAGCTAGGATTACAGGGGTGAGCCACTGGTGCTCTGCTAAGACGAAGTATTCAAGTAGTTCTTAACTTGCTTTACTTCTTCTGGTAATATACATTGAAAATTGTTACTGTGAAAGTATATATAAAAATATCCCAGCCAGGCACCAGAGGCTCATGCTTGTAATCCTAGCTACTCAGGAGTCCAAAATCTGAGGCTCTCAGTTCAAAACCAGCCCATAAAGGAAATTTTGTGAGACTTTTATCTCCAATTAACCACTAGAAAACTGGAAGTGGCACTGTGGCCCAAGAGGTAGAGCGCTAGCTTTGAGCAGAAGAGCTCAGAGACAGTGCCCAGGCCCAGAGTTCAAGCTCCACAACTGACAAAAGAAAAAGTCTTTCTTCTTTCTTAGGCTAAAGTTCATAATCTGATCAGGGATATGAGGCCAAGGACAAATACCTTTCCATTTGAAAATGGCTATGAATAGCATTGCATTGAACTTTCAGATTTTTACATACCATAAAAAATTGAGGCAAAATGCTACTAAAATTTCTTCATTTCATTTTCATAATCCTTCCCCGAAGTTTTGTCAATAAAGGAGAAAATTGCCCTCTTTGGGAAATATAAGACATTGGCTTAAAAATAAAATGTACACTAAGTAGAGATATGTGAAATGAATAATAAATGCTACATGAGGCAATTAGCTATGTGGACTAACCTGCATGAATATAGTTGCCAGGAGAGAGGGGAAACATGAGAGTGAGTAAAACTAAACATTTGAAGGAGGTAATTCCAGCATTCCAATGAAAACCATCAATGCCATATGCAAATTGAAGGTGAAAATGTGATGCTAGTATTAGCATTAATAATCCTAGAGATCAAGTCGAATTTCACCTAATATCTCAAATCAAGTCTATCAGGGTCCTGATGCCCAAGTAGATGTTGAATATATATTTGAATACTGTTAGAAAGGTTATGATCCTATGGTCATCTGGCATGTATAGTTCAATATATACCTAATAACAACTTAACATGCTCATAAGGTTATATTGAAATCAATACAATCAAAGAAAGAACCTTTCCATTGAAAGCTTAGTTCCTTTATGTTTCAATTTTTATTTGGACAGTCAGTAAACACATTTTCTATTTGAATGCTGAATAAAAATTGATTGAAAATGTCCTACATTTTATTTCAAAGGTTCTTTATACTTAATACGACTTTTGCAAACAACTTTAGTCAGTATAACTTAGTAACCAAAAAAAAATGGACTATTATCTAAAGTTATCACAAATTTTTAACAAGAAAATAGAAGTTAAGGAAACCAATTAGTTTTTAATATGCCCACATATGGATTCAAATATGTAATTGACACATTAATTATACAGAATTGGCTTTAGTTACATGCCCTCAGTCTTCACATTAAAAGACAAAAATATACTGAATTATTTTCAAATGTGTAGAACATTCCTCTTGTTTCCTATTCTAAAATAGGAAAAGAGAGTTATGCAAATAGTGCTATCTATATAGTGAAAAATAGATTAAAGTTATAAGCTTGATAAAAAATAATAAAATATATGATTGACCAATATTCTTATTCTTTGAAACATACCAGTTCCAGATAATATATGCTTTTCTCGAAAACAGATTGATATAAAAATACATGCATGGTGTAAAAGCACAAGGACAAATTCTGTTCTAAAACATTAACTTTTTTGAATTCACACATTTGGCTATTGGTGCAAATAAACATTCAGAGCAATCTAACAAGCTGTCCTAAACCTGCATAGTTCTTTCAACAGATACAAGAGAAAAGAGTGATCGCCTTTAGAACCCATAGTCACAGGATTCTTACAAACATTCATTGCTCAAACTGAAAGCAAAGCATGATTGAAAAATAAAGTAAGTAACTATTCTTAATTTTTCTAATGCATGTCACCTTGTCATATAGTGTACATTTGCTTGTGTCAACTTGTCCCCTATAATTAAATCAAGTCTTTTATGTTGATTCAATAAAGGTTTGTTTTTTGTTTTTAAATCTGTTAAAAATCTATACTAGCAGTTTGTTTTCATTTCCTTGAGGTGTGTATGTATCAGAGTAATCACAATATAAGGAAAAATCATGTTAAGCAGGAATTAGCAGATCCAACTTACTTCCCCATTTAAATTTGCATTTAAGTGCTTCCCCAGGATTTGATGCCCCAAATAAAAAACAGTAGGATTAATTTTCCTTTCAGTTTTTTGATTCTGCATCCACCTATTTCTATACTGCTCTCCATAGGCTAGAGTAAGCAACCCTGGGGGTTTAGGCTTGTGACTGAACTGTTCTCTAAGAATTAAAGAATTCCTTACTCATTCATGTTTCTTACAGTCTGACTTTTGACATCATTAATGCAAAACTCCCATAGAGCTCACAGGAAGAGAAAGGAGTCTAGAATGAAATGAATAGCTGTACTCAAGTAGCAATTTGCAATCACTGAGTTCTTAGACAAGGTAACTTACCACCAGTAATTTATGAGGAAAATCATCTAGTTTGTGAAGTGTTAGGCTTTTTTCTTGCCTAGTGCAGATAAAAAGGATTTTTCTACACCATATTCACTTTTATCATTGGTTTATCGAGGCACAATTTAAATCTACCCTAAAAAGATGAAGTTAAAATTCACTATGAAACCATGTGTACTTCTATGCATTTAACAAATGTATAACCATGGAAGCATCACCACTGTCAAAATAAACTATTTTTTGTTTTCCTCAAATATCCATATAACTTCTTCTATTCTAATCCTTCTTCCCATTCCCACTGTCTGGCCAATACTGACATACTTCTTTGCTTATATTTTTGAGAAGGCCAAAATGAACAGAATTATAAAGATATAGTTTGTCTCAATTTTTTTCCTTTAGCATAAAGCTTTTGAAACTTTATCCATGTTATTGCATGTATGGACATGTAATATTCTCACTGCTACTTTAGAAGAATTTTCCATTTATAGATTCACCACAATTTGCTCATCCTATCATGCTGTTTGGTGAATATTTACATCGTTTAAAGTTGGGGGAATTATGAAGAAGCCTGTTGTAAAATTTTTGTATAGGATTTTAAAGGAAGTGTTTGTAATTATGTAGGAGAATATTTCTGGATCCACTGGTAAAGATATAAGGCCATTTTTAGCTTTATTTTCGAATGGAAAACTTTTCCAAAGCCGCTGTATGAATGTGAATTTTCATAAGCAATACTTGAGAATTCCTGTTACCCCACATCCTTGACATATTTTGTTAAATTGTTAATGTGTTTTATTTTCTCTCTTTTAAAAAATATAATTATAAAATTATATATAGCATTGTAATTATAAAATGCATAATTATAATAGGTATGCATTACTATATTATTTTGGTTGTAACATATCTCCTGGTGCTTTTCCTATTATGCTATCATTTGCTTTTTATATCTTATCTCTGGATGCCTAATAAAATATTACATTTAATTTTAATTTAAATGCATTTATTACCAAATTCTTACAGTTGTTCAGTTATTCTGTTTTCATATAATCTGTAATTGGCATGATTTTTCTTTCCAACTTTTTATTGGAAGTCAAAGTTCTTATTGGAAATCAAATATATTGGTTTTATTAGAAGACAATATACTGTTTGTAGATGATTGCTACACAATATTTGTATTTAAGGCATTTGACTATCTTAAGATTTATTGCATCATTTAACAAATAAGGAATGTATTTTGTCTTATTATTTCTACAAGGTTAAATTCCTAAGGATAGTTGAGAAAAAGAACATAAAATCTGATAGTAATGTAATTCTCAAGTGAGAACATGATTTCATAAAAGCTTCAGCTCAATTACCATGATAACCAGGCTGTCAAATCTATCTATGAATCACCTTTAGTTCCTTGTGACTGTATTTTTGCATTAATTTTAGTTACTTAATTCATTTCAATAAAAATAGAAAAGCAATCTCTAAAATTCCTGTAAGAAACTTGCCTAACTTTATATATGTATATATATATGCATATATATATCAAAAATTTTGTACAGAGGAGTTACAGTTACATGAGTAGGGTAATGAGTACATTTCATAGCTCGCATTGTTACCGCTTCCTTTGTTTTCCCCTACCATCACTTCCCTCCCCACCTCCCCAACTCCTCTCCCCACAAACATTGTAAAGTTTGTTTTCAACATAGTGTCCTGTAGATCTCGTTGTCACAATGGGTCAGCCTGCATCCTTATTTAAGCATTCTGCAATATCCCTTCCCCTCCCCAAATTACAAAGATGTAATACAAGATGCAGAATGCCAGCATCAAATCTAGTAAGAACAGGGGTCATAACATGGGGGAAGAACATACAAAAGAAACAAAAGAATCACATAGAGCAGTGTAAATATATTTAAAAAAACACTAGCAAGAAATAAAAAAGCACTTGTGTCCCTGTCTTGGGGTAGCTTTTGCTTAACATTATCTCATGTGGTCATATGTACATAGCCTTTGACCTTCTCTCCTTGTCCTAGACATGAACTAGTTGTTGCAAACAATGGGACTTATATTTCTTTGTCCTGGCTTACTTCACAATATAATTTTTTCCAAGTCTCTCCATTTGCTAACAAATGAGGCAATGTCATTCTTTCTGATGAAAGCGTAGAATTCCCATATATACATATGTATATATCTACATATGTATATATATATATATATATATATGCATATACTTAATCCATTCATGTACTGAGGGGCATGGGGTGGTTTCACATCTTAGCTATGGTAAATAATACTAGGATGAACATGGTTGTGCTGGTAGCTTTGGTATGACCTTGCTTGTGATCGTTTGGGTAAATGCCCAAAAATGGGATTGCTGGGTCATAAGGGAGCTCTATGTGGAGTCTTTTGAGGAACCTCCATACTGCATTCCAGAGTGAATAAGTTTACACTCCCACCAACAATGCAGTAGGGTTCCCTTTTGGCCACATCCCTTCCAGCATCTGTTGTTAATAGATTTCTTGATTATAGCCATTCTAACTGGGCTGAGATGGAATCTCAATGTTGTTTTGATTTGCATTTATTTTATGCCTATAAAAGTTGAGCATTTCTTTATGTGTCTATTGGCCACTCTTATTTCTTCTTCAGAGAAGTTTCTCTTTAAGTCTTTAGCCCATTTATTAATCAGGCAGTTGATTCTTTGAGGATCTGTTGTTGGGGAATTTAGTTTTTTGAGTTCTAAGTATATTTTAGATATGAGACCGTTGTGAAGTGAAGATCTTCTCCCAGTCTGTGGACATTTTATTGATTTTTCTAGCTATGTCCTTTGCCATGCAGAAGCTCTGCAGTTTAATGCAATCCCATTTGTTCAACCTTCCTTTGATTTGTTGTGCTTCTGGTTCTCTATTAAGAAAATTTCAGCCTGTTCCAAGAAGCCCAAGAGTTTCTCCTATTCCTTCCTGTAATGTTTTCATGGAGTCTGCAACTCCTTGCCTAACTTTTTTGAAGAGTCTAAATCAAGTCGAATTGCTTATAAGATAATTGACTTCCACTACACATTTTGTTTTTCTACATGAATATCTAGTAGAAACAACAGAAGAATTTCTTTAGGGACTGTATTAGAGGCTCTTGGAGATGAGCGAGTGAGTTGTAACATTTGAAAATTATGACTACTTGTTGAGAATAGAGTTTACTGAGTTTGAGATGTATTGGAAACAGAAGAGGATGATGGCTCAAGGCCAGCCTGGACAGAAAATTCTGGAAGATTCTATTAAAAATAGCTGTTATATCAAAAGGACAGAGTCAAGAAACCACATCCATATCATCTCCATAAATCTACCACTTCATAAATCTCACAAGTCTACCACTTGAACTACACTCCAACCCCTGGTTAATTAATTTAAGACTCTTCTTACTAGTTAGTAAGAAGAGTCTTAAATTAAAACTCAGTATCAGAAAAAAAAGGAAAGGGAGGAAGAAATGAAGGAAGGAAGTGAGGAAGGAAGGAAGGAAGGAAGGAAGGAAGGAAGGAAGGAAGGAAGGAAGGAAGGAAGGAAGGAAGGAAGGAAGGAAGGAAGGAAGGAAGGAAGTGAGTATAGAGAGGACATTCTCACTATGGAGGCCTTTCAATACCTGGGAGATGTCAGATGCAGGCATGGAATATGAGGTAATGTGATTGTGCAGTAACTCCTATGTAAGGACAGTGACTGAAATATTAACTACTCTCATACATGCAATATTTTCTTTTTTCCACCCTCATACACCAAAAATTTTGAAGTAATAATGATACAATGTCTAGAAAGAAAGCAGGCAGTAGATAGAAAATAAAAATTAATAAAAATTAGGTCCTAGCTTTTATATATCAACCGCCCAAACTAGTAGATAAACTTAGAACACTGAATACAGTTATTAGAAAATGTTCCAAAGCTTATACAACCCTCTGGATAGTGTGAGGGAACACTCTGAAAATTATTCTTTTTTTTTCAGATACTGCTGGCATCAGCCAATGCCCAAACGAACCTTACTGGAGTATTCTAGGACTCCAACAGTGATGTGACACAACATAAACTTTTAAAAATTGGGCATGAGGTCTGGAAACTTGGCTCACTGGTACAGTGCTTGCCTCATATGAATGAGGCACTGGGTTCTATTCCTCAGCATCACATAAGTAGAAAAAAATCCAGAAGTGGTGCTGTGGCTCAAGTGGTAGGGCATTAGCCTTGAGCTGAAGAGCTGAAGGATAGTGCCCAGGCCCAGAGTTCAGGCCCCATGATGGACCAAAAAAAGAAAAAGAAGTGGGCATGACCATTCCCAACCTAAGAATAAAATTTGACAGACTTGTATGTATGTGTATGAGATTAAAAATATAATTAAAAAATAAAGCCTCAATGTTGGTGAATTTTATTCATAATTTATAATTCATGGAATTAATATTGGCTGCAATGAACTTATGAAATTTATTTTACAAGCAACACACTGTGCCTAATTGGAATTGCCTTTCCTAAATTTCTCTTTCATAAGGGAGAACTGTATGGGTAGTAGCTGTATTGTCTTTAGAAAAATTGTGAACAGAAAACAAACAATTCTATACCTCACTTCTATATTCAGCATCATATTTCTTAAAATATGATGCATTTATCCTACTAATACATACAAGATAATACAATTTATTCAGGTCTTTTCATTTCCTAACAAATGGGGCAGTGTCATTCTTTCTGATAGAAGCATAGAATTCCATATGTGTGTGTGTGTGTATGTGTGTGTGTATACACACATATATACATATATATGTGTGTATATGTATATACCACATTTTCCTGATCCATTCATCAACTGAGGGGCATCTGAGTTGGTTGCATATCTTAGGTATGGTGAATAATGTTGCAATAAACATAGTAGTGCTGGTAGCTTTAGTATGGCCTTGTTTGTTGATCATTGGGGTAAATGCCCAGAAGTGAGATTGCTGGGTCATAGGGGAGCTCTATGTGCAGTCTTTTAAGAAACCACCATACTGATTTCAAAAGTGGTTAAACAAGTTTACCCTCCACCAACAATGCAGTAGAGCTCCCTTTTGGCCACATCCCCTACAGCATCAGCTTTTATTAGATTTCTTGATTAAAGCCATTCTTACTGGGGCAGGGAGGAATCTCCACTTGGTTTTGAGTTGCACTTAATTTATGGCCAGAGAACCCCAAGATATGGACACAAGAGGTTTTTCTCTGGGTTGAGAAGTTGGCACAGTGGTAAAGTGCTTGCCTGGCATACATGAGGCTCTAGGTTTGATTCCTCAGCACCACAAAAGCAGAAAAAGCCCGAAGTGGCGCTGGGGCTTAAGTGGTGTGGTGCTAGCCTTGAGCTGAGTTGCTGAGGGACAGCGCTCAGACTGAGTTCAGCTCCCAGGACCAGCAAAAGAATAAAAAAGAGGTCTTTGTTTGTTGTTGCTTTTTTAAAAATGTACTATGTGATTTTTTTGTTGTTTTCTTTGTATGTTCTTCCCCCTATGGTATATCCCCTGTTGTAATTGTACTTGATTTTGGTTCCCTGAATCTGGTATATATATTTATCTAATTTGGGGAGGAGAAGGGGAATAACAAAATGCTGAAACAAGGACACAGGATGACTCATTGCAACAATGAGACTCACAAGACACTATGCTGAAAATGAACTTTACAACTTCAGGTCAGGAGAGGAGTGAGAGAGGTGAGAAAGGGAAGGAATAGTAGGAGAAAAACAAAAGAGGGGTTAACAATGCTTGACAAGAAATGCATTCATTGTCTCATTCATGTAACTGTAACCCCTCTACAGCATCCTTACAATAAAATATAAATTTGAAAAAATACAGTTTATAACTATAAAAGTTATGGAACAAGATATGTCATATAGCGTCATAAAGACATTGGTTGGGGTAATATCTAAGTCAGATATGACATGCAAACATGACAGCAAAATGAAGAAAATGATGGTCTAAATGTTCCCTCAACTAAGCTCATCATGACAGGGAACATGAAATTAGGAGGTGGAGTAATAATAAACTTTTTGACTGCACATTACCAAGCACTGGAGTTCATGCATCTTACCACTTTCCCACATTGCTCTCCCTGATCATCAGCAACACCTAAAATAGAATTTCCAAAGAACAGGAATCAGTTTTGCATCCCTCCAATTTGATTCAGTATTCCCTTTGAAATAATACAAATTTCTATTGCCAAAAAGATGCTATTTTATTACAGCTTCCTTGAATTTCTCTGGATTCTATGTCAGTGACATACTGGGACAAAAAGGAGCACACATTCTGAGATATTCTCTCTCTTCTCTCTCCCTCTCTCTCTCTCTCTCTCTCATATCTACATATATATATCTTTTTTTAAATTTCATGATGAATAATGGGAATGATGAATAATCTTCTGAATAACTAGTTATTCAGAAGATATAATCTCTCATTCAAATGCTCTCACAGTAATAAAACAGAATAACAACTTTCTGACACATTAGTTAAAACTTCTCAATTCTCAGTCTCTGGGAGACAACTTGTAGTGATTATACTTCTAGACATGGCTGGATTATATCTGGAGAGGTGCATCTTATCTGCAATGGTTTCTTTTTTATATGTGGACTGCAGTTCTTTGCTGTTATCAGAGTGAAAATTCCATCTGTTACTTACTGTATACAGACTCTGAACAGAAACTACAGGCCTTTAAAAATGCTTATTTGTTACAAAAAATACATTTTCAGATTCCTCAAATATTGAACCAGATTATAGAAAACTCTGTGCCAGCAAGAACCAGTAGAGATTGCATGTATTACACTAAGGGGAAAACAAAAGCGTCCTGAATATCCCTATTGAGTAAACTGCCTCATTATTTGGTTTGAAACACAGCTTAGATTTTTTTCCTCTATTGTCTCTGATATACTTTCACAGTCAGGAAGATAATTGGAGAGTGGGAGAGGAAGAGTGCATGGTGTACGTGGCAAGGGCTAATGGAACTGAGGAGGCAGGGTAAAGCATAAACTAATTTTGTTCTTTTTTTCTTTTTTTATTGTGAAAAATACTGTACAGAGGGGTTACAATTAATGGGCAAGATAATGAGTACATTTCTTATCAAGCATTGTAGCCTCATCCTTTGTTTCCCCTTCCCATCCCTTCCCATCCTCCCCCTGCTCCCCCCACCCAATTCTCCTCTCCTCCCCCCACCAAAGTTGTAAAGTCCGTTTTTGACATAACAACTTGTACATCTCATCGTTGCAATGGGTCCACCTGTATCCCTATTTAAATGATTTGTTTTTCCCCTTCCCCTCCACAAATTGTAAGGACATCAAATACAATGAAAGCAGGGGTTAAACTCTGGGAGAGGGACATACAAAGCAACAAAGAAATAATCTTATAAATGTGTTAGAAACAATTGCATGAAAGAAAAAAAAACATTTGCATACATATCTTAGGGTTCATTTCCCTAACATCAACTTATCTGATCTTTTCTGCTATATCTAGACATATACTAGATATTGCAAATAAGGGAAACCATGGTACCTATGTTTCTTTGGGCCTGGCTTACTTCACTTAATATAATTTTTTCCAAGCCTTTCCATTTCCTAACAAATGGGGCAATGTCATTCTTTCTGATGGAGGCATAGAATTCCATTGTGTATATATACCACATTTTCTTGATCCATTCATCTGCTGAGGGGGCATCTGGGTTGGTCCCATATCTTAGCTATGGTAAATAAGGCTGCATAAACATAGTCGTGCTGGTAGCTTTAGTGTGGTCTTGTTTGTGAACATTTGGGTAAATGCCCAAAAGTGGGAAGAATGGTAATAATGTTTTACATGAGAGGCAGTTATCCACACCTCCAGAATCTCAAAAATTCAAACTGTTGCCGGGCGCTGGTGGCTCACGCCTGTAATCCTAGCTACTCAGGAGGCTGAGATCTGAGGATCGCGGTTCAAAGCCAGCCCGGTCAGGAGAGACCGTGAGACTCCTATCTCCAATAAACCACCAGAAAACCGGAAGTGGCGCTGTAGCTCAAGTGGTAGAGCACTAGCCTTGAGCTGAAGAGCTGAGGGACAGTGCCCAGGCCCAGAGTTCAAGCCCCACAACCGACCAAAAAAAAAAAAAAAAAAATTCAAACTGTTAATATGGCATTTTAAGATATTAAATAAAAGTTGTCAACTGCTTGTTAGGAAAGTAACTTTATGCTGTCCTCTCCATAATCTTCAAAAGTTAATGTTAATTTTTTTCAGATTAAATAGATGTTCTAGTCACCACTTTGTTTTCTAATGCAATATACTGGTAAGTTAGCATGTACTATGATTGCTTCATAAATAGTTGTGATTATTTTTCAAACATTTTTAATAGAGCTATTGAGGAGTGAAGAAATATTTATAATGATATTACCATATGAGCATTATTATCTACCTGTACTCTATCTGTACTTGGATCTTCTGCTATTACCTGTTTGTTAATTTTCCACTAATTATTTTTTTCCTATCCATACAGCTTATGAAAACTTGAAGAGCCTTCCAGAAGAAAAAGCTACTTTCATATGTCCTTGCTTGTTTTCATTGTTATTATTTTCCAAGTAGATTTTTTACTAGCCCCAAAGGTATGCATTGTTGGAATAATTTAATACTATCCCAGGGCTAGTCAACTGTAAACAAGTCTGCTCTATGAAAAAGTTGCTTAAAAATTGCAGCTCAACATCTTAGACTATGAAAAGCAACTGACTGAGCATATATTTTATAGTATGGGCCCCTCAATTCACATTGTAAGTCAACATTTATTATAGGATTTATGAGTACAAAGAAGAATCTGAATTATGTACTAATTCCATTTAAATAAGCACAATGATGAAAAAATTCTGTAATGTAACAAAGGAAATTTTAGGTTTTTAGGTGTGTGTGTGTGTGTGTGTGTGTGTGTGTGTTTGAATGTGTATGTTGCATGCTGGTATTGGGGCTTGAACTTGAATTTTTCACTCAAAGTTATCTATCACTGGAATCTGATCAGGCTGGCTTTGAACTATAATCCTCAGAACTTAGCCTCCTATGCAGCTAATATTACTGGTATGAGCCATCAGAGACTGCTATAATCCTTGAAAAAGTTCCTAACCTATACTTCCCCAAAGTTTACAGAGCTTGCTTTGTTTACTTAGAGTTTGCTGTCATTTCACACTGTTTAATTGGCCACTGAAAACTGAAATTCAGATTAATTAATCCAGAGTTTGGGACACTTTTTTCCATTGGAGCCATACGGGAAGTATTTTTAGCTCTGTGCTTCAACCAACACAAGTACCAAGCTTGGATGTGGTGCAACCAAGCTTTGTTTATAAAACAGTCAGTAGATGCATTTCTGCTTTAAACTACAGTTTACCATTCTTGGACAATAGACATCAAAGATCTTGCACAAATCTTCATATCTGGAGTATCACAATTACTTGTTTATCACGTTCTCAACAAATCCATTTTTTATTGAATTGATAGCTTGAATGGGCCTCAGTGACATAGTTACAAAATACAGGAAATTTTATCTCTGACATGCTTTTCATATTTGGCTACTATTTCAAATTTCTGAATAACTTAACTGTTATCTGACAGAACAGGTCAGTTTTCTTCTACCTTTCAGTGATTTCCTAGGTCAATAAGCAGTTCAATATAAAGCTCAATGCGAGTGAGCCCATTCTTAGTCCTCTAAAAACCTTCCTGTAAATTATTCAAATATTGATGGAAACAGAACAAGCTGTTCAAGTAAACCTCACGAGTAGTGAAGGTATAACACTGAGGTTAATTTACATGATAAACTGTGAAAAATAATTTTGCAAAAAAAAATCCATCCTTTACATACAGCTCTGAGGTATATCTTCATTTGTATTCATGACAGTACACTATCAACAACATGTTGCCTCTAACACCTCTGTCCGTGTCTGTTCTCTCTTGATATATCAGCAGGCAGAGGTGCTTTTGATATGTCTCTGGTTGCATGCAATCTCTGTTTAGAATGTTTTCCTTAAATTAGCTGAGTGCTCTAGGAATATGAAATATTGCAGCTTGATCAGGTGCCAGGACAATGTTTTCTGTTCTTAATCAACTTGTTACCAGTTAAATTATGCATTACTTTACCTATTTACATGTTCAGAAACCCATTTTCTCCTTAGTAACAATAAGAATACATCTAATAAAACTTTATAGATATGAAAAAGGACGTTGCAGCATTTGGCTAGAACTATAAATGGCTCTTTTCCCAGATGATTTGAACCCTCCTTTACACTCCATGTCTTTTACCTTTCATGATACTGGCAAGCAGACATTTTGGTGAATGCATCATATGTTGCATTCACATTAAATACCTTCTGCATCCCTTCTTGACATATGCCCCCAACGTCATTTGGTTCATGCTTTGATAATTAATTATGTCTAATGGAAAAGACAAAGAACCCATCACAACTGGAGAACCCAAAATACATATTTTCTTAATCATGGAGAAATTACTAAATCCTATTCATCACAGGTGTGTAGATTGATATTATCAGCATCTGCTGTGAATCACATGAAGTTATTATTTTCATTCTGAAACACCAATGGGTGTTTATGGAAATAAGTGTACACTATACAATTTTGATTGCACAGAGAGGAAAAATAGTTATTTGGGATGCAATTTGGACTGCAATATTTCTTTTCTGTTGCCTCTCATTTGGCAGCTTATCTTACTCAGATATTATCATCAATATGCCATACATAAACTTGCATTCATCACTGGTACTTAAGCTTATTAACTAAACAGCAATTATATTGTCAAAAGAGGATTATGGGAATGCATACAATCATATGTGCTGTATTTCCTTCTTCAAACACAATGTATTTCTACCCCCCCCCCTTGGCATTGTGAACAACAAACCATGGTGTAAACTATCTGTCTGGAAGTATGAAATGTCATTGATGGCCAAAGGAGCATTTTTTAAAATATGGCCATTTATAGACATTCCTTTATAAAATTTAGCAACTCTGCCTTTTTGAGCATAAAGGCAATTGAACACAAACTGCACAGATGGTTTAATTGCAATATGCAATTTTGCAAATTAATTAAAGCCTGATATTTGTGAAAAGTCACCAAGAAGATAATTTAAAACTAATCTCCATTCCAAAATGTAGTAAAAAATATGAGCTGGGCAGCAGTAGCTTATGTCTGCTCTCCTAGAGACTCAGAAGACTGAGATCTGAGGACTGAGTTCTGAAGCTATCCCAGGCAGAAAAGTTCATGAGAGTCTTATTGCTAACTAATCACCAAAATACAAAAAAAAAAAAAAAAGACCCAGGAAATAGAGCTGCCAAGGCTCAAGCATCGGAGTACTAGCCTCTAGCCGAAAAGCTCAGGGACTGTACCCAAGCCCTAAGTTCAAAACCAAAACCAGAAAAAAAAAAGAAATAAGAATTGATTTTTTCCAAATTATCAATTTCTACTAAAATAGTTCATGACTTCCCACTAGAAGAAAATCCATAGACCATCATCATCATAGTAACAACTGGACTTCATGGTGTGTCTTCAATAATATCTTGCAAGGACAACAAAAGTAGGCTACTGAGGGCTTGCAAATGCTGGTGATATTAAACGTGTCTGTATTTTACTTTTACTATTTTCCCAAGGAGAGAAGTAAAAAATTAGATCCTGCAAGATATTATCAACAAGGGATAGAAACATATCAAAAATATTCTTCCCTCTTCTGCTAGAAATCATATATTTAATATTTAAAAATGTGTAGACATTGAGAAAGAAGCACATTTACTAAGGACACTAAAAAATTATTATCAAGGGGTGACATTTTCCGAAAAGAAAGGTAATCTTGACTTAACTTACATAATTGTAACCCTTCTGTACATTACATTTATCATAAAATTAAAAAATCAGAGCAGAAAAGGTCAGAGAAGTTGATGTTAGGTGAAATGAACCCCAAGATAAGTATTCAAATATTTTTGCTTTCATGCAATTGTTTCTAACACATTTATAAGATTATTTCTTTGTTGCTTTGTATGTCCCTCCCCCACAGTATAACCCCTGCTTTCACTGTATTTGATGTCAGTATAATTTGTGGAGGGGAAGGGGAAAAACAAATCGTTTAAATAGGGATACAGGTGGACCCATTGCAACAATGAGATGTACAAATCGTTATGTCGAAAAACGAACTTCACAACTTTGGCGGAAGGCGGGGGAGTTGTAGGGGTAGATAGGAAGGGGAAACAAAGGAGGAGGCAACAAAGTTTGATAAGAAATGTACTCATTATCTTGCCTATGTAATTGTAACCCCTCTGTACGGTATTTTCACAATAAAAAAAAAAAAGAGAGGAAAAAAATATCAACCATTTTCAACTTCTACCATAGTTGAACATAATAGGTTGTAAATTTTTTTTCGTGGGGGAGGGGGGTCCGGTTGTGGGGTCTGGGCACTGTCCCTCAGCTCTTCAGCTCAAGGCTAGCACTCTACCACTTGAGACACAGCACCACTTCTGGCTTTTTCCTTTTTGCTTATGTGGTGCTGAGGAATCGAACCCAGGGCCTCATGCATACAAGGCAAGCACTCTACCACTGAGCCACCTTCCCAGCCCCACGTTGTAATTTTTGAAGTGATAAAACTTGTATCAAATACTTTTGTAAGAATTAATTGAGTATATTAGCATCACCATAATTCTATTTTACTTTGTATATATTAACAGAGATTTTTGAATTCAGATGGTAATAGGTTTATAAAACAGTACACTGTAAAGTGAGGACCAGAAATGAGGCCTGGCCAATTAGAATCTGGGGAGACTTCTTATTCAGGCTTCAGGCACTGGTGTCCCCTGAGTGTAAATGAGCTGTGTACTCATCTTCCACCTCAGTCTAACTGCCTTGGTGCTGTGACTCCTCACGGATGACAGAATATAAGTTCAGGTCTGAAAGAACTCCTGGGAGTCACTAGAAGAAGAATGGAATATTATATAAACTAATGATGACATTGTAATATCTCTTTCTATACTTAAAACCTGGACTGCGAACTTGCATTTTATCTTTAAAACTTGTCAGTTTTGTGTGGCCCAGATGTTGGGGTAACATTCCTACTATTAGTAAAAAATAATTAATTCCTTACATGTGATATTACAATTCTCGTTCTACTCGTTGGAGGCTTGCAAAAATCTTACTGATTTTTCACACTTTTTGAATATAGAAAATCACATACATGAAAAATTAAAATTATCACATTTTAGGAAAAAATTTAGAGCAATGCATCAATATAGATAGATAGATAGATAGATATTCAATGGAATGACTTTTCCTTGACTTGTTAGTCTGGCTTGTCTCACAGTTTGTAGGAACATCATTCATTTATTTTATAATTTATAAAGTTGGTTGAAAGAAGACTTTGAAAGCAAACTTAGATTGCTTACATTGTTGAGCACTTTTTGCTCCCATCAAGTATTATTTAGCAATTTTACCTTACTTTCTATTCATGAATATTTTTGTAAGAATTTTAATTTCCTTAGTTTTGTCCCAGCATTGAATATAAGACAAGGGATAATTTAATTAATGACTATGTAGGAGGTAGTGGCTTTATTTTCAGAGAAAAATCTACATTGGAAAGGAGAATTTTTGACTTCAGACATGTACAACTGGTTAATCGACTTAAACATTTGCTTCTTAATCTACATGTTGGTATTGTAATTATCTCCATTTTATAAATAAGAATACTGAGGCAGATGATAGTTAAATAATCTGCTAAGACTGTACAACTTGTAATTTGAAAAGATTATACTAAGACCATGTTGTTCCCAAGTCATTGTTTTCCCCATCCACTATATTTATTGTCATTCAGTAGTATATTTGTGAAAGAATAGAAAATAGAGATGCCATTTCTCATACACTAGTAGTATAACAAAAGAACACTGGTAAGTAGAGAGAGAGAGAGGGAAACACACATTCAATTTTGGACATATAAGAGTTAAGTGACTGTTATAAGAATCCTGTTATAGTATGTTCTAAAAGACATGGAAACCTTAAACCTTATCCTGTCATATGTATGAGTGTGAATGTGGCAGATCACCCTAATTTCAGTATATTTGGCCCAGTTTTTTTTTTTAAGGAAATTTGAACACAATACACACAGTGAGAATGACAAGAAGTGAAAAAAGCAGAAAGTAGTTTGTTGAACCTGTAAAGAAATCACTGCCAAGCATTGTAGGCAAACTACAATGTGCGGAACCAATTTCCCCTTTCAGGCCTCAGATGAACTGCACCATACCTTGATGTAGAACTCACAGCCTTGAGAAGTCTGAGGTGATAAATCCTTGATGGGTAAGCCACTTACATAGAAGTTTGTTCCAGCAACTCTAGATCTGGAAAAATTTGAACTTATCAATGGGAATGTAACATCAAGAGAAAAGGAGCTTTTGAAAAACAGACTGTAGAGCTATAAGAATCAATGAGAGACATTTGGAGTCAAATGGATGGCATTTTCAGAAACAGGTTCAACTAACCAAATTACATGTTGAATTCATCTACTAAGGAAACTATCATCACATTCACCAATTTATCAGGTATCAGGGAAGTCACAAATGCTTGGGAAAGTTGAAACTGCAAATTTCAATACTTTTATTCACTACCAAGAGAGATAACATTTCCATAATTCATGGTAGCAGGTTTTGTGTCAAAGGCAGAACCAATGTCAGAGACTGGCAGAACAAAAGAGCATGTACCTAAGTCTCTAGAACAAGATGTCCGAGTCACTGTGACATAATTTAGGATCTGCCACTATAAACTTCTATCTTAGAGAATGATCTCTTACTTGCCATTAGGTCTTTATAGTAAACTATAATGAAATAGACAAATAAGATGAGGCATTGATTACCACCTACATTATAATGCCACACAGAGTTTTATGTTTATAACTCAACACACAATCGAATATTTAATGTAGCAAGCACTTAATTTAAGTAAATCAAATAATAGAGAACATTAAGAATAATCCTTAGCAAGATTTACTTCTATTATTTATTGAAACTTTAGGTAAAGCTCATTATTTGGAAACAAAACCAATTTTATAGATGGACTGTTTCCGTTATCAGTACCTTGATTTTGTTTAACTGAATATTGACCAGAGACATGGATGCAGATGCATGCTCAGATAAGCAAGGGTTTAGTTCATTTAATGAATAATTGTGGCAAATTCATTTAAAATATGCTATCCCCTGCCCCCTGAAGCAATAATTTCTCATTTGAATTCAGTTGTCAGGGAGATAAGGCTAAAGCAAAATCCATGTAACATCTCTCACTTGGGATACAAAGTCATTAATAAATAGATCTGGGAAAATGTTTTGGAGAAACACTCCAAAGAACTAACCAATTAACATAGCATCTCACTCCTGGTCTCTGAACACCTTTCATTCATTATTCACCATAAATTTATTGAGGAGCTATTATAACTTGTCAAGCATTCTCTTGGAACTGAGGACATTTCCTACATACAAAAGGTAAAACCATGTCATATTCTCACCTCAGAGGGTGAAAGGATGGAAAAGACTTATTTCCAAACAAATTCTATTTCAATTCTAAATTGTGTAGTTAATCAGGAAGTTATGTTTGCCTATATTATCCTACACATTTCAGGTACAATTGTCAAGTACTGTGTGTGTCTCAATACTCTTTGCCATATCCTTGCACTGGCTGTTCCTCCCATATGCTTCTTTCTCTCCTGCTTGTGGTTTTCTATTTCTGTCTCCTTAAAAACTAAAGATACTGTTCTGCCTGCTGTGCCCTAAACTGAATAAGGAAATGATATACATCAAGGTTATCTCTTGACACCATTCTTCCTGCTAATATATAACAGGATACTAATTTTTAGGTAAATATGTGTTTTTCACTTGTATGTGTTTTTCACTATGATTTGGACTCTCCAACTGTAGCACCACTAAAAAGGAAAGAAAAGCTAATCTATCCATTGTCTTCTTTTCTTCTGGAGGCCTGGAGGTTAGAACATTTATCTGTTGGCCCGTAGGCCCATTAGTTAAAAATTGCCCTCAAAGGCATTAACTTCTTTTACACACTGCACTTCTACATGTCCATGGGGTCCAGGGTCAGAGAATTTAGGGGGAATAAAGTGAACAAACTTCAACTGTTCTGCTTGAGGTAAGATGCCATCTGCACAAGACATGTCAGAACTCACATGGAGCTGCTTTTCAGAGATGCATCTGAAGTCAGAGGTAGGCCAAGGGGAGGTCAAATACAAATGCCATTGTATCTTTTAATGTAGCAGCCAATTTAGTCTTTCCCTGACAACGTATATCTATCTAGGCAATAGCTGATTTTGTCAACCCTGCCTTTTTGTTAACTAACTAGATTTGATACTGCAGTTGAATTATCCATTTGGATGAGAACAATGAGTTTGAGAAAAGTTACCTTCATGTATAATAGTTTTCAAGTTCTGAAACACTAAAAATCCAACTAAACAAAAAATCTCTCTAGTAGTATCAGAGTTATTGATTTACAGATCTTTGTGACTGCCACTTGAAGTATTTTTCATCTGGACATAGTATGTCGAGCTACTATCCAACTCAAAAGCATGCAGGTTAAACAAACAATGGGCTACAGTTTAAAACTGTGTTTATCTGAGTCATGACAATCATTATCCAAACCTTTTTTACCTCTATAATACTTTCAGTAAAACAGCCATCCTTTCTCTTTATGAACTAGACAGATGAAATGAGCCAGGCCAATACTGTGACAAACTGGGTAGAGAGATGGCAGCTACCCAGCTCTAACTAAGCATTGGAGGTGAAATAGAAAAATCTAGTGATGGTTTACTTTTGTTGTTGTTGTTCAGGATAAATTTGAAATCATTCTTAAGAAAAACTTTCCAATTATAAAATTAAAGCTGTTTTTAAACTGTTATTTTTTTCCAATTTAAAAATGTTTGCTAATAATTTTTAAACAATTTAAATATGTGAAACAAAACCCACATACAGGTCAGGCTCAGAATTGCTGAGGATATATATATATATAGAGAGAGAGAGAGAGAGAGACTTTAACTCATTTAGAATAGAAGTGGTTAGAATCTCTATTTTTTCAGTGTTGACTATTTTTCCTGTTCTGATACTTACACTATTTTTACTATATTGATATTAATATTTCTTTACTACATTAAATCAAGTAATAGGTATTCCTTCAATTATTTCTTCTTAAAGATTTTGTTTATTTGTGTGTCTGTTTTATATTTGATACAGATTCAAAGTGGGACTTAAGTTCACAATCCTCCATCTACTTTTAAGTGCTGAGGCTCCCAGAGTGCATTTCATGTCCAGCTTCTCCTGAAAGTTTTCACTGAAGATTGAGTTTAAGGCAACTAAGAGGTATGAATTCTACAATTGTATTCTCCTTCAAGATCTTTATCACCATTTGAACACCCAGCATCTACAATTCTTAAAGTCATTTAATGTAAAGAACAAAAAGGTACATGCTGGAATAATATATATTAAAATTAAGCTTACAACTCAAGAGTTTATAAAGGTATCTGATCTCAATTTAAATCAATTCATTAATTCAATTCAAGAACATTCTCAATCAAGAAATAACTTTTTACTCGTGAGAATGCATAGATATTTATATGTCTATGATTTACTTGGAATCTATAATGTAGGCAAATGCATACTTTAAAGTTGATAATCATTTTAATATATGATCATGTGAACAATGCTGGAATTGCTGTTCATGTAAATTTCTGTTCATGGGAAGTCTTTTGAAATCTAAATTACCTTTTAACTGTTAAGACCTTTTTGTGTTGATTTTTTTTGCTGCATGCCACATTCCCAGGCATTCTAAACTTTTCTGTATAACATTGAAGAAAATCACATAATTAGCCATTTTTTTCTAAGAAAATTATAATCACTAAGTCTTTTCCTGAGAGGATTTAGTATTACCAGAATCTAATAATATGAAAAGGGGAAATTCAATGGTGAATATGAGAATGACAAGGAATTCAATACTGACTGTATTAGTAACTTGTTAAAGCTGACCAATTTACCATATCAAGTCTGGCTCTGAATGAAATGATCTACATGTGAATCTAGTATCACGCTTTAGAAGACCTACTATATTTAAACCACAAAATATATTTTTCAAGAAATTCTTCTTTGCACAATGACTTAATTGCCTAATTGAATTTGGAAACAGTATTTCTCCTTCTGAAATCAAGAAGCTATGAATACATAGTACAAGTTCTATTTGTAGTGTCACTCCAATCTTTTTAAATAATGGATGATAATGGTAATAAAACAAAATGTAATGCCTTTTCCACATTTTTGCTATTTCTGAAAATATATAAAATTTTGCTACTTCTTATGTCTTGTATGATTTTGTTTGGGGTAAGATTTAATATGTTTGTACTGAATATAAGTATACATGAAAGTTTCATAAAAGGATCTTTAGTAAATAGTATGCTTTTTTATTTCTTAAGTTTTTCACTTTTACGATTAATGACTAAGTAGTTAAATGTGCATAGTTTGGTAGGTATTCCTAAACAATTAAAATTTTAGACTGGTATTATTTTCAAATATATATCTTTAAATTTTTACTTAGAAAAGATAAAAATGAATTCAAATTTATAATGTAACAATATTAATGAAAATTACCTCCCAAAAATTTAACTTTGAATCATTTAACCTCCAGGGCATTTTTTAGTTATTGCTCTTTATCTGGTGATCTGAAAATTATCTACCCCTTAGAATTCCCAGTGAAGCTTAAAAATTTGTGGTGCTTCAACTCAACACAGACTGATTCAATCAATTTGGGCTAGGTCTTGTACTTTGAAACTTTTTTTCAAATTCTTGGTGCCAAGCATGAGCCTATAATTGCAGCTACTTAGGAGGTAAAGTTGGGAAGATTGAGGCTAGAAGCAAGATCTGGCAATGTTAATGAGTCTCTCAAACACAAAATATCAACAAACAGGCTAGGGACTGCTTCAAGTGGTAGTAGCTTGTCTAGCAAGAATAAGTCTCTGAGCGCAAAATATGCCCCCCTCTCTCCCACACATATGTACATAGATAAATAAAATATTTTAGGATATCACAATGGATAGACATATTTGCAAACCCCTAATTAGGGCAATGGCTTGGCTCTTTTGAGTGTGTCTATTTTCTGTTTATTGGCAGTCTTGCTTAGTGCTTACATCTCAGAGAAAGTATAAAGTACATAAAGATATTTTTAAGAATCCACTGCTCCAAAATGGAGTTCATAAGAATAAAAATGACTAGAAGATGCCTAAAGTGGCCCATATGCAAGAGTGTGATGCCAAGGAAATTCCCTTTGTTCCAGTGAAGTGGCCATAAGAATCTCTTCCCTCTGGATGAAGCCCTTGAGTTCATCCACATTATTTTAAGAACAAAACACTATTTCCACTGGACCAATTAAGCCCAGTATTTGGAGAAAAATGTAGATAATAGTTCTTAAAAGATATACAGTATTTATGAGAGCATTTTACTTAATGGTATTTAATTTAGATGGCTGTATACAAAGAAGTAATAATTGTATTGGTGCTTAATGTACTGGCAACCACATTATAGCAATCCTATATGAGAAACTAAGTATTGGAAGAAACAACTTTCTATGCAGTGTAAGGTAAATGAATATTTTATTGTGCACCCTGGGTGCCTGATAAAAACAGACATCTTTTTGGTTATCATTAGTTCAATCTGAGAATAATGTAATAAGTACTTGTGGGCGTCATGTCTCAATTGTCTCTTTTTCTTCTACACAGCTTGAAACTCAGTAAGGACACAGCTGCTAACAAAGAAAGTACTTGATATTTATTCATCATCTGCCACAATTTCACTGGCACTTGAACTAGATAAATTATGAGGGGGTTTTAAAAACTTATACTTCTACTAGTAATCAGAACACTTACATTTCAGCACAAAAAAATATGTCACTTTGAATAGAAAGAGTATTTCAAAGTAACTACAATTATATCCAAACTTTTAACTTTAGAAAGCATATGTACATTTATTTACACATTTTAAATTTGGAGGAAAAAAAGCATTGAGAAAAATAGGTTGTAATTCTAGCACTATGTTTGACAGCAACTTTCTAATCAAGCTGCCTTTCTGTAATTTTCAAGAGATCTTCTGGATATTATCATTAATTTATCAACACAAAATTTATTTCATTAACTTAAACTGTATAGTATTTATAAGATGCATATTGATGCATTATATAGGTTGCTGAAACATTTTAAATGATGGTAGAGTTCTGCAAGCTGATGCACATTCAAAATAATTAGTAAGGTTAGTGAAAATATGGAAGGAATGAGAGATAAATCTAACCTATTTCCTTTGTTCAAATGTCAATATAATAAATAATAATTCAACAAATACATTTGTGTAGATAGTGCTAAAAGTGGATGGAGAATCTTAAACAGAGGCTTGGAGTGGTTCAACCATAGGCAGTTCCAGGGCAAAACTGGAACAAATTGCAACAATAGTTGGCCTCCAGTAAGAGTCTGCTCACTTCAATATCTGCAGTCCTGTCTGCTGTCATTTCTTTCCTACCAACTTTATATCCATCTAACATTTCTAATGTAAAATTAGTATATGTGACAAAACTGAAATAATTTTAGTGTGAATATTATTACTCCCTCTACTTAGGTTCTTCCATAACTATTATTTTGGAATTACTATACCTCACAGTTACCCATATGTCATGTGTCTATTAATGCACTATCCAAACTTATTTTTAAGCATTTCTAAGGTAGTGCTGCTGAAGTTTGAACTCAGCATGTTGCCCTCGCTAGTCAAGTGCTCTATTCCCTAAACCAAACCTCCAGCTCTCCATGTTACCTTTAAATATATTTTAAACTATTTTACAGACCTCAGTATACCAGACATATTAGCATTCTAGCAAAGGCAGTAATCCACCTTTGGCAAATGAGATCTTGAATTCCAACAGTTCCTTCAAATAAAGTGTGTGTGTGTGTGTGTATTGGGTGCATATGTTGGGGTCGGGGGTTGAACTCAGGACCCTAAGCTCTTACTCACCTTTCTGACTCAAGGCTGGATCTCTGCCACTTAAACATACTTTGGGATTTTTGATGGTTAACTGGAGATACAGTTTCTCAGACTTGTCTGCCTGGACAGACTTTGAACCTTGATTCTAACTTTTCTTGATTCTCAGTTTGTATTTTATATTTGAGTCAATAGCATCCAGTGTCTATGGCTTGTTTTGTACTATATAACAACATTGAGTAATCAGAATAGAAATTCTTGAGTCCACAAAGCCCGTATTTTCAATCTGACTGTTATATCAAGCAAAGTTCTCATGGTCCTTCCAGCCATTCTCCAGCTTGAGAATTTCTTGCGATAGGAACCATGTACATTCTGTAAGATTTCTACCGTTTGTTTACCCCTTTTGGTGATATATTTATTTTGTTGAATACTTCTTGTTTGTTTCCTTTTATTGATGAGTAGTATTACAATGCATAAGTATACCTCTGTTTGCTTTTTTTTCATGGATAGCATCTGGTTTCTTGTTATATTTGGACTTTTATAAAGAAAACAGCATGAATGCCATAATTTTTAGACAAATACCTCAGTTCTGAATTACTTGTTCATAAAATAGGCATATATATTTGTATATATACATATATATGTATATATAATATACGTACATAAATATATACACAATATATATGTATATAATGTATATATGTGTATATATGCAAATATATGTATATATATACATATATATTTGTACAGGAATATGACAGATTGAGTCTCAGGGTTAACATTAAATTTTACATCCCTTACTACAATGTACACAGAAACCAAAAGCTCAAGTTCCTTAACCACTATGAAGTTGTCACTTTTGCTTGTTTGGCTTTTCTGTTAGAGGTATTATCTTAAGGGAATTATTTTTGCTTTTATGGAAATGAAGTCTCTGGTTCCATATATTTCTAGTGTTTCATTATTATAAAATTGACCAAATACCTTGGATTATGGTAATTTCTGTGAAAAAGTAGCCCTGAATTTTTTTTATTACAAAAGATTCAAGGTTGGAATGATAGATTTAATTTATATTATTCATTATTTTATTGAATCAGGATTTACCACCTTACTAATTAGTCATGTTCTCTTTAATGGAACTAATGTTTATTCATTTATTTCATTTATTTATTTGGATTATGTCTCACTCTATAGTAAAATCTAGCCTCATACTTATTATGCAGCTTAGGCTGGCCCTGAACTTGTCATTCTCCTCACTCAACCTCTTCAGTGCATGGATTGTACACATACACTACCATCCCCATTACCAAATAGTTTTTGATACCATCCTATTTGTATTGATGATTTTTTTCTACTAATGTAAGATGTAGGATTATCACAGCAAATAAATTAGAAAATTTCCTTGCATTTTTAAGAGTTTACATTGTAGAAAATAGATATAGCCATCAAATACATAGTTACATATTTAAACAGATAAGATTTTATGGATAATGAAGCATAGTATGGAGAAAATAAGGGAAATTCAGAGAACTGGATGCTCCATTGGACAATGATAGTCACATTTGTACTGAAATCTAGTGATAGAATTGTACTTCACTAGGCACATGTGATTCATATGTGTAATCTCAGTAATTCAAAAGGTTGTGATCTAGAAGATTATGTTTCAAAGTGAGCTAATGTCAAAAAATCGAACAGACTCCACCTTCAACTCATTAGCAATAGTACAGAACCAGTCCTGAGCAAGGAAGCTGAGCAAACATGAGGTCCTGAATTCAAGCCTTAGTATGAGACACAAAAGAACCTATGCTGGAGGACTTATTCTTGTCGACTGTTGTTCCTTACTTCACCTCACTGGTTAAGGCCTTCTCCTAGCTTATGTTAGGCAAGTTGGGCCACCCTTGGTTTATCTGAAGTAGTTGATTACCATGAATAGATCAGACAAAAGGAATGCTAGAATTTCCAACAGAATTCTTTGTGAATCTTTAATAAAACATTATATCTTTAAAGAAAATCTTTTGTCATGTGCCACCCTGCACCCAGCAGGGTCAAGTGACACCTCTGCCTTCAAAAGGGCTCAGAAATTGGAAACTTTTTTTTGTCAGTCATGGGGCTAGAACTCTTGGCCCAAGTGCTGTCCCTGAGCTCTTCAACTCAAGGTGAGCACTCTACCACTTGAGCCACAGCGCCACTTCCAAGGCTCAGAAATTGATGATATATTTTTCCAGTCTCTATACTGTCGGCCTCATAGGCACATTTACAGGTGCATATTACTTTATCCAAACTGCAAATTTTCAAGCATCTCTAGAATACTAGCAATAAATATCTATATATCAGATTTTCCTTTACATAATAAAATATATTTTGAAAAGGAAGCAAACCAAGCAAATCATATAAAAAGGAGAAAAATCATATATTTCAGAGAAACTGTAGTTTGAAAGAGAAATGTGAAGTTGCATAATGTAGTACATGCACAGCTCCTAAGATATGTTTTGGAAATAATAGGGGAAGTTTTCAGAAAGTTGTCCTTTTAAGTTGTAGGCAGTCATTCCCCCCAAAATGGCTTAAATTCACCTTGAGGAAGCAATCTGAATTTTTCCCATCCCACACTTGTAAAGTAGGAAAAATACCCATTGTCTTGGATACAAACAATGAATAAGGTGATCATTTATTCTAAACTCACTTTCCTAAACAATATCAAGTGCCCTGTGTTGATAATGTAAATTGTTTTAAAAGGCCATGGGCCACAGGAATTAATGATGTTGGGGTGAGGTCTGGGGAATAAGGATTTAATACTTGTTCATGAGTGCCTACAGATATTTATAAAAATGTTGCCTTTAGTCAAAATGATAGATAGGAGGACTGGTAAGTATTTTGTTAAGGAATTTGAATGAATGGTAAAATAATAGTTTATTCATAGGCAGGTAAAACTCAGTTTTCCTGTTTTAATCTGTAGTTCAGACTAAAAGTTTGTATAAATTATTTTCAGATAGGATCCCTATATCTTTTGTACTTAGCCTTAATTTCCGTGTTTACAATACTAATTACACTAGTAATATGAGTGACTTAAATAATTGTTATTCAGTGAAATAACCAACAAATAAAAGTTGAAGTGAACAATACTAAATCCCTAAACTAAGACTAATGGGGTCAATTAATACTATACTTAGTAGAAAAACCATAATTTGGAAGCTGAAATTTTTAAAAATTGTAACACAGTGTACTTAAAAACCTGCTTAAAATTGGATCATATGTTTTTAAATAAAATATAATACACAAAAATATTTTTACAATAAAATCTTAGTCACACAAAGATTTTTCACAAAGGCAAATGTAATAAAAGGCTAGGGATTTACATGTACAGTATACACTCCCCACACACATGCAGCTAAGTGAAATAGCCAAGAATTTTAGGTGTGAGATTCTGTTTTCATTTCATCTTTTTCCTTTGGAAAGGACCAGATATATAATCCTTTATAAAATTTACATAGATTCATGTAAATCTCATGATTAAACAAATGATTGTTTTAATTTGAGAACTTAAATATAGGACCAGTGTCTTAGGGAGAGACAGAATATAATTTTTTAGAAAAAGAGATATTGAAGCAATAAAGTATCTTTTTTTCTTCAAAGTCTCATATTATTTTGAATTGGTCTGAGTGGAGATACTCACTTAATTCAGCAAATAGTTTTGAGTTCTAATTTGTGCCAATTATTATGTTAAATGCATGAAATGCTTACTGCTCCTACTCTCCAGGTAGGTGAGATTCTAGTGAACAGTATTCTTAACCAATGAGAGCAAAATTGGATAAATGTTATAAATGAAGAAGGTAGATGTTAGGAATGAGTGAGCAAGGGTACCTTGCCCAATCAGAAGGCAAATGTGTAAGTGAAAGAAGCTCAAGTCACTCATCTTATGACAAGTGTAGAAGATGCTTGAATCTGTCACCTACGTAAAGTCAGCATTTTTTTCTGAATAAAATCAGATGATCCGAATAAAATCTATATCTGGCAGCTACCTTTTCATCTTTGAAAAATACTGTACATTGAATTAGTTAGCTGGTATTTCACAATAATTCTAAAAAGTATCCCACCACCAACCCATCACCTAAAGAATAAGTAATTTCTTCTTCATACATTTTTACATGGACTGGAATTTGGCTGATCTTGCTGCAGTTGAAAAAGTTGGCTCAACCTGTAGTTATACAGAGGCATTATCCCATGGGGTTAGGTAGAAGCACTAGAGGATGAACCCAATCACACAGAAGTCAGGGACTATTTTACATCCTGGAGAGTTAGATATGATCATGAGAGTGAACAGACCAGATGCTCAAAGAAACAAAAGTATCATACAACACACACACACACACACACACACACACACACACACACACACAAATGAAATTATGCAAAGACAAATGAAAAATGTGAGAACCATTGTGCAAATGTGTTCAGGACAGGCATCAATAACAAAGACCTGCTCACATCTTAAAGGAGCTGGGCTACATTTATTATAGACAGCACTCAAAGGAAACTATCTATACCTTTGTGAAAGTTGATACACATTTTATTTTGTATGTAAGTGACTAGCATTCACAGAATTGTATTTGGATTGCAATATGAGAATTGTTCTCCAATTGTTTTGTTAAAACAGGTTCGTTCTATTGAATTCTGAAGACATATATATGCTTTTGGTCTTTCCTAGTTATTTGACAAAAATAGCTTAAGAAACATTGAAAAAAAGAAATATTGAGACCATCCTACTAAGTTATAAAAATACAAACTAAGAAACATTCTTCTGTAAGAATGTTGATCAGGTAGATGTTCCATGTATTTTCCCAGGTACATCAAAAGCCATGTTTTAAATGACTTGACATGTTATATTAAATTGCTGTTACCTACTAAAACTGATTTCACACTAAATACAAAATACATTATGTTTTGTGTACTGATACCAAAGGAAAAAGACTTCAATTTTATCACTGACTGTAATGTTCATTATAATATTCAGAATGCTAAAATTTGGGAAAATGTATCATGGCATCTATGAATTATGTTTGTTCAGTGTGCTTTGATTATATAGTTGAAAATTTGTGATGGAACATGTTGTTTGTTTTAAAAAGTAACATCTGCAGTACAATAAAAAGGAACTGAGATTTAGGAAATGCTCTGGGGTCAAAATTGAAGGTGTCATAAAGCTTGGGAAGTAATACAAGCAAAAGAAAATAATGTCCTTGGTTCATTATTGAATTGGTGAGTAGTGAACAGATTTTAAGGTCATAGAGGAAACAGTGCCAGGGCTGGGACCAAAATATCTACTTATTCTGTATTCAGTAAACCTTTATCAACAACATCTGGAGGTGGAGCTGTGGCTCAATATGGTAGAGCACTAGCCGTGATCAAAAGGACTCAAGGACAATACCCTGGCCTGAGTTCCATCCCCAGGATGAACTGACAAAAAAAAATTAAAACAACATCAACATCTAGCTTGTAAAAAACAGAGTAACAAAAATGTAATGATTTTACTTGAGAAGCTCTTGTTTCCTTGAACCAAACCTACTAGATAGGCCCTTTTCAGTAGGTCCACTTGATGTCCTATCAGTAAAGACAAACGGCATTAGGATCTTGACATCTTGTAGTGTGAATATTAGGCCCTAAAAACCACTATAATTTTCTCTACAGTAATTCCTCTTCAAGCTGCCACTGTCTTGTAGCTCTCTGGTAGGAAAAATAAATGGAAGAAAAACTAAAACTGCCATTACTATGTTGACCTTGTATTTGAAAGTGTGACAGGAGAGAAGTAGGAAGATTCCACAAGTCCGATCCCAGTTCTGCACTAAAACTAGGTTTTGAGATATGGATTCAATCAATCCCTCCACTGTATTTTTTACTGCTATATTTGCAGTAGAAGTAAATGATGATCCTAAAGTGCAGAAACTCTAAAAATGGCATCTCTTATGTGATTAAAATACTCGGTTGATTTCATCAATTTTGTTTTTCCAGATGGGATGGGAAAAGGTGGAGCTGAGTTAGTTTGCAATAAAATTTTGCTGTTCAAGATGAGGAGAATAAAATAATTTGTTATTATTCCCTACTGTGTTTTCCTGAGGTATCTGCGGTTAAAGGGGAAGAGAAGCAGCTGCTATGGAAGCAGCAACAATCTTTCTTTTAGATAAATCGAAATATCCTTCAAATATGGACCCCCATGCACCACATGTTCCATCAAATCACCAACAACCCACCTGCTCCAAAGCAGCTGATCTTGCAACTTCAGGCCTGCAAACCTCAAAGGTGAAAGAAAAAAATTGACAAAGAGAATAGAAGAGATTAATAAGAGGACAAAGCCAAAAATCTCCTATGGTGTGCTTCTCCTGCATCTGTTTGCATATCTGGAGGCAGAAAAAGACTGTGATTGATATAATTTTATTCATCAAGGTTTTATTCAACACTTCACATCACACCTAGAGTTGTCTCATTTTCATTGGGGCAAAGAGAGTGAAGGGTGGTGTAGAAGTAAAGTTATACTGTGCCTTCCTCCCACAGGATGATGCTGTGTCCATGCTGTTTGCTAGCTTAAACCATTACATGGTCCTTGGAGTTAGTGAAAATTCACCTTCAAACTGTACCGCTTCATCTGCTACTCCAAGTCAATGAAGGGGAACACAGTGAATTTTCTCATTTATTAAATAGCTGAAGGAATGAGTAAGAGAATAAAAATAACAAGTACAACAAAAAAAAATTTAGTAGACTGACTAACGCCATTTTCCTTATTTCTAATATCCAATAGTTCCAAAGCTCAATTAAAATATCCCTTTCTATCTATAAACACTTCTGTTTGATGCACATGTGAAGGCACTGTACTAATTGGAGATGCACACTGAGTATTCTCAAAAAGTTGCTCTTACTCGGTGCTGGTGAAGAATTTTAGCAGAATATAGAAGAAAATAACATAGCATTATTAGGTCCCATCTAGTCATCTTCAATGACCCATTGAAAGAATGAGAGGTACAAGACGCTATTTCGAAAAACGAACTTTACAATTTAGGGAGGGGAAGTAGTTTAGTTGTGGAGATTGGAGGGAAGGGATGGTAGGGAAAAACAAAGGAGTCAACATTGCTTGATAAGAAATGTACTCATTACCTTGCTCATGTGATTGTAACCCCTCTGTATGGTATTTTCACAATAAAAAACTTATTTTAAAAAATGTTTGCTATGTGAGTGATCATGTGTGGTCAGGATTCGGAACACCTGAAGATTGGTTTTACTCCACAACTTGTTATGGGCAAACTTAACTCTTTCTGGAACAAAATAGAGATGTTTCTATGCTTGTTTTTACAAAGTCACAGTAAAACTCTACTCAGCTCAAACTTTTCAAGTCCCAATTGTAAAATAATGTATGGATTCTTCCTGATTACTATTTTTATAAATACCTTACACAATGAAATGGGTATTTCAATTTTTCATTCAGGATTATTTTAATTAGTGTATATTAGTTGTAGAAGGGACAGCCCAGTGTGACATTTCCATACATTTGTACAATAATTCACCCCTTCCATCATTCTCCCTCTTCTTTCTTTTTCCCTTCTTACAACAGTTGAATCAGATTTCACTGTTGTATTTTCACACATGCCTATGAAGTATTTCAATCATATTCACCCTCATTTAATTTAAAAAGAGAATAGTTAAATTCTTTTTCTTGCTTGCTTGCTTTGTGCCCATCCTAGGGCTTTAACTCATAGCCAGGATGCTTTCTCTGAGCTTTAGTGCTCAAGGTTAGAACTTCACCACCTGAGAGACAGCTCCACTTTTTAATTATCATTTTTTGTTGGCTAATTGGAAATAAAAATGTCAAGGGCGTTCATACCCAGGATGGTTTTGAACCAAGCCCTCAGATCTCAACCTCCTGACTAGCTAGGATTAAAAGCTTGAGAGGCTGACACCAGCACATGGCTAATTTCTTTCTTTTACTTTATAATTATTATCTTAAGTAGTTGTACAAGGGAGTTGCCATTTAACAGAAAATCTTGACCAATGTCACCCCTTCCCACACTCTCTCCTACTCACCTCCTTCTTCACTCTTCCTTCTGTAGAATGTAAATAAGATTCTTAACAGCATTCGGCTTCCTCTCCTCTTCATTGTTCTACTCCTTTCCCCTTGACCCCAGCCCAACCCTTTTGGTTTTGTATTTTGCTGAATTTTTACTTTGTCTTTCTAAGTAATTACACTGTTTTAATTCTCCCTTAAACCACCACATTTCTGTTAACATATTGGTATATACTTGCATATAACCCAACATATTTACTTACAAATGCAATCAGAGGACATTTAAAAAATGTTATTAAGACCGTGATTTAAATATCATGTATCTATTACAAAATTTATTTTTTAATCTTTTTTAAGTGAAAGGCCAACAGAAAGAGACTAGCTAGAGGATGCACAACTTTGCACAAGAATGGTGGAAACTGAACCAAGAAATGTATTTCACAGAGACCCATGTGAAGAGAGAGAGCAAACAGTGAAAAGATAGACTGCTACAGAATCTAGATGGAGAGGGAGGGTGGATTAAAGGTGATGTTAAATTATGAGAAGTGCTTCTGTGTGAACTATTTGTTTATATTGTATCGACATGCTGAAAGCATATTGTAAATGAGTAGGTCTTCAATGCTCAAGATGTCCTTCTGGATCTTGAGAGGCCTAAAGCAGCAAATTGGAGGAGCAGAGGTGATTTAAAAGAGTAGCAAATGGACAAAAATGGTCAAAGAGCAAAATATCATGATATTTAATGTATTCTGCAAAGATAGGAATTTTTATGCCACCTGGTTTGATGCAGACAGTAACCAAGGAGAAAGGAAGAAGACTTCCCTTAAAACAAAGATGCATTCCTGAGAGGCAGAGCTGAGAGGCTGAGGGTGGTGCAGAATACAATATTGCCTCTTTGGGTTCAGAAAGTAAGAAGTAAGAAGTGTGCTGCAGGTAAATGAGGAAAAGAGGAATAGTTATTAAATGAGTCTAAACAGAAAGATGAATTATGGAAAGAAGAATGGTTTTGTGGGCAATAAATAAGAAAGTTTGATTAAAACACAGTTGGTTTTTTTCCTATTTCCCTGAAGAAAAACTCAGGTAAGACAAAACTAGAGATATAAATGCCTCAGAAAGAATACCATTAAAAAATAATGCATCCCAGTCAGAGTAAGAACAAAATAATATTGTTGGGCCTATGTCTTTAGGGAATACATAGTTCTTTAGGTTTATTTCTAATTTCTCTTTAACACTACAAGACTGTCATTCTAATAATAAAAGGAAACCGAGAGACAGGATATCAGAAGAAAGTCTGAGATGCTTTCACGGCACTTTTATTTTAGGAATAGAAGTTTTTATGCTGCTAGTTAGTTGTTTTCAGCATAGTGTTAGCAGGGGACTAAGTATGGAAGCCTAAAGCCAATACACCTTAAAAGTGTCCTTCGCTTTCCTGTCATTTAACTAAAACCTTTTAAAAATCTAAAGATGTCCACAAATGTCTGTCCATTACCTTTATTATCCCATATAAAAATACACAGAAGAATTTCTGACTTCCTTTTTGTGTTCTATGACCTGGGACCCTAACATGTCTAAAAGTGTGTCCTCTACCTTACCCTCCTGAAAAAGTACTTAAATTGAGCATGCTCATGAATGTTCCCACCTGCAAAATTTGTATCTGAGGAAATTTGGAGAGGAAATTTTGAAATACTTCAAATATCTACATGTTAACAGGCTTGGATATAATCAGAAATGATTAGACATTTTGTGAAACTAAATATGACCATACTTTAATTCTGTAACAACACACACATATATTTATTTACAATAAGTTTGAAAACAAATATAAAGTCATGGACGTATGATAGGATTAAAAATGATAATTTAATAGTCACAATAAACTATGGGTGATAGATAGATAGATAGATAGATAGATTCTTTCATAATATCCTTTTCTTCAAATACAGGAATGCTCTTTTCCTTTAAGTATTATGAAAGCATCTTACAGATGAAAATCATAGGTTTTTCTTTGTGGGAAAGTCAGAAAATTTTTCCTGGGTTTTATGACCTCCTACAGTGAAAACAGGAATGGTGAATGACTTTACACTTCCATTGATTTTTCTCAATTATAAAAGTGCCATATATCAGGTCTGTCACCAAGCTTTTCAGAGTTCAAGAAACAGATTATTTCATCTCTAGATACTAAAAAATCTTATTCTAAATATCAATCTACTCATATTTAAATGATAGCATATTACATATGTTTAAAGTGAGATTATTGTTAAATTCTTTCTAAACCTTATATTTTATTTTGAATGCTGTTTTCTGTCTGAGTAACAGCTTTGAGAAATTTTCACAAACTTAATAAATAAATTTTAAAAAACCATAGTGAGCAACATTATATACAAAGTATACTTCAAAGAATTTCACAGGGGGCTGGGAAGGTGACTCAGTGGTAGAGTGCTTGCTTTGCATGCTTGAGGTCCTGGGTTCAATTCCTCAGCACCACATAAGCAAAAAGAAAAAAGCCAGAAGTGGTGCTGTGGCTCAAGTGGTAAAGTGCTAACCTTGAGCTGAAGAGCTGAGGGACAGCGCCCAGGCCCAGTGTTCAGGCCCCACGACCAGACAAAAAAAAAGAATTTTACATTTATTCTGTATGTTTACAATAAATCCTTTTGAAACCCTATTGAAGGCACCATTAATACCTCCATTTAGCAGATGCTATAACTGAGGCAACCCATTCTTTCCAGAATTTGGCAGCAAAATTCAAAGGTAGGGCAACAACATCCTTGTATGTAAGGGACAATCTATTAAGATAATAAAATAGAGACTATTCTCAAGAAGTTCTTTGATAGGTCATCATTTAGCAAGTCTCAATGTATCCAGAACAGAGAGGGTGAATGAGGGTGAATATGGCTGAAGAACTTCACATTCATGTATAAACCTATTGAAACAGTTTTGAGAAGGGTAAGAAAATAAGTGGCAAAGATGAAAGGAGGGAGTTTTATTGAGTTGCATTGTCTACAAGTGTGGAAAAATCACTGAATTACTCTTGTACAATTAATATGTACTCATAAAATCATAAAGATAAAAGGAACAAGTATATACCAACACATCTAAAACATGTGAAACAATTCAGTTCAGCAGTTGAACTGAACGCATCAAATCATGTGATTACACAGTTCTTTGGGGGCATTATAGCTTACTATCTGAGAGTATAAAACCAAGATTACCAACTTCTCAATGTTGTCTTAGTCTTAAAGTAGAGAGGAGCTCTCATGGGGTCAAGAGCTATATAAAACCTCTTGTCCATAAACTATTAGCTCCAAAAAAGTCTCAAAAAGCCACAATTTTCCTTTGTCAATCACATTTAAGGTGTGTCCTTTCCTCATTATTGTCCTCATCTTCTTCCTCCTCCTGTTTTCTTAGGGATGAAATTATCCAGGTGAAGGATTGAGTCATATTGTGCAGGGACAATGGGACAATATAGCTTCTGCTCCATTATTTCACACAGTTCTCTTAAAACACATAGAAAATTTTTCTTTAAAAATATCTCATGCACATACACAGTACCAAACTGGCAAGCTACATACAAATGTTCTCTCTCCTTCTCTCTCTCTCTCTCTCTCTCTCTCTCTCTCTCTCTCTCTCTCTCTCTCTCTCTCTCATCTCTTTCTCTCATTCCCTTCATCCTCACAACTCCATCCCTCTTGTTAAGTCAAAGCATCCATAAAAACTTTTCTCTGAGTTTGTGCTCTTTATCACTGGTTCCTTTCCATTATCATGGAAACAAGTTTCCGCATCTAAGAACATGACTCTTACCACAAATGAATCTTAATCTAGCTAATACAATGCCACTTAATATCTCCAAAGCTTAGTTGTCTCTTCTCAGAAGGATAAACTGATATGTACTTCAGAATATTTTTGTGAAAGTGTATGTGAAGTGCTTAGTACATTCTCAATAAATAGATGCTATTACCATTATCATTATTATGTATCCTGGAAGACTTTGAAGAGCTCTTCAAGTGTCATTGGCTGCTGATGACACTAAAGAGACAAAGAAGAACTTTTCCTCCTTATGTATATCAAACCTAAAAGGTATCATAAATAGGCAAGAGCACTCTATAAGAGGAAATAGAAGACAGGAAGTAACTTATTTATAATAGAAGAAATGAATTTTTATGTGTGTATTTAACAATCCTGCATACTTATTTCAAAGTGAGAAAAGTCTGATCATTAAAAAATTGTTCATAAGCATTTAGAAGGGCATACATCATGCCCAATGGAAACTTTCAGTCACATTTAAGTAGTATTCATTTTGTTTCAATTAATGGTATTCACTTTAGTTTTTATAGTTTAATATGTCTTCATTCTAAATAATGTATAGATAAGTATTTTCAACGAAGTAATTAGCTTGTTATTTTCATTCTAAATTATATTTGTACACTTTGTTTTATAGAGCTTGGTAGTCTGTCCTATGTGACAAAAAAAGAAAAAAAACAGATAGATGAGTCATTAATCCCATCATTATAATTTTATTGAAAAGCATTTGAAAAGATATCAGTAAATAAAATATAGAATTCTCAAGCTGAAGATCATTAATGATTTAAATTTAATTTAGAATTTCTTTTAAACATTAACTTTAAAGTCAAAAATGTCAAGGATACTAAAATACTGGCCTGACAGAAACCCTGAAGGGAACAAAAAAAAAAGATCTTTTTTGGAAGCAGATCAAATACATTACCCCAGAAGTACTTTTTCATCTGGAATCAGAACTGTATTTAAACTCTCAGAAGATGGACATTTCAGAACAGCTACCCCAGAGGAAGTCCTGTGAGTTAATAATTGATCTGTTTAACTACTAAAATTCTTAAGGTAGGAATACAAATTTCTAATTCATATTTATCTTTGAAATTCTGTTATTTATGGATTCCAGTTTAAATGAAATAGAAATAATGTAAGTCAGGGAGAAGAAACTCATCCCCTCTAGTGGAAAGTCATCTATTGGAGATGGATGCAATGCTTTGTGGTTATATCAACTACTGTAGCTTTATGTAATGATGCTAGTAGAAACTATTGAATAATTTAGTTTGGGTCATGTTTTTTTTTTCTACAAATACCTACATTATAGAAGACTGTTCAAAATTTAAATAATCTACTAATTTATGATTACTTTTTGCCCACTACAAAGTCAAGTTTTGAAATGAGCATCATGAATGTAAACATTTTCTCCTGAAGCTTGTTTCAGACGCAGTAAGCAAAGAAGGACACAAATATAAATACACACTCACTGTGAAGGTAAATTATATGATGCTTAGGATTTGCATGGACCATTTCATTACAGAGGCTGAAGGACACTCTTGGGAAGTGACACTGGAGCTGCTCTAGTGTTAATGGTCAGGAAATTACTTGAGGAAGTGACATCTGAGGAGGGTGCACCTGCAACACCTCAGAGAGAAGATTGCTTGATGCAGTTAAAACGTTGTCATAGGAGCATGGATGGGGAATTATGGCAAACACAAAAAGAGGAACATGATCAAGATGGCCTGAAGTAGAGAGAAGAAGAATCATGGCAATGATGATGGGAATAAGAAGGGATGGAGACTACACAGAGAGCCCTAGAGGCCCACTATGCTTAAAGAGTTTCAAATATAGCAGGGCACCGGTGGCTCACGCCTGTAATCCTAGCTACCCAGGAGGCTGAGATCTGAGGATCGCGGTTCAAAGCCAGCCCGGGCAGGAAAGTCCCTGAAACTCTTATCTCCAATAAACCACTAGAAAACTGGAAGTGGAGCTGTGGCTCAAGCAATAAAGCACTCACCTTGAGCTGAAGAGTTGAGGGATAGCGCCCAAGCCCAGAGTTCAAGCCCCACGACCGACAAAAAAAAAAAAAAAAAAGAGTTTCAAATATGAGACTGAAGTCAGGAAGTTTGCCTCTTGAGAGATTTGCCCTGAGTGCAGAAAGAAGAATGCATGCTAGAATACCACAGTTAAGTTATGGAAGATCTGAAGAGGTCTGAGAAATGATGTGCTATGACCCTCACATATTTTTCCAATAGAACATTTTGCATTTATAAATGGGGTGGTTCTTTGGTTGTTTCTCCTCCTGTGCAGAGGAGCCTTAGCAGATCCCCTAACCCTTCCTGTAACATTTTGAGGGTCTCTGCTTTTACCTTAAGGTCTTTGATCCATATAGAGTTGATTCTGGTGCAGGGTGGTATAAAAGGATTTAACTTCAATTTTCTACATGTGTAGGGCCAATTCTGCTAGCACCATTTGTTGGAGAGTCTGTCTTTCTTCCATCTGATAATTTTGGCTCCCTTATCGAAGATTAGGTAGCCACAGGTCTGTGGAGTCATGTCTGGGTCTTCAATTCTATTCCATTGGTCCTCCGACCTGTTCCTGTGCCAATAGCAAGCTGTTTTTATAACTGCAGCTTTATAATACACTTTGAAGTTTGGTACTGATATTTCTCCAGCACTATTCTTCCTGCTAAGGGTTGTGCAATGAAGAAAACCTTCTTTCTATTAATTTGGTGGCAGTGACAACATGCGCTTATTCAACAATTATAGCGAATACAGAGAGAAACTGAATTTTAAACTCATCTGATGCTAATCATTTCAAAATTACACTTAAAAAGGTAAGTTCTAAATCTAAGTAATCTACTTTCCAAATCTATTCTCTTTTTTTCCTTCCTTTTTCTTGTTGCTTTTGTTGGCCTGTAAGGAGTTGAAATGGATTGGTTAATGTCAAGAAAAAGGGATGAAAAGGAAAAGTGGAATGAAGATGATCTGAATACTTTATAGGCATTTATGAAAGTAAAATAATGAGATCTGTTAAAATTTATTTTAAAAAGGAAGTATGAGAGAGCCAAAAGGTAATAGAAAGGGGTAGATTTGATCAAAGAATATAGGATGTATTCATGAGAATATTACAATGAAATCTCTTTGATTAATATATGCTAATACAGTTCTTAATTTAAAAAGAAAATGCCAAACCTTATGTTCACAGAGAAGAAATTTGAACTGAACTCATCACTGATTAGTGGGACCAAGCCTTGGGATGTATATAAATTATGGCTTTTCCAAGGCAGTTTGGTTTACACTAGTTATCCTCACATAATATTAATGGTATCACCTCATACTCCCAGTAGTGTCCTAGTTCGGATGATAAATTATATGATGATCCTAGCCAACTTGCTCTGAAGATATGAAACTTTTTTTTACACAGATAGATATGCCAAAATAAGTAACAAGAGATGAAATATAACCTTGGATTTCTTGGTTAAAGTTTTCACTAGAAAGTTTTAAAACATTGGAGAAAAAAGTTAAGTGCAAACTTAATTATATTTTTTAAATGATAAAGCACAACATTGTATGAAGTTAATGACTTCTAAAACCAGTTGAGCGATTAAGTTTTGTCAGGTTCTGTTCAGTGATGTGACATGCATGTCTTACATTAATTCTTATTTGTCTCTCTTTTTGTAAATAACTTATTAACCACCCACAACTTCTCTGACTGATTAAATGGTATAATTGTTGAGAAAAACAAAGTAAATGACATAAATGCCAAGAATCATTTGAAATGTGAAAAATATATAATACAGTGGTTCTGTTTATTACTCCTAGAAACAATCTTAAGTAAGTAAACCACATCAATAATTAACTAAGATGGGTATAAAATCATTTTTTAATTCTTATTCTGTCATCTCTTTGTCAGGAGCATCATAAAAGAAAAGTACTGGGTCAAATGAATAAAGAAAAGTACCATGTACCATGGCAGCAACGTGGCTAATTGATGTTTCAGTGCCAAAGATGAATGCAGAATTGAGATAATTCAGAACCATTGAGCAGGAGCCTGTCCATGACTGCAAATTTAATAAAATGGAAAGTGTGATGCTATGACTCAGTTGCCCATTCTAAGCTTGTTTGTATTTATGGCTTTTTCCCACGTTGAATATGAGTGACATTGTCCATACTGATGGAAGACATGACTCAGTGGAGTTACTTTGCTCTTCATTGTCCAAATGAATTCTTCCTAGGACAAAGCTGAATTCAGCATTGACATTCTCATCTGATATGATACTTGGAGAAACTTGCATTAACACATACAAAAAATTGTTATCTTTGCTTCAAAATCGCAATAATGAACCAAATATCAAAACAGGCCTTTAACAGATACATTAATTCATGATTGTATCTTCTGGGAGTTGCATTGATTTGTGAATTAAAAGATGTAACTATGAGAGAAAAAAGGCTCTCATGAAGCCAGGGATACTTTTGCAGGAAGCATCCAGATTGAAAGTAATTTTCCAACATATATCCTCATAAATTAAACCTCCTTGAAATATGCAATTCCTCCTTTTACTCTACTTACATACACAAACTAGCATTTAGTCAAAGGATTCACTTCATGTCTTTTCCAAGAGTTTTGCAAAAGCACACAGGTACAGGAGCAGCACCAACAGCTCTTAGATTAAAGAAAAGCTTTCAAGTCTGATATGTTGGGTAAAGACAGAGAAAGTGTGAATCTCTTGCTCTCAAACAAAATTTATTGCAAAAAGTAAGAATTATAGATTAATATGAGACAGAGAAGAGGATCTGCACGTAGTGCTGGCCATAAATTACTCACATGATGAACATAGTTAAACTAATAATTAGGAAATCATTTTTAGATGCACACAAGTCTAAACGGTCAGAGTGAGTTGAGGTGTTCAAGAATCTACAAACTCCTTCAGAACATAGATCATAATTCTTCTACCTCCAAACACCTGCCTATGTTGTCCATTGCAAGGGATAGATGGGCATATTTTTTTCCTTTTTTCCTTTTTTATTGTCAAGATGATGTACAGAGGGGTTACAGTTGCATAAGTAAGGCAATAAGTACATTTCTTGTCAAACTTGTTACCCCTTCTGTCATTTTCCTCTACTTTCCCTCCGCACAATCTCCCCCAAGTTGTACAGATCACGTCCAGCATATAGTCTTGTGAATATTGCTGTTGCATTGGTTCCCCCTTGTCCTTTGTTCATCATTCTGTTGTTCCCTTTCCCTACCCTACTTCAGATAAATGTGTATACAATACCACAGTACCAAAATTAAATACAGTGACCACAGGTGATATACCATAGGGGGAAGAACACACAAACACAAAACACAAGTACATTAAAAAAAAAACAGCAACAAAGAAAAACCCCTGTGTCCGTGTCTTAGAGATCATTTCGCTTAACATTATCTTATATGGTCATTTGTACATAGTTTTTGAGCTATTCTGCTCATTTGATCAGCTTATCCTAGGTATATATTAATTATTGCATATACTGGAAACCATGGGACCTATGTTTTTGGGGGTCTGGTTTACTTCACTTAGTATGATTTTTTCCCAGTCTTTCCATTTCCTTACAAATGGAGTGATGTCATTCTTTCTGATGGAGGTATAGAATTCCATTTTGTGTGTGTGTGTGTGTGTGTGTGTGTGTGTGTGTGTGTGCATATATATCACATTTTCTTGATCCATTTATCTACTGAGAGGCATCTGGGTTGGTTCTATATCTTAGCTATGGTGAATAATGATGTGATAAACATAGTTGTGCTGGTAGCTTTAGTATGTCCTTGTTTGTAATCATTGGAGTATGTGCCACATTTTCTTGATCCATTCATCTAAGATCCAGAAACACAATAAAGCAAAAAAAAAAAGTTTGACAAAAGGCTTGCATTAAACAGAGCTTCTGCATGGCAAAGGACATAGCTTATCAAGATCAATTGAAAGCCCATGGACTAGGAGAAGATCTTCATTAGCCATACAATAGACAAAGGCCTCATAGCTGAAATATACTTAGAACTCAAAAAAATAAATCCCCCAGTAAGTAGGCTAAAGACTTTAAGAGAGACTTCTCTGAAGAGGAAATAAGAAGGGCACATGAAGAAATGCTCAATTTCTCTGACTATAAAAGAAATGCAAATCAAAACAACATTGAGATACCACCTCACCCCAGTTAGAATGACTATAATCAAGAACTCTAATAACAACAGATGCTGGAGGGGATGTGGCCAAAAGGGAAGGCTACTGCATTGTTGTTGGGGGTTTAAACTTGTTCATCCACTCTGGAAAGAAGTATGGAGGTTCCTAAGCAGAATATGCATAGAGCTCCCCTCTAACTGAACAATCTCAGTTCTGGGCATTTACCAAAATGATCCCAAACAAGGTCACTCTAAAGCTTTCAGCATAACTATGTTTATTGTGACATTATTCACCATAGCTAAGATAAGGAACCAATCCAGGCAGAATTTCTTAAAGATTACTTTCCAAAAAATTGCTCATTCCTGTTACAGTGTGCAATATGTGACCAATGCACAATGTCAACCTATTACTAATACAAAAAGAAATGTGAAGGAAAAAGGATGATATAACCTAAGACTTGGGATAACTGATTTGAGGGCAAAAAATGTTACTGAAAAATTAATGAAAATATTTCTTAATAGTTATCATACATAATATGAATCAATAGAACATTAAAGTAATCTTGACTAACTTCTTGAACCACTGGACAATGGAATACAAGAGCATATGTAAGTACAATTAAAGGCAGAAGCTATTTAGTTCTAAGAGAGATTGAAAGTATTACACAATTTCAAGAAAATAAGAGAGCATAATTGGAGATTCAAATAAGACTCTGAGATGATCCTAAAGCACTCACAGAATTTTGACAGCTTGATATAAAGTAGAAGAGTATTTCATGTGAAGGAAATAGCAACTTGGAGATGAGAAACTACATATAATGTCGTTATCAGGCTGCATAAAAGCATGGAAATATATTTTGGAAGAGAGTGAATAAGAATGGCAAGCTAGGGTATGGAAGTATTAGATTTCTATGTTTACCTACATGGATTCAGTTAGTTAATACTATGAATTAATTTTTCTTGATATAATAGATGTACTTTAAAATGGTATTTGACACGTAGAATGGATTGGTCTGGACAGATAATGAAGTTGGACTGGAGGCTGTAACTCAGTCATGGAACTCAGTCATGGGTGCTGTTCTAGCACACATAGAACTGGGTATAATGACAAGCATTTTAATAAGAGAGAAAGAGAAAAACAAGATGGAAAGCCAAAAAGGAAGGAAGGAAGGAAGGAAGGAAGGAAGGAAGGAAGGAAGGAAGGAAGGAAGGAAGGAAAGAAGGAAAGAAGAGAGGTAGGGAGAGAGAAAAGACAGAGAAAGGGATGAGGAAAGGAAATTTATTTTAAAAAATTAATAAAAGAAGAAAAAGAAGATGTAGTTGGATAGCCAGATTAGAGAGAATGATAAAAGAATTTTGGTCAGAAATAAAGGGCTTCATTTGTACCATTGTTTATAAACTCTTATGAATCCTCACATCCTAGGACCTTAATTTCTACATTGCTGCTGTTGAGTGAATACTAAATAATAGAAAAAATGTGATTTCTGCTCATATGGTAAAGAATGATAATAGAAAAAAAGGAAATGGTAAGTGGGAAAAATGAAAGTATCTCTATTGATATGCAGATGTTCTTTCACTAAATATTCTTCTGGGAGTAGAAGATCATACAGCAATTATTTCAATATTACTATGCAAATATCTGTTGCTTTGTGAGTAACCACGTGCTTCTGTACAGGAAATATCTATCTATCTATATCTGTCTACTTACCTATATGTCTCTTGGCTTGCCTATCTGTCTGTCTGTCTGTCTATCTGCCTATCTGCCTATCTATCTATCTATCTATCTATCTATCTATCTATCTATCTCTCTATCTATCTCTCTATCTATCTATCTATCTATCTATCTATCTATCTATCTATCCATTGATCCATCCTTATCTTCTGAGGAAGAAATGGGCTGGTCACATCAGAGATGGAACCAAGTCAATGATGGAGGTGCCATGATGGATGGGGTCACCATCAGACATGGACTCACCTCGATGATGGAGGCGCCATGATGGATGGACACAGAGAACAGATCCACTGGAAAGAGGTAGAGGAAGCCAGTGCTGCTGTGAATTTTGGGGAGCACCTGGCTCTGAGACTCAGCAAAGGGAGCTGTCATGGGTCACCTGGAAGACGACATTGTGACTCCTGGTGCGGAAGACGGTGGGTGCAGAGGACAGTATGGTGACCACAGGCCCTACTGATGGGCCACAGGTGCCAACGAAGGCAAAGAGCACAACAAATGCTATAACAACCTATAAGATCTGGCACAACAAGCAGTTCAGTTGACAGTCACAAAGAAAGCCAGAGCTCCACAACCCCCCCACATGACAACACACCACCCTGTGGATAAGAAGACCATTCACACCAACAGAGATAATGTAGCTGAAGAGCCACAGACAACAGACAAAAATCGTAGTCTGGCCATGGTGGCCCTGGTCGGCATCATGGTTGGGGTCTTATTAGCCATTGGCTTCATTGGAGGCATCATCATAGTGGTTATGTGGAAAGTTTCTGGAAGGTTCTCGTCCTGAAGGACTAGCCCATCTGAACTGTTTCTGACTCCCACCACACCCTGCCAGACTAGCTTGTGGGAGAAAATGACCCATGGAGCCCAACCTCCATCTCACCCCTTGGTGAGTCAACCACTTTGCCAAAAGAAACTGGAGGGGAAAGAAGTCACCAGTCTCAGCTCCTCTAAGCAATTGCTTTGAGGGGAGGGGGGGAATATATATATATATATATATATATATATATATATATATATATGATATATATATATATATGATATAAACATAAATTTTATATTAGATAAACAACCAGGTGCATAGAAAATGGAGCTAAACTATGTCAGCAAGTTGAGATCTGAGGATTGTAGGTCGAAGCCAGACCAGGCAGAAAAGTCCATGAGTTTCTTATCTCTAATGGACTAGCAAAATGCTAATAGTGAAGGTGAGGCTCAAGCCCTATGGACCCAGACTTCAAGCCCAAATATTGCCACCAAAACAAACAAACAACAACAACAACAAAGAAAACGAACAACAACAAAAAAGAAAAATCCAAGTATGTTAACTGATTTAGAACCAAGAAAATATGGTTCAGTTGATGGTAGAGAGACAGAAGTCTCTTTTCCCTTTGCCTCCTCCTTGTTATTATTGAAATGTGAAGGAATCTGAAGCTGTTTATGTTCATGGAGTCCTTGAGCCCCGGTTTGACTTCAGTAGACAGGTCAAGCATTTTTCCAGTCGTTTATCTGTTGAAATCTACACATTCCAGCCCTGTGGGATCCCTTTGGAGAAGACTGATAGGATGTAGATAATCAAGGAGAAAACCCGCACTTGGATGATTATGTGATGAGCAACTTCTTTGAGGAAGTCCAGATGGATCATTTCAGAGGCATCCATGCCAGAAATCAGTACTTGAGTGAAGGTATTTGTTCCTCACGAGGTCACCTAGCAACCGTGAAGGCTAGTGATTACCATGACTCCAAGGTGTGTGTCACCTGCCGCTCTAGATGAAGAAGCCCTATCTCTTCATGGCAATGATTGTCTGCTTTGTCCTGCGAAGCTCTCAGTTCCAGACACAAAAGCTGATGGATGCTCTCATGATGCCAGACTCAACTGTTCTAGAACCAAGCACCACACAGAAAGAGGCCTTAAAGTTCCGCTGCGTGGTAGGGGCAAAGGGACATCTGTGTTTTGCTTTGTTTTGTTTTTCTAATGCTTGCTCTCTCCCTCTGGAGGACAGATAGGGAGAGTTAAAATAATCTTATATAATACTAATATCTTTAAAGCAATCCAATTTAAAGAAGACCTATTGAGACCTGAACATCTAAGTCCATCCCCAAATCTTACCCTGAATGCTTCCCCAAAGTGTTACTAACTTTTCAGAACCTGTGTCCTAAATGGAAAAAAGTAATTAAATTATTGGCTTCCTATGAATCATTTCTCTAGGAGATCTCATGTTTGTTTGTATCTGTGAGCAGAGATGCTGAAAGTCTTTGTTCACACTGTTGGGGGAGAAAAGAGCCTTGGAAGATAAGAATGCTGTCCCTCTCTAGAATACTTGTCAGCCACACTTCCTGCCCATCAAAAGGTCTGTTAATCCCTACATTTCTGATTTCATTCTGATAGTTCATCCTACTTTGACAACGGGTGTCATCTAACACTTTACTCTGTGGGAAGATAGACTTAGTGAACTCACACTCTCTCCCCTTCCCTCCTCCCCTCCCCCTCAATCTCTCTCCCTTTCTATCTCTCTCCCTCTCCCTCTCTCCCTCCCTCTCTCTCTCTCTCTCTCTCTCTCTCTCTCTCTTTCTCTCTCTGTCTCTCTTTCACACATACACACACACTCACTCACACATCCCTTCTTCTCTGCCTATTGCTGTTTATGAGTAAGGTAGTCCTTGATCTCAGAATCCATGAAACCATGCAAGCTAGCTAGTTAGATTTCAAGTATAGTAAATTCTCAAACCCTTCACAGCTCTTGACATTGATGTGCACAGTATTCATAAACTCTTGCAGGGATTTATGAGCCTCCATCCCTCAAATCTTCAGAACTTTACTGTCACACCTTCATATTCAGCTCAGACAAGCACTCGCTAAAATCATGATCTTTGCTAGGGTTACTGATTTAATTAGCTCCTTTCAGTAACGGGGCCTGATTGACCTCCTAAAAACACTGCTCTGGAGACTTGTACTACAGTTCTAACTAGGAACAGGTTAAGACCTTAGAGAAACTGAGTAGCGAAAAGAAAACCTCCATGTCTGTGACTGACATGAAAACAATCATAAACAGCAATGGATTTAAAATATTCTGTCTATTAAATAATACAACTTCATTTATTCTAAACCCAGACCTCAAGTATGATTTATTTCTCTCTCTTGCCCAAGTCTATATTTTGCCTTCACCCCAATTTGCTTGCATCTATTCCATCTTGCTATAATATCAAGATGCCTGTCTTCTGTCATTTTTATCTGATGCAGTGCCTTATTTGTAGCCAATGATCTGAACTTTCACCTCCTGACCATCTAAATGTGAACTGTGCTGTCTCCAAGAGGGTAGCAAATTTACAGCCTGACACAACCCACACTGCATGATTCAAGGCTTGTCCTTCAAGAAAATAAATTCATGCCAGGAATCACACTTTGGGCAGGTGCCAGATCAGGTATATTCACTGCCAATTATACTGTCACGTAAGTATCATTTGACCCCTAATTATATATTACCAGTGTTATATTGAAAAATAAAAATTATTTATGCAAAAACATTTCAGAGTTCCTAGTATTTGTTCATCAGCCCATGAGAAGATACTACTATAATTGTCATCATCATGGTATTTAAAATAAAATAAGAAAAATAAAATTGAGGACATTTATAAAATAATGTTAAAATTGAAGACCTTTAGAATAACACCAAATAAAATTTGGTGTGAAATGGGAAAGAAAGGTGATCAGCTACTTCTCATTTGTAAATGGCTAATAAATATTTCAACATTGTAATTAAAAGACAGATTAAAAGTACATCAATTGGTTGGTATGTATTTGGCCTGAATGAGAACAGAAAGAATTGATTAGAATTTTATACTCATTATGGCATTATGATTCTCACTAGAAATTTAATATCTTCCTTCCTTCCTTCCTTTCCTTCATCCCTCCTTCCTTTTTTCCCTTCCTTCCTCCCTTCCTTTCTTCTCTCCTTCCTTCCTTCCTTCTTTCCTTTCTTTGCTATCTTCCTTTGTTCTTCCCTCCATCATTGTCTCCTTCCCTTTCTCTTTCCCTCCTAGCTCTTACATTCTTCCCTCCCTTTCTCCCTCTTTCCTTCTTTCCTACTGTCCTTCCCTTCATCCCTCCTACCATTCTTCCTTTTCTTGGTTTCTTGTCTTCCTTCTCTTTATTCTTCCCTTCTCTTCTGTTTTCATTCAGCAATGTCATTCTTCACTTTTGGATCCTTTGATTTTTCTGTAGATTTCAGACTAAATGAAATAGTTTTTTTTCTCCTTTTACCCCTTAGTCTCATTCAAGTTTTACATGAACGTACTAAATAGATAGCACTATCAAAACAGCTACAATTTTGTTTTATTGTGAGTTTCATATTTGGCATATTGCAAAAGACCTTTCTGGTCATTATTTGCTATGACACTTTCATTGGATTTCTGTCCCAATGTGATCAGGTCTTCTGGGATGTCTATGTGGAATAGGTCCATTCCTCTGTGTACTGGTATTGCCTCCAGCAGCCACCTTGTATTTGAAATGGCAGTCAGACATGTTTTCTTCAGTTTGTCATCAAAAGTTGAATTTTCACATGGCTGCAAAGTCTCTCCCAAATCCTTCAAACCAAATTCATTTACCTCTTTCTGAGTGGTACAAGAATCTGAGGGGCAGACTTCACTAGTCTATCTCTTGTAGTATGTTCTCAGTTCTTGTGATCCATGCAGATTGAGAGGGCACAGCACCATGTCTGGTTCAGGGAGGATTCCAACATCCCTCCTGGTCTTTGTCTTGGTTTATGATCAAGGTGGCTCAAGTGTATTACAAAGAAAAAGAAAAGATAGCAGACTTTACCTCCATCACACTATCATGACTTATTCACTTGAAACAAATGGTTTTATTTAGCTACATTGTGGGCATTTCAGAACAACTACATGAACGTGGAACTGTTTTATTCAGCACTTCACACTGCACTTCCAAGATTTTATTTTTGATTTTTCATTTTTTTTTGTTTTTGTTTGTTTGTTTGTTTTTTTTTTTGCTATAGGCTTCTGTATGCTGCTTGTATTTCTAGTCATCTGCTTAAATTACTACCTTATGGCCTGAAGACACATGAACACCACCTGTGTCTTAACAGGAAAATGATATTAGCATCCTTCCAGAAGAGTCCTTCACAATCTCAGCAAACCCATATCCTTGCTTTCATTGAATAGGACCTTGAAAAAAAATTTCTTCTCTGTAGCATCAAAAGCTTGCCTTAGTAAAGACCAACACCCCAAATTAATGAGGCACACAGAAGCTACAAGGAAAGGAGTGTATCAGCACTCTGAGGCTGTACTACAGTAAGAGATCAACAAAGCCCCCCTTGACAAAACTCCTCAAGAGACACAAACCCACTTATTACTCTGGTGGTTTATGGGGAAATGATTTTTTTAATGACTAATGCCACCCTGTCTAATTTTGGTGAAATTCTATGCTTACAAAAGAAAAAATACTTAGAACAGCTGACAGAATACTTGTGATGGTATGGCCCCAGCTCTGCCTCATTAACTCTGTGATCATGAATGAATCAAGCAGCTACTATGACCTTAATTTACTCACTCAAATTTATATAAAAATAGCAACATCATCTAATTATGAATCACTTCTGAAAATTAGATCCTCAGATTGTAGTATAGGTAATAACATAACTCATGAAACTCAGAGGGACTATAAGGGGAGAGAAATCCAGACCCCTAAAAATAGATTCCATTATTCCAAATGTGACCTATGTGTTACAAACACATCCTAAATCAAGTTAATTACATTGTTGCCAAGTTTGCTGCTTTAAAAGTCTCCAATACCACTCCCCATAGTCCATTGTAGCCATCAGCTCACCTCTTCTAACTCCAAACATTTCCAGTTGGTGTCTCTGCTTGCTGCTCTCCTGATGGTGCTCTATTATAGTGTCCATCAATGATTTAAAATGCAATTCATGGGGCACCAGAAACTTTTCTAGCATCCTTCCAATTTTCCATTTCTCTTCATGTGAAGTCCATGCTTCCATAATATGGTTTAAGACTATTTATGGCTGGAACTCTACTGCCCTCTCCAGTCCTGTCCAAATCCTTCCTGATCAAAGGCCATTGGTGTCAGTATGAGAAAAAAGAGAGCTATTCCAGATAGAAGGAAGAACTTGTCAAAGGTGTAGAACATACCAGCCAGTGGGCTTGCAAGTCTACTTGGCAAACTTTAGACCAAAGAGAATAGGTGAAGAGACAAAAATGAAGAAGACAAGAAAGGATACCTCAGGCCAGAGTCTGAAAGGCTTAAATCTTCTCAGTAAGGAGTATGGACTGGCTTCCAGGAGGATTTTGCTAGAACAATGTTGAGATTATAACTGCATTTCTAAAATTAACTCTAGTGTCTGAAGAGCATGCCTACATGAAGGTAGAGGTTTGGATTTGCAAGAGTAGTGGTTCATGAAATTGCAGCTAAAGAGGAAATGGGGAGAAACTTAAAGGCATATATGTATGAATAAATCTGCGAGGTTAGGGAAGAATTAGCCATAACAAAAAAGTTCCCATTTTGTGAGATTAAGTAGATTAGAATGCTGATTATGACAGAAGTGGGGCTTTGCAGAGATTATACTAGAATGTTTTTGGAAGCATTCTAAAATTTGTAAACACCATACTGAACAAAGATATCATCATTATTACCAAGCAGTGCGTGTTAGTAGTGCTCTGGGTCTTCCCATTCAAATGTTGCACCATTTCTTGTACTTTAGTGAAACTGCATCACAGCAAGTCCAGACGAATGCTACCCATTCTCCTTTAAAATCCTCCAAGGGATGAACAACCATAACAAACCTGAGAAAGCCTTCCTCCCTAAACATCATACTCTTCCAGATGTTTTATCTGTAGTGTCATTCCCTTGATATGTTACAGAGAGGTTGGGGACAATTTTTAAAAAGGACTTATGATGACATTCTAGTGTAACAGAATCACTCAGCTTAAAGCTCTTTAAAATTCAAATCTAGGCCAAAAAAAAAGGAAAAAAAACCAAGTCATCTTTTTTATCACAAAAGCTATAAAGATGTAAAGGAAGAAGTCCATCCTAGCATTTCAGTAATATCTGTTTTCACAGGAAACCTGCATTAACTTTTATCATCTGCACTTCAGACTGGGTTGTATCTCAGAAAGCTGCCAGGGCTCCAAAGTCTTCACGCAATCACAAAGCCTTTGCAAAACTTTCCTAAGATACACATAGGAGAAGACCATCGGTTTCCTTTCTTTTTCTCATTCTGTCTTTGTCCTTCTCTTTCTTTTTTCTCCTTCTGTCTCTCCCCACCCTCTCTGTCTGTCTTTCTGTCTTTGTCTCAGTTTCTCTCTATCTCTGCTTCTCTCTGTATTTCACATGTACACACATGTGAATAATTACGTGTGTATACATAATTATTAAGTTTGTTCTGGTAGACAGGATACATATTTAAATTAATGTGGTAGTCTTTATGCTAAAATGTTTCACTCATCAGGTGACATACTCAATTGAAATACTCAATTGTAATTACTTAGTTCAATAAACATGTAGAAGCTACTCATTTTGAGAGAATAATTGACTAATGAAAACTAAACTAGAAGAGAGGAGTGAGAACAGTGAGTCTTTTCTCTTTTCTGTGAGGTTGAACTGCAGAATGCCACCAGTGAACATCATTTGGAAAATGAAAAATGCATCTACTACTATTAATGCTGATTAATTTGAAATCTAATGATAACAATTTAAAACTTTTATTTCAAATTATTATTATCATTTTTGTGTGGGCCTCAGAACACTTATGATTCTAAATATATTTTTTAAAAGTTTTACAGCTGCCAGCTGGTGGCTCATGCCTATAATCCTAGCTAGTAATAAAGCTCAGAGCTGAGGATTACAGTTCAAAGCCAGCCCAGACAGAAAAGTCCATGGACTCTTATCTCCAATAAACTACTCAGAAAAAGCCAATAGTGGCACTGTGGCTCAAGTGGTAGAGCACTAGCCTTGAGCACAAACAGACTCAGAGACAGCACCCAAGCCCTGAGTTCAAGATCCAAGACGAGCAAAAAAAAATTTAGAAAGAATTTTAAATGTAGAAAAAACACTTGAATTTACAAAAGTCCTTTCTTGTCTATCACATGCATGCTTGAATGATCATCCTTTATTGGGAATAACAAGTATCAGTAGAAGGCCTATTAACTGGTCTACTACGAGTAATAACACTTAAGTTGAAAGAAGATTATATTACTTTTATCTTTTCCAGAACCTCCAAAGAAAGGTTCATACACTGTCACATTTATTTGCAAGTAAACTTGTACTCAGGTTAACTGGTTACCACTACTAACTTTCACCTAATGTTTCCATATTTTTTTCCTTATACAGTAATTAATGTCTATTTTTGTTCCAGAATGAATCATTTGTTGTTGTTTGACATTTTACAATTCATAGTTACCTAATGAATATACAAATTGTATTTTCATTACCCTACAATAATTTCTAAGTAGCAAGATTTTCATTTTATATGTGTAGTTGGAGGACTGGTTTATGCATTGGTAGAAATTTTCTTTTGGGCTTATTCATGAAGAATGATGGAGATGCCCACAAAGAATTTATGCTTGCTATTTTAATTCAGCTTCTTTGAATCAAGGATTTTACTACTCTATGAGAGTTAAAAAAAATGGTGGGTTACAAACTCCTCACATGTGCTGAATGTTTTTATCTTGCTCATGAAAACAATATTTATAGATAGTTCTCTGCAAATAAAAGTTAGAAAATTGCAGAAAAATCTTAGTGTTCTCTAAATTAGGTAGTATAATAATAGTAACCCCTACATTACTCCAGCTTTATAGAATGGAATATAGACATTAAAAAGGGATGTAACCATCACTTGTGTGTTCAAAATTTCTGAAGATCTACAAAATGATGTTCCATAAGAAACAAAAAGAAATATGATAAGGAAAGTTAACTAGCACTCAATCAATAAACAAAATAAACAGAAATGTATCTCTTTAGATATTAAACTATTCAGCTTTGGCAGATGACATCCGTGAGTCAAGTATTAACTAATATTTTGAGAATAAAGTTGTGTATTATATAATGCCAGAAGTCATGTGATGTCACACAGCCTTTAATTCTAAAAATATTTTCTACAGAATTTATTCATATTCAAATAATCTTCTGAATTCACATGGTCATATGAAGTAGCAATGCTATATTTAAATTCATGAATAACCCTGTACATGAAAGCATGAAATAGTCAGAATATCATCTCAACCTTATTCTATGTAGTAGTAACCCTTTGCACTAATGTATTGAAGTAGTTTCATGACAGTGTGTGTATGTGTGTGTATGTGGTGTGTGTGTGTGTGTGTACAAACAAAACATATAACATTTGAGTCATACATGCTTTCCAGCACTTGGAATTTTTCAGCTTTATTGAAAACAATTGACAAATGTAATATGTATATGTTCAAATTACACAACATGACAATCTAAGTATGTGATTTTATCATCAATTTGCTTCCAGTGCTATTTTTTCGCATTGTTCTTAGATTGTTTTTAAAACTTCTGTTCAATAGGATAGTGACTTCTGTTTCTAATGACAATGACTTCAGTTTTCAGTCCTCACATTTATGCTTTCTCTCTATCTTTTCTGTGATGGAAATGGTATGGGAGGGAGGTGATGGAATATTTTGTTGCTGCCCAAGTCTTAAGAGGAAAAGCAACAGGAGAATGACTGGTCTTTTGTTCTTTCCCGTTTATCCTATTCAGAGCATAACAGAATCAAATCTTAATAGTAAGTACTTACCTTGCACTAAACAGATCAATCTTTTCCATTAGATTTGTCACATGAGACTTGAACTGGACTGTAATTGATTTCAAAGTCATGTGGGACAACAGCCTCTATAGTATTTTTTTCCTATGATAGTCTCAATCAATAGACCTAGCAGCTTAACAAAAATAATTACATCAACATATCTGCTTTCCTGACACCATTTTGTTCTTAGGTGTTAGAAACAGTCTGGGCATTAGAAGAAATCCAATAACTTGGAAACCGGAAGGCTAAAAGTCTGGGGAACTAAGTGTCTGCCCCTCTTGGGTGGCAGTGATACTGATTCCTACATTTTCTCTGTCTTTTTACAGCTCCCAGCACAGTCCATCAGTCTAGCAAGCAGTTCTAATAGTTCCTGGATTTGGAATTTGACGTAGGCTTTGTATAAGCAGATGCTTGTATAAAAGCTAAAATAGGTGAGTATTAAAAGGATTAAGTGATTCAGTAGAGTATCTCAGCCAGCCATAATTCAAGACACAATAGTTCAAATCTTTCATTGCTGTTTTCTTTGATAAAATGTAGGTTTTAACCTTTTGGGAAGTCTTTCTTTTTTTCCTTCAGTGTCAGCAGCAACTCCAGACTTGTCAACTCAACAATGCTTTACAACTAATGCCTTTCACAATGTCTGAGGTAGAAAAAAGAATTACAATAATACTGCTTAAGAATATGTTCAATTGGAAATGTGGTAGCATATATTGGCTAGTTACTTTGTGTCTGGAAATAGGTGATTCGACAATGACATGAGGGAACAAATATACCTGTACAGCTGAAAAGCAAGTCACAAAAAAATGAAGTTATTCTAATCAGAGATGTCAGAGACAAATGCACACCATGTCTGAATTAAAATTATCAACTATTACACTGTCATTTTAGTGCCTGTCTGGATTGTTTCCAAAGACTAGCTTTTGTTTTCATCAAAAGAATAATATTAATTTAGTCATTTTAAGGTTAGAGGTTGACATTTCTGTTTATCCTGGTTATGTATTCATTTTTTAGATGCTGATTTCTTCTGCTAACAGTGCAGGACTTAAACACCAATTAACTTCAATTTTGTCTTGTTCCCTTTGTGCATAGTTGAATTCTATATTTCTTGTCTCCATATAATTTCATTAACCAAAATGAGGCAATTTCCAACAAAAGTGTGTTAGATCTAGCATTTCCTCGTCTTTGGGGGCTAGCCATATATTGCTAATTCACTCAGCAGTCACTTAATGAGTGTATTCTGGTTTTGCCTATTATTTAGATAATTAGGAAGCAAACAGACATTACTTCCTCTCAGATATGGAGGTAGAAATAAGTTAGAACTGAAAAATAAATAAAATCCTTGACATAAACATTGATGCAAAGACAAGTGAGTGAATATTCTAGCTACAATTGTGAGACTATGAAAAGTCAAAGAAAAACAATGTAGCCAAGGTCATTTCACTTAAATTGCCATTAGGCTAAGTCTATCCGAATTTGGTTATCAGTTAATTACTTCAAATCTTCAAATTCATTGTAAGATTTGTAAGTCTTCAGAGTGTTAATATCTATCTATCTATCTATCTATCTATCTATCTATCTATCTATCTATCTATCTATCTATCTCTCTATCTATCTATCTATCTATCCATCTATCTCATATCTATCTATTTATGTCATATATAAGGCCCAAAATTCATATACAGCTATTAGAGTCATAGCTAATTGTGTGAGACAATGCAAATTTATCTAGAGAAGCAAGAGAATATTACTCTCAGTGATTTGCCTCAACTGAGTTTTCCTAGAATTATTTAATTATAGTGAACTGAGCTAAGAACATAGTTTTAAATGGAGAGAAACACACTTAGATGATTGTATTGCTGAAAAGGTGTAACCTAAGAAGGTCCTCCTTGCTGGAGTTGCTTACAGGAGAAAATGAGGGGTTCCAAATCAATAGAGAAAATACATCTGCCCTTACAATAGCAGGCATTAGTCAAAATTAGACTAATAATGATATTTATTATTAGATTTTATTCTAGAATACCACAAGGATCAATTTTAGATAATTTCCTCCATGGGAACTATAATGCAATTAAAGAACATTCATGGAGAGAGAGAGAGAGAGAGAGAGAGAGAGAGAGAGAGAATATGAGGGAAGAAGGAAGGGAGGAAGAGAGGAAGGGAGAGAGGGAGGGAGGGAGAAAGTAGAAGCATTTCTATAAGATGATTAGCAACATTATTCTCATGGCCCCTAAAGGAAAGGAACACAACAGCTACCTGACTGTACCTGGAAGTAAGTAAGTAAAAGGAAGAAGAATACTGTTTTTTCCAAATACTTCCTTCTTTATCATAGTAAAGACTTCTTTTCATCCCACTCTTCTCTGTACCTCCCTTTCTTCTGGATTATCATTTTTATATATCATCAGAGTTGGTGACAACATCATAAATCCCTCTTCCCGCTCATCCTCCTCTTTTTCTTCTTCCTCATCTTCATTGGTTGTTTTAAATTATTAATAACTAGTGAGTGAGGGAAACTTGGGATTTTTCAAATGCAGTATTCTTATCAAATCATTGGATATTGGAGTTCCAGCTTTGAGCAAACAAGCTTAGGGACAGTGTCTAGGCCCTGAATTCAAGCCCAGAACTAGCACACATGCACACACACACACACAAACACACACACACACACACGCACAAATATTGTGTAATACTGCACTAGTTTATGGAATTTCTAGAAAGTTGTGCATTTTTAAAGTAGATAATTGTCATTGTCACAGGATATGCAAGGCAGAAATGCAGAACTCTGCAGTGTGCATTACTTTCTTCATGGAACATTTAGCTGTACAATTAGATAAAACTTATGAGACATATATTTGGACAATCTTGAATTTCCATATCTAAAAATTATCTTTCAGTATTGGAAATAACACATGTAATTTCTCACAATTATTATTGCCAAGACTTTTATTTGACACATATTGAAACTAGGTATTTGTTCCTCATTTAGCTTTCTTATTTTATAATTAGTTCTAATGTTTGAGAAAACTCATACAAAAATTGTTTATTTTGTGATTACAAGAATTTTATCTCTTATGTAAGTGTCTTGTTCTATTTTGACAATCATGTTTATGATACTTTAAAATATATAAATAAAACCCAAATTCAACAGAACAAAAAATGCATATATATCCCAATGACAAGATAAGGATTGAGTGTGTACTTTTCAAATAGACATGGGGAACAGGTTACTGAATTACTGAATTCTCCATAAAAAATGTGAAAATAAAAAAGACCTAAGGCTCAGTTGTATTATTCCAGCCTAGCTGGAATACAGAAAACATAATCATTTATTGTAGGTCAATATGTTTATGTTATTTTCATATCTATTTAAATTTTATGTATAGTAGAAAAAGGTTGAATTTAAGAAAGTGTATTGCACATGTTACAGTACCATCTTTTTATTTTTGTTTTCTTTTTCAGTCCCAGTGTTTGAACTCAGAGTTTTCCACTTTCTTGCTCATGACTGGTACTCTACCACTTGAGCCATGCCCCCAGCCTGGCTTTTCCTTAGTTGTTTTAGAGATGAACTCTCACAGATTTTTCTGCCAGTGATTGGTTTTGAAACTTGCAGCCTCTTGAGTAGACTGGATTATAGGTATAAGCCACAAACTCCCAACTTCATCTTAAGTCCTTCTTATCCAAATCTCAAATTAGTTCATAATAGAAATATTCTGGTAAGGATTTGGTAGTACTGCAATTTTGAATGAAGGATTTCTTTCGTACCTGTTATACTAGTATTTGACTTTTTGAGCTATATATGTTGGTTTGTTTTTTGCTTGTTATTTTGAAGATGTACTATAGTGGTCTATTTAGTCTGGTTTGGCCTCTAACTAGAATCCTTCAGATCTCAGCTTCCTATGTTGCTAAGATTATTGAGCCAAGGACACCTGACACTTCTATTTAGTCTAATGGTGAGGAGCATGTATGTTCATTTTAGCCCAGTGATCTATATAATTTACACAAAATGGTGAGCAGTAGAGCCCCTGTGAATTTTTTTTGGAGGTCGGAATCCCTCAGGGTTTGTCTGTATTGAACCTCAGACAGAGGAAATACATGACTGCTGAACTGATATTTCATTTATCTACAATTTGACCTTTGCTACTGCTTCATCTCACTGCCCTCAATGCAGTACCATGACTTGTTTCCTCTTGGCATATAATCAATTGGAAGGGCATTAGTCACTTTTCTAACACCTAGGGGAAGGTAAAAGTTCCTAAATTCATCACAAATCCCAGAGAACTCTCGTGCTGATTAGACCTGAGTCCTTGCATTAAAATTATACTGTTAAAATATTAATGTAAGTTGATTTCTTAAGGGTGTCCTGGTCCACAAGTGTCAAAATAAGTTTTCTGAGAAATGTATTTTTAAGGAAATGTTGAATAAATTCCTCCTTTTGGCTTCAGAAGGCAAAGCTGTTGTTAATCAGTTCTGAAAGAAGAGATAAACGAATGGGCTGTACAAAATCATCTCATCACTTTGCAAGGCTATACTAATAAAAATAAAGAGCTGCAATCCACAAATTCTATAATTTGACTGGCTCTAAATTATAAATGCCAATTCTTTCCTATACATGCAAACTCATGGAGGGAATATCAATTGAAAACAATTAGTGGGTGAAATTTTTGTGCTCTGGTTTCACAAAATAAAATACTTTCAGTGTTTTCAAATCAATGCTGGAGGAAATGTCAAGGCAGGGGTACCATTTATTCATTTTGCAGAGATGTCCAAAGCTATTAACTTTCTGCACTTTAATTAGAGAAGCAATGTAAAAGTATTCTCTCACTCAATTGTAGGAAATTCAAGACATGTAGTATTGAGAGAAAGTCCTGAATTTGTGAAATCTTATAGATCTAACATATTTTTAGTTTAATGAAAATAGTTACTAAAAAGGTGTTTCTATTTTTATGACCATATCTTGATGCTCAAAGCACAAACCCTAGGCATACAAAGATAATGGATATTGAAAGAGGAAGATAATTATAGGAAAATTGGCATAGTTAAGTAGCTTCAAAAATAGTCTAATACAAGGGAATTTTTCACAGAATATATAAAGCTGCTTGGTTTTAAACAGATGTAAGTAACAATTGTCAGGGCTAGTATACTTTTGTTATAGGTTGCCATTATCAGATTGAGGGTATTTCTTATTTATTTTAAGTTATGGTTTCCTCACTTCCATGTACAATTACTAAAGAATAACCCCTGTTTTTACTGTTTGCTGTTGGTATAATTTGAGGAGGGGAAGAGAAAAAAACAAATTATTTGAATAAGGATACAGATGAACCCATTGCAACAATGAGATGTACAAGATGTTATGTTGAAAATGAACTTTACATCTTTGGCACGCGCAAGGAGTGGGGAAGAGATGGGAAAGGACGGGAAGTTATTTGCCATAATGTTAAATGAATCATATTAGAGTAATTAGTATGGCATGTGCCTTAAGCTTAAGAAATTTGCCAGCGCTATCAATGATCACTTTGAAATATGTAGAAAAGGGAAACTGGAATATATTTGTTTCATGCTCCCCCCTTTTCTTTATTCGAAACTATATTTTCCATACATGGGCCATGGTAATAAGTGAAAAGCTAAAAAGAGAAGAGAAAACAGTAAGGAGAAGAAAATAGTACTCTGGACATCTGATCCCTGCGCAAGTTCTTAAGAAAAATTTCAAATACCACAGAAGGGAAAAACAAATCGTTTAAATAGGGATACAGGTGGACCCATTGCAACAATGAAATATACAAGATGTTATGTCGAAAATTAACAACTTTGGCGGGAGGGGCGGGGCAGATAGGAAGGGATGGAAAGGGGAAACAAAGGAGGAGACAACAATGCTTGATAAGAAATGCACTTATTACCTTGCCCATGTAATTGTAACCCCTCTGTATGGTATTTTCACAATAATAATTTAAAAAAAGAGATTAGAGCACTCATTAAAAAAAGAAAAGAACCATTGCTCGAACCCTCAAGTTTTAAGAATTATGATCAGGATGATGTTTATTAAAATGCTTTTTTGAACTCAGTTTTTACTAATAGTTAAACAATTGATGTATTCTTCTTCTTTTAAGAGAAAATATGACTTGCCAATGTGTAAGATGGAACTAAGATCTCTAAAATATACCCTTGGAAGTGGCGCTGTAGCTCAAGTGGTAGAGGGCTCGCCTTGAGCTGAAGAGCTGAGGGACAGCGCCCAGGCCCAGAGTTCAAGCCCCACGGCCAACCAAAAATAAAAAATAAAAATAAAAATAAATAAAATAAAATATACCCTTCTGAAAAATAATGGTAGAATTGAAGATAAAAATACTCTCGAAATTCTTATTATGGGTGGACATTGAGTTGGAATAGAGTTAAGTATAACAGAGCCCCTTTGTTTAAAAAAATTAATAACAATATTTTCTCTTCTTTTGTTAAGATTGTTGATTTGGTTACAAGTTAAACAGCTCATGGAATTCAAAGCTGAATTTTAAAATTTCTTTCTTTCCTTCTTTATTCTTTCCTTCTCTTTTCTTTCTTCATTCTTTTTCTTTTCCTTCCTTCCTTCCTTCTTATCTACCTTTCTACTTTCTTTTAATACTTGAAATTAAATGAGATGAATATGGACTTCAGAATTATACCATCCTTAGAATTTTACCTACTTTTCCCTTGTATCCATTTCCCTGCCCACTGAAAACTGTGGCTTTTATAATGATGGATCTAATAATGCTTTGTCTGGAATATTTGCATCTCTTTTGTTTTAATTACAACAATAAAACTGGCTTTTGTAAATATACAAGGTACAAAATAAAACCATTAACATGAAAAGTCTTTGTCATTGTTGTTACACCATATAATCCTACTCCTTACAGTTATTTTTGATAACAGAATCATGTATATTTACATTTATTAATAAAGTAGCCTCTACATAGATATGAAATGAAGAAAAGGTTTAGTTTTCACTCATGAAGAAGAAGGAGAAGGAGAAGAAGGAGAAGAAGAAGGAGAAGAGGAGGAGGAGGAGGAGGAGGAGGAGGAGGAGGAGGAGGAGGAGGAGGAGGAGGAGGAGGAAAGAGGAGGAGGAGGAGGAAGGAGAAGGAGGAGGAGAAGGAGGAGGAGAAGGAGAAGGAGAAGGAGAAGGAGAAGGAGAAGGAGAAGGAGAAGGAGAAGGAGAAGGAGAAGGAGAAGGAGAAGGAGAAGGAGAAGAAGAAGAAGAAGAAGAAGAAGAAGAAGAAGAAGAAGAAGAAGAAGAAGAAGAAGAAGAAGAAGAAGAAGAAGAAGACAGAAAGAAAAAACTCAGAACTGAAGCTGTGGCTCAAGAGGTAAAACACTAATCATGATGGATAAAGCCCAAGACAGAGACATAAAATCAGGAGTTCAAGCCTCAATATCAGGAAAGAGAGAAGAGAGAGAGAGAAAGAAAGAAAGAAAGAAAGAAAGAAAGAAAGAAAGAAAGAAAGAAAGAAAGAAAGAAAGAAAGAAAGAAAGAAAGAAAGAAAGAAAGAAAGAAAGAAAGAAAGGAGGGAGGGAGGGAGGGAGGGAAGGAGGGAAGGAAGGAAGGAAGGTAAAGAAGGAAGGAAGGAAGGAAGGAACGAAGGAAGGGAGGGAGGGAGGAGGAGGGAGAGAGAAAGGAGAAGTGACAGATATAAAAAAAGGAAAAGAAAGATAGGAAGGAAGGAAGGGAGGAAAGAAGGAAGGAAGGAAGGAGGGAAGGAAGGAAGGAAGGAAGAGAGAAAGAAAAATTTGATACATGCTACTCTGGTCTGAGTGATGGCATATTATATTCTTCGAATCTAATGCTGAAACTTGAATTCCAATGTAGTATTAATATTGTGGCTTTGAGAAAATAATTAATGAAAGCCTTGACTTTATTCATGAGAATATAAAAGGGTCAAAGGGAAATCTGTATTTATCTAACCTTCCCTGCTATGTGAATCTACAGAAATTGTTCTTTTTGTCCTCCATATGAGGATACAGCCAAATAGTTCTCGCGCTTTAGACTTGGAATGCTCAATCTCTAGAACCACCAGAAGTAATTTTCTATGGAAATCACCCAATCCCATGAAATTTTACAGCAGTAAAATTGACTATTCAACATGGAAATATTCGGCTCTCTTACAACATAGAAATATATGTGTACATTGTTTAAAACTGGATTCTCTATATAGACCTTGAGTATTACACTCAGGTGCTTTCGTTATCTTGTGAAAAAATAGTCTATATTTCAATCTAAGATAGCTGAAATATCTAGTTTAAGAGTAACCTACATTCAAACAACAACCCGTCCACTTATTAACTAATTTGGGGAAATGTGCCTCAGCTTTTTCTCTCTGCATCTCTTCAAACTAAATTATTTGTGACAGCTGTTTCATGACATTATTGAGTGGTAAATAAGTGAAAACAATCATTGAATGTCAGCCATTATTTTCTCTATTAAAATTGAATTCATATGCTTAACTATAGCTAAAGTTATAAAGAATATTGTGTAAATGTTTTGCATTCTCCTGGATACTGTAAGGAATTAAAAAAACATTATTTTGGAGGATATTTCTTTAGCTAATAGAACAAGATTAATATAGACTCATATATGAAACATATTATCTGATCTATGAGGATATTCATAAAAATTAGTGACAAAGCAGAAAATAAAATAATTTTCCTTAACTATTTTACTACAAGCTTTGGATGCATTTATTCTAATTCTTTAAATAAAATTATAAATAAAATCATGCCTAATGCTATAGTAGTTGTTTCAAAGGACTTTCACAACATCCTTCTGTTGTGAAATATTTGTTACAAATATTTAATAGTTTTATCAGCATTTCATTTTTCCCTTCAGACTAAATCAGGCAGCTGCTGTCTCTTGGAACAGATTATAAACTAAACTAACAATATAATGACAAAAAATCAATCTAAAATTGTAGACAATATAGACACAATAATTTTGTGTCCTTGAAAACCCAGTCTTTTTTTAAGATAAGGGATTATTTAGTACTTAGAACATTACAACAGTTGCCACTGTATACAAAGATAAAAACAATGTCCTAGGTTTTCAATCTATAATCATCCTTCATGTCTTATAAATCTTTTTTACACATAAACATAAAACCATCTGTTTTGATTGCTAAACTAAAACACATAAAATAAAAAGTAGTTTCTTAAATCTGCAAGTGCTGAATTTTAATAAGATCTGATAGTTAAAATACAAACTACTTTTAGTGTTAACAGAATTATTTATGTATACAGGGACAGACAAAACCCAGGTATCTAGGTTAAATCCTGCACCTGCTTCTTCAAGATATGTGAATTTGTAATAAATTGCTTGATCATTCTGTGTGTTAGTTGTTTTGTTTGTAATTTATTGAAAGAGGATTATCTTAGAGCCTTTTAGATAGACATCTGTATTAAGAATTCAAAATGTGAGAACACACAAAGCACTCATGTCATAAGTTCAAGTGTATGTAGTTCTTTAAAAATAGCATTATTGCTACTGTTTTCATTCCAGTGAAATAGTGCCCGATTTTTAAAAGCTGATGGTTTAGATCCTTGGTTTATAGCACTCAGAATTGAAAAACCTCAACCAACAGTTTGGCTCCATCAATGTTCATATAATTACTGACATCTTACATCTATATAAGATTCATATTCATGATTATTAACCTTCAATATCATCCTATGAAATCTACTTGCTGAAAGTTGTTTTGCTGTAAAGCATAGGCATTTGTCTTAGCTATGCTCCTGTTATACTAGGCCCATTTTAATAAAGAATACTCCTTGGTAGTTAGTGAATATGTTGAAATTTTTTAACAAATACTTTGATGGAGGAAGAAAATGTTGGAATGGCTGGATAGACATGAACTATTGAAATACATAAAATTAAGATGTTTTTCAAAGAATGCAAGATAATCCATATTGCATTAAAATAACTGAAATCATGAACAGAAGTCTAGGAATTATGTGTCAATTCATTTAGTTACCTTCTAAATACTTTTAGTTACTTTAGGCCTAGTTTGTTACTACAGCTCAACCCTGCCAGTGGTCATAAATTTACCATAAGTAATCCAGGGAAATGTGTATCTAGATTTAAGAAATAAGAGCAGATCAACAACCAGATGCTTGTGGACCTATTTTCCAGAGCATATTAAAATTAATGTTATCAGTTCTGACATATCACCATGTCATATAAAACTTATAACTAAAAAGGTTTCAGTGAGTTCTCATTGCTGTTTATCTACAAAAACATACCCTTATGATAGTGTTCAAGGCCGTATATGGCCTGTGCCCACACCAACTAACCTACACTGAATATCTAATAGTTTCTATAGATTATAAGCAATCAATCATTATTTCCCCACACGTGATAGGACTTACCTAGATAGTATCTATCTACTTATCTATATAGCTACATATCTATCTACATATATACAGATATATACACACATACATATATATATTTATATTTAAAAATCTATATTAAAGTTATAATTTCCTTATAGGAGAGGCAATATGACTTTCATTCACTTTTTAATTCTTAACTCCAAGTTGTGTCTAGTACAAAATAAGTGTGTAAATATATTATTCGAAAATGAATTAAGTAATCTACTATGAATTTTGAATGCTAAATATTAAGTTGATGTATCCCAGCACTTTAGTTCAAGCTCAAGTTTCTCTTAAACTTTAATACTTTTTTATCCTAATATCTGCTAAAATCTTCATGTAAGAGTCCCATAGGAACCTCCAACTAAACATTTACAACTAAATTTATAGTCAATTCTTCTATCTTGTCCTTGTTCATACATTAGATTTAGTTAGGTCTTCACTTCCAAACCAGTCAACCAAGAAAGAGCTCTACTGACCATTTTTTTCTTGCTTGTCTCAGCACTCATACTGGAAAAGAAGTAAATTAAAAATCTTTCTTGTGAATTTTATCATATCACTTTATGGAGTAAGATTGTTTAATGGGAAAAATGGAGATGTATTCTTTAAGAAAATGAAAAACCAGGGAAGCCAAGGCATCTGTATCCTCTTTGAAATCCATGGTTATAGAGGTTAGTCAATGGGTACAGAAGTTATATATGGCAGCTTAATGAGGAAAAGAGAAACACCAGGGCCTGGTGAAATGAGATGTTATCCAAAGACTAGAGAACAAACTAGAGGACACAGAATCATTGGATATTTGCAGAACATTTTCTATGTGCCAACCATTTTACATATATTAGCTTATTTTTTATTATAATTAACCACTATATACTCCATAACTTAACATATTTGGTTCATTACAGGAGAATGTACTGAGATAATAGTACTTCGTTCAAATAAATGAACGAATGAATGAATGAAGAAATAAATTCATATTGTTTGAAGAAGCAAAGTCTTATTGAGCTTATGTAGTACACCAATATTTTTATAGCCATTATATTCCAGAGAACCAATTTCCCTTGTTTCAAACTTTTACTAACCAGTAACATAAAATACTCTTTTTAGTGTAAAATATCACGTGGCTCAAAAGACTCCATGATGCCTGGAGCTTCTGTAAAATATGTATTACAAATAGTAATAAGCCCATTTATTAATGTGGAACTACAATGGCCAGTTCATTGTGGAACAAGGAAGACAGAAATACACCATGGATGGACGAGGCTAAATTTCCCTTTTTCTTTGGAGGTGAAGCAAATACATCCATTGCAGATTTATGAAATGTGAGATTACAATTGGACATGGAAGTAAAATGTGGCTAGCACTGGAACAGATGAATTTATGAATAAGTGAATAAATTCATGGTCATTCGTTCCAAGATAGGTTCCGTTTTTAAAACATGACTGGAAGTTAATAAGCATTTGAGTTTTCTGGTACAGCGAGAAAACAGAGAAGACTCAATTTGAGAAGTGAAATTGGGAAGTCTTTATTAGAAGGCCAGTGACCACAGGCAGATTCTTGTCACAAAAACCTACAGACCCAGGAATATAGTTAACACTGTCAAAAAACTGAGCCATAAGAGCAGGAGAGGAAAGAAAGGGCAGAAAAACAATACCAACAAACCAGATTAGCTCCTATGAAGGGGAACACCATGTTGATAAGGAAACAGAACATGAGCAGACAGGAGACATGTGGCATGGTGGTCCAGGATTAAATAGGGTAAGATCAAGAGGCATAGTCACAGGGAGCTTGAGAGTTCATGACCCAAGACTGGCTGGTCCAGTAGTCTATTGTCCAAGTCCTTTCCCCTGCCTCTAGGACTTCAGGGATGCTCATCACCTGGAAGGTGAGACTTCGCTGCCTCCACCATGAAGACAAGATGGCACCAGTTAGATTCGCATCCCTACTTCAGTTTCATGAACATTCAGTTGCTCCTTGCAGCTTTAGAATGTATGTAAACTCCTTGGTAGGGAGCGTAGAGGGAGAAGTAAATTGAGAATAACTTTTTTTTTTATTAAGTTGTGCAGAGAGGGTAGGGAGAGAACATGAAGCCAGCAGAAAAGACAATGTAGAGGCACAAGAAGTAGTACTGGGTCTCAATCAGATCAATACTGGTACTGGCAGGAGGCCAGTTTCCAGATTTTGCCAAGACAAGGATAGGAAATTATATACTCATTCATCAACTGAAGTCACAGGGTGAGAAGAAAATGAAGAGATGCTGTCTGCAGTTCTAATATTGAATGTAGGCCAACAGAACTCTCTGGGGTATGCTGTTAGTTGACAAGGAAGAATCCTGAATTATTGCTTACTCTGGAAGTCTTTGGGGAGTTCCAAGGCCAACTCTAAGATAAATCTGTTCTTTGTTCCCTGTGGTATTCTCAGATCCCAGCAAACAGAATAACAGCAAGACTGACAGGTCATCAAAATGGTAAATTAATACTAACATGTGGATTAAAGCAGTTCTGTCCTGTGTGCTAGTCACACCTTGCCTGGACAACAGCTTCCTGAAAACTAAAAATGAAGAAACTAGAAAACTAAATATTCCTGTACCTGAGGATAGAGATACTTAAACATGGAAGCAAGTTGTAATCTCCTGTTAAAATTTTAATTTCTAGGATTTTAGGGATTCCAATTGGGCAGATTTGCATTAGGCCCTGCAATCGAGAAATGTGTATGGGTATTTTCTTTAGTCTGATTGTCCTGTGAACACACTTTTTAAATCATTGCCCTAGATTGTAGCTGTTGCCAGACTGAATTATATCTGAATAGGTACAATCTTTGATTTACAACACTATGGTTACTAATCTAATACTATCTTGTCACATGTTTCACAATAAATGATTAGCAGGTGATATATTAATTAAATATTTTCAATATAATGACCTGAAATGATTTGAAATGAACTATTGTTACCTGTCCTAGAAAAAATGGTCAAAATTAATTTTCAGATTGAGAGCATCATAAATCATGACCTAAACCCCTTCATATTTGCACTTTGACAGATTACTAAGGGATGCATGTTCAGAAAGCAAGGACTCTCCCCAGAGGCCAATATTGAATCAAATTCAAAACACAAGCTAGAAATGATTCTAGCCAGCTGCAATTGACATGACATGGAATGGGGGATGAAGCACTTTTAGAAATAATTAGGTCCCCACACATTCAAAACGTGATAAATAACAAACAAAGATGTTGAATCGGCTATAGAAATGGAATTGGTGCTAACTTGAGAGCACAGGTGTTTTGTACTTCGTTATGCCTGGCCTTGCCCAGGAGGCAAGCAGACACATCTGATGCAACTTAATGGATCTTCTGGGAAGATCCCAAATAGATTATTTCACAAAAGCCCCGAACAAGAATCCTCAAAGGCAGACAAAATACAATGCAATGCATAGCTGACAAAGAAGATACACTCTTGAACAGTATTTTATAGAGACAGCATAATTTACTATCGAACAGCAACAACAAAAAAACACTGAGAATCTCCACTTCGACACCAGCTAACCAAGTAAGATTGCTAGTCATAATTTTGGGAATTGTTTTTCAGAGCAGGGTTACTTTATTAAGGTAGCAATCTTACTTCTTTTTACAAAGATTTTAATAAAGTTTATTGTGTCCCAGATATTAATTTACAAATACTGGTCACCTGTACTTCATATGCATTTTAGAAGGTATAGAATACAAAAGGTTACTCAATTTATCTGTGTCACATAGCAGGAAGTGGCAAGTGAACCTGTGAGTACTTCTGACCATCAGTTCTCATTCACATAATCACTTTTGTTATTCTGCTTCTTTCTATGTCTTGCTGACATAGTAACCCAAAGATTGAGAATATGCCTATTATAGGCAAATGAATTTTATAGGCTACCTATACTGAGACAGATTTAATATGATATGTCCAAATTCAATTAGATCACACAATCTAATGGAACTGTTGCTAGTAGTAGCTCAAATGTTTAGTCTTCTCTCTATGTATGCTGAGCCCTCTCATCTGAGAGTATTCCCTTACTAAAGATGAGGCTGAAGGGAAATAAATTGGAAGACAAATGAAGATATTATAATTTTTTCCCATCTCTGACAGTTCCGTAGCATATCGCCCAGTCCCTTTGGTGAATTCTGTTTGCTGACCAATTACATGAGAAGTAAGTGTTAAAAAGTAATTTTCATATGTTATTAGTACTAAAACTCTATTTTCTACAAATACAACCCATGTCCTATGTAAATGACAAAATACAAAACAATTGAAAACTAATAACATATGGAAACAGTGACAAGATAAATCAGAACCAAGTTATTTTACATGCTTTTTAATTACCTTGGTAGATAATCCTAGGGGCTCTTTGCAATAATGAACTTTGCATTTTTCAATGGATGGCTCTGAACCTGCTTATTTTCACTTACCAGTATTTTGACAGCAACAAGGATAGAAGTTCTATTGCCATTGCTGAGCAATAACCATGAAAAATTGAAAAACAACACAAGAATTGGACTTTACACCACTAAGATTTCTTCTTCTTTTTCTTTCTTCTCCTTCTCCTTCTTCTCCTTCTTTTCCTTCTCCTTCTTGAACTCTGGGCCTGGGTGCTGTCCCATAGCTCTTCAGCTCAAAGTTAGCACTCTACCTCTTGAGCCACAGTGCCACTTCCGGTTTTCTGAGTGGTTTATTGGAGATAAGAGTCTCACAGCCTTTCCTGCAGGGGCTGGCTTTGAACCGCAATCCTCAGATGCCAGCCTCTTGATAGCTAAGATTACAGACGTGAGCTTCCACATCTGGCTTTAAGATATCTTCTTGATATGAGTAAAGATATTATGAAATAACTAACAATTTAGTAACTTTTCTACAGCTACTTCCAATATCTGCTCAACAATTTTGAATAATGCCCAAAAGATTGAAAATAAAAGTTAGATATATCCTCCACATATTGCAAGGTTATTACTAGAAATATTAGTGCTTCATGCATAATTGCTAATAGATCTTACACATTTAGAGAAATCTAAGAGGAGAAGGTATGACTTGATACAACTTCTGCATGGAATACCCTATGACAGGGTGTAATATTTGAATAGCAGTTACAACAAACCAATATTCTAATCAAAATATGCTTATCTCATGACATTTACATATTCTCATGAGATCAAGGTTCTAAGCTTATTCATTACAGACAAATGTACATACTTATTTTTGTTTGAAAATACCAGAGATAGAGTCACAACAGAGTTTTTGTCTCCATGAATGTGGATATGCTTCTCTATTATCAGTGAAACTGCAAAGGGAATGTTAACATCTCAGTAGGGACTGTTTTGCTGTTAAATTTCAAAAGCGTTTACAAGAAAACATGCTACATAAGTACCATTATTATATGTTTCTTAGTACTATGAACTATGATGAGTTGAAGGAGCCTCCCTGGATCAATGCACAGGGAACCGATCTTTGGCTTTTTATTGAATTTTAAATTCTCAGATGGATTTTCTTTTGAAGAATTATTATGTTGTTAATATATTGTAGGCTTTATCTTTCTGTAAGGTTAAGTTTTAAAGTGTTAGTTGTGCCAAAACCTTAATCTTATCCAAGTCAAGCAAGCAATTCTCCTCAGTGAAGGACCATAGAGAATTGACTACATTGGAAGTTGTAAGTCCTTCATCATCAGATTATATCTGTGTCTGGCTCTCTGGTGGCCAGAAGTGATGCTACTTCTTAGGCAAATTCTCTCATGGGCTAAGGCCTGCAGAGTGCTGTGGCAAATTGATACATAATTCTTTGCATTTAGAAGACAGTTAACTAGGAGTAATACATAAGACGGATGTTTCCAACCCAAAGTGACACTTAGACCATTTTCTGAATCTCTCAGATTCTAAGAAGGGCTAAGAGTACTCAAATACTCACGCAGTGACTACTAGGTACATCATTAAAATTTCCATTAATCATCCCAAAGGTCCACAGCTCTATTTCCCTTTAGCCATCTGGAATCTTTAAGCAATTCATCTAAAATATATATTTTCAGTCAGAAGATGGGTAATTCTTCTTTGAAGAATTATGAAATGGAAGAATTACTTATATATATGAAAGAGACATTAAGTACTTTTGTCTCTCATAATTTGATAAAAGGTATATTTCTATTCTAATATTTTGAGTGAATGGTATTCCAAAGTGTTTTAGCATATTAAGGTAGATTGCAGTGAGAGATGAAATATTTCAAATTGGAGCTGTATCATTGACTCTACCTCTATTATTTCATTAGAAACTCTGAATTACTATTTTTCAAGTCTCATACTTCTGATTCTCAAAATTAGCTAAAATTGTGATGAAACTTTGAAAAAATATTAAACCATGTGCATGAGTGTTTATCAGGACCATTATCTTGTATTGATGCTCTACACAAGAAACCACATACTATGTGGTTACTTCTATGATTATAACACAAAAGATAATCATGATATTTTTTTCAGAAAACAAGAATTACCTTTTTAGGTAAGCTTCCAATTCCTGAAATAGCCAGAAGTCCTTTAGGAAGTAAAATGCCAGGGAATTATGAAAAAAATTAGAATAATTTATTAACCTCAGTATAAAAAGCAGGAACAAATAAGATGCAGGATAAAATATTTGAGCTAAAAATAAATAATATTTAAGTTAATAAATAAGCTATCTTGTAGAATAAAAAGACTCCTTTTACTGAAACTCTATTGAAACTTAGAAGATCAGCCCAGAGAATGCTGAAACAAAATTAATTCATTTGGAATTGTATTTTTAATTTTCATGTACCAGGGATTGGGGTAGTAGTAGGTATTAAAAAATACGACTCAGCCAGACACCAGTGCCTCACATGTGTAAAACCAGCTACAGAGGAGGTTGAGATCTAAGGATCCAGGTTCAGTGTTAGGTCAGGCAGGAAAGCCCATAAGACTTTTATCTCTGATTAACTAGCAAAAAAGCTAGGAATGGAACCATGGCAGAGTGCTAGCATTGAGCAAAGTAACTCAAGGACAGTGCCCAAGCCTTGACACTCACAAGCTTTCTCACACACACACACACACACACACACACACACACACACATAAAATCAGCACCTTACTTTTTTCTAGGTTTTTTATGATGAGGGAAGGAGATTTATGCAAGTAGCATTGAGTAGATGCACAATTGTGTGTGGGCTGACAGTGGAACAAAGAATATAGAAGCTATAGACTGTGTTTTTTAAGCCTGCCATTCACTGGAACCAAGCAATATTAGTCAGCCATACACATATAAATAATGCAAAGAGGATCAATTCATATTGAATTCATTATAAGATTAAAAATCTGCATATAGAATCAAAAAATGAAAAAGCAATATCATTTATGATTCCATTGAATTTCTTTACTGGTTAGCTAAACTTGCTTGCTTGTAGTTCATTTCTTGAGATCTCTAAGTGTTTCACAATGGATTTTGTTTTGCTTTTCTTTCTTTTTTTCACATTTCATGTATGACTTGGAGATTAGTCCCTACATAGTGGCATTTGAGAATGATACAACAATAACACCTGCTACTGTCATTATTATTTTAGTAGTGTGGAATTCCATACACAATGAGTATATGGAACTTTCTCTTCCATATGCCTGCATTTTGATTTTGTGACTTATTTCAAACCCTGCCGTAGCCACACATTTGAAATGATGCCTGAAAGACTTCTATTTGGAAATAGTTAATATATAACAACTAAAATATTCTTTGAAAATTTAAATCCAGATGGAAGATAGATACATGATGTAAATTGTACCATCATTGTAAATGACATAATTTCTTGCTATATATAAGCTGAAATTTTCACTAATTTCTATGATGATTTTCACAGTGAAGGGAAAGGCATGAATTCCTTATTTTAGATGCATTCAGCTGTAGTAACTAGAAAAAAAATTTCTTCATTTAAGGTCATTCTGGCCTATTGAAAAGCTCTGGGGACCTGAATAGTATTTCTTGAATTAAATGATGCTGTTGGGATAGAGTTATTTTATATGCTGCTTTACATTATAAAAGGATAGTTCGCAGGAGATTTAAACCCAATTCCTGACCAAAATTTAAATTAAATTAACCATTTTTCAACTTTTTTCATTTCCTTATTTTTTAATTAAAGTGTATAAAACTATTTGAAATCCTTTATGCAAATAGACTAGTTATTTAGTGATCACATGTTGACACAATTCATCTGAATCTCTAGTGATAAAACAATTTGGTATGACTTCATATCATTAGTGTGGGTTCTATTCTCTCTAAACATTGGAAGTACTATGAACTTACTATTTTTATGCTGATTCTGCTTCTAATATATGATGGAAATTTCACTTAAACTTTTCAGTGACATTATTCTTAAAGAGCTTCAATCTCTGATTACAAGTTTGGAACTTGCGTCAAGAGGTGAACTAATCAACAAAAATATTAGATGTTGGCCTGAGAGATAAATTTTGAAATTTAAACCCTTTTTCCTGCTAATTGTGAGCTTGGAATTGTGTTTGTGTTGATAGTAGATGATCTTAACAAGTAAAAGTTTCATTAAGAATGTGTGAAAGTGAAATGAGGTATTTAAAGAAAATATATAAATGAAGTGCCTTAGCAATACAAATAATTATAAAACATTGTGTTTGAAATGTGTTTGGTTTAAAATCAGTCATCTAGCAGAAGGTTCGAAGAGCTAAATGATTTGTTTACTAGGTGTTATTATCTCTGCTCAGTTGCTGTGAATCTTTTCCCCCATTTATTAAACACAAACCATATTTATTCATGAATGTCAAGGCACAGGTTGAACACCACTCCTGTAAAAGAAGAGTACTTCATAGTACCAACCTTGAACTCAGGGCCTTATGCTCTCACTCAGAAACACTAATAACAAATATAATTTTGTGAATGGTTAGAAATACACAATTCTATTTTATACCTTACATTTTATTCAAAAAGATTGGCTCAATATTTGAGGAGTATTTATAAACAAAATCCTTATATATTCAATTATCCATGAATGGAGTGCTCAGCTTTATTGCTTTAACCTACTATGTACCTCTCTAGAAATAAACAGACATGTGGACAAGCTCAAGAGGAGGAAAAAACACTGAGAGTTAAGAATTTGGTTTTAAGGCCAGGGACTAAGCTAGGTAACATAACTTTTCTAACATGTCTGAGATGCTAGAATTCAATCTCTAACATTAAAAAACTATACAATTATGTGTGTCTATGTGTTTTAACACACATAAATTTTTGATCATGCCAGATCAAAAATAAACAAAAAATAAGCCATCATTTGCAACAAAACTATAAAAAGGTTTATATAGAGCTACTGCAATTGAAATATCTTTGCCTTTACAGTATCCCTAAACTTAAAATGGTATGTATTAGTTGGAATCAGCAGTTTGTCTTTCTTAATGCTGGACTGTGGTTAAGACATGCTACATATTTTATGCTCAAGTAATATCATCACTTTTCATTTATTACCTTATCTATTTTACCTGTAGCTCTAATCTGCAGCCATTCATTTCTATCAAACCCAGCCAGACCTCTGATGTGCTGTAGCACATCAGAATCACATACTTATGTTCATAATAAAGTCAGCTGAACTAGGATGCTAAGTAACTAGATGATCAAGTTACTTATGAAAATCTATGCTTGCAAAATACTCTTAGTTATCATGCCTCTTCAAAGATAAGTGTTTCATTTTTTTTTTAATTTAATTTTCTTGTAAAGATGCTGTACAGAGAGATTACCGTTACATGAGTAAGGTAATGAGTACATTTCTTACCAAGCATTGTTACCCTCTCCTTTGTGTTTCTCCTACTATCCCTTCCATCCCCCACTTCTCCCACCCCTTCCCCTCCAAAGTTGTAAAGCACATTTCCAACATAGTGTCTTGTGAGTATCATTGTTGCAATGGGTCACCCTGTGTCCTTGTTTCAGCATTCTGTTTTTCCCCTTCCCTTCCCCAAATTAGATAAGTGTATCAAAACCAAATAAAGTGACATCAGTGGTATACCATAAGAGGAAGAACATACAAAAGAAAAAAAACTCACATAGTACATTAAAAACAACAACAACAAAGAAAAACCTCTTGTGTACATATCTTGGGGTTCATTTCGCTTAGCATCATCTTATATGGCCATATGTATATAGCTTTTTACCTTTTCTGCTTATCTGCTAAGATTATCCTACATATATACTAATTACTGCAAATAACGGAAACCGTGGGATGCATATTTCTTTGGGTCTGGCTTACTTTATTTAATATGATTTTTTACAAATCTTTCCATTTCCTAACAAATGAGTGATGTCGTTCTTTCTGATGGAAGCATAGAATTCCATAAATAAATATATATATATCACATTTTATTGATCCATTCATCTACTGAGGGGCATCTGAATTGGTTGCATATCTTAGCTATGGTGAGTAGTGCTGTGATAAACATATTAGTGCTGCTTACTTTAGTATGGCCTAATTTGTGGTCTTTGGGGTAAATGATCATTTTTATTTTATTTTCAGCCTTATCATTTGGTCTAGTACCTCGCATTTGAGTATGCATTTTAAAATTTCAAGAGTCAATGAAATTTATTTATAGTAAAATATTTACTTTACTATAACATATAAGAGTCATTCTAACTTTCCAATTGCAGGGATATAGTTAATCAGGTCAAACCATAATCTCTATTAAAACTTTATTGTTGCACTATAATTACATATATTATGAAACATTACAGAAATAACTTCAAACTAGATAGGATTTTGGGACGGTATCCTTCCAATTATATGTGTTATAAAACAAGGAAAAATTAGATGGATTCCAAAAATTCAGCCATATAGAAATATACAAAGCAAAAGTGAAGATTTTAAATAACAACTATGTTTATAATGGTAAGTCTTTTTCAACATTTTTAAGTTAAACTAGTGTTATGTTAAAAACAGCTAACATTCTAGACTAATTTATAGTTATCTTCATTTAGCATTTTTCTTGTAGTGGATGATAATTAGAATGAAAGTTTTTGTAGCTCACAGCTTTCTTTGGCAAGCTACAAAAAATATATAGTAAATAAATAATAAAATAAACCCCTTGGTCTTGCCACGAGAAAAATTTTGATATGGTCCGTGTTGATATTTACAAATTATTTTTGATTGTAAGTTTTGTTATTGAATATAATTAATGTTTGACTTAGATATGAATTGAAGTTTTTTTTATAACATTCACTCACAAAATAACTTATGTTTGGGGATATTCTGATTAGCTACCCTGGGACAAATCAAGTAAACTGGCAGACACATGGGTAAACTTCTTTAATATTTTTCAGACAAGGGACCAGCACTCCATCTTAAATGAAGTTGTTTTCTAGAGTAGCTCCAGGGAAAACCATCTCTACTTTCCCATTTGCAGGGGATATGCCAGATTAATGTAATCTATTTTTTTTTACCTGTAATTATTAATGCATCCATTCCCCTCATAAAAATTACCATTCTCCACATAAAAATTACCAAATACTAAGGTATATGGTCGGTTTACTATACTATGAAGAAGACTAACAATAGCTTGTTCAATTCACAAAGCATATCTAGATTTTATCTGTGGAATGGAGCAGAAAGTGATCCTAAAAGTAAGTAAAAACTGTGAGAACTACTTTCATACTTGGTAAATAGCTGTAGATGTCCTTTGGTCTATTCCAGAGGCAGGTCTTGTTTACCTGGTTTTCCAAAACCTGCTAATGGGGGCTATATTGTAAAGACCTTGCTTTTTAAGCACTGAGCTCTACATCTGGCTTTGAAGTTGCTATGTTTTGCTTTGATCTTGAAATAATTTTTTCCCTCAGTGTTTCTGATGATTAGTAATGGTTACAGTCACAGAGTAACATGGCTTTTCTCAGTCTTTCTTACAGGCTTAATGGGATTGTCAAAGGTAAACTCTTAAGTTTCTCTTTGATAAAAAGCCCAAAGTTGTTTTTTTTCAAACCTTTCCCTCCTTCTTTCTGAACATAAAGAAGAAAAAAAAAGAGAGAAAGATAAAGTTTTGGGAAAAAATTCCCCACTCATGTCCCAGGGTTTTATTTAGAGAAAACATATTATTATAGAACTACATGTAAAAAAGAGACTAAACTATATTTACTATCATTTTAAGCACTGATTATAAGGCCAGATTTTCCAAATACCCAAACTTACTTCAAATTATATAGTGGCATTTGAATATGAAATTCAAAGAATTTAGATTATGTAAACCAATTTTTACGTAGATTTCAAGATGTTCTAATAATTTAGTCCATTTATTTCTTTACTTTTTTAATTTTGAAAATACTGTACAAAGGGGTTAAAATTACATGGGAAAGGTAATGGGTACATTGCTTATCAAGCATTGTTGCCTCCTCCTTTGTTTCCCCTTCCCATCCCTTCCCATCTACCACACACCCCCGACCCCCCCTTTTTCTCTCCCCCAGTGGGTCCCCCCCCACCCCGCCTCCCCGCCAAAGTTGTAAAGTTCGTTTTTTCAACATAATGACTTTTACATCTCATTGTTGCAATGGGTCCACCTGTATTCCTATTTAAACGATTTATTTTTTCCCTTCCCCTCCACAAATCATAACAACATCAAATACAGTGAAAGCAGGGGTTATATCGTGGGGGAGGGATATACAAAGCAACAAAGATATCATGTTATAAATACGTTAGAAACAATTGCAAAAAAGAAAAAAAAATGAGTATTTATCTTGGGGCTCATTTCACCAGACATCAACTTATCTGACCTTTTCTGCTTTTCTCAGACATATACTAGTTATTGCAAATAAGGGAAACCATGGGACCCATATTTCTTTGGGTCTGGCTTACTTCACTTAATATAATTTTTTCGAAATCTTTCCATTTTCTAACAAATGGGCAATGTCATTCTTTCTGATAGAGGCATAGAATTCCATTGTGTATATATACCACATTTCCCAGATCCATTCATCTACTGAGGGGCATATGGGTTAGTTCCATATCTTAGCTAAGGTAAATAATGTTGCAAAAAACATACTTGTGCTGGTAACTTTAGTATGGTCTTGTTTGTGATCATTTGGGTAAATGCCCAAAAGTGGGATTGCTGGGTCATAGAGGAGTTCTATGTGGAATCTTTTGAGGAACCTCCATACTGCTTTCCAAATTGGTTGAACAAGTTTACACTACCACCAACAATGCAGTAGGGTTCCCTTCTGTCCACATTCCCTCCAGCATCTGTTGTTTATTAGAGTTCTTGATTATAGCCATTCTAACTGGAGTGAGGTGGAATATCATTATTGTTTTGATTTGCATTTCTTTTATGGTTAAAGAGGTTGAACATTTCTTCATGTGTCTATTGGCCATCCTTCTTTCCTCTTCAGAGAAGTTTCTCTTTAAGTCTTTAGCCCACTTATTTATTGGGCAATTGTTTCTTTGTTGATTTGCTGTTGGGGGATTTAATTTTTTGAGTTCCAGGTATATTTTAGATATGAGACCCTTGTCCATTGTATGGCTAGTGAAGATCTCCCAATCTGTGGGTTTTCTATTGATTTTGCTAGCTATGTCCTTTGAATCAGCTTCAGTAAATTGGGAGTGGAGTCCATGGGATTCTTTAAATACAAAAACATGTCATCTGCAAAGAGGGAGAGTTTTACATCATCTTTCCCTATTTTGATCCATTTTATGTTTGCATCTTGTCTTATTGCTGCAGCTAGGCATTCTAATATAAATTGAAGAGAAGTGGAGAGAGTGGATATCCTTGTCTCATTCCTGAATTAAGAGGAAATGGCTTTAGTTTTTCACCATTAAGTATAATGCTGGCTGTAGGTTTGTCATATAAAACCTTTATGGTATTGAGGAATGTTCCATGGATTCCTAATTTTTCCAGAACCTTCATCATAAAGGGGTGTTAGGCTTTGTCAAATGCTTTTTCCTCATCTATTGAGATAACCATGTGGTTCTTATCCTTGCTCTTGTTCATGTGATGAATTATATTAATTGATTTGTGTATATTGAACCAGCTTTGCATCCCTGAAATGAATCCTGTTTGATTGTGGTGTATGAGTTTTTGGATGAATTGTTGAAGTCAACTGGCCAAAATTTTGTTGAGAAGTTTTGAATCAATGTTCATCAAAGAAATGGGTCTATAGTTCTCTTTCTTTGATGAGTCTCTGCCTGGTTTTGGGATGAGGGTTATGATGGCTTCATAGAAGATGTTCGGTAATGAACTTTCTCTTTCAATTTCATTGAACAGTTGGCGGAGTATTGGTGTGAGCTCTGTTTGAAGGCCTTGTAGAATTCCACTGTAAATCCATCTGGCCCTAGGCTTTTCTTAGATGGGAGGTCTCTTATTACTGTTTCTATTTCAATGTTTGATATGGGCCTGTTAAGATGGTTTAACTCATCTTGGTTTAGTTTCTGCATGTCGATATTTGCTAGGAAAAGGTCCATTTCTGCCAAGTTCTCAAATTTCTTAGCATGAAAGTTTGCGAACTATTCCCTTATAATGTTCTGAATCTTGGTTGTTTCTGTTTTGATGTTTCTATTCTCATCTCATCTCCATTTATTTGGGTGTGTACTCTTCCTTTTCTGATAAGGTTTGCTAAGAGTCTGTCAGTTTTGTTAATTTTTTTGAAGAACCCACTCTTCCTTTTGTTGATTCTTTCTATGGTTTTTTTCCATTCTAATTTGTTTAATTCTGATTTAATTTTAATTATTTCTTGCCGTCTACTGGATTGTCATTTATCTTGCTGCTCTTTTTCAAGGATGTTCAGATGTCTCATTAAATTGTTGTTATCAGATCTCTCCAATTTGTTAATGTAGGAACTCAGAGCTATAAACTTGCCTCTGAGTACTGTCTTTGCTGTGTCCCAGAGGTGCTGGTAAGTTGTGTGTTCATTTTTGTTGAATATCATGAATACTTGAATTTCCTTTCTAATCTCTTCCATGACCCACTGGTGCTTCAACAGTGTGTTGTTCAGCCTCCATGTGTTACAGGACTTTCTTAGGTGGCTTTGGTGTTGAGTTCTAATTTTATTCCCTTGTGGTCTGAGAGAATGCAGGGCATAACTTCAATGTTTCTGAATTTGGACAAATTTGCTTTGTGACGTAAAATGTGGTCTATTTTGGAAAATATTCCATGTGCTGCTGAGAAAAACGTGTATTCTGATGCTGCTGGGTGAAATATTCGGTAGATGTCTGTTATATCTAGTTGATCTATGTAGTTGTTTAAATCTGTGGTTTCTCTGCTGAGTTTTTGCAGAGTTGATCTATCTAGTGGAAATAATGACAAGTTAAGGGCTTCAACAATTAATGTCTTTGGATCTATGTGAGATTTGAAGGAAAGTAGTGTTTCTTGGATAAATTTGGGTACTCCGTTGTTTGGTGAATAGTTATTTAGAATTGCAATATCCCCTTGAAGGAGAGATCCCTTAATTGGTATGTAGCAGCCTTCTTCATCTCTTCTCACTAATTTTAATTTGAAGTCTATTTTATCTGATATTAGGATTGCAACTCCTGCCTTTTTATGGAGGCCACTTGCTTGGTAGATTTTGTTCCAGACTTTCACTTTCAAAATACGTTTGTTTTTTTTGGCAAGGTGTGACTCCTGAATGCAGTAGATAGAAGGATTTTTCTTTTTAATCCAACTAGACAGTCTATGTTGCTTAATTGGAGAGTTAAGTCCGTTAATGTTGAGAGAGAGGACTGAGAGGTATTTGGGAGTTCCTGCCATTTTATCCACCTTCTTGGGGGCTGTGACAGCTGGGTTCTTCCTATGTAGTTCTTGGATTCTCACTTTGGGTGCAGTTTCTTGGCCTTTATTGCATTCTTGTTGATTTTCTATGTGTGACATTTTTAAGTATCTTTTGTAGGGCTGGTTAAGGGCAGATATATTGTTTCCATTTTTCTTTGCTATGGAAGGTTTTTCTTTGACCTTTGGTTATGAAGGAGATTTTAGCTGGGTACAGTATTCTTGGTTGATAGTTGTTTGTCTTTAGGCCATGGCATACATCATTCTAGGCTCTTCTTGCTTTAATTATCTCTGTTGAGAAATCTGAGGGTATTCTAATTGGTTTCCCTTTATAGATGATTGATCTTTCCTCCTTAACAGCTTTCAGGATCTTTTCCTTGGTCTGAATTGCTCCTACGTGGATTTTAATGTGACGATGGGAACTGCTGTTCTGAGCTGATCTATTTGGAGTTCTAAAAGGCTCTTTTATCTAAATAGGCCTATCTTTTTGCATGTTTGGGAAGTTCTCTGCTAGGATCCTGTTAAACAAATTTCCTACACCATTAACTTCTGTTTCTAGGTGCTCCTCTACACCCATTATCCTCACATTAGGCCTTTTGATGGTGTCTTCCAAATGTTGAATAGATTTATCATATTTCTTGGATTTGTCTTGGATAGTTATATGCTCTTTCTCTATAATATCTAGGCTGTCTTCAATCTCTGAGATTCGATCTTATGCATGGTCTAACTTATTGTCAAGGCTTTCTACATCATTTTTTATTATTATTAATTATTAATTTTATTATTAATAATTATTATTAATACTTTTCCTTCTAATTGGTCGGCTTTGATGGCTTCTAATTCTTTGTTGGAGCTTTGTTTTAGATCTTGTATGCAGTTCTTTACTTCCTTAATTTGGTGTTCAGTGGTTCTCAAATCACTTAGTGATTGGTTATGGTTTCCTTGGATTCCCATTCCTTCTGTCGGGTTCCATTCAGCATTCCCTTTGTAGTCTCCCTGAATTCTTTCAGCTGTCTGTTTATGGATTCCATGAATGCCTTTATTGATCTTTGTCTATTCTCATCCTGCTCTCGCAATTCCTGTATTACTCTTTGATTAGCTTCCTTACGTTCATACAATTCCTGTAGTTCTCTTTGACTGTTCTCAGGCTGCTCAAGCAATTCCTGACTATCTCTTTGCCTGTTCTCAGCCTGCTCAAGCAATTCCTGTCTTTCTCTTTGACTGTTCTCAACCTGCTCATACAATTGTGAATCAATCTTTGAGTAGCTTCCTCACACTCATGAGATTCCTGTATTGATCTTTGGTTTGCCTCCTCTCTCTCCCTATCATGCTCACACTGAGTCCTTTGCAGGTTTTCAATCTTTTCATTCACCATGTTTACCAGTAGTGTTTGTAGAGCTTTTTGGAACTTTCCTATGGATTTTTCCTTTTCTGTTCTGTCACCTTATTATCATGAGTGGGAATTCAGATACCCGGACTTGCCATTTTTCTTGTGTTTTTCTGGCTTGTTCTGCTCATTTCACATGAAAGTAACACCAATTTTGTGCTAGAACACTATTTTAAGGCAAGCATCAACCAAATTCCGGTAGTTCCACAGTTAAAAGGCTGCAGATACTATCTAGTTCAACAGATACAATCTATTCAACATCATACAAGTATGTATTAATGGGCTAAGAACAGCAAAGAAGAATTTGGCAAACCAGAAATTATTAGGTTTAGGAAGATATGTGGGGAAAAATAGGATTAGAGGGATGTGGAGAGGTAAAAGGAGAGTGAAATTAACCAATTCCTAATCTCAAAGAGGGTAATGGATTGGGCAGAATGATAAGAGAGAGAGAAAAAAAGAATTAGAAAAAATGGAAAAACAAAAATTTAAATTTAAAAAGTGGAACTTAACAATTATCTAAGTTTAAAGATGATACTGAGAGAAGAAAGGGATAGGATGAGAGGAGGGGTAGGATAGAAAGGAGACATGAAAAACTAAAAACTAATTTTTTTAATTATATAGGTATAAAGAGATAATACTGCTACTAAAGAATTTAAGCCTAAGAGATTTTGAGTTCAGTAATAAATTTCTGAATTAACTGTATACACAATGGAGGATAAGGTCTAATAATCAACATCTGGTATATATTTGAGGATGAGCAAAACAACAATTAAGTCAAGCAAAAAAGAACGAAAGAAGAAAAATGAAAAGAATGAAAAAGAAAAAAACAAAAAAAAAGGACTAAAAGGTCAGTAGAGATAAAAAAAAAAAAGCATAAACACACATACCTAAAATAAAAAGTATGAGAGGAAAAAAAAAGATTAATAGAAAACAGTTTTTTAAAAAAATTAAAAACTAAAGTAAGTTAAAAAAAAGCGTTCTTTGATTTTTTGGGGTTTTTTTGGGGGGTGGATGGGAAGATCCTGTATCTCCCTTGTGTCCATAACTAGTCTCTTGGTGAGTCTCTGATCTGCTTGTGGTATTTTCCTGTAGCTTGATTGGTTTCTTAAGTCAGTTTGTTTGAGCAGGCAGAAAAATGCTGTTACCCAGGATTTTGTGATCCTCCTCCCAGGCTAGTTCAGTGGGAGGGAGATCTGCTTTGAGTATCACTAAAGAGGGAGATGGCTGTTTCCTCTAGTTTGGAGATGCTGTGATGAGGCTAGGTTCTGGGTAGAGTTGAGGCCTTTGAGCTAGTAGTAGCTTTTCCCTAAGGGGCTAGCTTCAGAGATACTCACAGAGCCCAGCCTGGAACCATTCTCAGGGTTTATGTTTACTGAATTTCAATTGATTGTCTAGGCTGCAGTAGGGAGGGGCAGCCTCTGGCTCTATTTACCCAGTGAAGAAAATCACTCCTCCGGAGGCAGAGCTGTCTCTGCCTGGGCTGGATGACTTTCCCCTGGGTAGAGCTGAGCCTGGCAGGTCAGGTCAGGTCCCTGTGACCTGCAAAATGACTCTTTAGTTTTCTTCCAAGGCTGAATTGGAGCTACTGCTCATCCAGGCTTTTGTCAGTATCAAAGATGGAGATCTCCTGTCGGGGGGAAGGGTGGGTGGCCTTCCCTCCTCTGCTCCCTGAGAAGTAGTGAGAATCTCAGGATTCTACTCATGCCACAGTCTTGATTCCTGGGTTGTCTCTGGTCTACAATCTGCAGGATGCAGATATCTGCTCCTTGTCAGTTCCTGCTGGTGTTGAGTAGAATCTGCTCACCCACTGTGTCTGGTGCCTTTGTCCTGGACTCTACTGTAGGTATGGCAGCTATGGCTGTCACCACAGCAGCTGCCGCTACCGCCACCACCACAGCCATGGCTACCAGCAAGTGCTCAGATCTATCTCTTTGCCTGGATTTTCCCTCTCTGGCCAAACTCTCTGTACTGTGATGGCACACTTGGTGTAATTCTCTGGCCTAGGACTGTTCACTGGAACACTAAAACTGCTTTTCTATGTGAGAACTTGTTTAGTCTCCATCTTCTCCTCTGCCATCTTCCTCCGATTCCTCAATTTAGTCCATTTTGTGCCTTGATTTTGTTAAAACAGTCGAATTTCCTTTATAAAATTATTGTTAGCCATTATTTTTAAGTTTAACATATGTTCATACAAATTCATGAAATTGTGCTATGATCTGATTTAGGTTAAGTGGCCATACTTTTCTGCTCTGTTCATATTTTGATTCCATTAGGATATTACTGAGTGTAGTGGGTAACACTGAGGATACGAGAATATGTCTAATCTATTAATTGTGTTTACCATGCTTCTAGAAATGCAAAAGAGGTTGGGAACTGAACTGAACAATCACTTTAATGAGAAATCTGTTTAGGATAGATGAAATTTGAACAAAAATGCATTTCTGGGTATCTGGGTTAAATATCAAATTAATAGCAATAAATAATTGTGAAAATCCGTAATACATGTGAGCTTTCCATACATAATGCTGTGGTGACACCCAATAATACTACTGATGTCTAAAAAAATGTTAAAGATAACTTTCTATAACATATAACATAAAAGAACTTACATTCTTTACTGACAGTTATCCTCATCTGCTGCCTTTTCAGGAATTTTCCTTTACTTCTTTGTACCCCCCCCTTTTCTTTTCTTTTGTTTGTTTCTTTGATTCTGAGACTTGAACTCTGGGCCTGGACACTGTCCCTGAGATTCTTTTGCTTAAAAAATAGCTCTCTACCAGTTGTGCCACAGTGCCACTCCAGATTTTTCTGAATAGCTTATTGGAGATGGGTCTCATGGACTTTCCTGCCAAGGCTGGCTTTGAACTATGATCCTCCAATCTCAGCATGCTGAATAGCAGGAGTTACAAGTGTAAACCACCTGTATCAAGCTGAATACTCCTTTCTTTTATTCAAGTTTCCCCATGCTCTGGGTCTTTAACCTGGCTTAAAAGTCATACATGCTTGTAATCTATTTACAGTTAGATTAATTCATTTCAACACTATGAAGAAGACACTATTATTATTTCCGTTTTCTTTTTTTCTTTTTTTTATTGTGAAAATACCATACAGAGGGGTTACAATTACATGAGCAAGGAAATGAGTACATTTCTTATCAAACATTGTTGCCTCCTCCTTTGTTTCCCCTTCTCATCCCTTCCCATCTCTGCACCCCCTGCCAAAGTTGTAAAGTTCGTTTTTTGAAATAATGTCTTGTACATCTCATTGTTGCAATGGGTCCTCCTGTTTCCTTATTTAAACAATTTGTTTTTTCCCTTCCCCTCCACAAAATATACCAACATCAAATACAGTGAAAATGGGGGTTAACTGTGGGGAAGGGACATACAAAGCAACAAAAAATCATCTTATAAATATGTTAGAAACAATCACAAGAAAGAAAAACATTTCAGTCCTTGTCTTGGGGTTCATTTCACCTAACACCATCTTATCTCTGTTTCTGCTTGTCTCAGACATTTTTCCATTTTAAAGGGGAGAAAATACAGTAGAATAAGATAAAATAACTTGCTTGGTTAATGTCTGGCCAATGGATAATTCAATTCTATTCCTCTGTCTTCAGAATTCCTTCATGGAATTGCTAGTCTATGCTGTCTTATAGATAGTTTGCAGATGTGTGTTTCAGAGACCCCAGAAAATAATCAGCAGCATGGTGTAGAGTCTCATCAACTAAGGCTGAGACTGAACAGGCCCTTACCTTTTGAGAGATATCAGCAATTTTAGGCTATGCTATAAACAGACCGAAAAAGTCACTTGTGAATCTTGAAGACGCAATGCTTAGCTCCTAATCCATGAAAGACTGAGTGGCACATAATTTGAATCACACTATATGTAGAGTGGTAGGTATTATGTGCACCAGTTGGAATCTTTCTGCATGTATGTTCCATTTAATTCACTAGATTCAAAGGAGGACAGCCCTCTTTGAGTAATGAAAATATATAGCTTTTCATTTATCTATTCTGTTCTTTCATTTATCAAGTGCACATATAATTTCTAAGTGTCTTAAAGAACCAAGGAACTGGTGGTTCCCCAGATCACATGTCTTCAGGAAGATATTCTGATATGATATCTAAGTAAAAGGGGGGAAAGTACCTGTTATATGTCTTTTAGTCCATTTCTCTCTAATACACTGCCAGCCGATAACAAAGAGACACAATCCAAACAGAACTGTACTACTGATTTATACTAAAGAGTATAAATGAAATACAAACTAATTTTATTTGGGATGATTTTTCCTGTTGGTTTTTCCTTTCTACATTTCACATATCAAACACAAGAAATGGCTTTTTTCAATTAAACTGGAATGTCCATTCTACATGATGTAAGGATGACTTCCATCATTTCTAAGTTTACTAGAGTGGCCTCCTTTATGATGGTGTATATCTTCTTGCTGAGGGCTTTTGTGGTCTAATTCCAATACCTGATATTTGTACAGGCTGGTAGAACATACTATAGCTACTAGCGTACCTCACGGAACTGACCAAAATGGAACAGACAAAAAAATATATAAATAAAATGATTGCATGTTAAGTTCTCAATATCTGTAACCTGGTACAATGTGTTTAAGTCAGTGCACTTCTTACTAAACCTGCAATTTTCTGTGGATTTTTCACATAAGAAACCTAAAAGGAATGAGATAATAGACACTTTGTGAAAACAATAGATTTTTCTTTTCTGTTTATATCATATAACTCACTAAATCTGATGAAAGTGACATACAGATGAACAGAATGTCAAATAATATGTGATTTGATGTATGCTGTATATACTGATAATAAAAATTATTTATCCTTTTCTTAGCTATTATCCTTTAGATAAGATGTACAAGTCGTTATGTTGAAAACAAACTTTACAACTTTGGTGCTGGGGGGAGGGGGAGGATTGGGTGAGGGGACAGGGGGAGGATGGGAAGGGATGGGAAGGGGAAACAAAGGAGGAGGTTACAATGCTTGATAAGAAATGTACTCATTATCTTGCCCTCTGTTCAGTATTTTCACAATTAAAAAAATCAGAAATCTATTTGGTTGCAATGTTGAATAATCACAAATTTTATATATCTAGTCACGTTAAAAAAAAACTAAAATTACTTATCTCAGTAAAGATGACTCAATTGTAGTTGACAAATTTATGAGTTTAGTTTGCTTACTGCAAATTCACCTAAGTTTAGCTCCATTTCACTCAAATGAACAAAAGAATGAAAACAAAAAATGAAAAATTAGTTTCAAATTGCATTCAAAATCTTTTTTTTATGATACATACTGTTATTGTAAAGTTACTTAAATAAGTGCCATCACCTTCTCTCTTTAGAAAAGAATAGTATTATCTGAATTGTAGGATTATTTTTAAGAAAATATATATTCCAACTCATTTCCCAATATATTACCTTATATGTTATAGCTTTTAATATATGTCAGACATAGTTCATTCTGTCTTTTACAATCAGTCATTTAAAAATTACATCATTTGTCCAAACACAGCTCTTTCAGAGAAATGCAGCTTTTCATTCTAAGTTTTTCTCTGGCTTCTCACCGTACATTTAAGGAAATGTAAAACACTCTTCAGAATAGCCTCTTTAGTGTGAATAAGTTCACATTATTAACCTATCCACCCACCCTACTCCTGTTTGTGATGTTTAACCTACTGAGAGCTCATTTCTTTCTTCCTTTATACATCTAAGTTCTATCATTTCTCAAGGCTGAACTTAAGTCCTCCCTGAATAGGAATCAATTCAACACCACTACAACTCACAATAATCTTGTTCTTGAATGGTTTAAATATTTTTCCAACTCAAATTGTCTCTTTGCTCCAAAGACAGAATAGCAGTATACACCATTTCTTGAACTGCAGGGTTGACAGTATTCTAACAAAAGATCATCCTTTTCTATATAGCTTTTATTTTGAATTTTTGATTGTAGCAAAGGTTCTTCTTCATAATCATCTCAATAATTACCTTATAATCAAACATTGTGAAAGAGTTCAAACTTAAGTTTTACTAATTGTGCACTACAAAACACAAAGTGGCTAGAAATAGTTTTTGGTTTGATAGTAGAATTTGAGGCATTAATATATTTCGAAGTTAAACAGTGACTGCAATTTTAGTAGCTGTACACTTGGCTCCAATAAAACTGAATATGCAAATAGAAGTTCAAAAGTTTGAGAGAAAAGGATAATTGAAATTTCAAGTAACATATCAATGGAGAAGTGTTGCCAATGTCCCCAATGTAAGAACACAAGTAACTGAAAGATAAACTATACTTTAAAATCATACTACTCCTGTACACACATGGTGTATAAAAGAAAAAAATTGCTTTAAAGTGAAGTAAAGAGTGGGCATTGGCATCCAGGATACCACATTCAGGAAGGAATATAGGGAAATAACATCTCCTAAAGATATTCTTTCTTCTGTGTCAACAGGTTCAGGATAGCTGCCTTTATGGATATGGGAACCTCACCTTTTAGACTAACAATTGTCCACTTAAATCTCATAGTTTGCATTATTGCTCAGTCTTTTGCTAAGGTCCAATCTGTTATGTTTTCCTACTTACTTTAAAGTAAGTAGTCATTTAGTTTTTTAGTACTCAGCTCTTGAATCCAAGTCACCTTTAAGAGAGTAGAATGAAACCCTCAGAGATTCATTGGCAAAAAGAACATGAAATCATTCCATCCTGTAATGTTTTCAGGGTGTCTGCTTTGACTCCAAGGTCTTTGATTCTGGTACAGGGTGATATAGAAGGATCTAGCTTTAGTATTCCACAAGTGATTAACCAATTTTGCCACCACCATTTACTGAAGAGGCTGTCTTTCTTCCATTCTACTTTTTTAGATTCCTTATCGAAGATTAGTTGGCTATAGGTCTGTGGGTTCATTTCTGGATCTTCAATTCTATTCCATTGGCCCTGAGGTCTGTTCTTGTGCCAGAACTAAGCTGTTTTGATTACTATGGCTTTGTAGTATAGTTTGAAATTTGGTATTGATATTCTTCCAGCACTGTTCTTTGTGTTAAGGATTATTTTTGCTATTCGGGGTCTTTTATTGTTCCATATGAATTTTTGGATTGCCTCTTCTATTTCCTTGAAGAATGAGGTTGGAATATTGATAGGTATCGCTCTGAATTTGTAGATAGCCTTGGGAAGTATTACCATTTTCATGATATTGATCCTTCCAATCCAGGAGCATGGGAGGTATTTCCACTTTCTAAGTACAGTTTTGATTTCCTATTTCAGGTTTTTTAAGTTTTCATCGTAGAGATACCTCACTTCTTTAGTTAAGTTAATTCCTAGGTATTTTTTGTGGGGCTATTATGAATGGAGTTTCTTTCCTGATTTCAGCCAAGCTTTTCTCATTGTTGGCATCCAGAAAATCCATTTATTTTTGAGGATTAATTTTATTCCCTGCTACTAGGTCTCCTTGGCACAGGCCGAAATTTTCTTAATAGAGACCCAGAAACATAACAAATCAAAGAAAGGTTGGACAAATGGGATTGCATGAAGCTATAGAGCTTCTGCATGGCAAAGGACATAGCTAGCAAGACCAATAGAAAGCCCATGGATTTGGAGAAAATCTTCACTAGCCATAAAATGGACAAGGATCTCATATCTAAAATATGAGGAACTAAAAAAATTAAATCCCCTAACAACAAATCCTCAAAGAAACAACTTCCCAGTAAATAAGTGAGCTAAAGACTTACTGAAGAGGAAAGAAGATGGCCAATTGATGCATGAAGAAATACTCAACCTTCCTAGCCATAAAAGTAATGCAAATCAAAACAACACTGAGATACTCTCACCCCAGTTAGAATGGTTATAATCAAGAACTCTAATAAAAACAGATACTGGAGGGGTTGTGGACAGAAGGGAACCTTACTGCATTGTTGGTGGAAGTGTAAACTTGTTCACCCAATTTGGAAAGTAGTATGGAGGTTCCTCAAAAGACTCCACACAGAGCTCCCCTATGACCCAGCAATCCCACTTTTGGGCATTTACCCAAATGATCACAAACAAGACCATACTAAAATTATCAGTACAACTATGTTTATTGCAGCATTATTTACTATAGCTAAGATATTGAACCAACCCAGATGCCCCTCAGTAGAGGAATGGATCAAGAAAATGTGGTATATATACACAATGGAATTCTATGCCTCCATCAGAAAGAATGACATTGCCCATTTGTTAGGAAATGGAAAGACTTAGAAAACATTATATTAAATGATGTAAGCCAAGCCCAAATAAAAAGTGGTTACATAGTTTTCCTTATTTGCAATAACTAGTATATGTCTGAGACAAGCAGAAACAGTCGGCTAAGTGATGTTCGGCGAAATGAACCCCAAGATAAAGACTCAAATTGTTTTTATTTCTTGCTATTGTTTCTAACATATTTATAAGGTGATTTCTTTGCTGCTTTGTATGTCCCTCCCCCACGGCATAACCCCTGCTTTCACTGTATTTGATGTTGCTAGAATTTGTGAGGGGAAGAGAAAATAATTGGCACAACGAGATGTATAAGACGTTATGTCGAAAAATGAACTTTACAACATTGGTGGGGGGTGAGGGGGATCGGAGGGTTTTGCCATGGGGGGGAGATGGGAGGGGAGGGATGATAAGGGGAAACAAAGGAGGAGGCAACAATGCTTGATAAGAAATGTACTCATTACCTTGCTCATGTAATTATAACCCCTCTATACAGTATTTTCACAATAAAAAAACTTATTAATTAAAAAAGAACATGAAATCAGGCATAAAAACTTTTCAGCACTATGTCAATGGGAAGTGTCTTCTACACGCAGAATTTTGCTAAGCCCAAGTCTTCCATACCAATTTAGACAATAATTAATGCTGATCTCCATCCTTACAACTTTTGATTCCATAATACATGACTGTGTCATTTGTTCCTCCTCCATGTCCAGGGAAATCTTTTTTTTTTTTTAACCTAATTTTATTGTCATGGTGATATACAGAGAGGATACAGTTACATAAGTGAGGTAGTGAATTTGACATTTCCTGTCAAATACTCTCACACCTCCCTCATTTTTCTCCCACTTTCCCTCCCCAAATCACCCCCCCCCCCACCGCCACGTTGTACAATTAATTTCCAACATGTTTTCTTGTGAGTATCACTGTTGCATTGGTTCAACATTTGTTCTTTGTTCACCATTTTGTTGTTCCCCTCCCTTCCCTAATATAGACAAATGTATATAAAAAGTACTGGGTACCAAAATTAAATACAGTAACAACAAGGGATATAACATAGGGTAAATGAGGGGGAAAAAAGCAAGAATAAAAGAAGTAACTTCATGTAGTACATTAAAAACTATAACAAAGGAAAACCCCTTGTTTCCATATCTTGGAGTTCATTTTGCTTGCCATCATCTCATATGGTCACATGTACATAGCTATTGAGCTATTCTGTTCATCTGCTAAGATTATCCTAGATGTATACTAACTATTGAAAATGAGGAAACCATGTAGCCTCTGTTTCTTTGGATCTGGCTTAGTTCACTTAATATTTTTTTTTCCATGTCTTTCCATTTCCTTACAAATGGGGTGATGTCATTCATTCTGATGGAAGCATACAATTCATATATATATATATATATATACATACATATATATATGCCACATTTTCTTGATCCATTCATCTACTGAGGGACATATCTGGGTTGGTTCCATATCTTAGCTATGGTAAATACAACTGCAATGAACGTGTTTGTGCTGGTAACTTGATTATGGCCTTGTTTGTAGTCATTTGGGTAAATGCAATGACTTCTTTCATTTGTAATTGGAGCTGTCAGGGTAGGTGCATGGTTGCCTAACCCAGTTTAAAATTTACTCACCAGTTCAACTGAGTTGATTCAGACTCCCTCTTCTCCAGGCAGTGTTCATTTAGGGAATTCATGCGTAGAGTCCAATGTTTTCTTCAAAGTTGTGGAGTTTAAGGTAAAAGATGACATTCGATCTGTATTTTCATTAGTGGGGATTGAACCCAGAGCCTTTCACTCCTGAGCAGGAACTCTACCACCTGACCCTTGCTCTAGCCCTTTGTTTGTGTTTACTTTTGAGATAAGATATTTCTAACTTCACTTTTGAGGCTCAAATGAACCCAGTGAGCCACATAACCCTGCCTTCATCTCCTGATTAACTTTTGTGTGACACCAAACCTAGCTTAAGGTATTATTCTTCAGTATAGAAATAAGAAAAAAAACAAATAATCAGATTAATACTGAGATAAAACTGAAAAGAAAAAAAATAACAAGTGACTCCAGCTAGGCAAATTGGCAATGTATACCTTAGATTTTTCTATAAAGCTCATTGACATTTGATTAGAATTGTGCATTTTTGGACTAATCACAAATCCCAATTTACCTGTTAGATTCTCAGAAATCCTATGTTCCGATTTACTTCCTAATTACTGCAGTTCTCCTTCGCTGTTAGAAGTATCAAAAAAAAAAAAACATTTCCAGAGGGATTTTTAACCTTAAGTTTATCAAGAGGTTGTAACAATATCTTAGAGTTCAAAAGATTAACTAAAATATGTGAAAACTGTTTGTTCCAAATGTTGCCATTTTTCTTGCTCCAATTGCCAAAACACAAATGTATTCTTCTCTCACATACAATGAAGAAGTACAAAGATATGGGATTTTTAAATTTGTGTTTGTGGATATCATGAATCTCAGATGTGCAAATACCTAAAGAGAATTCCATCAGTTCCATATGAACATCTGTATAAATTTCATAGGGGATCCTGCAGAAGATGAACCTATTTGTAAAGCAATAAATTATATGTGGTTGTTTTGCTTAATGTCAAAAAAAGAAGTATCCAATTTGACCTAAAGAATATATAATACATACTCTTCATCACATTTTGAACGATTATAACATTTATTTTCTGAGTTGTTTGTTGACTACACTGTGCCTTCTTTGTTCACAACTGGCTTCTCAAAGTTTGCTGCTGACATTTGATGAAGTCATTTAGCTAATCGTGTGTGTGTGTGCGCGCGCGCGCGCACGCGCGCGTATGCAGGGGTGGGTCATGAGCCTTGATCTCAGGCCTTAAGCTCTGTACTATTGCTCTTATGCTCAAGGTTAGCACTCTACCTCTTATAGCCACAGCACCACTTCTAGTTTTCTGGTGATTAATTGGAGACAAGAGTGTCAGAGACTTCCTGCCCCAGCTGGTTTTGAACCACAATCCTCAGATCTCAGTCTCCTGAGTAGCTAAGTTTGCAGGCATGATAGCTCATCATTTTGATCTGCTGTGATCCCAAATGGTTCCAGACAAATCTTTGATCATTTTGAACTAATTAACATTAAAGCTAAACTTTGGCACCATTTAAAAGAATTTTGAACTTTGGGAATTTTTTCTAAAGATTTCTAAAAAGACAGGTTATCAAGTCTAGATTAAAAAATAAACATACTGTAAATCATTTTCCCTGTTAGGCAATTACTGCATAATTAAATAATTATCACATGATTCTCATCAAATAATTGCATGTGGCCTTTAAGCAAGTTTTCTGTATTCTGAGTTTCATATTCAAGATTAATTAGTTAGAAAATGTTTTCTTAAAAGGAAAGATTATTTATTAAGTTCTTATAACTTCAAGTAACTATATAGTTAAATATATATGTGATAAATGTGTTTGGTTTTGAAAATAGTCCTAAATCTCCATTCTTGCCTTTACTGTATCCTTAGCAATGTAGCTTAGTAGCATTTCTCGTCATGAAGTAGATTTCGTGACCTTATCTTCTTTTTTTTTTTCTCTATCTGCATTTGGACTATTGATAGGCTTTTCCTAATAACTAGTGGTAGATATTTCAATATTGAAAATGTTAAGGAGATTTTTCACATTCGTGCTTAGTTGTTGGATCTCTACTCAGCAACCAAGAGAACACATATGGATCATCTTGCTAAAGATGAGATGCACGGCTAAACTATTCCAGCCACCAGGAGATCATAGTGAATGTAAGATATGAACGGAATCATCATCGAAAAGTCATTCTATAACTGACCTCATAACTAACCAAAAATTAAGTGGAAATCTTCCTGCTTCAGTCAGCAAAACTACAGTCCTAATCTATACATTTAAAACAATAATGAGCATTTATTGGCTTAAGTTACTAAGATTTGGAATAGCTTATAAGTCAATGGATATTCATATAATGCCTTTCTGATATACTTACTTCAAGAAGCAGAGAACAATTCAACAGAACACAAGTAATATGATTTCCCATTACTAGCCACATAATTGAATCTGAATAACTACATGACACTCAAATAAAAAGTGTCCCCAAGATTATATTATGAAATATTTTCTTTCCTCTGCATTGTATTTCTATTATATTTCTTCACTCTACCTAAGCTGAGAAAAATCTATTGATTATTTCTTTCTACATTCACTAATTTTTCTCATGGTCTTATTACCATTGTCAAAGAATAACCCATTTAAACACTGATCAAACATGCTCCCAACTGTTCATTCACACAGCTCCTGCCATAATTCAGAAGCATCCTATCTTCTCCAAATAAGTACTGGATGTGAGTCTTTCTCCTCAGATGATTCTGCAACACATATCTAACTGTATTCTTTCCCTTCATGAAAATGGTCTAACTAGGCTCTGGTGACTGATACCTGTAAACCTAGCTATTCAAGAGGCTGAGATCTGAGGATCACAGTTCAAAGATAACCCTGACGGAAAAACATATTATTTCCAATTTACCACCCCAAAACTGGAAGAACTGTGGTTCAAAGAGGTAAAAAAAAAGTCATACAATGTAAAGAGTATAAGAGTTCAGGGAGAATGAATGAATGATTATAGCTTGTTTGTTGTACATGCACATATATTTCTTTCATGAAGATGTTATTGATTTATTTTTACTACTGGAAGATTTATATTAAACACTGTGATGTTCTAAAAAAAAGCTCAGGGAAAGTGTCTAAGCCCCATGACTGACAATAAACAGAAAAAATACATAAATAAATCGCATATAAGACTTAAACTCACATACTGATTGTACTGGGAGTTTATTCCCTTTCTTTCTGTGAAGTTCACATACAAAGTCTCATAATATAGATAAAATAGTATTCCTTATTTTACTAAAGGTTTTACTTCAAAAATGTTAAAATAAGTGATAAGATTATTGGTGATTAACATTTCTTTCTATTTAAACATATTAAGTAAAAATAATAACAGCCACAGTTTCATGGTGAGTTGCCTGCTGAGTTAAACCAGTTTCTTTCTGCAGATGTTAACAGAGACATGAACGTTTATTCATGTCTTTACACATCCAGTGCTGATCTCATATATGTTCTCATGTTCCCTGTGTCTCTCTGAGTGCTGTTTTTCTTCCCTCAAGTTGCCTTTAACCTTTTCCTTAAGATTATACTTCTACTTCAATTGCTATTTTTCCTCCCAACAATAGCAAATCTTTATCTTATGTTATAGAAACATATATTTAAAATTACCACCTAAGTGAAATATTACATGATAATTCAGCTTGAGTTTACTTCTCATCTATATAGTGTCAAAACTTCATGTTGCTATTAATATGATACTTAACCTCTGAAATCCTTTCTTTCTTCCTTCCTTTCTTCCTTCCTTCCTTCATACCTCCTTACCTTTCTTCTTTCTTTCTTGCCTTACCTGTATTTTTACCTTTGAGTTCTTCGAAGAGAAAGGACTATATGACTTGCATATGCTTAACCTTAGATTCTAGCATAGTACCTGAGAGTAGACATAAGTCAATGTATTTTATGGTGAATGTGCAGATTTTTTTTCTCACCAATCCTAGTAATATGTTCCACAGAGTAACTTCAGTAGGCAATTCACAAGCAAATTATCTTCTTTGTAATAGTTGAAATATTTAATTTTATATTTTATATTACTAGCAATTTTGAGATTTGTATTATTATTCCCAGTTTGTAAATGAAGAACCCTGGAGAGGTAAAAAGGAGTTGACCAAAGTAACAGAGATTCTTGACCTCTTCAACTCTCTTATTATTTCACTTAAATAGAATCAATGAAATTTAAGAAAAAATTAATTAGAATAGAGCATACATGTAGTTTGTATGAACTTGAGGAAATTTACTTGCTCTTATATGTTATCATTTTAGTAATTTGATAATGATAGTAACAAGTTATGACTTACCAAAAAATGTTATTGTTTAAAGAAATATTGTGAAATAAATTTTCAACACAAAGATTTCACAGAAGTTAAGTTATTAAGTTCAGTTTAACATATTTTATCTCTTTTCTACTTAGCCTCAAACCAAATATTAGAAATGAAAACTAAAAGCCAGATGCCGGTGGCTCACACCTGTAATCCTAGCTACTCAGGAGGCTGAGATCTAAGGATTGCGGTTCAAAGCCAGCCTGAGCAGGAAATACTCTGAGACTCTTATCGCCAATAAACCACTCAGAAAACCGGAAGTGGCTCTGTGGCTCAAGAGGTAGAGCACTCTTCTTGAGCTGAAGAGCTGAGGAACAGCACCCAGGCCCAGAGTTCAAGCCCCACAACTGACCAAAAAAAAAAAAAAGAAGAAGAAGAAGAAAGAAAGAAATGAAAAATAAAAGTCTATTTGGCCATCTTAAAGCAGTCAACATCATAATCAAATATTAAATAATTTCTTCACTGAGAACTTCACAACCCAGTGATAACTGAAAAATTGTTATCTGTTTATACCTACAGTTCTCTGTGTTAGAGAGCATAATATTTTAGCAGTGACAAATAAATAATACTTGGTTGAATTAATGAAGATTTACTGTTGAAGAAGCCTATTTATTTCCAAGATTCAAATTCAAATTACAGAAATATACAAAGTCTTTTTTTTTGATGAATACAACAGATTCTTTGTGTCAATTCTTACTAGACTGTTTTGCTTTTAGTGTAATGGAGTACTCTAGAGTTTCAATTCCAATGTTAAGAAGGGGTCCATAAAACATACAATTTTTTTCCTACTCTTTGGAATAGTGGCATAAATTTACCTTTTTGCACTTTCCACTTGTTTGCCTAAGTAAATCACTGCACTGACATGTGAAGATACAGAAAAGCAAAATAAGTACTTGTGGTTTTTGGAAGAAAAATATGAAGGTAATATGATACAGGGGCTCATGATAACAAGTTAGATATTCTCCTTCTCCAGGTAAATCAAGTATGCTTCTAGTAATACTTTACTATAGCAAAGTTTAACAAGAATTTTCCTAAATATCTTTCAAAGCAGCAACACTCATGAAAATGTGTGCTTCATTCCTTTAAAGTTGTATTTTCCATAGTTGATATGGTGATTAAAATGTTGGAAGTTCTCTTCAACTTCTCCTGGAAGAAATGTTTTCAGCAGCACTTGAACTGTACCATTGCATTTGTGTACAAATTATTTACATCCCTCTCATATTATTTAATCTACAACATATCATACTTTGTAAAATTATTGGCAGCAGTTCCTTTGCTTTTGTGGAACCCTGTGAATCCCCAATCAGGAAATATTTTCCCCTCAGTCCTTCAGCTGGAGCAGGAAAGTGTGCATGTCTTTGTAGGACAGGTGATAAAAAGAAGTCTTTCTAGTACAAATTACTTGAAATTATCCACTGGGATTGGATGTCACTGCTCTCTATCACAGCCTAGTGATAATCACAGCCGACTAGGAAACGAAGAGACCAATCGCAGTGAATCTATTTGGTCCATGGTTGGTAGAAATGATGAGATCTCATTTTCTTGCCCTGCAGTTACCTTTCTGCCTTCAACTCTGTTTATGTTCCTCTGCAGGAGAACAAAATGAATAGTTACATTTCTCATAAAAATGCATCCAGGGATGAGGATATGTGTGGATATATGGATATTTATAAAATCACTAGTGTGCTGTACAGAATTATCAATATAGGCAGATGGCTGTGGGCAGACAATGAGAAATCTCTGTCTGTCCTGTCAAGCATCTGCAAGAGTCAAGAATTGTAACAAGTTCACAATTGGATTTAAATATAGAAATATTCTTAATATGATATTTGGATGAAGGTGTTTTGTCTTTTATCATTGTTTCTAACAAATTAACTCTGGACTATGCCCTTGTGCTTTTTCCCAATTGATTCTTTATTTTATTTAATTTTTATTTGTTTAAATCGTATCATAAAGGTGATGTACAGAGAGGTCAGTTTAGTCAGTTAATGAGTGCATTTCCCTTTGAACAGTGTCACCCCCTCACTCATTTTCTCCCAGTTTTTCCCTTCTCAGCCCCTTCCCTCCCCACAAGTTATATAGTTCATTTCCAACACATCTACTGAGTATCCCTGCTGAATTGTTCTTTTTGTCTCACCATTTCTGTGCTTCCTTATTTTAAAGGTTCCATTGTAGCCAAATGCCCATAGCTCATATTTATAATCCTAACTACTCAGGAGGCTGAGATGTGAGGAACAGGGTTCAAAGCAAGCCAGAAAATAAAGTTCATGAGATTCTTACCTCCAATTAAGCTCCGCAGATCCAGAAATGGAACTGTGGCTCAAATGGTATGGTGCTAACCTTGAGCCAAAAAGGTCAGGGACAGTACTCAGATCCTAAGTGTACTTACTCCTTACTCCCCTCCCTGCCCTCTCTGCCTGTCTCTCCCTCCTTTCCTCTCTCTCTCCCTTCCTCCCTCTCTTTTTCTCTCCCTCTCTCTCTCTCTCTCTCTCTCACACACACACACAAATACATTAAATTCTAATTATGATTTTTGTGTGTGTATACACTTAAGGTTGAATATTTCTTTATCATTTTTTGTGTTGAAGAATAGGCTATTTTCAAACTGCAATTTGATAAGAAAAACATTATAATTTATTATTCATAAAATAAATTTTACATAAAAACATGTGTAATTCTTACAAGTTTTATATTTGGGTGAGAAAAAGCCAATATTATCAGAAGCCATTGAGCCTGATGTTTTCTCTTTTTTAATTAAAAGGGAAAAAAGATACATCCCTCTATAGGATGCAAAGAACCTGTAGAAATTCTGACAAAACAAACAATTTCAGTTTTAGGAAATTTTACAAATGAGGTTCTTAATCATGTCACTGTATTGTCCAATTTTCTGTTATCTATCTTTTCATTGTAGTTATTTCATACTCTTCAAGAAAATTGAGATAGTTATTGTCAGGTATGTACACAATACAGTAATTTTTTTTTGGGGGGGGGGTCCGTTCATGGGGCCTGAACTCTGGCCTGGGCGCTGTCCCTCAGCTCTTCAGCTCAAGGCTAGCGCTCTACCACTTGAACCACAGCGCCACTTCCAGCTTTTTTCTTTTTGCTTATGTGGTGCTGAGGAATCGAACCCAGGGCCTCAGACATGCAAGGCAAGCACTCTACCACTGAGCCACCTTCCCAGCCCCAATGCAGTAATTTTTATAGTTTTAATTAAAGAACAAGGCACATTGAAATTATGAGTGGAAACTCACTAACACAGAGATTAAGCTATATCTATCAATCATTTATAAGAAGTTAAATAACCTGGGAGTACAGGAAACAAGCCCAACATGGACAGAAAAAGTTAAATGTTAGATAATTAGGCTAGGTTGTTGGTAGCATATAAGTGAAAGTCCTTTGAGAATGTCAACTACTTCATAGCTGCAGATTATTGTCGAAAGAATTTCCCAGAATTGTTAAATTATAAACTTGTCAAAAGAAGTAGCAGATTCTTAAAACACCCTGTTAAATACTGGTAACTCAATCATTTCTTTGAACACCAACATAAAACTCATACTATCTTGTGTTATATACCACAACACAATTAGCCTCCAATTATGGTTTATGAGCTGTGAGTTGGTGACCTACAGGGGAAAGAATTTCTAGTTACGGTGGTAAAATATCTCACTTAGGAGTGTACTGAGCATGGCTGTCATGTTTCTCACATTTCAAAAGCATGGAATGATTTTATGGATAGTCTTGAACTACAGAATATAGAAAAGCCAATTAATTAATTGTTTTTGTAAAATTTGATTGTTTCCTTGGCAACTAAAATCATTTCTATTTTCATGTTTTTTATTGTTGTTGTAAGGGTGATATACAGAAAGCTTACAGCTGTATGTCAGGTAATGAACGACTACATTTCTTTTTGATGAGTGTCACCTCTATCCTCATTTCCTCCTAGATTTTCCTTCCGGAAACCCCACCTCACAAGTTGTATAGTTCCTTTCAACATAGCATCTAGTGAGTATCACTGTATCATTGTTGCATTTATTCATCTTTGTCCTCTCATTTAAGGCCTCCCCCAACCCCCCCCCAAAAGATAAAGTTACATAAAAGACAAAAGACACAGAAAGTAAAAGCACCAACAAAGGAGCAAACAGTACATCAACAAAAATGACAAAAATTCTTGTCCTCCATTTCTTGGAGTTCATTTCAGTAAATATCATTATTTTATATGACCATATGCACATAGCTCTTGAGGGCTTTGTGATCCTCTCCTAAGAATTTCTTCCTTTGATCTCATTATATGAATATCTAGAGTCCTGTATAATTATTATATTCAAGTGTTTTTTTCTTTTACTATCTAGTGTATACTTTTTAATTTGCAGGCATTTTCTAGTTACAACAAATGAAGGAAACCATGCAAACTACATTTTATGGGTCTAGCTTACCTGCTTTATATAATATTTGTAGCATGTCTACACTAGGTATGAAATAAAAAATAATTGTTTGACTTCATGTTCCTACCTTACATTTTCAGGAAAAAAATCTGAAAAAAATTCTTTCTTATTCAAAGCAAGATTGAGTGTTATAACCCAATAACACTATGGAGTCCAATGCACCTGCTAATAATGGCTGCTTTCACCACAGGCTTGGCCTACAATCTCTTTGTTAGGAAAAACAGCTTTTTAAAGTCTAATTATAATCATTTTGCATGATTATGGTGTTTTACAAAGAATTACACTAAACATAGTGTTGCTTATAGGAGATCAAATAATGACACACACATGCATGCTCACACACGCACACACATGTGTTTGAACTCAATGATAGCTTAGACTTCCAAATTGTCCATCACGAAGACACTATATTGAAAAAGGGTTTTTTGTGGCACAGATACAATGTACCAACATAGAATTTGGATAAAAATTAAAATTTCACTGATAGGTTTTAATTTGCTTCAGAAAGTAATCAATAACAGTGTATTCCTCTATCTGATTTTTTTTTCTTTTATTTTCTAGAAAAGTTTAGTAATTTTGGAAGTCAAACTATAGATGAATCTTTATGGTATCGACAGTAATGGTGGCCAAAAAAAAGACAGAACTGACAGACCTAATAAAAATTCTTCTAATCATGTCTGAGCAAGACTATTGTTCAGAAACAAGAATATACTCTAGCTGCACTTTTATTCTTTTTTAACTTCTTATTTTTTAACATTATTTTATTGTAAGGTGACATACAGAGGGGTTACAGTTACATAAGTCAGGCAGTGAGTACATTTCTTATTGAATTCTTTTTTAAAATTTTATTATTTTTTATTGTGAAAATACTGAACAGAGGGGTTACAATTACATGGGCAAGATAATGAGTACAGTTCTTATCAAACATTGTAACCTCCTCCTTTGTTTCCCCTTCCCATCTTCCCCCTGCCCCCCTACCCAAAAATATATTTCCTGCAAGAACCTGTAAAATGAGCAATTAATTGAAACCTCAATTAGAAAACTCAACCATCTACTATCTTTTCTCTATTATATTTCTTGTGTCTTTTAAACTACCTACACTCAGTGTTTTAAGTCACTTGTAACCTAGCATAAACTTTCCCTTTGTATTCAACACATATCCACACAAACATGTACACACATGAAGGCGAACTTAACATGGTTCCAAATATATGTTTGTACATATATATGTATACATAGATGAATAGATAGATATCCAGTTTCATGATTTTCATTCCAGAAACTTCTTTTTAGGAATCTGTTGTTAGAATTTTCTAGGCTTTATGAGAATGCTAATAAAAGATTATAGCATTGGCGCCATGTATAGATTGTCATGCTTTTTGGAGGTGGAATGATTTGCGTACATTGGGTCTGCAAAAGCAAATGATCCTCACAGAAACTCAAAAGCCAAAGTAACGTTGTTTGAGTAGCATGAAGATATACTGAAAACTCTAAGTGTCACATGCTGGTAGATTTATTTTCTTTGTAGGGTAGATATTTATTATTTGTTTTAATCCCTCTCTTTTAACTAGGAACTAAAACCATCCTCCTTACCACCACCACCACCACCACCACCACCACCACCACCACCACCATCACCACCACCACCACCTCCTCCTCCTCCTCCTCTTCCTCCTCCTCCTCCTCTTCTTCTTCTTCCTCCTTCTCCTCTTCCTCTATTTTTCCTATTCTTCCTCTTCCTCCTCTTTTCCTTACTTCTTCCTGTCCTGCTGTCTCTGTCTGTCTGTCTCTCTCAGTTCTGAGGAAGAAATTGCTCAGTTAATGCAGGAGTTGAAGAGGAACCTCTCCCATTTTCAAGCCTGACTTTAAATGAAGTAAGTCAGACAAAGAAACATAGGTCCCATGGTTTCCCTTATTTGCAATAACTAGTAAATGTCTAGGATAATCATAGCAGATGACTGAATAGCTAGATAGCTATGTACGTATGACCATATAAGATGATGCTAAGTGAAATGAACTCTAAGACATGGACACAAGAGGTTTTTCTTTGTTTTTGTTTTTAATGTATTATGTGATTTCTTGTTTCTTTTGTGTGTTCTTCCCCCTATGACATATCCCCTGTTGTCACTTTGATTTTGGTATGGTGGTTTTGAATATACCTTTATCTTAATTATGGAAGGGAAGGGGAACAACAGAATGGTGAGACACATGGTGAGACCAAGGACAAAGGGGAGTCAATACAATAGTGATATTCTCATTTTTCCTTTTCCTCTCCTTTCTTAAAAAGGCTAAATCTTAACTACTTAAATTGAGTTGTCATTTACGTAATATAAAATTTAACAATTGTATGATTTCATGATGTATACTTTGTTGGACTATCCAACTTTAGAAAAATGTTTTTATTCCAAAAAAAGTTCCTTCTACATATGTGCAGTTGAGTTCACAACTAATCTTCACCCAATCTCAAAGATCTGTTATTTGCCTCTGTACATTTGCCATTCAGCATTTAATTTGTAATGAATGAGCTTATGTCACATGTAATGTTTTGTGTAAGGTCATCCACTTGCCACAATGTTTTTCAAATATTGATAAAGAGAATGCTTTATGTAATGTGGCTCCAATTTAATTTTGTTTTGCCAATATCTTTTTTTTTTTACAAAAATGCTTCTTAGGGTTTGTAGAGAGTTTGTTTAAATTTTATGTAAAAATGTGGAAAGAATTGAAATAGTCTATTTACCAGCCCATAACACTAATGATATTGCACTTACTTGGATATATAATAATGTATATCAGCAATATTTATAACCTTTGAATGTAAATATTGAAGTCCTTCTGTTAGTTTTTCCTAATATTTTACTCATTTGAAGTTACAATGAATGGATTACCTTTAAACTTTCATTTTTGGATATTTTATAACAAACCATTTTAAAACTGTTTTCTGTATATTGATCTTCTGATTTTGCATACTGAAGTTCTGTGCATTTGTATATGTGTAGTTCATTGGATTTTCTATACAAATTTTGTTATTCATATAATGTTGATAACTTCCAAATAATGTTGACTGCATGTAGGAAGACTGTACATCTTATTTTATTTCAGTTTTGGAGAAATATTTCAGTGTTTTACCATTAATAGTAATTAAGATCTGGCTATTTAGCAGATGTCTTTATAAAGAGAAAAGCATTTTCTTCTTTATAATTTTTGTCAAAAATGAGTAATGTATTTGCTCAATTTATTAATGTATTGAAAGTATAAACTGTGCATATTTGTTATTGATCCTATACACTACTTTTTAAATTTATAAATACCCTTGCATTCTTGCAATAGTTACATGTAGTCATAAATTTTAATCTTTTATTGTATTTTATTGGATTTAGTTTGCTATTTTTTATCATGTTCATAGATATAGATTTTATATATATATAAATATATATCCAAATTCTGTTTTAAAAAGCCTTTGTCTGAGATTTAGTATTAATATACAATTGATCTCTTACACTAAATTAAGTTGTGCTATGTCTATATAACTATTTTCTGAAAGTTAGTCTTTTAAATATCCAATAGAATTCACCAATGAATTCAAATGGGTGTGGTCTTTTCTTGAGGAAACACTTTAATTAGTAATTTAGTATCTTTGCTTGGTATTGTTCTATTTTGATTCTCCATTTCTTTCAGTTTTAGTAATTTATTCTTGGTCACAACCTACAGAATAATTTTTTAGTTGTACTTCAGGTCTTATTTTCTTACATTTCTACACAAAACAAGGTGAAATATAATCTGTGCAATCTTGCATAGAATATTAGCAATGTGTAAATGATATATGAGATATAAAGTATTCTTGTTGAAAAATACAGTACCACTGTATTTGAAGTACTCTTTGTAAACTCAGCCCTGAGAACTATCCTTTTTAAATAATGGACACTTTTTTTTAACTTTCTAAAGGGACAAGCAAAACAAATAAACGTGAAGGAAGATGGATATTGTTACCTTCTAGAGAAGAAATCTATGTCTTTCAGTGGGAATATGATACACCAGGAACAATCCTCAATATTTGAAGTTAAATATTGGTAAAGAACCAGACATCAATGTCTCCACTTGTAATCTTAACTACTTAAGAGGTTGAGATCTAAGGATTCCAGTTCAAAGCCAGCCTAGGAAGGAAAGTTCATGAGATTCTATCTCCAATTAACCACAAAAAATCCTGGAAGTGAAGCTTGGGATCAAGTGATCATGTACTTGCCTTGAGCACAAAAAGCTCAGGCATAGTGCCCAAACCCTGAGTTCAAGACCTAGAAATGGTACACCAAAAAAATATTTGTTAAACCAGGTGACTGTGACTCACAGCATGTAATCCTAGCTACTCAGGAGGCTAAGATCTGAGGATTACAGTTCAAAGCCAGCCTGGGCAGGACTGCCCTTGAGATTCTTATCTCCAATAAACCACCAGAAAACTGGAAGTGGCACCGTGGTTCAAGTGCTAGAGTGCTAGCCTTGAACTGAAGAGATGAGGGACAGTGCTGAGGTCCAGAGTTCAAAACTGACCAAAAGTAAATTTTATATATATATATATATATATAACAATAAGTATATATATATAGTATATATGTATATATGTGTGTATATATATAGTATATATGTGTGTATATATAGTATATATGTGTATATATACTATATATAGGTTAATTTAATTTTGCACTGTTTTTAGTCAATTCAGAATCATCTATGAGAGATAAGAATCAAGAATTGATTCATCTATGAATTTTGTTGTTGCTGTTGTTGGTCATGGGGCTTAAACTCAGAGCCTGGGTGTTATCCCTGAGCCTCTTTGTGTTCCAGGATAGCACTCTACCTCTTGAGCCACAATTTTACTTCCAGTTTTTGAGTGATTAATTGGAGATAAGAGCTCAAAGGGACTTTTCTGCCATGGCTTCAAACTGCAATCCTCAGATCTCAGCCTCCTAAGTAGGTAAGATTATAGGCATGAGCCACTGGTGCCTGTTTATATATCTATGAAACTTTTAAAGTTAGTCTGAGGCAATATTGTACCTTCTGGATATGGAAACAACATTTACAGATAAATCTTCCCATTTTGGTGCTTAGAAGTCATAATATAGATATATATTTATAAGCCAGACACCTGTGGCTCAGGTTTATAATCCTAGCTACTCAGGAGGCTGGATCTGAGGATCGTGGTTCAAAGCCAGCCCAGGCAATAAAGTCTGTGAGATTCTTATCTCCAATAAACCACTAGAAAACTGAAAGTGGCATATTTATAAATATACATATTTATATACATATATTTACATATGCATGTATGTATATATACCTTACCTACATATTGAACGTTCACTATTATTTTCAGGATTTGCAAACAAATATTCACATGTATAATCAATATGTACTCCCTCTTCAGTTGAGTACGACCTAACAAGTACTTAATATATTTTCAAATAAATGTCATTGGTAAGGTAAAAATACATATTCTAATGTATAGAACAGAAGTCATATGTTCAAAATATTTCTTCCTTGGTAACAGATGTCAATCTTTTTTTTCCTATGAGATTAACTATAATGATAAAGTTAACATGCTTGACATATTTCCATGGTATATCCAAGTTAAAGCATTTGAAATTATGGTAGCAGTAAATAAGAGTCAGGTAATGTACACTAATCATCAACTGTCTAGACAATTTTTCAGAAACAGAAGATTTATCCATTATCATAGCAAATGGTTTGTCAAGCCACGAACTGCTTATCTACAACTATGCCAGCATGCTCTACATAGGAAAATATAGGAAACTGGATTTACATATCTATTCATATTTAGTCTCTTTAAACCCCAAATCTTGGTCTGAAAATTCTCTGAGTTTATAGACAATAGTTTAAGCAGCAAATTATTTTTCTACTAATCAGCATATTGGAGAGGCATGCCTAAGAATCCAAATAGTTCATTTTTAAATGTTTCTAACTGTAACAACTTCAATTTGAAATGAAATTTCCTTCAGAAACTGACTGGATGGTGCTGCAGGATCCAGAAATAAGAAAAATTACAACAAAACAGTAATGTTGATTAAACAGTAGTCGTCTGTACATGAATGTCTATCAATTATTTTTTCCTTTTAGAAAAAGCAAGCCAATTTATAAACAAAATATACAAATGTAGACTTACACATAAAGTTTAAATTGGAGTGCACACTGAAATATGTCATGACTTCATGTTAACCCTTTATGTTTCAGAATACTATCTATTCCAGGTGTCTTGGTTTCCACATAATCTTACCTATTCAGGAGACTGAGATCTGAGAATTGACTTTCAAAGCCAGCCCAGAGAGAAAAGCCAAAAAGATTCTTATCTCCAATTAACCAGAAAAATCCCATACTGGAATACTAGAGGTGGGATTCAAACACCAGTATTAGTATTTAATGAAGAGCCAAACAAAATTGCTGAGTGAAAGCATAAGGTCCAGAGTTCAAGTGCTATCACCAACACATAGACACACAAACACACACATTTTTTATATTTTCTTTTTTTTCTTTCTTTATTTTTAATTGTGAAAATACCATACAGAGGGGCTACAATTACTACATGGGTAAGATAATGAGTACATTTCTTATCAAGCATTGCTGCCTCCTCCTTTGTTTCCCCTTCTCATCTGCCCTCCCACCAAAGTTGTAAAGTTTGTTTTTCGACATAACAATTTGTACATCTCCTTGTTCAAGTTCTATTACCAATACACAGACACACAAACACACACATGTTTTTCTAAATGTGTGACTAATGATTAAATCTTTATTAGAAACTTTTCTTATAAAAATTAATTTATTTTATGAAATTATCATTTGTATAAAATTAATTTATTCTTTTTATTTACCATGATATTTTATTATATTTTAAATTTATTTGGATGGTATTGTGGTATGAACCCCTGTTTTATACTTGATAAGCATTCAACTTTTGCTTTATTTTTCAAGTAAGATATGAAATTTTTGATAGCCTGATCACTAATAAAGGATCCTTTTTGATCTACTGCACTTAACCTCCAAAAGTCTTAAAGAACTTGAATTATGTTTCTAAAAGAGGATTGAAGGCCTTTCAGAAAAACAAAACAAAAAAACTATAGAAGAAAGACAATAAAGCTATGATAGCTTTATGTTTGAATTCTCAGAAATACTTGAAACTGATATTAATATTTTTATAAGGATAAAAGCTAGTGCACTGGGACTAAAACTCAAAAGATTAGGAAAAGGAGTTTGGAGAACAGCAATGGCAATTTATGCAGCTTTTCAATTTTGTCATACCACTTGACTTTACCTCATACTTCTGGAAACACCAGTTAAATTCTGTGCCAGTTAAATTCCACATTGGTTAAATTAACACAGCCAGTTAAATTGAACAAGAGTTACATGATAGGGGGAAAATAAAATTTTGAGATTCTCTAAGGAATCCCAGAAAGGAATTGAGTAAAATGGTGAAGATCTGGAAAATTTTACTCTAAAATGTTAAATAGTATATTGACAATAAATAGATAGTATTATTTATAGATTGCTAGTACAGATCAAGGATACAGACTGAATTTGAAATGATTCTGCCCTATATATCAAGTAATTTTCTCCAATAGTTCTTTAGTGATTACTAAGTCTATACTAAATATTAAATGGTTAAATTGAAAGGAAAAGTGTACAACAGGTGTCCAAGAAAATAGTATGAAGTTTTTTGTTTTTTTTTCTGGAACAACATGTTTTTTCTGTCTAGGAAAGTGATAGGTAGATACAACTGTGAATTACATTGGAGAAACATAAACCAATAAAAACAAAGACAGTTCTTTAGTATCTAAATTGAAAGAGATTAAATCAATGAATCTGTAATTTAAAAAAATTATGTGTTGTGATTTTAAATTTAAGGCGGCTCAGTCGTCTGGGTTGCTGATGACTTCCCAAAAGATTTAAAGATGAAGAGCCTAGATTGACTAGTTACTGGCAAAGACATTTCCAACATGGTTTTTTTTCCCCCCATTGGGTTTTTCACATTTTTTTTCTGACTGAAGTTCTTCAAGTAGAGAATAAAATTTCTATACCAATGACCATTATGAATTAGAGATGGGAACTCTGTTGAAGTTACAAGTAGCAATAGATGATGTTGTAGTCTTCTGTCATGAACTTCAGGAGGGAAGTTCTTACACTGAAAGTGAAGAATCACTCTCTGAAATTGGAAATAGGTAGCTAGGAGTATGTCAGTGTCATGTGTAGGAGTCTGACAGAATATCATGCTCCTTTTAGGAGAACTGTAGGGGAGATTAGTGTACTGAGTCTGAAAGCCGAAGTTAAATTATGTCAACAATGTTCAGAGAAAACTGTGTACTGAGGCTTAGGGTTTAAGGAATAGGTTTAAAATAAAAGATGAATTCTAGAGAACAGAGTAAAGGAAATCTGAGAAAGACTATAGCTGTGTGAGAAGGAAGTACAGGGCAAAAAAAAAGGTAGGCAAGAAGGAAAATAGTTAAAATGGATTTGCAATTATTAGTGGTATTTAAGGATAACGGGAGTTCAAGGGCTTGATGAATTTAAGGAGTATAGAGATTCTCAGCAGAAGCATGTGCAAAACCCAAGTGGTATGAGAAAATTGAAAAGTTGAGCAATCTGCCGTCATAGTCCTCCACCTGCTGCTCTAAGTCTTCCCCATGCTTTGGGGGAGTAGATTAATGTCTGTGTGTGTATCTTCAATGAGTTATAGTAAATAATTGACTTCCTGCCTTGGAAGACTGCCAGTGTCTATGTGGTAGAAAGAGCCATAGATGGCACAGTCAGGGGCTGGCAGTAGCCATATTTTCTGTCAAATAGAGTAAAGAAGGGATGATTTTATTTTAAAGTAGAGTCATTGGTTTTACCTATGGAGGTGTGAAATTTCTCCAAAGTTAAGAAAATGAATGTAACAAGAGCTTTTATTATGTTTATTGTATATGTATATTTTAATTCTAAATAACCACAATGCCTTGCTTTAAAAGAAAAGGAAATTAACACCTTTTATATTCTTGATTTGATTGTGGATATGTGTTTGTGTGCAAACAATATCTGCATATCAATATTAATTCTGTATATTTAAGCTGTATATATGTCATATAAACATAAAAATCGGAGATCCTGGGGCTGGGAAGGTGGCTCAGGGGTAGAACACTTGCTTTGCACACCTGAGGCACTGGGTTCGATTCCTCAGCACCACATAAGCCAAAAGAAAGAAAGCCAGAAGTGGCGCTGTGGCTCAAGTGGTAGAGCGCTAGCCTTGAGCTGAATTGCTGAGGGACAGCGCCCAGGCCCAGAGTTCAGGACCCACGACCAGACCCCCCCCCCCAAAAAAAAAATAAATATCTGAGATCCTCCTTCCCATGAATCTCTTTTCCCAAGCCCAGCTTCTGGGGACATAGACTGAGATTTAGAATTCAGCCTTAGGAAGTAAAAAGATGCCTGTTTGTTTGATTGATTTTTGGTTTGCTGATTATCACTTTAAGGGATGCAGCTCTATGACAAACATTTTGCTGAAGTCTCCTTGAAGATGTTTGTGTTTGTAAGAATTTGGTAAGGGAAAAATCATAGTCGGCTTTTATTCTGTGCCTTTCCTTTATAACATTCTCCTTTGAACTGAGAGAGAAATTGAGGTTAAAAACTGTAATCTTGCTTGTCCATATAAAAATACCCAAATAAAGAGCATTTTTAATTTATAGGAAATAAATTTATTTTTCAATAAATAATCTCAATAAAATTTTTACATAAATATACTTAAGAAAAACATAACCAGAACTATTTTGAAAAATAAACTTTCTACTATGGAAATATTACTTGTCAACTTAAGTGGAATCTTCCTGAATGACTATGAATTTAGAGAAATAAATTATGTTAAGTATGATTTTTAACACTGAAGGTCAAAATATAAATAAAACTCATACTAAATGAAATGTAAGTATATTTAAGCTATTTTCTCTTTATTATACCATCACGGAGACAAATATGCTCGAAAACTATGGCTTTGATTGATTGGATTGAGTGGAGCAAAAAATAGAAATATCTTCTCTTAAAAATAATTAGTAGTATTTAATGCTTATTCAATAGCTACAGACAAAAAGAAGGGTGGTGGAAAGGGAAAGGAAGAAAAAGCAAAAAAAGGTAAAGGCAAGGAGGGAAGGAAAGAGCAGGACAGGGAAGGGATGGGAAGGAGCTAAAACAAATAGGTTTTATAGCTTACACCTGCCCTAAATATCTCAAGTACTTTTTATACAGTGTATTTTTTCCTTAACTCAAGTATCAAAGATTATGTACACTTATTATAATACCAAAGTCATCAATGCTTTGTTTAGTCAAATGATTCAGGTCCACATGTTACATAGGAAAAATGTTACCATAAATTCTTAAGTCATGTGTGCCCAGGTAAATTTTTAGTTGTTGATATTGTTTCTTAAAAATTCAATTCTAAACATATTAAAATAAATAAAAATTAAAAAATTAAATTCTTACAGGTGGGTCTTGTGTGTTATTCTTTAAATTGAACTAATTGACAAGTAAACAACAAAGGTTTATTTAAGATATTAAGCCTTTAACTTGTAGGTTTTTAGTCATGTTGAATATCTCAGTTTTAGGGTCTGGAGAGTTATTTGTGTTGAGGGACAGGGGAATTTGTTTGGTTTTATAGTTTGTTCAGACAGTCAAATCAGTGCAACTAAGCTTCCCAACTATCTCCCAACTGAGCCTTTTATTTTTGACCAGCAGGTGGCAAGTTCCCAATTCTTTTTGTTTTTGATTTTTTTTTCTATCATTACTCTGGCTCAGCTGGTTTGCTGTCTGCCAGTCTTTAGAGAAGATCACCTCTGTTAGGAAAATGCAGGAGAACAGGAAAAGAATAAGCCAGACTTGATTATCAACGTGCAAAGACGGTTTACTGAGGACCAGGGAGGTGCACAAACCTTCCAGCTGATTTGGAGGCTGTGCAAGGACTGGATTTTGGGGTGGACTTATATAGGGTTTAACAAGAAAGCAGAAAATAAAAATGGATTATGGTCTCTTTGGACCCAGGACAATGTCCTTGGCCAGGCCAGTCGAATGCTCCACCTGGGGTGTAATGTTATTGTCTCCTAGAGGCCAAGGTCAAAATCTCCTGCCTGTGCACAAGCATGTGAACACACACCTTGTGCCTTGCTTGATCCTAGAGAATAAGGCAGGACTCAGTCCTTCGTATTTCATCTTTAGATACATGAAAAGATTGGGAGAGGCAAGTCCTTCCACTTCTGCTATTAGTTTAAGTGTGTTGGATTTGACAAATACTGTAACTGTAACCATTGCCTATGTTCAACTCCTTTGTTTCACTGTCAAGAAATTACTGTATCATCTGTAGGTCAAAATACAAGACTTGCAAAGTTGATTAATTGAGTTGTGTTTTCAGTGATAATGCGCATTGACCACATTGGGTGTGAATATTTCTTCTGTGACCATTACTTCATTCAATGGAATATTAGCCAAATATTCTTTTCAAAGACGTTCCATGGATTTAAATTCTCATTTTGCATTCAGCTCTATGCAGGTGAATATAAAAGGGAGAAAGTTCAGAAAAGAAAGAGAGAGAAAAAGACAGAAAACAAAGAAGGAAGGAAGGAAGGAAGGAAGAAAGGAAGGAAGGAAGGAAGGAAGGAAGGAAGGAAGGAAGGAAGGAAGGAAGGAAGGAAGGAAGGAAGGAAGGAAGGAAGGAAGGAAGGAGGAAGTTTTTCCTCAAAGGTAATATCACAATCATCAAAGTACCACTGTGGTTCTTTTCATGCTGCTCCAGCTTCATCCACAGGACTTCAGTTAGAGGTGGAGGGAGAATGAAGCTGTCATAGACCCTAAAAATAAATTTGTATCTTCTTTCTGAATTTTGCCTAACAAGACTACGTATATTGTTCTACATACAAATGGTTCAGTTAAATGATGTTTGCCTGTTTATTGATTCAATAGTTTACATTGGTTAGCATGTTACCTGAATTGAATAACTGAAGCTGCTACATATAGTGATTTTTTTTCAGGTATGTGAAGTTTCTCTATCCCCAAAGAATGTGGGAATTGCCTGACGCAAGACAAGTAAGGGAATAGTTCAGTACTACATCCTATTATTTGTAATTCTAAAATCTGAATACTAAGGGAGAAAAGTTTGTTTTGTTGTGATTTAGGTTATTTTTGTTGCACTTATTTGTTCATTTATATATGTATATTTTACTTATTTATTTTAACTCTCATTTATTAGAACATCCAACCTTCACTGGAATTCATTTACTTCAAACTCAAAACAAACCTGACCTATGAATAGCTGTTGTCTTCATTTATCCCATGACACTTGAGAAGACATATCTTATATGAATATCTAATAATGCATTTAACTATAGATTGCTCTCCCAGAATCCACCTAGGTGACTTATACCATGTATATTTGTTACTTTGTTAAAATCTGAAAATCCTAAATTTTAGTATGCAACTTACCCAAACTTTCTGGTATAAAAAAGTTGTGGACTTACAGATGTTCACTCTTTCGTTGTTATTGTTAAACTGAATTCTCCTAAGGATATTCTCCTCAGAATGGACTCATATGTTCAGGATAGCCATTGGATGCAAACACCAGACTGAATATCTTCTTCTGACCTCTCCTGCCACCCTCTTCACAGTCATTCACTTCCTGACTTCACCAACTGCATTGGTACTATGCAGTGTGAAAATAAAACCTTTTCTAAAATCTAGTAAGGTATCTTACAATGTACAAAATTACTTGTAATTAAGTTTCTCCAAGAATTTAAAACAGAAATGGTGCAACTTTCCTAAGTAACGTAGGTTCTTCACAGTGGTCCTAGCAAGTTTGTCTACAATTGACAGATTTATGAAAATTATCGCAACAGGTCACACATTTTTAAGACAAATTTGTATAAGAATACTGAGCATTTAATCTCCATTTTATAGACTTCTTTTAAACAAGATATCTTTTTTTAAGCCAATTATCTAAATTATGCATGGATAGCTCAATAAGTTAATGTTGGCATGTTTTTATCAAAACCACTTAATTTCAGTATATCTCTTAAAGTGCTTAAAAGACTAAGGAACAAAGGAAACAAAGCAATTATTCCTGCAAACAATTCAAAAGTTGCCTTTATACAATAGAAACTTTACAGAAAATTGTGATAAAATACACATGTTTACTAGTATGCTTTAGGTGAGAAATGTTTAAGTGATAGAACTATTAAAATATTAAAGTATTATAAAAGGTACGAAAATATGAAGTAAAAGCAGCTTCATGTGATGATAGATCAAATTCCCTCTCAATGATTCTGCTGTAATTATTGCTGCTAAATTCTAGAATATATATTTTTATTATATTAAATATGACTCTCTTACCTACACCTCTGACATGACCAGGATTAGACATGACTACCAACATACACAGTTGGTTTTCTAATACAGACTCTGGCTAAATTTGCCCCAAGTTTTCTTCAAACTGATACCTTTCTATTTTGTCTGATTCATAGCTAGGATTACATGTGTAATCCTAGATTATTAGATCTGCTATGAAATGTATTTAAGTGGCAGAGATGTATGTGAAGTGCAGACTCATAAAAACGTAAATTCAATAGCTGTTTAAAAGTGATCAATTATGCAGGTGCTGGTGGATCACAGCTGTAATCCTAATGTTGTAGGTTAATCCAAACAGCAAGATACAGAGAAGCCACATTTTGAGAGTTGGAATTGCAGGTATCTGCAAGCAGACTATTGTCACAAAGACCTGCAGCCTCGCGAATACATTTAACACTCTTAGTAGACTGAGTCATGAGAACAGGAGAGAAACAAAGAACAGAAAAATCAATACCAACAACCCAGATCAACCCTAATGGAGAGCTGAAGTGAGTCAATATAATGGCAGGAACAGTCAGGAGACAGGACCCAGCACATGACATCTGGTGTAATGGCTTCTGCACTGCTCTCCCCCTAAACTCTGGCCAGCTGTGGAGACTGGGTCCCAGGAAACTCCAGAGTCTCCCAATTTCCAGGCACAGGAATGACAGATCCAGTAACCTATCATCCAAGTCCGTGCTCCTGCCTGTTGGGATTCAGGAACACCCATTGCCTGGCTGGTGGGAATTCCCTGGGACTAAACAGCAGGATGCATTTACATTTCCACTCTGAGGCTAAACAAAATTGTGCTGTAACACAATCAGCAAGAAAACAAAGGATACCATTTTTTTCTTTTTCTTTTTTTATTTTATTATATTTTTTATTGGACATAAATCTTGAACTCTGGGCCTGGAGGCTGTCCCTGATCTCTTCAAGGCCAGCACTCTACCACTTGAGCCACAGCCCCACTTGAGGTTTTCTGGTGGTTAATTGGAGATAAGAGTCTCATAGATGTTCCAGCCAAGGCTGGCTTTGAACCATGATTCTCAGATCTCAGCCTCTTGAGTAGCTAGGATTATAGGCTGAGCCACCGGTGCTCAGCAGGACACCATATTTAATAAGTCAAATTACCGGAGTCTTTATTGTCGCCTCCACAGGCCCAGGGCTGCACTGTATGGCATATAACTTTCCCAAAGACTGAAGCACAGGAAAGCTCAGAGTTCATCTTTTTAAGACAAAAGCAGCATTAGATTTCTTTGTTTTGCAAAACTTATAATGAAGATCTGACAGGTGCCATATTGGCCACGTAGTGGATGGTAGGGTCTGGCATCTTGTCTTCATGCTCAGAGAAGGTGACACCCCACCTTCCAGTGATGGGTGTGCCTGAATCTCTGGAGACAGGGTGGGCACTTGGCTGATGAGTTGCTGGACTGTCAGTCCAGTGCCTGGGACTGGAAGTTTCCTGTGACACTGACCCCTGCCCTGACCGTATTTAGGCCTGGAAGAGCATAGGCACCATTATGCCATGCCACGTGTCTCCTTGTGCTGTCCTGTCTCCAGTCTCCTGGCTCTTCTGTCTTCTTCATGGCATCCCAATTCAGCTCTTCATTGGAGATGAATTGGTTTAATGGTATTGTTTTTGTTCTTTCTTTCCTCTCTGGCCTGTTTCCTAATAGTGTTAATGTATTTGTGGGCTTCAGGCTTTTGTAGCAATTGGATGCCTGCAGACTGCTAGCACTCTAATAAAGAATCCAAGGTTCCACCCCTGGAAACGTGGCTTCTCTGATTTATTTCCTTACAAAAATATAGAAGTGAAATGGCATTTAGACTTACTTCGTGGAATCATGGGCAGCTGGAACATTTTTGGGAGATTGTAGAAATTGCTGAGCAAACAGCTTTTTGAAAAACCTTCTTGAACAAACAACAGTTCTGGGGTCAGGAGCCTTTTTCCTTGGGGGACAAAATGGCATTACCTACTGCAAGGACATAACCTACTGCAAGGCAAAGGATGTCTTATCTTACCTCCAGGCCTTGGAAGCCGAGTAGACAGCCAGCCCCCATCACCTGGTTAGACATCAGGATGTTTGCAAAAGCAAAGTGACTTACATAGACTTAGTCTTTCCCTTACTTCACTAACTATTCTGGAGGCTAAGCTCTGAGATTTGAAGTTCAAAGAATGCCCGAATAAGAAAATCTGTGAGATTCTTACTTTCAGTTAACCACCAAAAACGCCAGAAAATGGAGTTGTAGCTCAAGTGATAGAGCACTACGCTTGAGCTAAAAAGCTCACCCCAGGCAGAGTTTAAACCTCACTCCAAAAAGATGATGAATTAATTTTCCTCAGGAGAAGATTAGGTAATGAAATATTACAATTTGGTATTGTTTTATTTATAAGTCAAATTTACTAATGTACACACATTGTTTTCTCCAGAAATACAGGATGGAGAATGAAAAGGAAAGAATTTCTGTTATCTAAAATCAAACTCAATGAAGCGAAGTTGACATAAAGTATTAATGTGTTTTTGATATGCAATGGTAATGTCAGGCCAAGGAATGAATAGCATAAGAATAGTTTTGGCGAGCTGGGTATGGGCATTTTTGATGAAAGACATATTGGTAGAATGTGGAATATGTGCAAAACTCCAAATTCCATTCTTTGTATGTGATCATGTTTCCTGGTTCCTGGAATAAGCCTTAGCTTATTAGTTAAATCTTCTCAGTTTATTTTTCCAAGTATCTTAAAATAATTATGGGGGAATAGCCTTTTTACACTAGTCTGAATATAAATGGATATGTAATCTTATAGGTGTGGTACTTTTTTGTATTGTGTATGTGAGTGTGTATGTGGGGGTAGGGTGTGTACGGGACGGCGGTGGGGGGGTGGGGGGGGTACGGGGGTTGGTGCCAGTACTGGGGCTTGAACTCAGGGCTTAGAGCGCTCTCTTCACATTTGTTTCTTTATTTGTTTTGCTCAGGGTTGGCACTCTACCACTTGAATCACATCTCCACTTGTAAAGTTCATGTTTTTATTTGGTAATAATAATAATAATATATCTTTTGCCAGGGCTGAGGCTTAAACTTATCCTGGGTATTGTCTCTTCACTTTTCAGCTCAAGGCTAACACTCTGCCACTTGAGCCACAACTCCACTTCTATTTTTATTTAGTAAGGCAATACATTGCCTAAAAAATAAATCCAAAAAGGGGAAGTACATCGATGTGTTCTCATGTGATTTTGAGCATCTGTAATAATAAATGTGTGGGAAGAAAATTTTACTCCTAGACTAGTGATTATTAAAGTGTGGCCCCTGCCCCTGAGAAGGTGTTACAAATTGAAATTATCAATCTCCCATTCTGAAGCTACTGAGTGAGAAACTCTGGAGTGGAGCCCAACCATTTTCATTTTAATAAGTCCTTCAGGGAATTCTCATTCTGGCTAAAAATTGAGAATCACTGTACTCAAACTTCATGACATGAGCCACAAAAGAAACCCTTATTTTTTTCTATTAAGTGGTCTAACATTATTACTCTATTAAATTAGGGCATGTTAGCTAATACTAGGTGATCAATATTGTGGGCTCAAAGGAAACTGAAATTGTTTTGCTAGTGGAACCAAAGTATATGGTCATATCCCATCCCTACCCAGGAGGCTTTCCAATCTGGCAGAAAAATTTGCAGGAAAGACCAGAAAATGTGGTAGAAACTTAGAAGATTGCAAAAGCAAATAAAGCCAAAAAGGATGTGATTAATGAAGGTAGAAAGTTGAGCTCCAGGGGCAGGATAAGAACAATGTCACAAGTGAAGTTCCGTGTGTTCATGAAAGGAAGCCAATGAATGGCCACAGTAAAATGTGCTCAGACACTTTTACATGATACAAAATCATGTCAGAGCAATTATATGAAAGAAATAACTGGTTTCAGGGTGAAGACACCAGAAGAGATGTCAGAAGCTGATCAGTGTTAAGGTTGCTAGTGCTGAAAACTCACTCATTTTGGGATTTCTACTCCAAATACACAGAAACTTCAAAAGATTTCAGCCAGCTGGGCACCCGTGGCTCATGCCTGTAATCCTAGCTAGTCAGGAGGCTGAGATCTGAGGATCACGGTTCAAAGCTAGCCTGGGCAGGAAAGTCCATGAGACTCATCTCCAATTATCCACCAGAAAACCAGAAGTGGCACTGCGGCTCAAGTGGTACAGTGTTGTTTTGAGCTGAAGAGCTCAGGCACAATGCCCAGGCCCAGAGTTAAAGCCTCATGACTGACAACAACAACAACAAAAAAAGAATTCAGCCAAAATCAAATCCCAAAATGAACAAGGGGATGTCCAAAGCCTTGGTAAATCAGAATAATGTGTCCTTTAGCATTTCAGAGCCTGAGGAAATTAGTCTCAGAAATATAAGTAATTTTGAACATCTGTAAATCAGTAAATCTCACAGACAATAACTTGGACACATGAAAGATGGGATTATAAATCTCCTCCAAGAAGAGATTAAGGAGCGAGATTTTGATGTGGAGAGAAGTTTTCTAAGAAAACACAGGGTCAGAGGCAGCATGCAAACATTAGTAACAGCTTATGTATGCAGTGCCTGAAGAGTGCTATTTGGTATAAAAACGCCTTTTGTTTCCATTTTCTTCACTGAGGAGAACAATGCTCAGAATGGAAACGAGTTCAAATAGAAATTTAAATGAAGCCTGGCACTGGTGGCTCACATCTATAATCCTAGCTACTCAGGAGACTAAGATCTGAGGATTGTGGTTCAAGCCAGCTAGGGCAAAAAAGTCCCTGTGAGACTCTTTTCTCCAATTAACCACCCAAAAACTGGAAGTGGAGCTGTGGCTCAAAGTGGTAGAGTGCTAACCTTCAGCAAAAGAGCTCAGGAACAGCACACGGGCCCTGGGTTGAAGCCTCATAAACACCAAAAAAAAAAAAAGAGAGAGAAAAAAAAGAAAAATAAATGAAATTATTACATACTCAGTGATTGTAAATGAATATTTACCTTATGCAATGTAAGACTGTGCTGATCTATTTCTAACAATAATTTAAGGAAGAGAGATTTTTCATTTATTTTCTTTTTATGTATAATGGGGCATACTTGCCTTTCTGACAAAGTAATCTTGGCATTTTGCAGGAGAGAAATATGACTTGACATTTTCTATTGGTTTTCTCTCCATGGTACACAGGGGTATGGCCCCATGACCCTTTGCTGACCTACCACTTGTAATTATTTTTAATACAGAGTGCCAAATTGTCTTTAATCATTGCATGAGGTCTTTAAGCAGTACTTATCATGATTGACATCTGAGTATCACTAAACATTGAGGAACATGGTTCATGTGGTGAATAAAATGGGCATTCAACAACTGCTTAAGTACTAGAGATACATAAATCTGCAGATGTGAGAAACTATTCTCAGACTTAATAGTTCCCAAACATTGGTCTATCCCTCTCTCTAGGAAAAAAGATACCCTTTAAAGTATAATGCTCCAAGGAGCCATTAATTTCCAAATAAAAAAAAACATTTCTAATTTTCTAAATCCAATTAGATATCCTAGATTTTATAGTCTGGGTAAAATAATAAAAATGGAACTGTCTGCAAACACAAAAACACAGAATTCCATTTTGTTATAATGTTATTCAATGGTGTTTTATAACACAAAAATTGTTAAGTCAGGCCTAGAGAGACAAAGGATGAATATTTTTCCTTATATGTAGAAGCTAGATTTGCCTTATGAAGTTCTAATAAAGACATTGAAGGCTATGCATGTATATATATAAATGCATTAGCTGACAAATGGTAGATTCAAGGGAAAAATCAAATATTATAATCCTTTGAAAGGCACAACCAAATTTCAAAAAAATAAACACAAATGGTCCTTTGAAAGGCAAAGCCAAAATTCAACAAAATAAACAAGTGGGTATTTGAAAGGATCAGGGGTAGAGTCAAGAGGAAAGGGGTAAATGAATGAAGATAAGAACAGGAGAATAAAGTCAAGAATCAATATATATTCCACGCAATTAAGAAGAGTAAGGAAAGGGTTATGTAGGGGAGGGATGGGTGAGAATGTTGAAAACTGTGACAATGATCAAGATATATTATATTCAAAAACTGCTTTTAGTTAAATAGCAACTCCCTTGTATAATGACTTAAAGATAATGTAAATGAATAACAAGTGAAAAAAATGAAGAGAAATGGTTGTGTAGTCCTATGATTCAATTTTAGTTCAACAGGCAAAGAGAATAAGTAAATGAAATAATAAAGCATATTTGATATTATAAGTTGCCATTGAGATTGGTTAATTTCTTCTATATATTCATGGAAGTGCCCTTCTCATTCAGCCATAGTGTTTTGCTTCCATTTAGTCAAGGTAAATCTAGTCCCAACCCATTAGAAAGCATAAATATTAAGTGTTAAACACTCTCTATATCTCAACAATGCCTCTGAGAGGCTCCCTGCAGAGCATGCCTAACTCCAGCTAATGAGTTTTAATGTATGATTTTCTTGTACCTAGCTGTTCTTTATACATCAATCTGTTCATGGCATCTGTCAAGCAAGCAGTAATAGGGAAGCTGCTGGGGCTGTCAAGGGAATGGCACCTTCCTCCTTTTCTAGAACCTAAAAAAATGATGCCCAGATTTCTCTGAAATTCTCCAGACAAACTATGTCTTTCTTTGAAAACCAACACCATCTGCCCACACAGACATCTGTGAGCCAATTGTCACATGAAAGATTTTTAGCTGATATCTGATATTCAAGCCTGTTACATTAGGTTATCAAACTTTCACTTAGCTAGATGTCATAACTTGCATGTTTTAAATTGATACTCGATATTTTATAATAAAATGACATGAGTTAATTCTAGCCAAATTATTGAATGAGAACAAAAGAAATCTTGTCTGATATTTAAAAATAAGGACATTTAAAATTTGACACACTCATGCATACACACAGAGACATGTGTGTCTCTGTGTGTAGTAGTAGTAGGATTTATACACAAAGACATGCTGGAGGGAAGGATTAGAAAGAGGGTGTTGGATGTTGTTTTCTCATATAACTTCATGGTAGGGATGTCTCAAGGGAGTCCTCATTCCAAGGCAAAAACAAAAAACAACAAACAAAACAAAACAAAAAACCATGCAAACCTTAACTTAGAAGCTGAAGCTATGCAAAACAAAAGAAATGTACATACCACCCAATGTGGAAGAAATAACTGTATTATCAAAGCTCATAGAACTCATAAATGTTATAGACCACAATAGATAATTTGCCCCATGAAAATTAGAATGTGTTTGTGACTTTAACTAATCATCACTATCCCACAATACTGCGAAATTTGGGGAAATATAGAATCACTTAATCACAATAAAGAATTTGAAAAAAAAAAAAAAAAAAGGAGATTCAGCAAATTCTGGAATTGTAACCAAAAGGAAGGCTTGGCAATGGGACTCATGGGAAGAGACATCTAGGATAATCTTACCAGATGAGCAGAAAAGGCCACAAGCTATGTACATATGACCATATAAGATGATGCTAAGTGAAATGAACCCCAAGATAGGAACACAAGAGGTTTTTTTTATTCTTTGTCACTGTTGTTTTTAATGTATCATGTGATTTTTTTGTTTCTATTGTATGTTCTTCCCTCATGATATAACCCCTGTTGTCACTGTATTTGATTCCAGTGCCCTGTATCTTGTATATATATTTTTCTAATTTGGATAGGGGAAGGGAAATAACAAAATGCTGAAACAGGATAAAGGTTGACCCATTGTGACATTGAGATGTACAAGACACTATGTTGAAAATGAACTTTACAGATTGGGGGCAGTGGAGGGAGGAGTTGGGGAGGTGGGGAGGGAAAGGATGGTAGGGAAAAAACAAAGGAAGGGCAAACAATGTTCAATAGGAAATGTACTCATTGTATTACTTGTGTAACTGTAACCCCTCTGTACAGTATCTTTACAATAAAAATATTTTTAAAGAATTATTTGGGAAATTTTTCAATAAGAAACCTGTAGATGAGAGTTACATTGCCAAATAAATTGCAAGCCTAATTACAGAATGGTTGTTCTAGCTCCAACATAGCTTTCAAGCAGTCCATGTTTGCCCATGTCCACTGGATGGGTGGCTGGTAATCATAGTCATCATAGGGAGCTTGTAAAGGACTAACCTGGGCTTGTAAATAACAAAGTTGATACTCAAGTAAATCAGAGGTAGCAATAGAAGCTTAGACAAATAATGTTCCTCTCTGGGGAAACTTGAATTTGATATATGTATTGGACAACTGAAGAATATTTATTAAACAAATTTTATATTTATTTCTTAATTTTTTATCCTTGGTTATCCATGAATACTGGTGTGTTTGTCTTTGATAGATATTATTTGTAGAAGTACTTAAAAGAAAATAAAAACGTGTCCATATGAAGTCCACATGGAAAAGTCCAAGGTTAAAAAAGTACAGGAAAAATATCTAACTATACCCTCAACTGCTCCAACTCCACAGATCATTTTCTACCAACAAAGAACTTCTAAAAAGAAGTTGGAAGGCTGGTAACTACAACTACCCTACAGAACCCTTCCTAAATTCCTAATACTCTGAATGATTAAGAAATAATATAAAAATTATTGTTTTAAGCCACTATATTTTAAGTTGGTTTGCTATTAGGCACACAGATAATTCACTGTTGTTTTTAATTGCTACAAACTCCATTTCCTAGTGTCAACTTTAGCCCCTTAAAGTAAAATAACTAAATTACTACCAATGAGAAGTTAGCAAATCCCAGGACATATTGTTAAAGATTATTTGCCTTATGATCTATCTCTTCCAACTTTCTTCCTTCTAGGACATATGAAAAAATAGCAAATTTGGAACTTGTATCATAAAATTACAGAACAACCTTTGACATTCTCGAGTCTCTCATTCTTCAATCTCTCATCTGTAGACTATTACTAAAGAGAGTAAGAAATGAAAGAGAAATAAGCTTTTGTTTCTCAACTCTCTAGAATGTAAATATTTGTCACAGCCACCTAGTCATTACATTATAATTCATTAATACGTTATAAATGAAGACATATTGGGAAAAGTCATTGATTCATATTTTAGCAGAAGCATGTGCATCAGCTTCTGCTAATTAGATGTGCATCTTCCTTTGGAATTTGAATTCTCCATCTTTTCTGGGAAATGGGGATTGTCCATGCTAATATTTACAATTGATTAAAGTTGCAATAAAAATTCTAATATAGTCAGGCCTTGTTAATTTATAGAATTTAAAAATGTAATTTTATTGTTATAATCAAGGTGTGGTACAGAGGAGTTACCATTTCACAATTCAGGTAATGTATGCATTTCTCTTTTGGAAAATGGTGTCCCTTCCTTCACTTCCCCCACTTTCCATCTCCCATCCCTGCTGCAAGTTGCATAGTTCATTTTCCACATGGTGTACATTTATATTATGATTTAACTTATTCACTCTTCCTCCCTCACTTTCTGTATCCCCCTCTGCCTCTCTCAAAAACAGAAAAGCAACACACACACCCCACCACCACCACAACCACCACCACCACCACCACCAACAGAAAGAACCCATGCTTCTGTTTTACAGGAAGACTTGTGATGCAGTTCTCACCTTACCTTATTGACAACCTGAAAGTATATTATTTTTTACATAAGGTTATAAGTAATACAAGAGGTACTGGCATCAAAACCATGTGAGGAACATTCTATATAAACAAATTAATAACACTTCTCCCCATTGTAAGTAAATTTAGAAGAAATAAAAATTCAGACTCTTGTCTGTACCTTTTGAAAAATTTTTTACAGTAAAATACTGATTAACTAGTATGCAACATTTAATTATCATTATTTTATTTTCCTGCTATCTCTTTCTAATAATCGTACCATATCACCAGAAGACAAACAGAAATATGTGGTTAAATAAGGAACTATCCCCTGGAATGTACTCCAGGGAAATTGTGGTATATAGTAATCTACAAATGCTTCCTAGTATACTTCATTAGTGATCATTGTTTCAAACCCAGTTTAGCAACAATCAGAACAATTCTGGTCAGAAATTTTAAGTTTGCTAAATTTTCTAAAACAAGTAAAAGTTAAAACAAAAACAGAGTGTGTATTTCATCTTTTTGCAATTGAAATCATTAAATGTGTGCATCTTTGAAAGAAGTAGCCATAACTCTCATCTATGTGGCCTACTTTAAATTGTTTTCTCATTTTAGAGTCCCACTAACTTTGAATGAACTCTTTTGCGGCAAAGGGAAGAAGTCCCAAATATATATACCTCATTTGCTTTTGTTGATTTTCCTTTTTATTTACTCTAAACATATCAAAGTTTACTTTGGCCTTCCTGGTTTTATTTCCATAGACAAGCTTGTTTTACATATTCAAATGTACCTCTCTATAGCATTCACATGACTTCTTAGTCCTCAAAGAAAGAATGCTTTGTATTTACTGTAAGAGTTTGAAATGGAGACTTTCAATTTTGTCTCTAGAACTGTTTTGATTTGTTTTTCTCCACTCCACACACACAAACACACACACACACCACCACCACCACCACCAACCACCACCACCACCACACACTGCAATCAATGTCCTTTTTCTGATTTGATACTGAGGAATTTTTAAAATAAGCAAAATTCTGCCAGCACAAATCACCCAAGGAAGGAGATCTGTGCTGTCTTTCCTCTGGTTTTCTAATGCCTGAGATTCTCAGAACAACTGCACTTCTGGAACCCCTACTAAGTTATCTATATCTGACGGCTGCTGTGCTGTAAATTCATGCCCAAAATGATTACATTCTCCAGAATTGCCGCAGCTCCACAGATAAAATAGTAATTTTTTCACAGATTTTCCTGTCAACTTCAACCTGGAGGTAGGATTTAGGGATGCCTCGTGCCTTAGACCACGAACACAGAGTGATTTCCTTCCCATCTTCAGAAGACTCTTCAGCAAACCCTGCATTAAAAAAAACAGCACACACACAACCAAAGATGGCTGGGTTCTATCATGATCAGAAAGGGTGTCTTTAGGCACTTTCATTTTTAAAAGTCTTGATAAGTTGGCTCAGCAAGGACTCACAGTAGTTTCTTGTTAAGTAGCCTTCTAGCATGCTGTCAAGCAATTTGGCACCTATCTTCTCACAGACTCATTAGTTTATACACTCAGTTTTAAGTTTGAATTTCTCGGGGTGGAAAAAAAATAGCTTTAACGTTATACTTGTGAAAGGCCAATATCTCTTTGAACTGATACTTCAAAGGTTCTTGCCAAATGGGTAGCACAGAATATATTTTCAACCCATGCTCAATGAGGTTGCTGGAAAATAAAATCCAATTTGATCAAATATGTACTTCTTGACGGACTGAAATGGAGTTTGCTTTGGTCAGAATGCTAAGGATTCTGTAAAAGCAGGGCAGAGAAAGGAAAAGAGAAATGTAAGGCCAACCTCTTAATTTAATCTAGGATTCAAAGGGAATCCCTGAAATAGGCTTTTAGTGCTCAAACTCAGTCTTGGGAAATCTGCCTGGGTTAGGCTAAGTCTTTTAGTTCTTTCAAAGTCAGGTCCTATTCCTATTCTCCCTACATTATTCCATTCATCAGAAATATTAGCAAAGAAACTGATTGGAACTAAATAGCTTTCTTCTTCCAATAGTATTAGTTTAACCACCATTGTCATGTACACACTTATCCCTTTAAAAGGATCTATATTAACCTTGCCATTTGCTCATACTTGTAATTCTAGCTACTTAGGAGGCTGAGATCTGATGGTTGCAGTTTGAAGTCAGCCCAGGAAAGAAAGTCCACAAGACTCTTATCTACAGTTAATGACCGGGAGCAATGGCTCAAGTGGTCGAGTGCCAGCTTTGAGTGGAATAAGCTAGGCACAGTATCTAGGTCCTGAGTTTAAGATCAGCACCAGTTCCAGAATGTGCTCTCTCTTGCTCTCTCTCTCTCTCTCTCTCCACCCTTTCTCTCTCTCACACACACACACATATCTACATGTACATAAAAAGAAGTACTGCAAATAAAATTGTTGCTAAATACATACTGGACATGATAGCTGACATTGTTTAACTTGAAACTCTGTTGTACATATCAGTGCATACCCATGCTGCACAATACAGGTTGACCAAGAAAGTATTATTCATCTGTGTCCCCATATCAGTTTTATGTCTCTATCATAGAAAAGATAAGGATTTGTTCAAATGCCATTCTAGGGGGGAAAAAGTAGATGTTTTATCAGCTGTGAGTTTTGACAGTGAAAGTAAAGATGTAACCCTCCCTGTTGCATTGCCTCAAGGTACACTTGTAGAAAATAAACAAAAATAGGTTTTACAGGTAAAGCCTAGGTAATAAAAATGAAAGCAACATCTGTGTCAATGGAGACTCCAAGAACGTTAAGTCTGCATTGTTTGACCTGAAAACTATCACAGCTGGTTAGAATTACACTGCCACCTGTCACACTGTGCTTGAGATTCTTCTAAAACAGTGGGAGTTTGTCACATAAATGGAATATGCAGGATTTAAATTACTGGAGACCAGGAGGTCACTATCAATGAATGTGAAATTTTTCTCAAAAGACCTGACAAGGCCCAGTGTATTCTAATGTCACATGGCACTCCTTGTTGATGGCTGCCTAAGGCTTCTTCTAGTAAGATATAACATTAAAATTATACTATATCATTGCACTTAATACAATATACTATTAAATTAATAAGATGTGATACTTTTGCATGAATCATTTTTTAAGGATGTATAAGATGGACACAGTACTCAATTTGATAGTACAAATGTAGGTGTTTGTCTAGAATATTCCTTCTAACCATATTATTCTGTGTTGCTATCATTACTGACAGAGGCTAAAATTACAGAGCCCAATGGTTAGAGCCTTCTGCTATTCTTGGTTCTAGTCAAAGGCACTTAGAAGCAAAGTTGATTGATTTAAGAAAATATAAAAAATAAACATGGGGGGGGAGGGGAACTTTTCCATTCTTCTTGCTGCCTCCTTTCATAACTTACAGTTCCTCTAGATGAAAAATCTAGTACTTAAGAGGCCAAGGAACAAACATGAGGAGCAACTATGTAATCATACACCTCTGAAAAATTCTTAGGGTGAAACCTCTTGCACACTCCTTCCCAAAGCTGACAGATTCAAAAGCTAATTACCAGTCCCTTATTCAAGTCTCGGTCTTCGCCTTCTCCTTGAGTAAATCTCACCCAACAGAACTTTTGAATTTCTGACACTCAATTCATTAATGTGTTTTAAATATGACATTCACCCATATTTCTTGACTGTATTGGGTTTCGAATTCAGTACTTGTACTTACTAGACAAGTTGGTCCAATATTTCTTTAAACTATTTAACCCCAAAGCTATGTTTCTCCCCCTTTTCACCTGTCACAGTCATTTCATTTTCAATGTTTCCTAAATGTTTTATTATATTTATGCAGTAATTTTTTGTTTCAAAAATAATTTTCAGAGCATACTATTGGGTACATCAGTCAATTAAATGTACTTTTATATTACACATAATCTGTAGATGAAAATACATTCTCTATTCTCCTATAAATTTACCACAGAAAGAAATCCCATTGACTTCTTGTGATACAAAGACAATTCTTTACCTTTACAATGGTAATGATAAAGGTATTTCTTGGAATTTCTATTAAATGTATCAAAAATACATAGATTGGTATACCCCAAGATGTCAATAAAAAGCTATGATTCTATTGAAGGACATTATTTATAACTGGTTCTAATTTTGCTTTTCATATATTTGTGAGAATTGTTTAAGTCAGTATTTATAAATGGTCAAGGAAAAATAACCTTTTCCAGCTATCTGTTCTGAGTAGTCTCTATATGTTTTCCTTCACACAGGGAATTTATTTGTTTGTTTATTGTGCCAGTCTTAGGGCTTGAACCTAAGGATTAGGCACTGTGAGTATTTTGTTCAAGGCTAGTGCTCTATCATTTGAACAGAGCTCCACTTATGGCATTTTGGTGGTTAATTGGAGGTAAGACTCTTAAGAACTTTCCTTCTTGGAATGTCTTTGTACAGTGATTCTCTAGCTAGATATCTGCCTCCTGAGTAGTTAGGATTATAACTGTGAGCCACTGGTACCCAGCTCTTTTAATTTTTATTTTGAACTTGAGGAGGGCAGGGGAAAGACTGCAGGCAAGAATCTATTGCAAATACTACAGAATTGAGAAATATAAGGGAACATGTGTTTCAAAAAGGGTGTAATATGTTGAAGGTATGACACGGATCAAGATGCATTGTACACCAAAATTGCTTTGCTAAATGGCAAAACAATTCAATACCCAAACTAAAATTAAGATAAGTAAGGAGGGAGTGGGTTGGGAGAGGTGGATGACAATGTTAAAAGGGGTGACATTGTTCAAGATGCACTGTATTAGCAAATGGCTTCAGTGAATGGAAACTCCTTTATACAACTGCTTAAAGACAAGCCAGGTGATGGTGGCTTGCACCTATAATCACTGGATCTTAACTAAGAAGAATAAACTGGAACAAGCTACTCAACTATTACCAAATTTAACCTTTTAAAAATTAGTTTGTATTCCTGTATTCTAGAGTTCTCTTAGATCCAAGTAACAGTTTCTTTTAAGAAAATATTCCTCGCTTGCAAATGTTAAGAAAACCCTGAATAAGAAGAGACTTGGGCCAAACTATGTGGACTCAAGAGGTTTGAATACAACATGAAGATACTTTGTGCCTTCTTATCTCAAGGAGCTTAGGAAATATTACTTTCACTAATGTTTATTCTTTCCCATGTTGGAAGACAGGCAACTATCTTCTTAACACACACCAAGTTGCTTTCAGTATGCTTTTCTTTTCTCTTCTTTTTCTTTTTTAAACAAAATCTTGCTTACAGATATTTCTGAAAGCATAGAAGCACAAGTGAGAAGAGAAAGAAATAGAAAGAATTGGGCAGGTTTTGCCAGAATCTGACAGTTTGAACTTTGTGAAAGATTAACACTAGAGGAGAAGAAATAACCATAGACACTAGTTTATGGTATGCAAATGTTTCCTTTCTTTCTCAAAATTCTTCTCTAGAGAAGTGAAGATAGAGCTCAATTACTTTAAATGAAAGAAGGTAACTTAATCATACAAATCAACAGAACATTGTCTGTGCTCTGATTTTATAATAGTAAACCAAACTCTAACAAAGAAATGAGAGCTTAGTGGTGATTTTCAGTCTGAGTGTTCTGGGAGTTATAAAATTAGCTGTTTTACAGTAATGATCCAAAGCTCATATTTAGTTCATCAGAAGAAAATGCTATTCTCTTAGTATGTGCTTTCTTGATTAAGTATTGACTTTTAAATTTTCACTAAGACCATCTCTCAGCTCTTTTCTAATGGTGGCTAAAATGAATCCCAGTAGTATCATCTACTTGTTTACAAGACTATAAAACAGTGACAATTGGTTAACCATGAGAACGTCATGGAGATGGCTTTTTCTCATAAGCATTTGTAAGTGAAAACTTGTTCTTAAACAGTCAGATTGGTACTCAGGAAAAGGGTCATTTGCCTGGTGGGTTTTGTTACTAAAGAGCTACTTGAAACTTTGAAGAATATTATCAAGGTACAAAGCTCTTCTCAGACACATTTCTGTAAGCTTTTTTTTCACATTATTCTTTTACTTCAAGAATCTTAAGAAACAGATCAAACTAATTTCAAACAGAAGAACATCTTGACTTCTTTAATAATAGGAGTTTTTTCTCTTCTTTTAAAATCAAGACATTAAGTGGAGAAGAAAACACAAATCTAGATTTATATCAGACACATTTTCAAGGAGATTAGACATAAAAGTGCATTTAAAAAGAGAGTTGTGAGAAATTTCTTTTACTGAATTATTCTCATGTCATCATGTCTGTTTTTTTAATTGATATTTTATCTTAGAAAATATTTAGAAAAGGTATGAATGGTGAAACTGAGTCTGTACTCCTGGATATAGCCATGAAATAGAAATGGCAGACGGTAAGAAAAGGCAGATAACGAATGAAACAATGAGAAACATATAGTAGAAGTATAGATACTACGGAAGTTTAGAATGGGGTTGGTCTCACCTAAGCCAAAGGAATGAGCAGAGTTTAGTTTTACTAAGAGGCTATACAAAATGTCAGACTTTAATGTTCTGTAATATATGAGTGTAGATTTTATATATAAAGTCTTGAGAGAGACATCCCTTCAGTTCCTCAAATACATATTGTGACTAGTCAAATACACACTAAGAGAGACCACAAGAGTCAAATGACAAATGACCTTCTAGAGACAATGGGGTATTTGTTTAAGTATGTCTAAGTGTAAGTAAATGATATTCTTATTACAGAAAACATATTTGAAGCATTCATAATTCAATTTCTTTTTCTTGATTAACTAAAAGTTATGTTCTATAATTACTCACTCCCATTTGACCCCTTTCCCAACTCCTGAAAAGTATCCTTCTTGGTTGTTTTCTATTTGATTCTATGAATTTGAATAATCATTTACAAAATAAAAACTAAAAAATAGAAATATCTCATTTAATTGAAGTCATGCAGTATTAGCCTTTCTGTGAATATTGTATTTCATGAAAGATAATTGACTTCAGGGTTCATTATGTTGTCACATATTGTAAGATGTTTTTATTTTATGAGCTTCAATAAGATTCCATTTTATAGATCTACTATCATATATTAATCCTCTTATAGTCTGATAGTCACTTAGGCCATCTCTACATTTCAGCTATTGTCCTGATACTTCAACAAAAATACTTTTAGCAACAAAAATAATTCTTACCTTCTAGAGCTATGTGTTCTATTGAATATCTCTTGAAAACAGAAATGCAAGGAACCTTTTATTCCTCAAAGCCCAGTTTCTCCATATCCCTAGGAAGATTATGAGGAAGAACTGTCTATAACAAATGTTATTTTGTATAACTTATCCATTACTTTCAAAACACTCCAAGTTTGAAAGTTCTAGACAAACCGGTGTTTAAAACTTATGTTTACTGTCTATGAGATCCTATTTCTTTATCCATAAAATACAGGATAACATCTTCCTTTTGAGTTAGTAGGAAGTTTGTAATGGCTAGTGCTTTCTGCAGATGGGGAAAGTATGGGTTCTACTGCTGTTTCCAGAAGATTCATTCTTGCAACACTGAGATAGAAGCTATTAGCCCATAATACAGATGAGTGAACTGAAATAGAGTTCTATACAAATTGCCACAGATTAGGGCTGGGAAGGTGGCTCAGTGGTAGAGTGCTCGCCTTGTATGCCTGAGGCCCTGGGTTCAATTCCTCAGCACCACATAAGCAAAAAGAAAAAAGCCGGAAGTGGCGCTGTGGGTCAAGTGGTAAGAGTGCTAGCCTTGAGCTGAAGAGCTGAGGGACAGCACCCAGGCCCAGAGTTCAGGCCCCACGTCTGGACCCCCCTCTCCCCCCCAAAAAACAAAAATTGCCACAGATGATAAAGTTAATTATTAGTACTATGAAATTAACCATCTTACTCTGCTACTCTGCTTCCCCTGATTCATAGTAAAGTGATAACAAAATGAAATTAAAAATATAGTATTTCTCATCTGTGATATTTAATTACAATAAAATTAATGCATACATTTTAATGATTATATATTTTAGAGGAAAAAAAGCACAAATTTATTACCTGATTCAATATTTTGAAATACTACCCAACTCTTAGGCACAGTAAGCAAATAACTTTAACCAATAAAGCCCTGAATGATTTCATAAAATCAGAGCCTTACCATGTCATATTCAAAGATTTTGGTATGGGATACATGTAATAGTTTCAACACTGATGTGCCTGTCTCTCCACTGAGTGAGTCAGAAATATTGAGAAGAGGCAGGAAAATATGAATCACATATCTGATTTGTAATAGTTAATGAAAAACAGAAGATATGCATTTGCTGAAAGTATACTTTCAGCAAATGGATGGAAATGTCACAATGAAACCATTTTCTATGTACAATTTAACACATAGCAACAAACATTATCAATTACAAAAGAAATAATTAACCATTACAAATAGCATTTTAAAACAGAATATGAATAGCAATGCTGATGGTTTAAGAGTATCTGCGAGGGTCAAGAGAATTAATTACTACTTGCAAAGCACTTAGAATAATAAAGTATTTAGTAATAATAACCAGCTGTTATTATCCTCTTATAGTATGGAATTTTATCCATTTCTATTTATAAATAAAGCCTTTAATTATTGCAAAAACTTACAAATTACTTTATTTTGCCTACTCTAGTAACACATGCTTGTGAAAAATCAAGAAATAATAAATGAAAATGATAACAAATAAATCTTAAGATTTTTGTTTAAATGAGGATTTTTAAATGTTTAAATGAAGAAAAGATAAAGAAGACAAGATAAAAGATTGCAGCAATAAAGCTGTGGAGATTAGAAACAAAGTCAAATCAGTGTGGGTAAGAGTAAGAGAATTTAGAAGCAAGTTGGCTCACTCTATAAAATCCTAGAAAAGACAACATCAGAAGCAATAATTCTGTTCAAAACACAGTATTTATAATGTACCATGTGATTTTTTTTGTTTCTTTGTATGTTCCTCCCCCACAGTATAACCCCTATTTTCATTGTATTTGAAGTCAAAGCCCTGCATCTTGTTTATACACTTCTCTAGCTTGGGCAGGGGAAGGGAAAAAAACAAAATGCTTAAATAGGGGTACAGGTTGACATACTGTAACAATGAGATGTACAAGACACTATGTTGAAAACAAACTACAATTTAGGTGGGAAGGGGGAGTAGGGAGTGTAGTGGTGGAGGTGGGAGAGAAGGGGGGATAGGGGAAAAACAAAGGAGGAGGCAACAATCCTTGATAGGAAATGTACTCATTACCTTCCTTATATAACTGTAACCCCTCTGTACAGTATTTTCACAAAACTTATTTTTAAAAAAGAATAAAAACAAAAACCACAGCAAACACTTGGTACCAGAACTATTTGGAAATCAATCACAAAAGCATAGGTATCCATTCATCTATAAATACATACGGACAGAGTGGAAGAGAAAGAGACAGGTATAGATCTAGATAGATAGATAGATAGATAGATAGATAGATAGATAGATAGATAGATAGATAGATAGAAGATAGATGATAGATATGTCTGAACATTTGGGGATGAATATAGAAAAATAACTACATGCGATAATGATAAATTTAATTCCTCCAAAACAAGCAAACTATTGTAGAATCTCAATAACTTATACTAATAGTGAGCACATAAACACATGTTTAACCATATTGAGGAAAAGGAATAAGAATTTATATGTGAGGATAAAAAAGAAACAAAGCAGACTTCTCCTTTACCATATTAAAAAAGCCAATTAATAATATCTAAAAGGACAAGAAATAGCTCAAATAGCATGGTATTTTAAAACATATTAAGACTTAACTAGTATTAACATACTCTCTGAGCTCTGGATACCCAAAAATGTGCCTGCTGATTCTGGGAATGCAGTAAAGTAATCTAATGCACTGAATATGGTCATATATCACATTAATCCCTTGGCACGTTGAGTTGGTCACAGCTTGTGCATTTGGTACTCTCTGTAAAATGATGGCAGTGATATATGTAGATATAATGTCAACTCTTCTCAGGATAACATTTTTATAGTTTTATAAGACAGAGAGCATATTATATAAGCAGAGGGTTGAAATGGATATTAGAGGTTATCTGTTCCTACTTTTTGTTTGAATCTTTAATTTTCTGTTCTGTGTGTTTAGTGGAAAGTGTTTCTCCAGTAAATTTTCAATATTTATTTCCAATGGTTGTGTAGGAATAACTTGGCGAAAAAAATTACTCAGTGTTGAAGAGGATACTAAGCTGGTGATCAGTTACTGAGAGACAGTATACAATAATTAGCATGGACAGAACAATGAATATCTATTTGAAGAATACCGTAACTGTAAATTTTTGTAATATTTTGACTTAGTCAAATATAATGCCCGAATATTTTCTACAGGTGCCTGAGAGAGATTCAGGACTAAAGTTTGGGAATGAGCAAACAAAGGTCTTGGTTAGATGGATGGGTTTTAAAGAGCTATACAGTACTCTTCAAAGAGATGCACAGGATTCCATTCTTAAATTTTCAGAAATTAAGCATTTGTTAAACAGGTGAATTTCCATAGCTTGGCTTGCTTTGAGAATTAAAGAAGCTTGCATCCAAATCAAGACATTTCTAGGAGTGGCTATTGTCAGATATGTAGATATCAGTAATGCTGGACTGTTGACAGGTCAGACACACAGAATAAGTGGTGAATTTTTGACAATATTAGGATTTGAACTCAGAGCTAACTCTTGCTTGCTAGACAAACACAACACTCTATCACTTAGGGAGACTTTTGAGTTTTTTAATTAAGGGATTTTTTTTGTTACTATGTCAGGTCAGGCCTTCAATATGTCTAACAGGACCTCTTCCATAGCATCAAATCTCTCTTCTTTCATGTTGGCTCTCCTTGATTTCTCTCTTGTTAAATTAAAAATCTATTGACATTCCCTAACTATTAACTTGTTAGGTAAAAGGATTTTCTTACTTAAAGCCTTCCTATTTCTTGTGAGTAGATTCTAGATTATTTAGAATGATATGACTGCCATCACTGTATTTAACTATTGCTACGCATGAATGCTTTCTCATAACTCTGTCTTAATGTGTTTAAATATCTTCTCTACATCAATATTGCCCCTGTGTCTGCTTCTGAAACTTACGGATGCCTTATATCCTGCCTAAAAGTTGCCTTTGGAAGAAATTAACTTGCAATAATTCCAAGAAGAAATAGATATTTTTTGTTTATTAAAATATTTGTATTTTTGTTATATCTATGTGAATTTCATGCAGAGTATCCCCTACTGAGTGAATACCAACATCGAATAATAACATGTTCTAGATACTTTTTCTTTGACATTATTTTTCTGATATGGAACTTTAAAAACCCAATTATTTGAAATATTCTTCAATTTTTACCACAGTTAATTTTTACCACTTTATATACCATTGAACAAATCTGATAATTTGCAATTTCCCCCAATTGTACATTTAGTATTTCCTCTATCTAGAATGATTTTTCCACCTTCTTCACATTTATTTTGCTCAAAAAACATCACAAATATATATTATACATAAGCTGTAAATAAGTTAAAATGTGAAGTGTTTATATCAATTTAGTTAACACTTTGAATATTTTTCTGTTCTTGGTCAAGCATATACACATAAACTACTTATACATTCTATTTTATAAAGTACTACTATCATCTAAAAATTATTATAAAGGTTTTCTTCATAATTGATATCTACTCATATATGTATTAATAGTTTTATAAAACTTCGTTGTAAGGATGTGCATCTATAATATGTTTTCAATTCATTTCCTTTCTCACTTTTACTCATAAGCATCATTAATTAACATTTATACACATATATTCTTAAAAAATAATATTTTAATTGTAAAATTTTCATGCAGAATTAGTTGGTGAAACCACAAGCAAAGTTTTTATGTTGCTTTATCCACATTTCCCTGAAATGCTAATATAACTTGATATGTTACTGGTGATGAATTTAAATGCTTGTTTACCCATGTTCTTGTCTTAATCTTTGACTACTTAGGAAATCTAAATTTCACTGGTTTAATTTGCAATTTTTTATTACTACTAAAAATAAAGCTTTTTCTTCTGCTGGTGCTGTTCCTATGGCTGAAACTCAGGGCCTAGGGCCTATCCTTGTACATGTTTTTCTCAAGAACAGTGATCTACAATAAGAAGCACAACTCTACTTCCAGCTATTTAATATTTTACTCATTTATTTATCTTTATTGTAAAAGTAATGTATAGAGGAGCACTGCCAGATTTTAATGCCTAGTTGGAGATAAGATTTTCATGGACTTTGTGGCCCAGGACTGACTTTGAACTATGATTATCAGAACTCAGCCTCCTGAGCAGCTGGGATTAGAAGGAATGAGCCATGGACACACAGCTTGCTAATTTTATTATTATATTTATTCCTCATGTTCTTGAACATTAAAACAATTGTTATGTGGTTTAAAGAACTCCTGTTATCAGAAAACATAAATATTACTTTATATAATATATTGTTAAGACATTTCATTTGTCATTTTAATTTATGATTTTTAACATTCTAAATCTTATTGACATTTCATGTAATTATTTTATTTTGTTTACCCAGATTTACTGTTATAATTGACAAATCTTGTCAGGATTATGATATGTAATAGGATATTTTGATAAATGCAATATTATGAAGTAATGAGCACAAGGCAATTGCTTTTCCTTCTTTTTTTGCTATATGAAAAAGGTTCATAGTCAAGCTCTGTGGACATCTAAGACATTTATTTAATTACATCTTATTGCACTGAGCTAATTCTTTTCTGCTCAAAGTTGAGAACAGAAAAGAGTATATGTCCCAGCACCTGATGTTCAGAATATGCTTAAGAGTTTCTTCTCTTTCCTGAGTAGTATTTTCCTCTAACCACTTTCAAACAAGACTAAAATATTTTATTATTCCCTATTATTACCAAACTTTTAATTGCACTTGTTACTGACATTATGGTATTTGATTGTGTCATTTTTTATGGATCTTCTATTTGGCCTTAGTTTTGCCAATATGTGATCCTGAGTGGAGAAAATCAATGTGTGCTCATATGTCAGCAAAGGCAGTGTTGCCTTTCCAATGTGTACATGCATCATGTGTTAATATCAGCCCTGGATTTATATCTTAGCTATATGCTTTGCTTTTTTCTTCTAAGCATTTTTGGAAATGAAAAATAAATGATATTAAAATGAAAAGAAAAAGAAAAAGTATACAAATGAAGAAACAAAGATGATAAAAACACTTTTAAGTGGGACTTAATATATTAATAATTTGCTAGAGACATAGTCATCAGTTCATAAACACCTCAGTTACGTTAGATGTGACTCTGATGCTTAGATATATATGTAAGGAATATAGAATATTATTATAGGAAACATATATTCCATTTATATGGAAGAAATAATTCGGATATTTGGAAGTTTTACCTGTAATTTGGAGTGTCAGAAGTAGCATGGTACAAAACTAAATCAAAGGGGAGTTCCGGGAAGATGGCGGAGGAGAAGCTGGAATCTGAACAAGCTCTCGCATAGAAAGCAGGTTTAGAGTTCCAGTGAACAGTCCTAAGCCAGAGAATCACACCAAGTGTGCCATCACAGGACAGAGAGTTAGACAAGAGAGGGGAAGCCAAGACAAGGAGACACATCTGAGCGCCTGCCAGCAGCCGCGGCGGCGGCGGCAGGGTCGCGGCGGCGACGCAGCCGCGGCCATACCTGAGCGCTCACACAGAGAGTCCGGGACGAAGGAGCCACACGCAGCGGGTGACAGGATTCTACTCAACACCAGCAAGAACCGACAAGGAGCAGACATCTTCATCCTGCAGTTTGCAGACCAGAGACGACCCAGGATCCAAGACTCGGCGTGAGTAGAAGCCCGACATCCTCACTCCTTCTCCGGGAGCAGAGGAGGGAAGGCCACCCCTCCCCCCCCCCCCCCAGCACCAGTGATCTCCATCTTGGATACCGACAAAGCTCGGAGGAGCGGCTAGCTCCAACTCAGGCCTTGGAATAAAACGAGTCATATAACAGGTCACAAGAACTTAACGGCAAAGTGACCTGCCAGACTCAGCTCGATCCAGGGAAAAGTCACCCAGCTCAGGCACCAGCCATTGGAGTGGCTTTCCTCACTGGGTAACCAGAGCCAGAGGCTGCCCCTCCCTCTAGCAGCCTCCACAATCAATTGAAAAACAGAAACCCTGAGAATGGCTCCAGGGTGGGCTCTGTGAATTTTTCACAAAATAGCCCGAGGGAAAAGCTACTGTTTGTTGAAAGGCCTCAACTCTACCAGAACCTAGCCTCATCACCCCTCTTTTGTGATTCTCAAAGCAGATCACCCTCCCATTAAACTAACCTGGGAGGGGGATCTCAAAATCTTGGGTAAAGCAGAGCATTTTTCTGCCTGTTTGAACAAACTGACTCAAGAAACCAATCAAGCCACAGGACCTAAAGCTGACCAGAGACTCCAACAAGAGGCTGGGTACAGACAAAAGGGAGATACAGGATTCTTCCCACCCCTCCCAAAAAAATAATAAAAAAAAAAAATCAAAGAACCTTTTTTTCTTCTTTTCTTTTTTCTTTTTTCTTTTTTTTTTTTTTTTGGTTCCTTATATATATAAAATTTTTTTTTGTTTTCTAAAACTTTTATTAATCTTTAATTTTTGCCTTTTTTGAAAAAATAATTGTTTTCCAGTAACTTTTTTTTCCCTCTTATAATTTTTATTTTAGTAATACGTGAATGTACGTTTTCCTTTCTTTTCTTGTCTTCTCTCTCTTTTTCTTTCTTTCTTAATTATCTTTTTGTTTTTTGTCTAGCTCTACTGAACTTCTGATCTTTTTTTTTCTCCCTTTCTTATCCTTTTCACCTTTTCCTTTCTTTTGTTCTTCTGTATGTGACTTAACTCTTGTCCTGCACATCCTCAGATAAACCTATAGTTAATTAGTAGACCCTATCCCCCATTGTGTACACACTTAATCCACAAATTTATTACTCAATCCAAAACCTCTGAGACTTAAATTCCTTAATAGCAGTACTACCTCTTTATACCTATATAATATATTAAGCATTTTTTAAGTTTTTCACATCTCCTCTATCTCCCTCCTGTTTTCTCATTATATTCACATTCCTCCCTAAATAGATGGTCTTTCAATCTCCATAACTATATTAATTTTTACGTTTCTAATTTTTTTTCTGGTCTCTTTTCATTTCCCTTTCCCTTTCTTCTTTTTCTCACCCTCTCTACTTGCATCCTACCCAACCTATTTCCTGCATTGAGATTAGGACATAGTTAACTCTCCCTGTGCCTCCCCACACCAATCTATTCCTAATTTTTACCCACATCTCTCCCTAACCCTAAAAATTTCTGGTTTTCCAAATTCTTCTCTGCGGTTCGAAGCCCATTAACGTATAGTTGTTTGATGTTGAATAGATGTATCTGTTGAACTAGATTGTATCTGTAGACTATTGACTGTATAAATGCAAACGTTGGTTGATGGTTGCCTTAAGATAGTGTTCTAGCAAAAAACTGGTGCTATTTTCATCTCAAATGGGCAGAGTAAGCCGGAAAAACACAAGAAAAATGGCAAATCCGGGTATCTCAATTCCCAATCTTGATAATCAGGGGTCAGATCAGATAATGAACAATCCAGAGGAGAGTTCCCTAATAGCTCTACAAACACTTCTGGCAAACATGATAAATGAGAAGTTTGACAACTTACAAAGGACTCTGTATGAGCGTGATAGGGAGAGAGAGGAGGCATCCCAAAAGTTTATACAGGAATATCATAAGCGTGAGGAAGCTACCCAAAAACTGATACAGGATTTGCGTGAACAACTTGAGAATACTCAAAGAGAAAGGGAGGAATGGCGTGAGCAGGCTGAGAACACTCAAAGAGAACTGCAGGAATCCCACGAACGGGAGGAAAGAGAACTGCAGGAATCCCACAAATGGGAGGAAGCTAATCAAAGAGTAATTCAGGAATTGAGAGACCAGGTAGAGAACACACAAAGATCACTAAAGGCATTCATGGAATCCATTAACAAAGAGCTGAAGGAAGTCAGGGAGACCACAAAGGGAATGCTGAATGGAACCCAACAGAAGGAATGGGAGTCCAAAGAAACCATAACCAATCAACTAAGTGATTTGAGAACAAACACTGAACACCAAATTAAGGAAGTAAAGAAATTCATACAAGACCTAAAACAGAGCTTCAACAAAGAACTTGAAACCATCAAAGCTGACCTATTAGAAGGAAAAGAGATAAAAAACAAAGTAGAGAGTCTTGACAGCAGGTTAGACCATGCAGAAGACCGAATCTCAGGGATTGAAGACAGCCTAGATATTATAGAGAAAGAACATACAACCATCCAAGACAAGTCCAAGAAGTATGATAGATCTATCCAACACCTGGAAGACACCATCAGAAGGCCTAATCTAAGGATAATGGGTGTAGAGGAGCACCTAGAAACAGAAGTTAATGGTCTAGGAAATTTGTTTAACAGGATCCTAGCAGAGAACTTCCCAAACATACAAAAAGATAGGCCTATTCAGATATAAGAAGCTTTTAGAACCCCAAATAGACCAGACCAGAATAGGACATCCCACCGTCACATTATAATCCACACAGGATCAACTCAGACCAAGGAAAAGATCCTTAAAGCTGTCAAGGAGAAAAGCTTAATCACCTATAAAGGGAAACCAATTAGAATCACCTCAGATTTCTCAGCAGAGACAATCAAAGCAAGAAGAGCCTGGAATGATGTATGCCATGCCCTAAAAACAAACAACTATCAACCAAGAATACTGTACCCAGCTAAACTCTCCTTCATAACTGAAGGCCAAATAAAAACCTTCCATAGCAAAGAAAAATTGAAACAATACATCTCCACCAAACCAGCCCTACAAAAGATTCTTAAAGATGTCCTACACACACAAAACCAACAAGACCGCAACAAAGGCCAAGAAACTGCACCCAAACTGAGAATCCAAGAACCATAGGAAGAACCCAGTTTTCGCAGCCCCCAAGAAGGTGGATAACATGGCAGGAACTCCCAAAACCTCTCAGTCCTATCTCTTAACGTTAACGGACTGAACTCTCCAATTAAGCGACATAGACTGTCTAGTTGGATTAAAAAACAAGACCCTTCTATCTGCTGCCTGCAGGAGTCACATCTTGCCCATAAAAACAAACACATTTTCAATGTTAAAGGCTGGAACAAAATCTACCAAGCAAACGGACCGCATAAACAGGCGGGAGTTGCAATCCTAATATCAGATAAAATAGACTTCAAATTAAAATTCGTGAGAAGAGATAAAGAAGGTCACTACATACTAATTAAAGGATCTCTCCTTCAGGAGGATATTACAATTCTAAATATCTATTCGCCAAACAATGGAGCACCCAAATTTATCAAACAAACACTACTTTCCCTCAAATCCCATATAGATCCAAAGACATTAATTGTTGGGGATTTTAACACACCACTCTCCCCACTAGATAGATCAACTCGGCAAAAACTCAACAGAGAAACCGCAGATCTAAACAGCTGCATAGATCAACTAGACTTAACAGACATCTACCGAACATTTCACCCAGCAGCATCAGAATACACGTTTTTCTCAGCAGCACATGGAACGTTTTCTAAAATAGACCACATTTTAGGCCACAAAGCAAACTTGTCTAAATTCAGAAACATTGAAGTTATACCTTGCATTCTCTCTGACCACAAGGGAATAAAATTAGAACTCAACACCAAAAGCCACCAAAGAAAGTCCAGTATCACATGGAGGCTGAACAACACACTGCTGAATCATGAGTGGGTCATGGAAGAGATTAGAAAGGAAATTCAAATGTTCATGCTATTCAACAAAAATGAACACACAAATTACCAGCTCCTCTGGGACACAGCAAAGGCAGTACTCAGAGGCAAGTTTATAGCTCTGAGCTCCTACATCAACAAATTGGAGAGATCTGAAACTAACAATTTAATGACACATCTAAATCTCCTTGAAAAAGAGCAGCAAGATAAACCCCAATCCAGTAGACGGAAAGAAATAATCAAAATTAAATCAGAATTAAATGAATTAGAATCCAAAAAAACTATAGAAAGAATCAACAAAACAAAGAGTTGGTTCTTCGAAAAACTTAACAAAATTGACAGACCCTTAGCAAATCTTATCAGAAAAAGAAGAGAACACACCCAAATTAATAAACTCAGAGATGAGAATGGAAACATCACCACAGAAACAACCACGATTCAGAACATTATAAGGGAATAGTTCTCAAAACTTTATGCTAATAAGTTTGAGAACTTGACAGAAATGGACCTTTTCCTAGCAAATATTGACATGCCAAAACTAAACCAAGATGAGTTAAACCAGCTTAACAGGCCCATATCAAGCATTGAAATAGAAACAGCAATAAGAGACCTCCCAGCTAAGAAAAGTCCAGGACCAGATGGTTTTACAGCGGAATTTTACAAGGCCTTCAAAGCAGAGCTCACACCAATACTCCTCCAACTCTTCAATGAAATTGAAAGAGAAAGCTCACTACCGAACACATTCTATGAAGCCATCATAACCCTCATCCCAAAACCAGGCAGGGACTCATCAAAGAACGAGAACTATAGACACATTTCTTTGATGAACATTGATGCAAAACTTCTCACCAAAATTTTGGCCAATCGACTTCAACAATTCATCCAAAAAATCATACACCACGATCAAACAGGATTCATTTCAGGGATGCAAAGCTGGTTCAATATACGCAAATCAATTAATATTATTCATCACATCAACAGGAGCAAGAATAAGAACCACATGGTTATCTCAATAGACGCAGAAAAAGCATTCGACAAGATCCAACACCCCTTTATGATGAAGGTTTTGGAAAAATTAGGAATCCATGGAACATTCCTCAATACAATAAAGGCTGTATATGACAAACCTACAGCCAGCATTATACTCAATGGTGAAAAACTAAAGCCATTTCCTCTTAACTCAGGAACAAGACAAGGATGCCCACTCTCTCCACTTCTCTTCAATCTAGTATTAGAATGCCTAGCTACAGCAAGAAGACAAGATGCAGACATAAAGGGGATCCAAATAGGGAAAGAAGAAATAAAACTCTCCCTCTTTGCAGATGACATGATCTTGTATTTAAAGAATCCCATAGACTCCACTCCCAAATTACTCAAGCTGATTCAAAACTTTGGCAAAGTAGCAGGTTATAAAATTAACCCCCAAAAATCAATGGCTTTTCTGTATGCCAACAATGAGAAAAGTGTGGCTGAAATTAGGAAAGCAACTCCATTTGTAATAGCCCCACAAAAAATAAAATACCTCGGAATTAACTTAACTAAAGAAGTGAAGGACCTCTATGATGAAAACTTTAAAATCTTGAAAAAGGAAATCAACACAGAACTTAAAAAATGGCAAAACCTCCCATGCTCCTGGATTGGAAAGAATAACATCCTGAAAATGGCTATACTTCCCAAGGCTATCTACAAATTCAACGCAATACCTATCAAAATTCCACCCTCATTCTTCAAGGAAATAGAAGAGGCAATCCAAAAATTCATATGGAACAATAAAAGACCCCGAATAGCAAAAACGCTCCTCAACGGAAAGAACACTGCTGGAGGAATATCAATACCAAATTTCAAACTCTACTATAAAGCCATAGTAATCAAAACAGCTTGGTATTGGCATAAGAACAGACCTCAGGACCAATGGAATAGAATTGAAAACCCAGAAATGAACCTACAGACCTATAGCCATCTAATCTTCGATAAGGGAGCTAAAACAATAGAATGGAAGACAGACAGCCTCTTCAGTAAATGGTGCTGGCAAAACTGGTTAACTACATGTAGAAAACTAAAGCTAGATCCTTATATATCACCCTGCACCAGAATCAACTCCAAATGGATCAAAGACCTTGAACTCAAAGCAGACACTCTGAAAACATTACAGGATGGAATAGGAGAAACCCTGGGTCTCCTTGGCTCAGGCCGAAATTTTCTGAATAGAGACCCGGAAACACAACAAATCAAAGAAAGGTTGGACAAATGGGATTGTATAAGGTTGCAGAGCTTCTGCAGGGCAAATGACATAGCTAGCAAGATCAATAGAAAGCCCACGGACTGGGAGAAGATCTTTACTAGCCATACAACGGACAAGGGTCTCATATCTAAAATATACTTGGAACTCAAAAAATTAAACCACCCAACAACAAATCCTCAAAGAAACAACTGCCCAATAAGTAAGTGGGCGAAAGACTTAAAGAGAAGCTTCTCTGAAGAAGAAAGAAGGATGGCCAATAGACACATGAAGAAATGTTCAACATCCCTAGCCATAAAAGAAATGCAAATCAAAACAACATTGAGATATCACCTCACTCCAGTTAGAACAGCAAAAATCAAGAACTCTAACAACAACAGATGCTGGAGGGGATGTGGACAGAAAGGAACCTTACTTCATTGTTGGTGGGAATGTAAACTTGTTCAACCACTTTGGAAAGCAGTATGGAGGTTCCTCAAAAGACTTCACATAGAGCTCCCCTATGACCCAGCAATCCCACTTTTGGGCATTTACCCTAATGTTTACAAACAAGACCACACTAAAGCTACCAGCACAACTATGTTTATTGCAGCATTATTTACCATAGCTAAGATATGGAACCAACCCAGATGCCCCTCAGTAGATGAATGGATCAAGAAAATGTGGTATATATACACAGTGGAATTCTATGCCTCCATCAGAAAGAATGACATTGCCCCATTTGTTAGGAAATGGAAAAACTTGGAAAAAATTATATTAAGTGAAGTAAGCCAGGCCCAAAGAAACGTAGGTCCCATGGTTTCCCTTATTTGTAATATCTAGTATATGTATGAGTCAAGCGGAAAAGGTCAGATAATGTGATGTCAGGAAAATGAACCCTTAGATGTGTATTTTAATGTTTTTTTTCTTTCATGCATGTGTTTCTAACACATTTATAAGATTATCTCTTTGTTGCTTTGTATGTCCCTCCTCCACAGTATAACCCCTGCTTTCACTATATTTGATGTCAGTATAACTTGTGGAGGAGATGGGGAAAAACCAGTTGTTTAAGGATACAGGTGGACCTGTTGCAACAATGAGAAGTACAAGTTGTCATGTCCAAAACGAGCTTTACAAAGTTGGTGCGGGCGGGGGGGGGGGGGGGGGGGGGGAAGGAGAAGGATTGGGATTAGGGGGGGAGGGGGGAGGCTGGGAAGGGATGTAAAGGATAAACAAAGGAGGAGGCTGCAATGCTTGGTAAGAAATGTACGCATTATCCTGCCCATGTAACTGTAACTCCTCTGTACAGTATGTTCACAAATAAAATTAAATTGAATTTTAAAAAAAAAAAAAAAAAAACTAAATCAAGTGTGGTTCTATGAATAGTTTCAAGCAGAATAAGAGTCCTTTTTAATCATAGACTTTAATTTCTTATATGATTAACATTTTACACTTCAAAAAGTTTAAAAGAAAAATTAAGAACTGTACGCCTTAAATTATTAAAAATGAAATTGAGGTTTAAATTAAAAAATATTCTTTTGTTTCCAGATAGTTGTTTTACTTGAAACACTCTTCTTTTTCCTTTTCCCGATATATTTAATACTTTACAGGAACTAAACTCCTTAGGTTTTCTATTATGATGACAAAATTTTTCTGAGCCTATGTCCATTCAGAAAAAAATAATATGATTTGCTGGGTAGGCAGACGTGGGTAACTGGAGCTATAAAGCAAAGATAATGAAGGTGGTATCCTGTGATCCTATGAGGGGGTTGACAGAGAGAGGATTTGTCCTGAGCTTTGGCTCTTTGCAGGTTCTGAAACACTACATTTATTAACCAATTAACTCTTCCCAAGATTCCATGTTCTCTCTGCCATTTTATATAAAGATACCAAGGCACAACATGGTTCAAAAGTAGTCAGATTCTAGACTGCTGTAAGCCACTGGGGTTCAGAAGTGTGTTCTCAAACACGATTGAGTCCTGCTTTTTTTTTATTGCACAGCTCTGAGGAGATGGAATCTGTATTTGTTCTTCAATGCACCTCCTTATGCATTTTCTTGGCCCCAGAGTTAGGACTGAACACTGGCTAAACCAACAATTTTATACCTATTCCTTTTTGTACTTGTCTTTTAACAGATAAGGGATAGTCTTTAACATCAAAAATAGTTCTTATAAAATATGTTCCTGATCTAACATTTCTTTTCTGTTACTGGATTTCTTTCCTTTATGAAACATAAAAATTTGTAATTCATGAGAACTCTTGGAGTATAACTATACTCACAGGAGAAAGTATCTTAAGTAAGGTCCCATTTCTTCTATCCGGCCTTATAGATGGAGTACTAAACTTCTAAATTTGAAAATTAATAGGGCAAGGGGGGGAAAACGAAGAGACAACCTCAGCAAATATTATTGCAAGACAATTCCTCAAGAGTCTCAAGTCATTGCTTTCTTATTGAAATATTTCCTGATATGTTCTAAACTAGAATAATACCCAGGTAATGGCTACCTGGGAATATACAGTGTCTTCTTATTGTACAATACAATAAAGATATCTCTTACTACAATAAAGAATGGATGGATATTATAAAATATTTTAGTCCTTTCAATGCATTGTTTTTCTCTCCAATGATCCAATGTATTGACTTTGTATCTTCAGTAATTAGCATTATGTCCTTGACATCAGATCTGAGGAAACCTTGTCCATGTTGTTTGTACTCTAGCTATTGCTTTTGTTGTAATAACCTGTTCTTTATCATACAGTCTCAATATCTTCTGTCAGCCTCCACAAAACTTGGTGTCTAGCTTGTTAGCTTCTAAGTGGAGTAAACTATTAAATATTTTCCAAGTACTGATGGCTGCAGCAAATTTCTTCACTTCAAGGAATTAATTCCTCCAATTATGGCATTCGAAAGTAAAAGAAATGAGAAACGTTTGGGACTGTATTATAGATCTAACAGTTCTAGATCAATGCATGTGAAGGATTTTGGTTGTGTTGGGGCTATATTTGGAGACAGGAACTGCATTTGAGTATGTGTGCTTTGCTTTCTTTTTACTACAACATAATTCTAGCAGTAATTTGGCTTACATCTTTATAAGCATTACATGGATATTTTCATTGCATTTTAATGGGAAATTGGAAGAAAAGAAAGTATTGTTAGTCTGCTGCCTTATTAAACTAAAAATTCCATGGTTCCCATTAACAAACTCAATTACAGCTTCAGAAGCTCAGACTTTATCTACGTTGTTTTACCACTGTCAGGATGATAGTTCTGTAAAAGAAAAATTGAAGTGTGTAACAAGACAAAACAAGGTTCCCTACACTTTATACTCACCAAGATAAAAAAGGAGAGGAGAGGCAGAAAGATAGAAAGGAAGAAGGAAGAAGGAAAGACAGAATGACAGAACAAAAGAAAGGAAGAGAGAGAGAGAGAAAGAAAGAAAGAAAGAAAGAAAGAAAGAAAGAAAGAAAGAAAGAAAGAAAGAAAGAAAGAAAGAAAGAAAGAAAGAAAGAAAGAAAGAAGAAGAAAGAAAGGAAGGAAGGAAGGAAGGAAGGAAGAAGGAAGGAAGGAATGAGGGAGGGAGGGAGGGAGGGAGAGAGAGAAGGAAAGAAGGAAGGAAGGAAGGAAGGAAGGAAGGAAGGAAGGAAGGAAGGAAGGAAGGAAGGAAGGAAGGAAGGAAGAAAGGAGGGAAGGAAGGAAGGAAGGAAGGAGGAAAAAAGGGAAAACATGAAAAGTACCTTACAAATACATGCATCACCTCTTTCCCAGACTTAAGGGAGAAATAGTCACTTAACAGTATTTACTGGAGAATCATTAGTATATGGAATTAAATCAGTTCCTTGTAGACATATAGTGAGTTACTGTCATCTAAGAGATTATAATATTAAATGATTGAGATAATATATTAGCAATAAAATTGTATGTTGAAATATATTAAATAAGGATTTGAGATCTATCACAACAGAGTTTTGCATCCTGCACTAAGAATGAATTAGATAAATTAGGTTAGACATGTACCTATGAACTTATCAAATTTCACCACATCTTATAATCAACTATTTTGAAGTTTTACCAGTAGAAGACAATAATAAATATTAAAAATAGATAAAAATAAATAAATAGATACATAGATAATATCCAATGAAAAAATCAAGCAGGTTTTTAAAACTGTAGGTACATGGAATCTGAGGATTGATTTAAAAAATTTATTCAACTAAAACATATTTCTTCTGTCTGGATTATCCACTTTATCACTCCTCTGTCTCTACACCCTACTTACTGCCAACTGGACTGCCTTCCACACTTATCTCCCTTTGGGAATTTCAGAGTAAATAAATGTCATGTCCCAAAAATTAGCTTTCTATGTATACATCTATAGCTACCATGCCTGTGTATGTCATTACATGTATCCTGAGATATCATAATCACCACCTTGTTTGGCATAGTAAGGTTGTAATATCTTCCAAGAAAGAGATTATATTGTATACATTATGAAGATAGAGAGCATGCATTTTTCGCAATTACAAATTATTTTTCAGTGAAAAAAAAGCCAACTTTTGTTATATGGATTGATGTTTGACTAATAAAACAACACTCATGAAAAACTTGTAACAGCTGAATAGTTCACAATTTACTTAATGTCAATGTGCCAAAGTTATTTTATTAGTTTTGGCATGCCTAACAGTTCTATAAGATATTCTCAATAAAGAAAAGTGCATGAAAAAAATATAAGAACTCTTTTTTCTAATAATCTAAAATTATTCCTTCCAGGTGTCTGTGTCTTGAATCTATCATTCTAGCTACTCAAGAGACTGAGATTTGAGAATCAAGTTTGAAGTCAATCCATGCAGACAAATCTGAGAAACTCTTTAATCAGAAAAAAGTCAGAAGGAACCACAACTCAAGTGGTCAAACATAATCCATGAGTAAAAAAGCTGAGTGAAGGAGAGAATCCCTGAGTTCAAGTCCAGGACTGACACAAAAATATCTTTTTAAATTATTCCCAAATGAAAAATTTGTTTAAAAATATCAAAATTACAATTGCATGTTGTTTGTTATTAGTACATTGGCAGGTGACACCTATAAGATTCTGTAATAAGACTAAATCTGGACCTGATTTGTTTTACATTGGCATGGTATGTGTTACTTCTTGTCTTCACCTCTCTGCCTGAAGATCACCATTTCCAATTAAAGCTGGCTGGTTGGTTCTAGGAACACAGGGATGTTTATGGATTATCACACACAATCCTCTTTGCAATCCTATTCAGATAGGTGTTTGATCTTTGAGAAATCTCACTCTTGCCTTTACCACTCAATTGACAGCTTCCGCAAAAAGGACTTTCCCAGAAGGCGTCTACCTACTAACCACACAGAAGAGAATGCTCCTCTTGCTCACCTCCTGTTATCCTTCCTCACCACATCTTAATGACTAGCCTATCAGCTAGGACCTTGATCTTGCTTCTCTGTAGAACCCCTGGATAGAGCTGACCTTTTATTCTAACCAGTCACCTGATTGAGTTGGGGACATTTCCACATTTCTTTCATACAACCATTACAGGCTCTCAGCCTCCAGCATATCTGGGTATCACCATGTTTTCTGCTTTGCAAGCTTGGCTGGGGCACATTGGTAAGAGTTAACTTACAGTCCTAAGGTTAATAGGAAAGTCATAAGAAATGCTAAATTTAGACTTGACTGTGTTCTGGCCTTCAGAATGGACTCTGTCTTATTGGTCATCCTAGCTGACAAAATTAATGACCAATGCCAATCGTGTAATGCAGTGTCCACCTGGTTGTCCATTTTTTTCAGAGGGCAAAAGGGTTCATGATCCATTTTAGGAATTCTATTCAAAATAAAATCTGTCCAGAAGATATCGGTTACAGTTACTCTAAACATTTAAAAGAATTCCTATGAACCACTGTCTTCTATCTCTGAAATAAAGATCAATAGATGTAATTTGGGATATATACTTGAAATAGCTCTGAGGTGAGCATGGGTTATATCCTGCTTTCATACAGGATAGAACTTCTCCTATGACATTACTATCAAAGTTTCTGTCGAAAACAGAACTGTTTATAAGTTCCCTGTCTTATAGACTCATATGTGTTATCTGGTTATGATAATGTCTAGAAGAATTTTCAGAGCTGATGGTGTTGACACATATGGTTAATTAAGTGGATGCAAGCCGTGGGTCTCAAAAGTACTTTCCTGTATTAAAGTCCTCTTTATATATATATATATATATATATATATGTGTGTGTGTGTGTGTTAGTATTTTAACATTTCTTTGTATCCATCATGCTGGTCTTCATTCCTGAATTTCAATCATACTAGTATATCTGACTAAAGAATTCCCATTTGGAAAAAAATCAGGGTTAGCATTAACTATAATTTGTTTTTATTCATTCTCTTCCTTCCTTCTTTCTTTCCTTCCTTTCCTCCTTCCTTCCTACCCTCCTTCCTTCCTTCCATCCTTCCTTTCCTTCTTTCTTCCTCTTTTGGATGGCACATGACTCTTAGATCCTCATGCTTGATAGGCATGTGTTATATTACTGATCTTTAATACTACTCCATCCCTTTCACCCATTTTCTAATTGTTCTCTCTTCTTTAGTATTCATTTCATGGAAGCAGAAATTAAGAAGCAGTCTTATTCCATTTTTAAAATTTTATTGTCAAGGTAGTATACAGAAGGGTTACAGTTACATAAGTAAGGCAATAAGTACATTTCTTGTCAAACTTGTTACCCCTTCATTCATTTTTCTCCTACTTTTCCTCTCCCCCACCCTCCCCATCCCCAAGATGTACAGATCATTTCCAACATACTATCTTGTGTATATCACTGTTGCATTGGTTCTTTGTTTCACCATTCTGCTGCTCCCCTTCCCTTTCCTAATTCAAGTAAACCTATATACAATACCAGGGTACCAGAATCAGTGACAACAGGGTTTATACCATAGGAGGAAGAACATACCAAAGAAACAAAAAATCACCTAGTACATTGAAAACAACAACAACAAAGAAAAACCTCTTGTCTCCATGTCTTGGAGTTCATTTTGCTTGGCATCATCTTATATGGTCATATGTACATTAACTACTTAGTTATTCTGTTCACCTGCTAAAATTATCCTAGATATATATGAATTATTGCAAATAATGGAAACCATGGGACCTATGTTTACTTGTGCCTGAGTTACTTCACTTAATATGTTTTTTTCCCCAAGACTTTCCATTTCCTTAAGAATGAGGTAGTGTCATTCTTTCTGATGGAAGCATATAATTCATATAATTCATATATATATATATATATATATATATATATCAAGATCAATAGAAAGATCAAGGATTGAGAGAGAAAATCTTCACTAGCCATACAACAGTCAAGGGCCTCATATCAAAAATATACTTAGAACAATAAAATTTAAACCCTCCAAAAAACAAATGTCAAAGAAACAACTGCCCCCATTAACAAGTGAGCTAAAGACTTTAAAAGAGACTTCTCTGAAGAGGAAATAAGAAAGATCCATCTTTTCCACATTTTATTGTAAACTTTCTCATACCAAATACACGATCAGTTTTTACTAAACTAAATGCAAATATTTTCTACAATCTTGAACAAAATCTCTTGGTTTATTTACAGAAAATATATTTAATATCACAAAGAAATTTATGGAAAATAAATTTTCCTTCTAAATTAAAAATAAAAGAACCTAAACTAAAATTAAATTAGCATTCTCTGTCAAAATCTAATTTTCTCCTATGTTTGTGCTCATGATTTATTGATACCAACAGGTTTGCTGTTTTCATTTTCCATCAGTTAGCATTATTGTGCATTAAAAATTCTCCAAAATGTTGAGCTGTTTAACCAAAAGCAGAATCCAGGCTGTATATTAGGGATTTTTTTTGTTAGTTTTGTTTTTTGGTCGGTCATGGGGCTTGAACTCTGGGCTTGGGCACTATCCCTGCGCTCTTCAGCTCAAGGCGAGCGCTCTATCGCTTGAGCCACAGCACCACTTCCAGGCTGTATATTAGAACTCTCTGATTTAAAAAAAAGTTTTATTTTAAAACCAGTTTTTAGAGTTTCCATCAAATACCTAAGTTAAAATTTCCAAGAAGAAGCTGTAATAAGCTGTGTTTTTTTCAGAGTTCCCAGAGAATTTTGATTTATCAATTGACTTTTGTAAACTATTATATTTGTTACTTTAAAAAGGTGCATTCATGAATGAATTTCTTATAATTTCTAGAAATTTAAAATCAACATGGATTAAAAACCTGTAACATTTAATTTTCTAATAATTAAGATTTCTTTTCTACATTAATTACAAAGATGTACCCCATTTTTCTAGGAGCCTGGCCTTCTAATCTGGAATAAGCTATAGTTTTCTTTTCTACAGCCTTTTTTCCTAGCTCTATTCTACTTAAATCTTCCAAACCTCCATTTTTTTCAATATTTCACTACTATTGCCTTAACTCAAGAAATCATGGTGATCTTGCTTTTAGTCTTAGTTGATTTCCCATTTCAGATGGGAAAATCAATATACCTGGACTAGCTAAAAAAAAAAAAATCCCGAGCAATGTCGGCTTGACACTTCTCAGTAGCTGTATGTTCCAATATTCTTAATCACCCCTATTTGTGCAACCCAAGTTTGTGTTCTTATCACTTTCATTTGTGTTTGTCTAGATTTTTAATGTGGATTCAGAAACATTATTGGGAATTGTGGTAAAATCCATAATTTAGTAAGTATTTAAATTGAGAGAAGTAAAATTTTTCACAAGGCAAAGGAGAAATAAGAGGCTTGAGCAATTCCATGTGAAGTTATAGAATCACTTTATCTTAACTCATCCTGTATTGAAACAAGCAGAGGGTGGTAATATTTTCTGGTATAATATTTACATAATAGTATTGGCTATATGTAATCACAGAGAGAATAAAACAGGTGAAATACGACAAGTGAATTTCTGAAATCTTTAGAGACTCATTTGCTACCACATAAGTTTCTTCTACGAGATGACAATTTTAGTTTCATTTCTAAAGAGACTAATAATATTTACATACGCCATAGAAAATAGCCTTTTTAAAATTCTGACTCCTTCATATTTCTAAATATAATTATTTCTTCATTGTGTCAGAGATCTACTTTCAGTGTATCGTGATTGAGAATATATCAAATATTCAATTTAAAATCACTATTCTGAACAGAATTCCATAAATCAAGTGAATATTTAAAATAGAGAAATAAAATTTTTTTGGTGTCATCTTTTAAGCTTTTATTTTTTTTTATGAAGAATACAGGGAAAAAGTCAAGTTGTCACTGGTAAAATACGTTTTGGCTTGCATTTCAAATATTCTGCAAGATTCCTTTATTTTTCCTTTCCTTTCTTTTCCTTACCTCCTTTCCTTTCCTTTTGATCATTTCCCATTTTGTCCTCCTTCTGCTATGGATATAGCAAGATATCCAACCATCTCAGTTTCAGTTTGCCCAGGGCAGATATAGGAATATAATACTGCTTTTACTCTGTATGAGATTTCTTGTATTGACCATTGCTTGAAAAAAAAAAGATTTGGCTCATTTCATCTCCTTAGACTTTTCTTTTCTTTCTTCTTCAGAAACTCATTTTATATAGAACTTCCAAAAACTTGTGTGTTAGTTCCTAAATCACTTGTTCTCAATTGTCCTTTCCAAGTAGGCCTCATCACATGGATGTAAGATTCTATTTTGTATTTCTCATTCTGCAATCTAGACATCCTGCAACCCAGACATAAATCAGGAGTTCAAGAATTAGAGTGTGTTGACAAGTTCGTCAAGAAATGTACTCACTACTTTATGCATGGAACTGTGACCCCTTCTGTACATCACCTTGACAATATAATTAATCTCCATTATATATTTTGCAAAAACATTCATTAGAACTACATTTTGTTGTCAATATGTAAATCCATAATAAAGTATAAATGTAGAAAAAATAATTAGAGTGTGTTGGAATAAAGTAGTCTATCTATGGAGGGAAAGGCTCCATACTTCCCAGCATTCCTTTAGTAGTAATGGTAACTGAACTAGTAACAAACACAAAGCAGATTCTGGCACTTTACAAATGGATCTCTTGCACTCTCCTGGCTTCCCCTATGATACCGTTCTTCCCCTATGATACCTTTATCCCAGTTAAAGAATGGACAAACAAGCCAAAAGCAATTCCAGCTACTTAACCAAGGTCAGAATGCTCATAACAGAGGCACATGAGAAAGGACTAGAGTTGGGACTGTATTTAAAGGACTTTACTACAAACCAAGGAGGATCCACGTACTTTACAAATAAAATTCACTGCACTTTTAGAAAGTCAGACTCTCCCTCTATAGTCTGGATATACCTCGTAAATAAACATAATAAGTGAAAACTCATAGTATATTAGACATATAAGTATCAGGTTATTTAACATCAGATTAAGTTTGGTCACCACATGTGTTTTGGAAAAGAAAAAAATATGCTTTCAGATACATATACACATATAGTTACATTCATTTATTTGTATTTGAGAAAAATTATTATCCTTAAGCATATATACGATTTCCAAACATTGTTCAATGTTTCATTTTCTGCTGGTTTACCCTGCCTAACAACAAGATTCCAAAAGACCTTTGATTTCCCAGAAGCTTGTTTTTCATTTTTCTCTGTGAGTGAATTTTCACAAGAAGAAGAAGGAGGAAGAGGAGGAGGAGGAAGAGGAGGACTTTCCTTGAAATTAGAATATATTGCAAAATATTATAGTGATTTCATTGTTAAATACTTAATAAAGTTTTCCTGTAAGTACTAAATGAAATAGAAAATAGCATTTTCGATTTTGGCTAGACATACCCAAAATTTAGGGAATTTGAATATTCTCTATATCAGTAATTATTTAGATTGACAACAGCAATATATTCACTGTGCCAAGCAATAAAATTTGTATCATACCATTGATAGTTTCTTTGTTTAGTGACTTTGTATTACTAAAGCATATGTATTTATTAACATTGACTCTGTCTTAAGAATGTTTTGAGAGGTTCATTACCATCCCTGGGAAGACTTAAAGCCCCCTGGAGTCACAGTGAGTCAGTCTGATAAACCCATGTGGACTATTACTCAGTTTAGCATATGTGGATGGTTTGCTCATAGAAAACCCTACATGCACATTTTGTTTAAATTGTTCTCATTTTTGTTCTACCTCCACTGCTACAGGATTTGTCATTTCATCAATCATATTTATTAAGATTTCCTACCCTTAAAATATTCTCCAGTTGATCTCAAATTGCTTTAATTTCCATCTTGACTTTTTGCACCATTTCAGAGAAAAATTAATACATCTTGATTAAGTAGTCATTAAAATAAAATGAGAATACAATCCTTGAGAGAACGAGGCAGGATTACTTATTAAAGCCTAGTTATTTCCCTTGTTTATTCCATTTTATCTTTGTGCCTAAGTCCAGAGAGAGTGGCCCTTCTTTTGTTTTGGGTAGAAATTATATTGTAGATAAAAGATGTGAAAGTGGGAGTTTATCATATCATTTACCAATTCTTATTTTGCTTTATGAATGTTTATCTATTTAGTTTGTTTTTCAGCATATTGAAGATTTAAAATATTTTATATGAGGTTCTACTTACACAATTTATTTCATGTGCATTTTTTAAATAGCATAAATACACTTTTTGACATTTATACTGACTATATTTTTCTTTGTTGATACAGTTGTATATATAATAGGTTTGAACTTGCTTTTCACATTTGGGTGAAATATGAACAATACATTCAGTCATCCAGTTGGTTTAAAATGTCCAGATGTTTGGCCTCTTGCAGACAAGCAGCCTAATTAAATTTCTCTTTTTCACTGGGTGTTCATCATTATATTGACAGCATGGAGTAAAAGCTGTGCTTGTAGTATCAGGAGATTTGAAAATGCTTGTTACTCATTTGCAAACTGCATGACTCTGAATCTATGAAGTTTATCTGGAGGTAACTAGTGGATTATAGAGAGCAGATTGGTTAGTGAATATAACAGCCAATACCAGCTAAGTTCTCAAAGAAGTTTTGTTTTGTTTTGGTTTGGTTTTTGTTTGTTTGCTTTTATCTCCTGGTTTCAGGTGCTGTTTCAATAAAACAGATAGAAAATCTAGTGTACAGATTCTTGGGGAAGTTGAAACTGACATACTTAGTATGAAGAATCTAGTAAATTTCCAGAAAATGCTCATTGAATATGCAGTGGATTCATGGTTTTATCAGCTATCAAGTTAGTATAATAATTACTACTTGGTGCTCTCACAAATTCTGCTTAACATTTGTTTACTTTTCTTTCCTTATTATTTTTCAGAGTTTGTATGAAAAAAATCACATAATGTGAGGGAGTTTTTGTGCTTTGCAAAATATCTAAGAAGATGTAAGAAAACGAAACGAAAAAAAAATCACTTTTTCCTGTTTTTATTCTTTGCTTTCTTCATTACTGAAATATGAAACAGTTTTTAACTAGACAATTGAATCTTAAGTATCATTTGAAGAATACTAGATACATTCTTTAAGCAAAATATTTTGCATGACACTTTTTGTAAAGTTATGAATTGCTTAGTTATTATATGGTTTCCAATTATAAAATGCAAATAACATTAGAGCAGCAAAGCCTTAGACTCTCATGTTGTAAGGTTAGTACTTAACAGTGGATTAGTTTAGAGGCACATTGGGATATTGACCTGGACACAATTTAGGATGGGCAGAGAATAGGTTATTAATGGTGAAGCAGGAGGATCCCAAGGATAAAGTTAATTATCTTGAACTATGGAGCAATAACATCTTTTCTTGCAGTATCCATTCCTTTAGTCTTGACTTGGAAATTTGCTTGGTAATTATTTAGAAGCAGTTTGAGGAAAATTTAGTTTTTAATCAATTTTCAGAGTGATTTCATTAGGAAAGAATTGTAGTAGGGATTTTTTTGTCTTGGCTAAAATTACCCAAATTCTATTTTTCAAATCAGTGTAGCCTACGTTTCTGCTTCTCTGTTTAGATAAATGTCATTTTCTGAGCCTGGAAATGTCATCCATTTAATAACAAGCTTGTGATTTCAAGATGATATACTTCTGCTCTAATTCATAGGTAGAGGACATGAAATTTCCATTTTTTATCATCAAGTATATGAATTAAATACTATTTTATTTTCTTTTTCCTTCATGGGGCTTTAACTCTGGGCCTGGGCACTGGCTCTGAGCTCTTTTGGTCAAGGCTAGGACTCTACCACAGCCCACTTCTGTATTTATTTATGTTTTTTGGTGGTTAATTGGAAGTAAGAGTCTCACAGACTTTTCTGGCCAGGCTAACTTTGAACTGAGATCCTCAGATCTCAGCCTCCTGATTAGCTAGGATTACAGGCATGAGCCACCAACTCCAGGCATTAAATACATTAAATGACTATTCTAACAACTGCTGCCTTTATTTTTGTCACGATTGTCTAAGAACTCTTAGATTGGCAGCCTGGAGTCTGTGTCAAGTGTAACACATTATGATATACTGTGTTCTGGTTTTGATATCAAGAGATTCATTTTTTAAGTATTTAACAGTCATTCTCTCCATTCTAAGCCCCCTACCCCCCCCCAAGGTATTTCGTTTTTCTGCATCTCAATTTGCATAGCAATCTAAGTTTGTCTCCAGGAATTTGATAGGCAAAAATATTAAAACCATAAATCACTGTGTAAAAGAGAAATGCCATTATTTTTTTAATTAATGTTTAGGTGTTACCAATCTGTAAATACTTTCCCATGCTCTTCTCCTTGTGAATCATTATTGGATTATCAAAGCTGCTCCCTTGTCCATCAGCTTTGGCTTCCTTTCCACTGCCCAAATAGTTGGAGTTAACATGTCAGGGAATTTTTTGTAATTCACTCTACTTCTCTGATTCAGATGCAAAATATTTATGGAAGATTTTGAGCTCAAGTCATACTAGCAAGAAAGTGATGGACAGGAATTTTTTTTCAGAACTTTTTCCATGTGCAGTTCCTAGTAAGCCTATTAAGCTTTGCCCAAGTCTCAGGACTGAGGTCTTTAGCCACTACTCAGTCAAGAGAGTGACTAGAATTGATTCATCAGTCTGGACAGGAAACTGGGTCAGCAAACGAAGATTTGAGCTTCGAGAAAATCTAAGGTGACAGTCATTGACTCAGATGGCAGCAGCAGCTTCTATATTGTCTCTAGAGGATCCTGGGGTCCTGAGGCTTATGCCTTCTCCTATCTCAAAGAAGGTTGCTGATATGATCACAGTGACTTTCTACTGTATTTGATACATACATCTCATTGTATTGTCCCTACATGATGGCCATTTGAGGCTGTTTCAGACAGCCTGACACTAATACTGGCATTTTATTTTTTATTTTGATTGCTAACATTTTGCTGCATTAAAATAATGAAGCAAAAGTGAAGATACAAATACCTTTACTTGGATATTTTGGAAGCATGTTATACTCTATCTCTAAATCTTGCATTCTTCTTAAGTGACAAAATCATCTTGAAGCCTATAGACTTTTAGATCCCACTAAAAGAAGTCTCCCTGTTATTTGACATTAATAAAAATTTTGTTTTTAAAGTAATTGAACTTCATTTAAAAATAAATGCAACTCTCTACTAGCTAACCTTAAAATTTTCTCCTAAGACAAATTATTTCCTTCACATATAGGGTGTCTTCCCATCTTTCAGTGATTCCCATAACCTGGTTGATGGGATGGTGGTTTTATCTCTGATAGAAAATTGAAAGTGACACTCAATGACTTAGATATTTGTAGCCTGTGATATCAGTATCTTTGATCTCTAGGGAAGCACCTGGGGCTGCTCATAATGTGTTGTCCTTGTTGTTTACATATTTGTGAGACCTCTTAAATTGTGAAGAGGAATTGATTTTCTCCTATAACATTTAAAAGTCCAGATGTATCTTTTTATGGCTAGGGAGGTTGAGCATTTCTTCATGTGTCTATTGGCCATCCTTCTTTCCTCTTAAGTTTCTCTTTAAGTCTTTAGCCCATTTATTTATTGAGCAGTTGTTTCTTTGAGGATTTGTTGTTGGGGGATTTAATTTTTTGTGTTCCAGGTATGTTTTAGATATGAGACCCTTGTCCGTTGTATGGCTAGTGAAGATCTTCTCCCAATCCGTGGGCTTTCTATTGATCTTTCTAGCTATGCCGTTTGCCATTCAGAAGCTCTGCAACTTCATGAAATCCCATTTGTCAAAACGACATTGAGATACCACCTTACTCCAATTAGAATGGCTAAAATCAAAAACTCTAAAAACAACAGATGCTGTAGGGGATGTGGACAGAAGGGAACCTTACTGCATTGTTGATGGGAGTGTAAACTTGTTCACCCAATTTGGAAAGTAGTATGGAGGTTCCTCAAAAGACTCTACATAGAGCTCCCCTATGACCCAGCAATCCCACTTTTGATCATTTACCCAAATGTTTACAAACAAGACCACACTAAAGCTACCAGCACGACTATGTTTATTGCAGCATTATTTACTATAGCTAAGATACGGAACCAACCCAGATGCTCTTCAGTAGATGATTGGATCAAGAAAATGTGGTATATATACACAATGGAATTCTATGCCTCCCTCAGAAATAATGACATTGCCCCATTTGTTAGGAAATGAAAAAGCTTGGAAAAAATTATATTAAGTGAAGTAAGCCAGGCCCAAAGAAACATAGGTCCCATAGTTTCCCTTATTTGCAATATCTAGTATATGTATGAGTCAAGCAGAAAAGGTCAGATAAGGTGATGTTAGGGAAATGAACCCTAAGATATGTATTCAAATGTTCTTTTTCTGTCATGCGATTGTTTCTAACACATTAAATTATTTATTTGTTGCTTTGTATGTCCCTCCCCCACAGTATAACCCTTACCTTCACTGTATTTGATGTCGGTATACTTTGTGGAGAGGAAGGGGAAAAACAAATCGTTTAAATAGGGATACAGGTGGACCCATTGCAACAATGAGATGTACAAGTGGTTATGCCGAAAATTGAACTTTACAACTTTGGTGCGGGAGGGAGGGGGTAACGGGGAGGATTGGGTAGGGGGGCGGGGGGAGGATGGGAAGGGATGGGAAGGAGAAACAAAGGAGAAGGCTACAATGCTTGGTAAGAAATGTTCTCATTATCTTGCCCATGTAATTGTAACCTCTCTGTACAGTATTTTCACAATAAAAAAATAAAAATTATAAAAAATAAAAATAAAAAATAAAAGTCCAGATATAGCAGTCTCCCACTATCGTTGGGGAATTGGTTCATAAGTACCAGGATCCCCTATGCCTCCCATATTTGAAGTTGCCTAAGTCCCCTTGTAGAATAAACTGTTGTATTTCTGTAGAACTTGCAGAATCTTGTGACACACTTCAAATCATGCCTAGATGACTTACAACTCTTACTGCAAGGTAAAGGCTATGTTTGCTAGACTATAGTCATATGGATTATGTAATAATATCCAAAAATTTCTGCACAGCTTCAGTGCCATCAGTCTTGGTCAGCTCCTAAAGGATAAAAGGTAATAAGAAGGTAACAAAAGCATAGTCAACGTGTGCAAATTTCTGCTGGGTTTTTCTGAGAAATGACTGTCTGTCAGCATATGTGAGGCACGGTTCTTTGTGTGTAATAGGTATCCATGAGCCACAAGGCCATTTTCCTAGTGTGCTGTTTCCTGGTTTGTCTTTTTAGAAATAGCTATATTTTAACTCCCAAGGCTCCATTTTAATTAAAGCCAAACTTCCTCTTCCCCTGGTACTTCTCTGCCTTCATCTTGTATTCACCATTTCATGGAAGGCATTTAATATTATTCTGGGCTTTGCTTACCCAGTTTGAGTTCTTTTTGAATGATTTCAGAAGCAAAGTTCATAACTGGTCATTTTTAAACCTTTCACATTGAGCCAAGAGAATTCCTAAAGTGTCAAAAACTGTTGAAAATAGGTAGTCTATAGTTAGACACATATCCAAAGTTGTTTGATGTAACATATAGAAAATTTAATACCATTCTAACAAAACTCTCCCATGCTCCTAGGTACTTTGTTGTCACTCCCTTTGTGAAGTCAGGTAATGGATACAACATAATATGTTGTAATACTGAAAGTGTATTTACTAAATTTAAAAAGAAATCCAAGGTTTTTATTTTATAAGATTCTAGTGATCAGCAGCACACAATAAACGAGGAAAGCTATACTAAGGGGAAATTTAGAAATAACATTCACAGCTTTTTAAAATTTAATTTTATTGTCAAGGTTATGTATAGAAGGGTTACAGTTACAGGCATAATGTAATAAGTACATTTCTTGTCAAAAAAAGCTTCTTAAATGCCATTGATCAGATTCAAACATGTGGCTTACATCTGTTTGAAAGAAACACCAGAATTGTACTGTATCCATAGGGCAAGCTGAAACCCACAGGCTTCTCTTACTAGAAGGACGAAAGGGAAATAGTGTGAAACAGAACTTACTTATTTATTTATATAATTATGTATGCCTTTTCCCATGTCAGTAAGTAATGTCACTAACATTGTCACATAACAGGTAAGACAACAATCCTACCCTTTTCAGTAGCAAGGCCAGCTTATCCCATGGCAGTGTGGCTTCAGAGGCTGGAGTTTCATTCAATGTTGACTACACCGAAAGTTTTCATATAAATAGGAAACATTTTCCCTCAGTTTATCTTTTGTCCTTACAAATGTTTGTTACTTCACATTGGTGACTGAATATTTTTCCAAGAATTTGTGGAAACTAACTGTTCATATTTCTTCTTTTGGAAGTTTGCTTTTTTTAAAAAGATACATAAGCCACCTTCATTTGTTCAAAGACAATATTACTCCAAAAAATTATACTTGGTTACACAAATATGACTAGTCATGTGCTTCATTATAGAATCTAGTACATATTGAGATTTTTAAATATTCAACTTGTATTTCCAACAAGATTTAGGTTGTATAAAAATATGATGAAGCTGGGAAAGTGGCTCAGTGGTAGAGTGCTTGCCTTGCATGCATGAGGCCCTGGGTTTGATTCCTCAGCACCACATAAGCAGAAAAAGCCAGAAGTGGGTGCTGTGGCTCCAATGGTAGAGTGCTAACCTTGAGTTAAAGAGCTGAGGAACACTGCCCAGGCCCAGAGTTCAAGTCCCACAACTGACAAAAAATAAAATAAAATAAAATATGATAAATAGCTAAGATGCCTCTGCTTTCAACCAACAATGTCCTAGGTAACTAGTTCAAAATGGAAGGCCATTTACAATCCTTTTACATGATCTTAAAGCTATTTATATATTTGTTATAAATATATTGTAAATGTGAAATGAGATAAATATATATACACAGATATATATATCAACATCTGCCTATCAGTGTATAGTATATCTCTATACATATTATATAGAAGATTAATAATGGAATAGATTTTTTTTGTTTGGCAAGTTACTCTAGAGAGAAAAGAAATATTTTAAAATTAAATAGCCTTTTTCCTTCCAACTCTCTATTTTTAAATTGCATTGGTACAAGTCAAAGTTTACTAAATATATGATAAACATAATTGGGTTAAAGTTTTTTCCAGATACTTTGTTTCTTGTTGAACATTTATATTTTCTTAATTTTCAAGTCTAAAAACAGCAAAATCCTCTGACAAAGATGTCAGTTTCCATATCCTCATTCCTAATACTGAACTATTAAATGACTAAGGAAACAGAATGTGACCAAAATCTACAGCCACATTATTACCTACATGGGCTTGATGTTAGATCACTAATGTTGGCTGTTTCAGTACAATTGCAGAGGTGTTGAATTAATCAAAACTGATTTCTGTGACATTAAACTATAGGTGATGGTTGCATGTTCAAGATAAATATTTGAACATGAAGTCTGAAGCAGTTCCTAAATATAACTTATCATAAAGGTCAGCTTCTTGAATAAATTATGAGCAACATTCCTGAAAACTCGATATATGGTTTTCAGTGATGCTAGATAGCATACCTTTTCTATGCTTACTAGCTTCTCTGCTCTGATGTGGTACAGAAGGTAGCAACGTTTGACAAGAAATGTATTTGGTACCTTACATATTTAACGTAACCCCTCTGTACATTGCCTTGACAATAAAATTAATTTTTTTCTAGTTTCTACTGGTTATTTTCCCTCATGGATTGCTGAGGAACAAATACACTTTTCAAATTACATTATTCTAATTATGAAACCATTTGTAGGCATTTGGATATTTATTTTTAATAATTATATACCTCAATTAGTATGCACTTTGTATATACAGGATAAAATTATGGAGCCTTCACTTTTTTTTTTTTTTTGGTCAGTCATGGGGCCTGAACTCTGGGCCTGGGTGCTGTCCCTCAGCTCTTCAGCTCAAGGCTAGCACTCTACCACTTGAACCACAGCACCACTTCCACCTTTATTGCTTATGTAGTGCTGAGGAATGGCACCCAGGGCCTCATGCATGCAAGACAAGAACTGAGCCACCTTCCCAGCCTGCTGCTTTCACTAATGTTGAATAATTTCAACTATATTTTTGAATGTTGTAAATAAGTTTCTTATGAGATAAGTATGTAAAATGAATAATAATTAGTTATTCAACTTATTTAAGTATTTCCACAGGAGATCAACAATGAGATATGTTACTATTGACAGGTTTCTTTAGAGAATGATTCAAGATTTAGTGATATTATATGTGATGTACCATCAACAAAATGATTGGAGAGAGAAGAATTTCATTGTAATATTCAATATCCTTATTAAACTATTTTACAAGTGAAATAACTTACAAGTTTTCACCAGTAAAAGCGTTTTACCATTTCTAATGAAAATATTTTCAACTTTAATAAAATTTCACTGTTAGTGTTTTCAAATATTGAGCCAGGTGTTTCCAAATATTTTGTAAAAATGTTTACTTCGTAAACAATATTGAATGTACCCAAATATAATTTGCTAATCTTGAAAGCTTTGTTGATAAAATAATCACTTATATTCACACATATCGAATGTGTGATTCTGGACAGAATTCACAGGTTCTTATTCTGTGTAATTCAATTACAAAACCAAAATCAACTGCTTGGAAACATGTTTGATGTGTGAATTTCTCCCTTGGCCAAACATTGAAATTAAGGGTTTGAATCAACAACTCTAATTTCGAATAAGAAACTAGTCATGCCTATTGAGTGATGATTGACTGTTATTCAGAATGTCCAGATCAGCATCTCAGCAGCAAAAAGGAAGAGAAAGCCATGTGCCTTTAGAGCACACCTGCTTTGTGTGGGTCTTGAAGTGTGAACATGAAAGCTAAAGCAGGCTTTGGAAATGGTTGGTTCCATGTGCCACTTCAGTTGCTAAGCTTACTGTCTGTGCTGTGCACTTTCTCATTTCTAATTTGAACAAATGGAAATTAGTAGTGTGATAATCCCTTGAAGATAGGCTATCACTTTCTAGGTTTTTGTATTTATTTTATAGAAAAAACTTCATTTTCTTTTTATTAATCACTGCTGTACTATTTATGCTACAGATTTTTTAATACAAAGTAAAAAATATTTGGAGCTTTATATGAACCCTTCTTATCATGTTTTATGCACACAGTGTGAGATTGTTGACTATAACCATATTACTGAACAGCAGATCTGTAGAACATATTCATCTTGCTTCACTGAAATTAGTACAAATCACTAGTAACCGCCTATTTCCTCTCCCACCAGCCCTGACAATCACAATTCTCCTTTTAAATCCTACAAGTTTGAATAATTTTGTACCTCATTTAAGAAGAATAAAAAAAAACTGTCATTCAATAGTTGGCTTATTATCAAAATGTCTACAAGTTCTTTAGAGCTGAATAGAATTGTACTATATGTGATCTACTCTTCTGAAAGTAGAAAGCTAGTTGTTTCTTTTTTGTTTTTGTTTTAGTTTTTATTTGTTTGTTGTTGTTGTTGTTGTTTTTGCCTCCTTCTTTGTTTCCCCTTCCTATCCCTTCCCACCTCCCACCCCCTTCCCACATATGGCTATTGTGACTAGTATTAAGCCAAGTGAATGGAAAATAGAGCAATATAGAAAAAACCAAAAACAGTAAAATCAAAATATTGAAATCATAAATACCATAATAATAAAAAGAAAAATGAAGCCCTCACACCCCTTATTTCAAGATATATTACAATACAATAGTAGTTAAAATAGTATGATATATGCATGAAGACAGATACAGAACAAAGGAACAGAAGAGAGAGCTCAGAAATAAATCTATACATTTACAGTCAACTTATGTGAATAGAGTGTAAAGAGCTGGGTGCCAGTGGCTCACATCTGTAATCCTAGCTACTCTGGAAGCTGAGATCTGAGTACTGTGGTTCAAAGCCATTCTGGGAAAGAAAATCCATGAGACTCTCATCTCCAACAAACTAATAACAAAACACTGGAAGTGGCACTGTGGCTTAAGTGTTAGAGTGCTAGTCTTAGACAGAATTTCAGACACAATTCCAGGCCCTGAATTCACACCCCAGGATCGGCACATACACTAAAAAAGCATGAAGAATTCACAAAACTGAGCAATGTTTTTTCTACAGGTGTTGTTAAGAAAACATCTTCTCAAGCACATGATTAAATTGAAACATATCTTGTACCTTGCTTAAAAATCAAAGTGCATTAAACATAATAAATCAAGCTCTAAAACTAGAATATATATAGAAAAAGCTTACTACCAATGTTCTTGACAAAAATCTCAAGTAACAAATAGAAAAATAAATAAGTAGAAATACATTAAGCTAAATGGCTTTAGCACATGAAGCAAACAATTGAGAGGGAAAAGACCACTAAAAGAAGATATGTTTGTAAACTATATATCTGCAAAGGGTTCAATAAACAGCGTATATAAAATATTGAATAAAGTCAACAGCAAAAAAATCCAAGAACAACAAAATCCTTAATAAACCAATTTTAAAAGGACAAATGATTTACAAAGACATTTCTTTTATTTCTTAACTTACTTTATTGTTATTATAAAGGTGGTGGAGGGGGATTGTAATTATATGAGAAAGGTAATAAGTACATTTTCTTTTGTACAGTGACTTCCCTTCCCTCATTCTCTCCCAGTCACTCTCTCACATCTCAACCCAGAAGTTGTATAGTTAGTTCACTTACATCAGTTTCCAGGGCTCTCCACTGCTGAACTTTTTCACTCTTTTTCTCTTGAGATCTGTACCCTTCTCCCATGCTGAAGATATACACCAGAATAGTATATATCATACATAAAGAAGACAGAATCATCAATAAAAGAAAAAAAAAGAAAAAGAGAACTCTTCTTTCCATTTTTTGAGGTTTGTATTTTGTATTTCTCTCTTAAGAGTAACCTCTTTTGGTCTCACTGTGTGTGACTCTTTAGAGTCATGCATAATTTGCCATATTCCAGTGTATTTTAGATCTGTTTTCTGCATATCAGAGAAAACATGCTGTTTGATTCTCTGAGCTTGGCTAGCCTCACTTAACATGATTTGTTCTAGTTCCATCCATTCCTGTGAAAATGACATTATTTTATTCTTCCTAATGGCTGTGTACAATTGCATTTTATGTAGACACCCCATTTTTTGATTCATTCAAAAATTTTGGGTCATCTGGGTTGTTTCTATATCTTGGCTATTGTGAATACTGTAGCAATGAGTATGAATGAGCAGGTGTTCTTCTTATATCCTGGTTCATGCTCAGAGTAGATGCCTAGGAGTGGTATGACTGAGTTATAGTGGACATCTATGTTTAATTTTTTTTGAGGAACCTCCAGACTGCTATCCAGAGTGGTTGTACTAGTTTACATTCCCACCAGCAATGAAGTGGAGTTTCTTTTTCCCCATATCCCTGCCATTTATTGTTCAGATTCACAATCTTGGCCAATCAAACTGGGGTGAGATAGAATCTGAGTTGGTTTGATTTCCTTTATGACCAGACATGATGAACATTTCCTCCTTTGTCATTCTTACCTCTTCTTCTAAGTCTCTCCTAAGCTCCCTTGCTCATTTAGTTTTTGGTTTATTAGGTTTGGGAGTGATTAATTTCTTGACCTTCATATATATATATATATGAATGTAATTTAAAAATTACAATAATTACTATAAAACTAGTAAATTTCTTTTCTCAGTATTGTTTCCTAAAGAATCAGTCAAAATCTTGAAGAAGTTTTTCTTTTGAATTGGAAAGCATATAGAATTTGTAGAAGTCTATTTAATTTTGAACTAAATAAAGCATTGATGCATAGTTTCCTCTAGCAGCTGTGGAGAAAGAATAATGTTACAAATTATCTTTCTTCATATTTTTTAGTAAATGAGCTTTTTAAAATTTTATCAAAGGAAATTTAAATGGTATGTATTTGTTCTTACGTTTAACTTGAGAGTAGGTTTAAAAGTGATTTTATACAATAAAGGTGTTAATAAATATTTTGAAAGATTTATGAGAAGAACCTTCTCTGAGACCTAAGCTAAAAGATCAGAACTCAGGGACACACACATAAAATTAAAAGATATAGTGTGACATTTTTTAGGCATTTTTTCTTTGTTTTGCACCTGTTGTTCCAGAAAGATGAGATTGTAAGGTGCTTGAAACAAATGGTAGAGTATCTATAAAAAATGAAATTACCTAAATTAAGTTTAGAACCTTCAAATATCCTTGAAAAGTGAGTAAAAAATCAAATAGCTGACAAAGTTTTAGCAGCATATTTCATATTTTTTCAGAGATGAATCCAAACTCATGAAATCAGTTTTAGGTTTTATTTTTAATTCTTAAGAAAACATTGACTACATAGAACTTATTAATGAGTTGAATATAATTCAGAACAAATGGCCATAGGCCTATGCCAAGTATTGTTTGAAGCAAACCCATATATATATCAAGTATATTGTTAAATTTTATTCTTTTTCTTGATAATGAATACCAAGGATTAAAAAAAACAGCATGGCCAATAGTTGCAAAGTACTACTGATAACAATAATGATAATATAGTTGCATGTCTTTTCAAATTTTGTGACATTTCTGTAACTATGAGAAATCACTTACCACTGTATTTTAATCTCATTGAACTAATTATTACATATGCATATGAAAATTGATTCCTATTTTAGTAAAGGGGTTTTAAGCACACAAAGATAAGGGTGAGAAATGCAGAACAATGAAGTTGAGCATGATCCACATTTTAACATAAATGCTGATGTAAAAATGAAATATTCACATTTCTAATGACAGATTCAACCATTAATAGGTTGGAACAAGTATTAGCTAATCGTGTAGTACTTCTCTTTGGTGTCTCGATGAAGGTTGACATTTTTGACACTAAGGGTTAATTAGTTGCCACTCAGAATGAGGTCACAAATGGCTAATAGCACCTTCAGCTAGGTAATTACTGTCATGTATCAAATTCTCATTCCATGTAATTATACAGGAATCAGGTGGTCTGACTGCTCACCTAGGGATATGTTTGCCTTCCAAGCCTTCTCTGTGGGAATTCCAACGTTTTACATAGGAAGTGGATTCATTTGCAATTTGACCTGATGACTAATCTGATATGCAGACAATTCCATGCACCCTTTAAAAATCATGGTCTTAAGAATGTCATCCAGTAACACTTTAATGTTTCTGGCTTCTCTGATTCTATAATTTTGCTGCTGTCAGCTCCTATATTCCTACTGGAAGTTTAGATATTCATTAAATTCGTCTGGTCTATTCCAAACCTTCATCTTCTTTCCCCAAAATAACTGCAGAAGCTTAGCTTATCATCACCATTTATACAAAATGTCTGAGTGTCTCATAAATGGAGAATCAGAAGCAGGTATATGAAATTAAGATTTCTACCGCAGTGATTTCATAAGCATAGGGGCTGACCAGCACCTTGGTCTTGCATCATTGCTCAGATAAAAGTAAAGTCGTTCAGGCATTTTGCGAGGAGGACATAATATGCCTGAATGTATGCTTCTCCTCACATTCCTTATATTCACTTCTGGGGTAGACTGGAGAATAAATTTTCGTGATTCTCTAAAGATGTGACGGACGTGATGGACTTAGCTGTTTTTATATTCTCTAATTTGAAGCAGTAGTCAACATTAAAATTTAGATTCTGAACTAAGAGCCATCACTCATGTAATCAGCAGCTTAAACATACCACAGGGAACTGAAACATAGAGTGTATATCTAGGCCAGTCAGTACCCTATCTCTGGCTTGAAAAGGGGGGCGTCTTCAATTCAGATTAGTTAAAATGAATTACTGTGAGCTGAACAGAATATTCACATATATGTGTGCATGCATGTATGCATATTTTAATGTGTCATACAAAGGCTTAATTTTCATTTTTTGATTACAACTTTTTACCTTTTTTACATTGGAGATATGCATATTCACACTTTTTAAATGGGAAACCACAGCATATTTCCTGTTTCTGCATTCACTCTTAAAAAATCATGAGAGTTGCCTAAACATCACTAAGACACAATTTCTATTAGAAATTAGAAATGTTCCCTTGAACTTTTTCAGTCAATCTCTACATAAACTACCATTAAGTCCAAGCAACCACTGATCTAATTTTTGTCTCTATACTTAATTTTGTTGTGAAGTGTGTAGACATTTTAATATTCAAACACCCAACCTTTTTCTTTTGAGTTTATCAACTCTAATATGTTTTTTGATGTTTATTGATAAGATTTTTATTGTGAAAATACTGTACAGAAGGGTTATATTTACAGGAGCAAGGTAATGAGTATATTTCTTGTCAAGTATTGTTGAAAATCTGCTTGTATTATATAATTTATTACTTTAAACATTTTGTTAGTTTAAACATCATTTTCTCTTATTTTTGATCATACATAAAATAGCTACTTTAAAATCATTATCTACTAAATCAAACAGCTGGCATTGCACAGCAGTTAAGCAGTAGTAACATCTGGTAATTTTTTTATTGGTCTGAGAATGGGTTACTCTGTTCTAATATTTTGTACACATAACCTTTTATTGATATGTTGTCCTTTAAGAATATTTTTGAAGCTTTAGATTCAGATTTTACTTCTGAAAAATTTAATGATAATTATATTTAATTTGCAAAATCTCTGCTTTTGCCATGTATACATGTTTTAGCCTCATTTTTTGTTAAACATGGATTGCCTTTTCTTCTATATCTGCATAAGCAAGTAGCAAATTATTGGGCATAGCAGTCACTTCAAGTTTGTCAGTCTTCCACTCTATATTTATAGATCAAAGTATGGTCTGAGAATGCATTCAAAGTTCAGTTTTCATGTCTGCTTTTCTTTTCACTGGTTCTTTTCCGTGCCTGCCTATAGTTTGCCTCTCAGCTAAGTTTGTGTGGAGAGCCTATCTAGCAATTCTCCTGATCTCTCATTAGTTAAATATCTTTTAAATTTCTCTTTTCTTTACCACCCACCTCACCCAGAACTCTTTGTTTTTCTGTAATATTTGCTTCTTCTATTAACAATGGAGTTGTGTGGATTTTTCTTCTCTGCTTTTAGTCAATTTTCTTTCCTCTGACAGTAAATCATTTTGGTTTTAAGTCAGCTATACCCTGACAATCTTAATTTTGCAGTTAAAAAGAAACAAAAGGGGATATGCAATAAAAGCTGTAAAGACATATTTATTCAGATTCTACTGCAGAAAAAAAATCAGACATTAGTAGGGAACTGAGCCATACTCATACATAAGCCAAGAGACATTTGAAATGATAGGGTATGCTAAAGAAAAAGGACTAAATACATTTTTTTTTAGGAAAAGTATCTCAAGCCTGTTACTCTCAGCAACATAGTATGTGGAGACTGGTGGAATTGTGGTGTGAAGCCAGCCTAGGCAAAATTAGTGAGAGTTCCATATTAAATAATAGCTGGGCATAGTATGTGTGTGTATATATGCACATATATAAAGGCATGCTATTTATGTCTGTTTATGTATAATTCAAGACAATTATTTAACTATGTATACAGTTAAATATAAAATTAAAATACCATTTTTTATTGTGTAAATACCATATAGAGGGGTTACAATTACATGGGCAAGGTAATGAGTACATTTCTTATCAATCATTGTTGCCTCTTCCTTTGTTTCCTCTTCCCATCCCTTCCCATCTTCCTCCCTTCCTCTCTCCCCACACCCCCCCACCCCGCCAAAGTTGTAAAGTTCGTTTTTCAACATAACATCTTGTACATCTCATTGTTGCAATGGGTCCACCTTTATCCCATTTAAACAATTTTTTTCCCTCCTCCTCCACAAATTATACCAACATCAAATACAGTGAAAACGGGGTTATACCTTGGGGGAGAGAATAATTACTAAACAACTATAATTAAATCAGTCACACTTTAAAATTTATTTAATCAGATCCAGCAAGTAAAAGAAAAAAATTGAACAATATATAATAATGATATTCCAGTGAGTTAAAAGTAAAGTGGTCCATTATTACGTATGATTTTTTCAAACATTGTGAATCCTGAAAACTTGTCATTGTATTTCTTGAAGAAGAATGGCCTATCAAAACCTGGAAGGAAATTTGAAAGTATGAATTGAAAATGAATGTTAAACATAGTATTTTGATAAAAACAAAGGTAAAATTAACATTTATTGTATATTATCCACAATATTTCTGTTTATTTCCCATAGTTGTATATTGTTAACTCTTGGATATGACCTCATAGGTAATTATGATGTTCTCCAAACAAAGGCTATCATGTTGTCATGGTTAAAGTATGTCCTCCAAAGTTTACCTGTTAGAAACCTAATCTCTGAAGTAACTGTGCTGAGAGGTGGGATTTTTATATGTAAATTAATTTATGAGCTTAATGCCCTTATTGGTTAGTGTTATTAATTTGTACTGGGTTTATTATAAAAGAGATTGTGGCCAACTCACACTCTCTCTTGCCATATTGTATGATATAACAAGAAAGCTCTCAAGAGAAATGGCTGCTCCAATTTGGCCTTGCAGCTTCTAGAGTTGAGAGCCACATAAGCTTTCATCGTTCATCAATTACCCATTCTGATGCCATTTTTGGTGGCATTATAACAACAGAAAGGGAGCACTTGGCAATTTACCAACATATTTTCTTGCCTTTGGTTTAATAAAGACATAAACTAGATAAATGAACAACTCTGTTTCTTCTGTTCAGTAACTATTTTGAGAAAATCCAATGTAGATGATCCAATTCTCATAGGTGGGACAAGCCAAGTGACATAGCTAGATTTAAGATGGCACAGTTAGCTCTTTATTGAAAACTTGCTAACACAATCATGATCAGGAGTATCAATGAGATCTAAGAGTCCCTTTGGCTTGAAGTAGAGGGAATGGAATTAGAGTGTGAATGGGACAAATTAAATTCCTGGTTAGAATGGACCTGATTTGAAGCTAACATCAAGAAAGTCAAATGCATTCTGGAGGTGACCGTGCCTTTGTCTGTTGATAAAGCTCCACATACCCAACTAAAATGTGTATTTATTTGTAATTTGGTGGGAACACTCAGGGTCACTCAGAGTCGGCCATTTTTGTTTTGAATAAAGATGACTATATTATCAGGTCATGTAGGATTTTTAGAGTGATTTTGATAATATTCCTCACAGATTTGACTGTTCACTTCTTTGGCTTTTAGGAATGAGTTAAGATTACATTGGCCACCATTCAGATGATAACTTTTGTTGGCTTGTATAGATGGCCATATGGCTCTAGGCAAACTCCAAACGCTAATTCAGTTGTGAGGAAAATTTACAAAGCTTAATTTTCACTCAATTCTCTGATTGTATAAGGAAAACAAAACAAATAAAGAAACAAAATCTCCCTTCTGTTTCCTTTTCAGTTATATTTGGCCCATAACAATAGAGTAATTAAAAGTATCCCTCATTATGCTAAGATGCTACAGCACTTAAATGAAGAAAAAGTTTTGTATCTTCAGTATCCTGCCCTAAAAATACTATATAATTATTATTAAATAGTTTTTAAACTTTTATAACATTTTGTGGTTTGTCTTCTATCTTGATATTGTTGTACTTAAACAAACTACAATAATTTTGAATGCAGTTTGTAAATTGTGCAAGTACTAAGGCTTGAACTCAGTTCCTGATGGCTTTCACTTAGTCTTTATATTCAAGGCTAGCATTCTAACACTTGAGCCATAGGTCCACTTCTAGCCTTTTGGTATTTAATTGGAGATATACATCTCACAGATTTCCCTGCCTGTGTTGGTTTTGAATCACACAGTCTTCAGATCTCAACCTCCTGTATATTTAGGATTGGAGGAGTAAGCCATTGGTGCCTGGCTAAATTTACTACTGTACTGAAAATACAAGAAGTGATACAAAATGAGAAAGAAGAAAACATTGAATTGGTGACAATCTGGGATTCAATGAACTCTGGTCTATTGTGTTATTTGCATTTATAGGAGGTCATCTAATAAGTGTTTATTGTGCCTAGTTGATTAACATTGAAATTCATACTTAGATCTTGCTTATAATAAAATTTCTACACCTTAATCTATGCTTCTCATAGGAGCACTGACATAAAGTTTCATACAAATAAACAAGCAAATAAAATCTACCATTATATAAACCACTGACAATTATTTAGGTAATTTAATTTTAATCTTTTAGCATATTGGGCAATTATTTTGTGGAATAGAAAACTGTACTACAAAGCATCTAGGCCCATGAGATGTATATTTTGAATTAGAAAACCAGTATTTCAGCAATTGCTACCACCAAATGTACCTTATTTCCTCTTTTTACATTATCACCTTGGGAATTAAATGAGGAATATGTAATAGCATAATGAAATGGCAAACATGCCATTCAGATTTTGTGAATTCTGTTTCAGAAGACACTGCAAAGCCTTAGTACAGAAACTCCTCCTTTTCTGAGGTTATATGGAGGCAACCTTAACAAGATCTAGGCCAAAGTAACATCTGTACTTGGTATAAAGCAAGAGCTAACTCAAGTCATTTAGCCCAAGTTTAAAATGTTTATAATAAAAATGTTTAGCTAGGCACCAGTGGCTCATGCCTATAATTCTAGCTATTCAGGAAGCTGAGATCAGTTCAAGCCCTAGGACCAGAAAAAGAAAGTTTATTTAAATTTCTAGTTCAAGTAAAGCATAAGAACTATTTATCAAGGAGAAAAGAACATGACATATTTATTTCAAAACTAGTGCCTATATATTTATATAATATCTTATGGTTTTCCTGATGCTTTCCTTTACAGACTGTATTTGTTCTTGGCTGACATTTTATATAGGACTATTACTAATGAAGAAATCTTTCTTAAACATTTTATTTCCACAGATTACACAAAGCTGTACAGACACATCGCAACAAACTTGAATCCCAAACATTAAGTTACTAATGATGTATACATTTGCTTAGCCATCCTAACAAAAAACTGTAAGGTATACAACTATATATACTACTATATATGTACATATATATAATACTATATATATCAGACTACATACACAGTTTGAAGAATTTAAGAAACTTAAAAGCAAATATATTTCAAATAAGCATCACACACACACACACACACACACACACACACACACACACACACATCACACATTTCACACTTTTACATTTAGAGATAGAGAAGGAATAAGTAACCAGACATAACCCCATACAAGTGACCTTCAGTAACCTCAGAGAATAAAAGAGTTAATGTAAATAATGATGATGGAGCTTTTAAGGAAAATTAAATTATTCTGATTGCCAAATTTAAGATTACAGTAAAGAAATGCTTTGGGGAAATTTTCCATGTAATTTACTAAAGATTAATTAATTTGGATGCTTAAATGGAAAGTCCTCTTTGCCAGCTATGAGGTTTCCAGAGTCATTTGTTTTGTCAGTACAGAAGACAATGTTTAGAGCTTTATTCTATTTCTCTCTTCAGAACATCCAATTGATTTTTCCCCTTTGACATACTCTCCTTTTTTAGAAATTCTTTCAGAATTCTTTTCTGCTGACTGTCTCAAGGATTTCATGTTGTTTCCTGAGGAATTCTACACACAATCCTGCACTTTTATACCAGAAATTATTAGGTATCTATAGACTTTCATTAGGCAATTTTTCTCACTACTAGGCTCTAAGTGATGATAATAATCAGGGTAGGTTCCATTTGACACATAGAACGGAATATGTATTCTACTATCAAGATTTTCATGTCCTAAACAATGCCAGTTCTCTCATGTTTTTAACACCATTCTTTGCATTAGTAAAGTTATTCTGTCTTCATTTATCCTCTCCAAAATAAATAAATAACTTAAAGTGGGAATCTTTTTTGCATTTTCTTTCTGTATTCCAAAGGAACCTGAGATCGTCTCCAGCTGGCCTTCAATCTAGTGTTCACTGAATAGACAGCTTTTTTTATCATCCCTTTGTTTCTCCTAGTGAGTTTCATCATGGCACACATAGGCACAGACATATGCAGCATCTAGACTTTCATATTGTTTGTCAAACACAAATACGAAGTTCCATACAGAGGAGTATGTATCATATTTCTATAGATTGATTACAGGAAGCTGATTCTCTGAAACACCATCCTGAGCATGGGGACCAGCAATCTGGAGTACTCACTTATAATAAAAGAAATATACCTTACGCCATTTATTCTTTCACAATATTCTCATATAGTAAATTCCACTTCTACCATATTTGAATACGATATGTTTTTACCTAAAGTTGGTTCTATGAAAATGTTTGAAATATATAACATTAATTTAAAGGCAACTAGTGGATAGTAAGGAAGACATATAGTAGTGGGAAAGCTGGCAATTCTTGTTTGTTATAGAAATAATTTTTTGCTGCCCCAGTAAACAGAAAGCAGAAAGAAATTCTACAGAAAATGCCTATGTAGCACTAGAGGCAAATGATTAGAAAGAGCCAGAATTTTTAGTTCATGTTGGTTGAATTATTCTTGCCAAACATACAGAAGAATTATATACATAATCAAGAATTAGATGGGTTAAAATAGAAATTGAAGAAAAAGAAGAAACAAGAAAACATGCCTCATGGGCTGAAATATCAGAGAGCTCCTCCTTTCCCAAAATTAGGAGATCAGAGGTTGAGAACCTTCCTCAAAGACTTTCTCCTAGACTTCTTAGCCAAATGAAGGGATCCTAGTGGTACAAGTATCAAGATTTATTTCCAAACACACTCCTTATTTTACAGACCGAGAAGATAATCATCACTCTACTGATTTTTTTGAAAGAAAATAGGCAACCATATATATCATTATTTTTGAGAATTGTACTATTAATGAAGTAACAAGCTAGGATGGCCAAGGCCTCTGCTTGTTTCATTTCTGAAGAACACTTCAACCTTTTGTATGTGCTCTACTAAGGAAACCTGTCTCGAAATGTGTAACAGTGATCCATTGTCCTTTACAAGAATGACAGAATCTGTAATACTAGGTAGAAATATGGCAAAAATCTTCCTATTTGCGTGGATCCCACTTGAACTTAACGCATTCACTTTTATAGTTGCTTTGTGAGAGAAACTGACGTTACTTTCACAAGTACACTGAGTTTCAAGTTATGTAACTTGTCAAATCTAGGTATTTTAATGTTTAGTAGTTGTAGGTTAGTTCCTTCTTTGTGGGAGGTATTTACAGTGAGTCTGAGTTTAAACAGTCATTATGATAGATGGTTTCATGATTATTCAATGATTACGTGTTAGTTATATTACCATTACTGTCAGTGCTTTATTTTGGTTTTTATAGTTTCCATGTTCACTTGTCCTGTGGCAAGACAGTATCTCATGGCAGCAGAGGCTTGTGGTTGAGGAATCTGTTTGTTCATGGCAATCAGGAAACATAAAAGAGGGAGAGAAGAACAACTGTAGCCCTAATATCTGCTTCAAGACTAGGCTTCTACCCACTTTCCCTAACTAGGCCCCATTCCTAAGTTTTCAACAAGGCCTCCAAAGTTACCTCGGCTTGAAAAGTAAACATTCAAGGTATTCCAGATACATGCTATAACAGAGTATAAATGAATTTTAATAGTTGCTTGCCAGATTACAAATTTTGCAATGAACAGATAATGAATTCTCAGGTGTTGTGATTAAGCTGTGTAGTATTACGTTTGAGTTATGTTTATACTATTAAGAATGATGTTGTCAATTTACTTACAGCTAGCATCACTTTTTTTTCTTTTTCCTTTGGAAACCATTCTGTCCATGCGATCAATGTTAACCCTGGCATCATCATCTCTCAACCAAAGCTTCCGAGTAGTAGTATTAGGGAGTCATGGCTTGGCCGGGTACCGTGGCTCAAGCTGTAATCCTAGCTACTAAGGAGCCTGACATTTGAGGATCATGGTTCAAAGCCAGCCCAGTCAGAAAAGTCCGTGAGACTCTTATCTCCAATTAACCACTAGAAAACCGGAAGTAGTGCTGTGGCTCAAGTGGTACAGCGCTCGCTTTGAGATGAAGAGGTCAGGGATAGCACCGACAAAAAAAAAAAAAAAAAAAAAAGAGGGTCATGGCTGGGATTCCAGCTCCACAGCACAGTAACTGACTAACTGTTTTATGGAGTAGAGATGTTTCAGTGTTCTAATCTTGCAAATGCAACATAATATGGACATGAAGATCTGAGGACTATGGTTTAAGGTATAAATTGATTCTTGCTTAGGATGTGTGAGGTCATGAGGTCAATACCAAGTACTAGTTTTTTTTTTTTTTGGTACTTTTTTTTATTATAAAACTGCTGTACAGAGGAGTTACAGCTACATGAGCAAGGTAAAGAGTCCATTTCCTATTGAGCACTGTTACCCCCTCCTTTGTTTTCCCCCTACCACCCCATCCCAAGTACTACTTTTTAAAAGACCTGACAAGTAGGATATGTTAACAGATTCATTAACTCTATAATGCCTATACCTCCTGCCTACCAATTTGCATATGTGTTTTTTTCTCTACTTTGGAATTTGGGGAAATCTCTTCCTGTCCCAGATCTTAAAATATTTCATCCAGCACTTGTATATGCTTGATGTATGGAACATGTGGGGGTGGGGCAGAGGTTCTAGATAGTTAGTCTCATCCTCCTGTCTAGGTGATAAGATAGAAACATGAAATAAAAGTCAGTATAAAATTTTCCCAGATAATCAAAAACTTTTGAAGAAATCCAAACAGTTAAAGAGGAAGTAAAGTTAAAAATTAGTATTTGCCAAAAAATATGAGATGAATAGATCAATATATATATGCATATATATATCACATTTATATAGGAATTCTATGCTCTCATCAGAAAGAATGACACTGCCCATTTGTAAGGAAATGGAAAGTCTTAGAAAAAAATCATATTAAGTGAAGTAAGCCAGACCCAAAGAATCATAGGTCCTATGATTTCTCTTATTTGCAATAATTAGTATATGTCTAGGATAATCTTACCAGATGAGCAGAATAGCTCAATAGCTATGTACATATGACCATTTAAGATGGTGCCAAGTAAAGGAACTCCAAGACATGGACACAAAAGGTTTTTGTTGTTATTTTAATGAATGATATGATTTCTTGTTTCTTCTGTATGCTCTTCTCTCTGTGGATACTCCCTGTTGTCACTGTATTTGAAAGGAAGGGGAACAAAAGAATGATGAGACAAAGAACCAATGCAACAGCAATATACATAAGACAATATGTTGGAAATTATCTGTACAACTTGGGGGTGGGGAAGGTGGGAGGAGGGAAAGTAGGAGAAAAATGAGGGAAGTAGTAACAAGTTTGACAAGAAATGTACTTATTACCTTACCTATGTAACTGTAACCTTTTCATATATCTATCACTTCGACACTAAAAATAAATAAATTGCTTCAAGGAAAAAAAAATGAAGAAGCCATGAGTTCAAACGAAGAACAAGTAAAAGAATATCCTGTGTTAACGACAGCTTGCTGAATCTCTGAACAAAAAAAAAAAAAAACTTTAATTTGTCAAAAATACTAATCTATTTTAATAAAATGCTACAATGTATAATAAAGGTAAATCACTAATAAATGAGGAATAAAATAATGTCAGTAACAAGAGACAAAAATAATCTTATACAATAACATTTCCAAAATGCTAAAGAAAATCCCTTAGATGAAGTTATGTAGCAATAGTACTTATTTAAATGTGAAGATAAAAATATGCTAAAACATATAAAAATCCTTAGCATTTACCTAACATCAACTTTGGCTGAAAAAACTATATTGCATATACTTCCACAAGAAAAAAAGAACTTAGATTCAATTTATATAAGAGTCATTAAATCACATTGGCAAATATAAATATGTGTATGAATATACACATAAAAATATAGTGACACTATTATCTGTAGTAAAATGTGAATGATATGAAAACATACTTTTGAAGTAACTCAAAGCCTATTAAGATTCTCCTTTAGTTTAGAAAAGTAAGGTAATTACGGATCCACAATTCAATGTTAATTAGAAAAATAATTACCTATTATCATTGCCATGAAAAAGTTCTATATAAAAAGAAAAAAATATAGAAATGATAGTTAATTATCTCTCATAGATTCCTTTCACTTGCTTAGCTTCATTCTGGGACATATTTTTCCTTGATTCTTAGCTCTGCCTTGGACTTATTTTTCTAATATTATTGATTAAAATATTACTCTGTATTTGCTAAAATATTGGTATTTTTGCAATAAAGAGTTGAATAGAAACCCTTGTAACAGTGATAGGCCCTGAGCTACAGGCTGAATTATTATATCAGACGCAAGCTGTGTTATTTTACAAGACAGATATCAGTGCCTATCTAGATTTTCTAGGCCCTTTAATAGCTTAAGACAATTGTCATTGAAAACCAAAATCCTCTTCTATTTTAAAACCTATCACTGAACAAGAATAAAGCTTTTGACTTCAAGACCTTAAGATGTAATGCCAAAAGCCTACTATTTGTCTCTATGTGAACATACTAAGCAAGAAAGTAGTATCCTTTTAATGAAAATGTTGTGTTTTTATCTGAAGTAGGAATTCTACTATGCCTAACATCTAATGTACTTTGGTTTGTACTAATTCAATGTGATGAAACCCTTTTGAGACTGTGAATGTGCCTATAAGAGCATGGAAAAAGCAAATTAGGCCATACAACTTGACCCATTCAATTTACATTAAAAGAGAAAAATGTGCTAAGCAAGATTTTCAGGGGTGTGCTTTACTATGTGGAAGCAATGAAATTTTGGAAGAGTATAATTGGCTTCAGTCTCAAAGATAGCTTCCTGGAAATGAGTAAACAAATGTAGAATATATAATTTAGTCAACTGAGAAAATACAAATAAAACAGAGAACACAGAAAAAGGCTCCAGTTTAGAAGCCTGTTTAGTATTGGAGACAATTGTTAACCTTTCAACTAAAGATATATTAGATTGACTTTTGTCGAACTTGAAGAGATCAAACACCACATTTCTACATTTGTATATTTCATTCTTATTTTTTTCCCAGTCCTGGTGCTGGAATTCAGGGCCTGGGCACTGTCCCTGTGCTTCTTCTGCTCAAGGCTAATACTCTACCACGTGAGCCACAGCACTACTTCAGCTTTTTCTGTATATGTGGTACTGATGAATCAAACCCAGGGCTCCATGCATGCTAGGCAAGAACGCTATCACTAAGCCATATTTCCAATTTTATTTTAAAATTTCAATTTTGTTATTAAAACAGACTACTATCCATACATTGCTTTGTTTTGCTTATTCAAATAATTTGATGTAATCAAGAGATGTACAAAATATCAGAGATGCACAGAATTATCAGAAAAATGAAGAAGGAAGAAATATTCTTCCTTTTCATAAATATAAGCCAACAAGGAAGTAGAGAACAAACAGACTTTACCAGATAGTAGAGTCTTGATCTACAACTTTGTACTTTCAAGAACTATGAAAAATAACTTTGTTTTATTAATTACCTACTGCGTAGAATTTTGCTACAACAAGCGAAATATACTAAGACCTTACTGAATTCATGGCCATAAGATTTCCTTATGTGAGTTATTTAGGATAGAAATGTTTTGTAACTTGAAAGTCAAATTACATTTTGGTGCAGTATACAGGTAATTTTAAGATAATAACCTATATGAATTTATACATGACAAAAGATTCATGCATCAGGCAGAATAATGAATCCTTAAGAATATCCCAGCTCAAAGTCCTGGAAACATATGAACTTGCTTATCACCTGATATTAAATAGAGAGAACAGCAGAATCTGTATCATTTATGCAGGTTCAAGATAATTGCAGAAGGGGGCAGCAGAAATAGTCAAAAAGATGCTCTAAATGTTAACACTGTTATTATTGAATTTGAACATGAAAGAAGAAACAGTGAGGCAAGGAATGCAGACAGACTCTGAGAGGAAATGGCAAGGAAACATATTCTCCAAAGAGACTCTAGGTAGGAGAGTAGTTCTTTTGCAAACCTTGACTTTATTTTAGTGAGGCACTTGGGCTTTTCTGGAAATATAAAATAATGCCATTAAAATGGAGGCAACTGTTTATAACAGTAATAAAAATATGGTATACTTCATATTATATAGCATCTTGGCTACCTATAATTATTATATTTGTACATATCATGAGAATCTCTATAAATAGTAGTGCGCATTCCTTGCATGCTGAATATGACATGTAGCTAAGTCACAGATAAAATTTCCTTCATACTTACATTAATTCATTTTTATTTCAACTTTCTCATCTGTTGAAAAGCAGGCTCTTTCAATCCTGTAAAAATTAAATTAAAATATCAATTGATCATTCTATCATTAGGTTTAAATTATTCCATTTGAGATTTAGATACATAAAAATCAAGTTTTTAAAGAAAATGCCTAAAGGTTTTCTGTTAGTTTTAGGGAGCTATAATTTTAAGCATAAGACAGTTTAAAAAGGAAATGTAGGTTTTAGAGTTATTGATTGACTGCAATTGATATTTAGATAACAAAAGTATTTTTCTCAGACATGGAAAAAAGTGAACAAAGTTTATAGGTCTCAATTCCTTGGAGAAATATCTATCTTTGCAACATTGTGGCTATTTTGATTATTACTTTACTCTTCTCTCTCAGCTAGCAAATCCAGTCCCTGTTGAATATTTTAAGCCCAAATTATAATTCAACTCTTTCTAATGATTTCCAATGTGTCTTTGAATGATTTAGTCTAAAGAATGTGTCGTTTTGTGGTAAAAACTACAGAAACTCTAAAGAGACTTTATCTTATCTGCTATGCCACTATTAATCTTGAAATTTGCATGATAAAGAAAATTATAATTAAAGGATAAAAAAATCACCTTTTTGCATGATGATTGTCAGAAGAAAACAATCAAGGGAAAACATGCATGATAAAAACAGAACATTAACATTAAGGGGACAAAAAGGGTGAGGAATAATTATCCATTCACAGATAAATAAATAAAATAAGGAAAACAAATGAGCAGATGGAAAAAAAAAGTCCAGCAAACAACTAACAAAGCATAAGCCCCACAGACATGCTTTGCCTCCATGGAGACAAATTATCATAACTTTCTTCTTAGATCTAAATGAAGGCGTGATTTAATCTGTGAAGTTGTTTATCTCTCAGACATCCTTAGTTAAATAAAAAAGAAGAAAAATCCACTTTCCACTTTTAAAATCTACCCTATAGAACAAAAGAGGCTGACTTTCTCAAATGCTTTTCATTAAACTTGAAAAAATTCAACTTTTGGCTTAAATGGAAATGGATACAATTTTAGACTCAAGTATTAGAAAGATTAGAGTAAGAATAATTTACTGCTTTTGAAGTTGATCAGATTTGATTAAACAAATAATTCTAATCAGGGAAAACAATAAAAATTATTTTTGCATGTGCCAATTGTGTTGTTTAATAAATAATGATTTATGTGAACAGGGAGTCATTTCCTTTTAAGTGGACAACTTTTACCTGTAATTCTTTTGGTATAGATATATTATATTACCTAGTACTCCAGTTCTATTCTTGGATGTTTGATTTATCAAGCTATGCTAACTCTGCTTTTTTTTAACCTATTGCTGTTTTTTTTTTTCTTAATTTATTTTTAATTCTAAATGCCTGAATTAACTGTGTTAACTTCTTGTGTCTATCCCTCTGTAATCTTGTTTACACACTGATCTTAGAATAATCTTTCTCAAAGAAAAACTTGAATATATGACTATCTCTTCTTTGTTCCCTGGAAATCCAATTGAAGACCTCACCATCATCAGCAGCCATCATCTTCTACCATCAGTTTTGAATGTAAAACACAACAGCATAAGCCTCATATCTGTATCAAAGCAATCCCTTTCTACATTTTCCTTGTTCTTTCTATGTAAGCCTTTCTCCAATCATACTTGTACATCCACATTGTTATCCATTGCACTCATTTGCTTAACAAACAATGAATATTTGTATAGTAACTCAATGTTTTTGGTAGTGACTTTATCATATGTCATGTACAGTTCCTTTGGTCTCATTGAAAAGTTCTATGTTCTGAAGTACTCTATGCCTATTCACAAGAGGTAGGCTAATTCCAACTTCTAGAAATGAAGCCGATAGAAATCCATTATAAAAGATAAATTTCAGGCAGAGTTGAAAGAGTAGGGGCTTGTTTGCTCAGTTTTGCACGTGTTTGATTCTTTTACACTATACTACATACATTGTAAGCCCTGTCAACCCATACTATGTCAGCTTTTCTGAAAATTATCTGTTATTTGAATCTCACAGCTGGAAAACAGGGTAAGAGAATGAATCCCAGACTCATTGCAGTTCACTGGATGAGAGTAGACAGCTTATCAAAGATGAGAAGGAAAAATAAAATTCCTAGACCAAAACTTAAAATTGTAGCTTAGCCAGCACTATTATTTTAATTCCATTGTCTGTATATTGGGAGTAAAACTGCGATTTATTGTAATAAGTAGATAACAAATGGGAAAAAATAAGCATAGAGAAGGTATTTAGTGCTTTGTAACTTACATCTTTTGTACTTAACTCACTTGTGGTTTCATTAGATTAAAAAGATATGTCTAATGCATGAAGCTCTGGGTACCACATAAACAAAGCCAGAAATGTCACTATGGCTCAAGTGGTAGAGTGTTCTTGCTTTGAGCAAAAGAAGCTCTGGAACAGTGAACAGACCCTGAGTTCAAGTCTCAGGATGGCAATATATATATATATATATATATATATATATATATATATATATATATATATATATATGTCTAAAGACTTTGAAAATTCCTCAGTGTTATACCAGTAACAATATTGTTCTAATAGAAAAAAAGTACTTTCCAAAATGATTTATTCAGTAAAGGACATAACCTTGAAGACTACAACCCACAAAAGATCTAAAAGGCAATCCCAGGATTTATTATTTGCTACAATTTGAAAATTATCTATAAATGTTCAAATTAACATATTAAGCTTCAAGTATGTCTTTGGGGGGGGGTGTCCTAAAGTAAACCTTTTTATTTATTTTTTTGCTCAGAATCTGAGTTAAAATGTTAAAGTAATTATTTAAAGCATTATGAAATAGACGGCTAATACAATAATAATTAATTCCTCATTTCTTTCATTCATGGTTGGAATAAAACAGAAGACTTCTTAAATTTCCTATCAGGAAAGGGAAGCAATTTCCTACATGAAACTTATCTTGTTCAATTCCTTATAATTTATATTCCAAGAAACTGTGTGAAGATTTATATTTTTTTTCATCCACAAGGACATAGACTTAGCAGTCTCCAAGATGCAGAAGTGGGTCAAACTAAGATAAAGAATATAAATCAAGTTCAAGGTCTATGAAGCCCCTGTCTTGTTTCTTCAGAGAAGGAGGAATTTAATAAATCTTCAAGTTATGAGGCAAAAATAAAAATCAGGATATGATGTTAAAATGTTGTTGCATCTTTAATACTTGAGTCACATAGAACTTTCAGAAGCTCAGTGTGGTGAAATGTGACATTTTACTAGAAGGAGCAATTATTATAAAAGAACGATATAGAATGCTTGTAAGACATTAGCTGAAATACAAGAAAACCAAGAAGAGGAAAATATGCATTAAAATAGATGATATTTGAGAAAACATTGAGATACATTTCACTTTAATTTTGTTTAGAAGTAACCAAGGATACTATTACATGGCTCAGATTCAAAAGATACTCATTGAGAGTCTTCCTCCCTCTCTTGTCTCTGAGCCACTCAAACCCGCTACAGCCAAAAGTTACTAATTTGTTTTATATTCTTCTGGAAATAGTTAATGCTTATATAAATATGCTTCTATTTTTTGTCTCCTGTTTTACATAGATTTTTAACGTTTTATAGCACTGTTCTTTGTCTTGCTTTATTCACTGAGAGTTATTGCATGATATTATATAAACAAGTCCCTTCTGAAAATACAAAATGTGTTACTCCTGAGTGTATTTTATTTATCCAGAAGAAATTTAATTTTCTTTCTAATCTTTCACCTCACATTTATTTAAGTGAGGAAGGGTAAAATTTTGCTGATCACCTCAAGGAAAGCTCAGACCATATTGGCAATCATCTAGACTCCAAGGTTTAAGTTTGGAGAATGGAGAAGATGACTAGCTTCTACTCATTAAGGTAAGTATGGTGCTATAATACTTCAACTGTCTTAGCACTCTATGAGCCTTAACACTTAGCAACTAAACTCACTAAGGTAATTTGTTATAGCGCTGTCAAACTCAAAATCTACTCTTTTTTAAAAAATTTTTGGTGTCTACATAATAACATTATTTTAATAAGCTATATAATTTTTCCAGAATATGAGTAATTGATTTCATTTTGAGACACAGGAAATTTATTTTTATTTAAGTCACTGTACAAAGGAGTTGCCATTCTACAAAGCAGTTTATGAATATAATGTGTCATTTATCATGAAGGTACCTATAAGGTCTGCTCCTGGATGGCGGGCAGACTCCACTCTCCTCACAGCAAAGTCTCCACCCAGTACCTGCATTACCTAGGCAACTGGCACACCTGGAAGAGGTCACATCTGCATCCGCTGAGGTCACATCTGAATTTGATGTGGTCAGACCTTTCTCTGCCCATACCCTAGATAAGGCCTAGCCCAGGCCCAGATGCCCTCTTTCCCAGGTCTTTGCCAGCTATGTGGAGTGCCAACCTGGTCTGGTCTCAGCAGGTCCACTGAATAAACCTACCCTTTACCTGAATACCACGTGCATGGTATGGTTCTTATTGGCAACCTCTCTTTAAAAAGCTAACATAAATGGTGCTGAAACCCGGGAAGGGCTTAAAGTCAGGATAAGTGAGCTTCCTCTTCGTCTTTTTTTCTCTTTTTTGCTTGTTTTTGTTGTTGTTGTTGTTTTTGTTTTTCCCCCTTTTTTGCACTGAGGAATACCCACAGTCTGATGGACTTTTGTGAACCGGTCTGTCTGCTGCAGACACAATGCATCAATACCATTGCTGGCCTCTGCATCTACCTCCACGCTTCTACATTTTGGTGAATGAACTATTCTCTAAGGGTTCTCTGTCACTCAGTCTCTCTTCAGACGTGGTACCATGCCAGAGAACCTGCTTGGCCTTTAACTGAAAAGCCGGTCACCTCTGGAGCCAAGGATGCTTGATCTGGTTCATTGGTCACTCCTCTCTAGAGGGCTTGGTGACAAGTTGGGATGCTTATCCATCCATAAGCCCTCCTTCACTCACTAATTTTTTTTCTCTCCTACACCTTTAGTGGGTGCTGTGTGTCATTCCAGTGCTGTGAAACCCCTCTGAAATGCCTCCTGTACTCCCTGGAAAGCCAGAGAGCCTAATTTTTTTATGCTGTTCTCAGATTTAGACAATTTTTGCCTCTGCAATGGTAAATGGTCAGAAGTCTGTTTACTTTCAGGCTGTCTTTGCTCTCTCCCTGCCAATCATGTGCAATTTTCCTTATCTCTCCCTTTCTCTTTTCTACATTTTGTCTTATGCCCTGAAGAGTGCTACGCAGGTGGGTCCCGGGAATTCCCCTCTAGGTTCCCTCTCAAAGGCTAGTCAATGTAGGCTTGATCTATTTGTTCAGAGTTTCTTTGCATTTTTTCAGAAATGTGCTATCTTGGCCAGATGGTGGTTTAAGGGTTTGGTCTCATCTGTCCTCCATCCATCTAGTCTAATGTGCCTTGCAAACAAGTTGCTCTTTTCACAGAGCCTGGTAACTGAGGCCCAAACATCTGATGTGCTTTGTTAGCAAAGATGTATAAACATTGTTGTCAAAATTTTAGGTTTTGAGTTTTGCCTTTTTTTGTTTTGTGTTGTGTATTCTAGTACTGACTATGTGATTCTAAAATATTGGGTATATCTGTGCTAAGGTTCTCACATCTAATGAGTTTTGTCATTGCAGAATATTTCTTGATCAATTCTTGATAACAACCAGGTAAGCTCTATTCTATTTGATCTCCTTGTTGCTTTAATTGGAAATAATAAAGGGTTTTCGTGGCAAAGATTGCAATTCAAAGCCAGCCCATGCTGAAAAATCCCTAAGACTCCATCTCCTAACTAACCTGAGAAGAGCCAGGCTGGAAGCATGGCTCAAGACTCTTATCTCTAACCAGCCAAACACTGGAAGTGGTATTGTAACTCAAAGTGGTAGAGCACTACCCTTGAGCACAAGTGCTTTGGGACAGTGCCCAGGACTTGAGTTCAAACCTACATGAATACTAACTGGGAAAAGCCATCCCAGCAATGGGCACCTAGACTCAGCCAGTCTGAGGAACAAGGAACTATGGAGAGAAGTAAGAGGAGATGATGTCATATCAGCCACTTTGTGCCTGCCCTTTCAAAATTAACCAGAGCCAGGAGGTCAATAGAAGTAAGAAGCCTGCCCATCTAATGTCCATACCTGTCTACCATTTAACTGGACAGCAATTTACATTCTTGCCTTTGTTACCTGACTTCTCCTCTACCTTGTCACCAGATAGGGACATTTCTAGCAACATTTTTCAGTCCCAAGTCCTTCCTCTTGCCATTTATTTGCTCTCTAGTATTTTTGTCCAGCCCCTCAATGCCTCATGAGACTTTCTCCAGACTTCATCTAAGAACTTATGCCACGCTGTGCACTGGTGGCCTGTAATCCTAGCTACTCAGGAGGCTGAGATCTGAGGATCGCAGTTCAAAGCCAGCCCGGGCAGGAGAGACTGTGAGACTCTTATCTCCAATAAACCACCAGAAAACCGGAAGTGGCGCTGTAGCTCAAGTGGTAGAGCGTTTGCCTTGAGCTGAAGAGCTGAGGGACAGCGCCCAGGCCCAGAGTTCAAGCCCCACGACCGACAAAAAAAAAAAAAAAAGAACTCATGCCACCAAGGAACAGCTGCTGCTGGCTGCCTTCTCTGGGAGGGGACCAAATTCCAGCCTTTTACCCCTATTGTCCACACTCCTTGTCAGCAGGAAGTAGCCAGAGAGAATCCGCACCCTACTTCATGATTATTAAAAGGCTGGATGGGGAGCAGACTCCACCCTCCTCACAGCAAAGTCTCCACCCAGTACCTGCATTACCTAGACAACTGGCACACCTGGAAGAGGTCACATCTGCATCTGCTGAGGTCACATCTGAATTTGATGTGTCCACACCTTTCTCTGCCCATACCCTAGATAAGGCCTAGCCCAAGCCCAGACGCCGTCTTTCCCAGGTCTTTGCCAGCCATGTGGAGTGCCAACCTGGTCTGGTCCCAACAGGTGTACTGAATACACCTACCCCTTATCTGAATACCACGTGCATGGTGTGGTTCTTACTTGGCAACCTCTTCTTTAAAAACCTAACAGTACCACTGTTTTTGTTTTTGTTGTGGGGCTTGAACTCTGGGTCTGGGCCTGTCCCAGGTTCTAAAGCTCGAGGCTAGCCTTGTACCACTGAGCCACAGCTCCACTTCTGGTTTTCTGGTGGTTAATTGGAGAAAAGAGTCTCACAGACTTTCCTGCCCAGGCTGGCTTTGAACTGTGATCCTCCAATTTCAGCCTCCTGAATAGCTACCTCTACTGGAATCCAAACAGTATAAAAGGCCAACGAGTGCACTAGCAAGTGAGCAAACTAAATGAAATAGATTGAATGTTTATTCGAGACTTCTTGGGAGCTGTATGAGCACCTCTTGGGGACAATAAAGTTAGATGCTACATTTGTAGGAAGTGACTGTTACCTTCTTCTTACTATTTTGTGTCTGAGTTGTCCTAACCCACTTCAAGTCATGTCCAGAAAGGGAAAGGATACCAAAAAATATATTAACAATAATGTTCAGGATTTGATATAATTTCTTTTAAAATACACATCTCTTCTAAGAAATAGAGCAAAGACACTCTATATGTCTAGCACAGAGAGGACTGAATTATTTGGTGTATGTATGTGTATGTGTATGTATGTATGCATGCATGTATGTGAGAGAGGAAAGGGAAGAAAGGGGAATTCAATTTAACGTTGATTTCAAAATAATTTTATTGGAAGGACTCATGAAGTCTGTTTATAAATTATTTGGAATTACCTGAAATGAAGAACATTTAATGTGAGTCAATGAATGTAAAAGTCAATTGGAATAAAATGAAATTTGTTAGCTTGTTTGTTTGAATATTCTTCCCATATCTGTAGAAATATTTGATTCCTGTCCAAAAATAATGTTCTCAAATTAACATCTACATATCCAAACTCCAGATTTTCTTATATACAATATTAAGGAGTAAACTCAGGGACTCCTGTATTCTATGCAGTTTCTCTGGCAATTGAGTTATACTTCGACCCCTTCGGTATGTGTTTTGTTTTTGAGATATAGCCTTGCTACCTGTTTTGTCTGGACTGCTCAAACTTGTGATTCTCCTCCCTACTAGCTGGAATTACAGTCATGCATCACCATACCTTATTCCAAAGTCCAGGTTTTCTATCGAACTCCAATAACTCTTAGTAACACATTATAATGTGAACTGTCAATAATTATGGACACTAATGGTCTGGTTTGATTCAGAATCTTGGTAAACCAAACAGCATTTCAGTGTTGCCAAGTAAGAAGTCACTCTCGTAACTTCTCTTTGTTCCTTTATGTGTGCTTCTATTTTAACTTCAAAAGCAAAAGTTAGGAAGAATGGATAAGAAGGAGGAATAGAGTGGATGAATTTGATCCAAACACAGTCTATGCATTTATGGAAATGTCACAATGAAATCCATTTAGTTTTTTGTGTAATTACAAAACACTAATAAAAAGGGCAAATCTCTTAACTTCATATCACGTTTTAGTATAAATGCTAGTAACAGAAACTTAAGACAAAGACTAACAATTACTTGACATTTATAGAATATTTCAAAAGAAGTATATATGGGAAGGTATGGTAAGAAAAAGATGACATGATGATACACTTACAACTACACTCTAAATGCCTAGGAAAGTATACTGAACATAATAGTTAAAAATTCTTTATCATTACTCAAAATTGGTTATTTTCATCCTTTATCATTTTTATGTCAGGGGAGATTTTCCACAAAATAAAATGAGGACAGAAGATTTTTTGATGAACAATCAGGGGCACATACACCTTAAAGGTGCTCTTGGAAGGAGGCTCATTTGAACAGGCAGAGCACAAATGATTGACATTCTGCATAAGGGCTTTGAAAGTCAGGGCTTCGACGTGTCATTTGTTAGAAATTCTATTATAATAACTGACAGCCATACCCAGCAGATGTACCATAGAGATGTTGTGCCAATTTCTTTCCTAAAAAAACATTAAATATTGTGAATTTTAATATGAAATAGTCAGCAGCAGAAACCAGTACCACTGCTCCTTGTTGACAAGGTGCAGACCCAGCATCAGGCACAAATTTTAAAGGGCATAGAGGTTACAAGAGATAAAAACCGTGTCTAGGAGGGAGAAGCACACCACAAAGCCAGATGATTTTTTAAAAAGAGGACATCATGAAAACACTTCAAAAGGCCTGAGACTTCTTTCACATACAAGCTCTTCTTTTTTTGAGGGACAAAGCTTGAAATCAACATTTAGGATTTGCATAAGACTACTAACAAATGCAAAAAGTATTGACACAAGATCAGGGGGCTAACTAAGGAAGAGAACCCACTTAAATATTTCCAACTCACTGATTAAAAGGAAGGATTTGCTTTATTATTCAAAGTCAAGAAGGTTGCAGCCAAGAAAAGGTATTTAACCTCTCCTCTATTCACTGGAGTGAGGAAAAAAAAAAAGATTCATGGAAAACAAATAAGACTAAATTTTGGGAAGGGAGACTTGGGCAGCTGCATTGATCCCATTTTATCAGCCCTCCCAAGCCTAAATCCCAGGTGCTATATTTACACAACATACATGGTTTTGAAAGGAAAAGGCTTGAGAAAATAGCATTTAAATGCTTCTGAGCACTGATCTTTCTGCCAAAGGGGAAGTTTGGGCAGAATCATGAATGGAAAATAGAAGTGGGGCATGATTTCTCCATATATTCTGAGCACAATTCTTATATTAACCTCTGAGAACACACATTACCACATTACCAACTTTCTGGCCATAACTGCTCTAGTTAGGGTATCACAAACTGTGCTTGGTATCTAATTGGGCAAAATAAACATTTATTAACTGTGTGCTTATTAAACATTTATTGGCAATACTTGCAGTACTGTATTCAGTGACTATTCTGTCAGAATTCAGTGACATTTCTGTTTAATCCTCATGTTACCTAAGTCATAGAATGATTGGGTGACTGGTGGAACACAGCAGGATTACATACTGCAGGTCCTTGCCTGCTAGCATCTCTGCACTATCTGGAAAGTTTCTCTGCCCTATTCCACAGCTTATGTATAGGAATACAAACATCTGATTTAGTATTACTTTCCATGTGTATATCAGGCACAGATGAGTATTTGAGAAAGTAGTCCCATTTTTGTTTCTGAGACCCCATGAATGCCAAAAGGTAGAAATAACTCTGGCCATCAGAAAGCAGCAATATAAATTGATTGCATGGATATTAGGAGGAATGAGTTTTCTTAAGGGTGACGGCTAGCTTCTTTTCTAATTGCAAAGCCTTTTTAAATGTCTCCTTGTGGTTTGCACCTAATGGCTTATTGAAGCCATTATGAGCAGGATAAGAATCCTGAGACATTGGACCCTGGAATGCAAGCCTAGAAGGCATGTTTCCTATTGATTATGTAATGAATTAATTAATCCAAAGAGCCTTTGTTCTTTACCAAAGATGGATGTGACTCAGGCTCAGGGATGAGGTAGGGAGCAGAATATGAATGTTTTAAAACAGAAGGTCAATAACAAAATTCAGTCTTATTTTGTTTTCCTGCAAAACTTAGTCTATAAAGATAGAAGTATAGCCTCTTTGCTGCAAGGAATGTTAGAGGTGATTTTGAGAACTTTATTAGTAGTCCTTTTGCTCCTCCCATTTGCATGTACCTTCTAGATTAAGGAATTACCTCACAATACCCGTAATTAATGCTAATTTATGCTCATTTAGTGACCATAAAAATGTGTCACCAAGTTTTAATTGCATGGGGAGGGTAGATAGATGAAAGTACTGGAGAATTAGTGTGTCATTTCCTAAAGAGACCTTTAGGAACAATAAAGACCATCTGCCCTGTCAATCTTCATCTCTGGAGACTGCACTACACCTTAAAGCACAATGATAAATAAAACTTCCCAGCACAGCATTGAGGGTAAATGTTGCCCTTTTTCATTATTTGTGTCAAACCAGGATAGGTGGAACTTTTAGAGAGAGACAGCTTGCTGCAAATGCTGACTGTACATTTTAAAATTAAGTTTTACTAGTAGCAAAGCATTTCTTTAATAGAACAAAGGTGACATCTATTATCCACATTGGCCTCAAGAGTATATTTTTCATAGGTTGTTAATTAAATAGTTCAGAAGGCAGGTTTTTGAAATGTATCAGGTGAGTTCTTTATTTATGTATGCCCCAGATTCCCAATATTCATGGGCTTAAATAAGAATTTCACGTCAGTAGGTTTCTGCCAACTGCAGCTAGGTTATTTCCAGATTTAACCTAAACTCTCCTTTCTATTTAACACTCTTGCCTTCACTAGCAGCTAACTGGCTTCAGTATGTTTGAAAGCTTACCTTCTGAACCAAGCTCTAAGGAGACGTACCAGACAATAAAATGTATCACTGGATTCCTAGAGCCTAGTAAAATGCCTAATTCAAGTAAGGACTTCACAAATATCTGCTGAGTGACTGAATAAATGAATTCAATAATCTGCCAACATGGTCTTCATCCTGACTGTTAAAAGTTTCTGACAAGGTGATAAAGTTTTTTTTCCCTCCCAGTTTTCATTAAATAGAAAAAGAAAAAATCAATGATACATTCCAAAATGATAACTCTATCAAAGAATCTGGCACAAACCCCAATTTGATTCCATGAGGTTAATACTATAACTGCTACAATGTTTGATACTCCCACCTGGAACTCTAGGACAGATACCAGCTGGGCAATAGTCATGCAGAGGAAGTTACTAATCTTTCTACCCATAGCCCACAGGCCTCTTCTTCCCCTTCAGTCCTCACCACTGGGGAAAACTCTTTCTGTTTTCCTTCTCCTCTCTAACATCACTACTTACATTGCCTGAACTTGGAATTCTGAGCTTACAATAATGATCATTTCCAAGTTAGTATGAAGAGTAAGCAACTTGCATGTCTTTATCCATCATGGATATCTACAATCATTACTGGCAAACCTTTGAGACCTCGTCACGGAAACTGACTCCTAGAGGCAGGACCATCTCTTCAACACTCAGGAAAGCCTATCTCAGATGTAGCGCTCATTTGCATAGTTACTCAACTTGATATGGAGTCCTAGAGAAAGAGACAAGGATCCAGGCTTTAGGAGTACTATATTATTTTCTGGTAGGGAGATTTGCAAATAAAGTATTAGTAAGTATGACTAATATGAGCACTATTTGATTATATATATGTATATATGTGTGTGTGTATATATATATAGATTCATGCATAGTATTTCTAAATTCTTTTGATTATCTAAATATTATATATACAGATACATACATAGTAGTGCTAAATTCTCTGTCACTACATATATATGAATGTGTGTGTGTGTGTGTGTGTGAAAGTACTTGTCATGATGTGACTGATAAGGAAGTGGAAATGATATAGCTAGGAAGAAAACACTGAGTTTCACATGCTGTAGTTTTATATCACTCTTTCAAAAACATGGAATTAAATCAATCAGTATGGATATTTCTTAAACTAGGCTAATTTGGAACCCTTTCTTTAAACTTTTAGACTGTGCCATTATTCATCTATTACTTGGAATTCTATTTCCACAAATAACACTAAGCCAAGAAAGCATGTGAAAGATTGAGGACAAAAACTGACACTATCTCCAAATCACCAAAGACCAATATCACTTACTTGAACTCTTAGACATCTGGGCATTTAAAAAATGAACCCTCTTTTCCAATTATTAAATGCTTTAAGCATACTGACACCATCAAGTCTGTATAAGAATAGGAATAGAGCTATTTTGTCCTTAAAGAGATTTTTTTTTTTTTGCTCCTTTGGACTGAATTCATAAAATGGCACAATTTACCACCAGGAATTTAAAGCAACTGAGTCCATTGTTCTGAATCCCTGTGGGTCTAGGTCTGTATCAAATATAGGACAGAGGCAGAAAATGAAAGAACACACAACATGACCAAGGTAATCTCAAAAATAGAAAAGGAAAGGAAAAACAAAAGCAAGACTTTTCTTTCTCCTTTCAGTCAGATTCCCATGAGTGAAATCTCTGATGCTTTCCAAGGTCTTAGGAAGGAAGAAAGGTTATCTTACCATCATCAGGAAGGGCATCTTGGGGATTCTATTACAGAGGAAGTGAGAAGGAAGCCGGGATCCTCTATCCTTGTGGCTCAGGGTCACCTCTGTCAGTGATGTCCCTCTGACTGCTGAAAAACAAGCATATGGAACCTCAAACTATTTTTATTAGTTAAGGACACAAATAGAACTTGGGACTTAAAAAAAAATAAACCTCAGACTTGAGTTGTCAGAGTGTTTAGAGAACATTTTGCTAACTAATTTCTTCCTGGAAAGTAAATTTTTTATGTCTATTATTTATATTCCAAATGACTATTTTCATCCTATCTATTACAGCACAAGGTCAAACCATATATCATTTCCCATAAAAATGAAATAGTTCTTCTTTATACATGCAGTTTATAATTAAAAATCTAACAAGATGTGTGGTAGTGAACTTTAAAAACACTCAAACACTGACTGCCAAGTAGCAACTTCAATCTACCCAGGAAGAGACTGATAAGAAGAACTTCACAGCTTCTAGGGTAGGGAGATTGGGCCAAGATATCTGAGAAAATATACATACTAAACTAAGGAAAGGAGTTGTGAGCTGGGGAGTCAAGATATGCAGCTACCTTTCAATTGTGGAGGCAGTAACCACATTCACTCAAATGTCTTATAGCTCTTATAGGGTTGGTTATTTAAGCTATGGGGTCTAACGATAGTGTTGATTATCATATGGAGTCCCCAGGAATACAGTGATAAAATAATATCACATAAATTCTCTTACAAGATTTTGATATATGGTTTGTAAATACTACAGAGTTTACTTTGGGGATTTTCTGAAATGAAAAAAAAACATTGCTAAGTATATGGTGATAGGGGAAATTCAGCCAGAGATTAGAAAATTTTGGAGAAAGAAAATGAAAGAATGGATTTAAGAGAGAAATAGAATAAGGCTATGCATCTCTAAATGTTGATTTTCACCTAGTCTTGTGCTTTATCCTTTACAGACCAAATTTAGGAGATAGTTCAATAGAAAATTTTAATTGCTTAGAATATTAACAGTAGAAAGAAGCAGCAGGAAGAATTAGTTAAAGACCACAGTGACCATATCTTGGGGCTCATTTTACTTAGCATCATCTTACATGGACATATGTACATAGTTTTTGAGCTTTTCAACTCATCTGATAAGATTATCCTATATATGTATATATATATATATATACATATATATATATGTATATATATATATATATACATATATATATATGTATACTAATGATTGCTTTGTATGTTCTTCCCCCTATGGTATATCCCCTGTGATCACTGTACTTGATTTTAGGGCCATGCATCTCTTATATATATATTTGTCTAATCTGGGGAGGGGAAGGAGAATAACACAATGTTGAAACAAGGACACAGGATGACACATTGCAACAATGATACCCACAGCACAGTGTATTGGAAAAAAAACTTTACAACTTTGGGTGGGGGTGAGGTGGGGTAGGATGGGGAGGACTGTAGGAGGTGGGGGAGGAAAGGGATAGTGGGACAACAACAAGGGAAGAGGTAACAATGATGGACAAGTAATATCCTGATTGCCCTATTCATGTAACTGTAACCCTTCTGTACAGAATTTTTGCAATAAAATAATTTTTTAAGACCATGGTGATAGTGTCTTGCAAGCACACAATTTGAAACCACACAACACAGGTTATCACAGCAGAGAGCCTGTTTGTTGTAGGGAGTGTATATGGCAAGTTATTCTGTACCCTTGATAGCATTGTTTACTGACAAAAGTCTTCATGGTTCCACTGTTATGAGCTCTTCTGCTCTCTCATTCTTGATCTCAGTCTCTATCTTTAATTCTGTCTCTCCTTCTTTGTTTCCTGTTCCTCTGCCTCTGTTTTCTTGTCTTACTCTGTCTCTCTTTCTGTTTTTCTCTGTCTCTGTCACAGTCTCACATACAAACACACAAACAGACACACACACAAATTATTACCAATAAAATTAATTATCAACTTCTTGAAACCACTGTTGTTAGGAGAATGCTTTATCTGTAGTAATTTTTTAAATGAAAAGAAATCAATAAGGTTGTATAAAAATATATTAATGCCCTTATCATAGATTGCTCTCTAAATAAAACCTTTGAAATGGTTGGGCATTCATTTTAAATTAACATAATTTCAATCACTGATTATGCACATGGTAGGAATACAAGAGTCTTCATCATGTTAATTAATTTTTCATTAGATTTTATCAGGAGCTTTGTTTATATCTGAATGCAGAGTTTTGGTGATATATTTCAGTAACATGTAACACTCTAGACTTCAAGGGAATATAGCAAGTTTTTACATTTTTTTTGTCAAATCTTTTGGCAACTTAATGTATGTTAGACAACAAAATATCACCTCTCTCCCATGATTGTCAAGTAGCAGCACAGTGAGCTTTTTTCTTTTTTTCCTAATTCAAACAATTACCAGAAAAGGCATAATATGCTTATACTTCAAATATTTGTCCTGCTGGAGTCAGAGAACTAACACAGAAAAGTAGACACAGAAATAGTAGTTTAGACAGAGAGTTGATGCTGTTGTAAATCTGACATAGGAAGTATTTTTACCTTTAAAAATATTTCTCTATTTATTTTCAGGATTCTTCCATGATTGTTGGTCTGACATACCTAAGTTACATCTTTCATCCAATATTCACGACATTCTCTATGGTTACATAGGCTAATTATCTCTGTTATATCAGATGAAAATGTTCACAGTTGTCCTGACAACCCTCAAATCTGTGTCTTTAATTTGACTGTTGGAAACTCCATCCTAAACTCCAACTAATAAATGACTTTCCTTTCAAATATGCCACCAAATGCCACAAAACTTAAATATTGCCATGTTCAACTCCTTCAGTAAGTGATAGTTAAATGATTGACTAAATGAAACCATCACTTTCTGGTAGAAGAAAACCAAGTACCTTATTATATACATTGTTTGCAGAAGGAAGGAAATTATTTCAATACACAAGTATTGATTCATCAATACACAGTGATTCATCAACATAAAAGACCAACTCCTATATCTCTTCACAGGGAATGAAAATCAGTGCTTCAAAGGAACATATTCTTAGGAGAGGATCACAAAGGCTCAATAGCTATGTGCATATGATCATATAAAATTATGTTTATTGAAATGAATTCCAAGCAATGGAAGTGAGGCTTTTTGTTACTGTGCTTTTCGTTTTCATATTTTTCTGCTTTGTAACATTTTTTGAAGTCTGTACCTTTTGTCTTGGATGTAAGTTTATCTGTTTGGGGGAGGGTAAGGAGGAGCACAAAAATTGTGTGACAATGAGTGAAAAATGCAGCAGTAATACTAGACACTATGTTGAAAATGAACTACATATCTTCTGGGGAGGCTGGGGAGAGTGAGAAGAGGTGATACTGTTCAAATAGAAATGCACTCATTATCTGACTTTTTTTTTTTTACCGTAATCTCTTTGTATATCACCTGTACAATTAAAAAAACAAAATAGTGGTCCTACCAAGACAGTGGCCTATATTCTGGCAGTAACCTATTAAGAAAGCACTGAGCAAGAAAGAAAATACTGGCCTAAACTAGCTAGATAACATCTCAGATGATGGAACTTGAAATATGAAAAGTATATTTATAACATGACAATATTTTCAGTACAAGGAATCAGGCAGTGGGAGGAGAATACTTGCACTGATAAAGAAGATAAATCAATTCCTAAAGCTAAATATGTGTCTGTAAGCCTAGCATAATACGAAGAATTCTGCAGGGAATTGAGAATGTGGACCTTATCATTTTGGAATAAATTATAACAGAACTTTCTACCTTTGTAAACATACCACCTTAAGTAAAGAAGAAATGATAAGAAAATAAATACTAGATAAGAAATAAGAAATAATTAGAATATGAATTAATGTGAAAAGCAAACAGTATTAAAAATGTAAAGGAAATTTTTAGAGACATATCTCTACTATTTGCAAAACATAGAAAAAATAAAATATAACTCCAGTAGATGAGCCTAATACACTGAGAGAGCAAAATCTTCACTACTACTAAGGCAAAATTAGTGGAGTTGGTGTGAACATGCAGTGGCTGAATTTGCTTTTGGAAGGTGAGAATAAAGACAAATTAAGTAATATTTATCATGGATTAAATAATAAATGCAGTATTCTTCATGATATTTAGGATTTAATACCATGCACAGTGTATACTAGTAAACATGGTTACTGTTAAAATAACCTTTTTGTTTGATGATGCATACATATGTATATAGCATAACTAATTTTTAGTATGTTCCTAAAAAATAATGTGGAGCTGTTAATTATGGAACAAATTGATTTACTGCTATATATTCTTTTTCAACATTTTCTTTTCTTTTTTTCTGTCTATCATGGGGCCTGAACTCTGGGTCTGGGCACTGTACCTCACCTCTTCAGCTCAAGGCTAGTGCTCTACCTCTTGAGCCATAGTACCACTTCTGGCTTTTTTCTGCTTATGTGGAGCTAAGCAATTGAACCCAGGGCCTCATGCATATGAGGCAAGCACTCTACTACTGAGCTACATTCCCCGCCCTCAATGTTTTGTTTTCTATGATAAATTTTATAGCTAACTGGATGACTCTTATATTACAATATCTTTGCTTTCTTAGCTAGGTTGCATTATCAATCAATCATTAGCTCTTTCAGCTTAATTTATCACCAAGATTAGTAGGGTAAAAATTTCCAGAAACAAATGTTAGAATTTTTATGATTTTTATGATTTTCTGATATAAATATGCATTTGTTCTTAATTTATTTGGATTATGATCTACAATCATTCTATCAAGATTTTTCTATATATACATATACACATATGTACACACATGTACATATGCACACACACATAAGAGCTTCCTAAATTGACTTCTATTTTGATTAATGTTGCTCATATCATTCTTATTAACTTTGATAGCATATTAAAAATATTAAATGCTTTACATTTTCCTGAATTTAATAGATTTTAATCCTGTTGGATCATTACTCCATTGTTATAGGCACATTTCTGAATTTTGCCTGTTGCCTCATATAAAAATGATAATACAATATAATTTTTTTCAGCCCTGTGCTGATGGCTCACACCTGTAATCTTAGCTACTCAGGGTTGAGATCTGAGGATCGTGGTTCAAAGCCTACCCGGAAAGGAAAAGCCATGAAATTCTTGTCTTCATAAACCACCAGAAAATGGGAAGTGGAATTTCCCATTTTATACCAGTAAACACGGTTACTGTAAAAATAACCCTTTTGTTTAATTATGCATAAATATGTATATACCATAGCTAATTTTAGTATGTTCCTAAAAAATAATGTGGGACTGTTAATTATGGAACAATTGTTTTACTTCTATATGTTCTTTTTCAACATTTTCTTTTCTTTTCTTTTTTTTCTGTCTATCATGGGGCCTGAACTCTGGGTCTGGGTACTACCTCACCTCTGTAGGGTAGGGTAGGGTAGGGTAAAAATTTCCAGAAACAAATGATAGAATTTTTATGATTTTTATGATTTTCTGATATAGATATGCTCGAGAGCTGAAGAGCTGAGGAGCAGCACTCAGGCCCCGATTTCAAGCCCCATGTCCGACAATTTTAATAATAATAGTAATAATAATAATTATAATTATAATAATAATAATAATTTTTTCCTTGCTCTTCAGGTTACTCACTATGAAAGGAGGCCATAGTGCCAAGTGATTTGTAGAATATCCTCACATTTAATATTGGTTATTTCTTTGTTATGTGAGAAACATAGCATGCTTTGTCTAATAACCAAGTTTTATTTAGTTATTTTTAACCAAGTTTTATTTATTATTTATTTATTTATTTATTTACTCAATATTTCTGAATCATTGTATCACATTTAGAGTGTTAATATTATATATTAAGGTAAAATGAGAAAATGACATATTTCTGTGTTCTTAACACATACATAAAATATGTGATGATTAGATATTATAACTCCTTTTTATAAGAAGAATCTCTGATTTTTGCACATATTAAAAGAAATGCAAGCAAGGAAAATAGGAGATTGGAAACAGCAGAGGCAAAATCTTCACCCTGTTCTAATGATGTAATTTATAGACATGTAATTCTTCTACTTTTCTTAAATTTATACCTATTATTGGTTGAATAGCAAATAGTGTAACAGTGCTGTCAACTCTTGGCCCAGTGAAGGATTTGCAATGCAGATGGAAAGCATGAGCTTGGTGGATACTTGATGTACTTCTGTGTTTTCTTTACGGTTTATTCACCACTATTATGTAGCTGATTAATACCACTTGAAATGTCATTACTCACAGTTGAATATGATGCTTCAACTATAAGGTTATTCAGAGTTACGTCTAGAATTTAAATGAGAAAAAGCTAACTCAGCACCTTATTTTCAGTCATTATTACAGAAGCTTTTAGAGCCACTGAGGCTTTATCATTTATCTAAATCCTAGCCATTTTTATTCAAAGTAATATCCTTTTCATCTATTATAGAGATCTAAATTTTATTCTAGGGATGATTGTGTGTGTGTGTGTGTGTGTGTGTGTGTGTGTGTGTGTGTGTGTGTTTTGGGACAGAGTCCTGCTAAGGCTAGTTTGGAACTTGCTATGAAACTTAGGCTGGTCTTGAACTAACAATCCTCCTGCTTTGGCTCCCAGAAAACAAAAATTATAAGCAAGCAGCAGCATACCTGGCATGATCCCACTTTTAATCAAAGAAATGAAATAGTTGTGTTTTACAGTGATCACTTTTCTAGAATATAGAAGAAGACAAGACAGAGAGAGACAGAGTTAAAAATACAGACAAAATGAGGGTGCAAATGCAGAAAGTGGTCAATATTTGGAGCCAGATGGTGGTTATCTAAATAAAGGATATTAAAGAAATACTAATATAGAAAACATAATTTTCTTTTATAAAATGAAATGGAGATCTGGGTCTGAGTGAAAGAGAGACAGAGAGAGGAAGAAGAGGAATAAGAAGAAGAGAAGGAAGAGGAAAGGGAAGAGGGGAGTAGAGACAAGAGGAGGAGGAATAAGAGGAAAGGGAGAGAAAGAGAGGGAGGGAGGGAAAAGAGAGCAAAATGTATCAAAGTGAGAAGTTGTCAGCCCATATATATATATATATATATATATATATATATATATATATATATATGTGTGTGTGTGTGTATATATATACATATATACATATATATCGATTTATATGTATATCGATATATATGTATATATAAAGGAAAATTATATATAACTCCAGGAGTTTGTAGTTTCTTAAGATAGTTTTATAAATGTTATTATGACAAATTATATCTGCACAGGGCAATATAAAATCACAATGTTACTCCAAATTATGATAGAATAAATTGTCTCACCCAGTCCACTAGCGACTTTTTATTGGCTTGTTTTTGCCCTGTGAAAATTCAAGTCATACTCAATAATTCCTTGCAGGTAATAGGATTCTGATTAAAAGGCTCTATTGAACTGTGACTTATCTGTGTACTTAGAATTTGCAAATGCTAATGAACTTACATGTTTTCTTACATGCATCACAGACATTACTTTGCTCCCACCTGATTTCTAGAAAAAGCAACAGTCTAGATCCTATTACTGTCCTCCAGTACAGCTTATTTACTTAGCCAAAGGTGTTCACCTCTGACAGTCAGACATAATTCCCAAGCTGAAGCTATGCCCATCAAGATTCTGACTCTAAAGTTACCTCTGCTTCTGGGACTAGCACCAGATTTGCTTCTTTTATGCAGCACAATTCTATAGCCTGGAAGAAATCTCACTGAAGCCATTCAAATTCATCTTCATAAAACTGAAAAAGTTTTGTCTGACTCCCAGAGACAACAGAAAGAAAAAAGACAGCTTTGGGTAGAAAAGATATGAGGTCACAGTAAGAATAGGGACTACTCAAGTTACTTGCAAATTTGCAATACTATTTTTTAAGTGAATCAGAGAACCTTAACAGCATTTCTGGAGACATCAGTACTTCAGTGACTTACTTGGCAGCTCAGAGAGATAATGAGGCCATGCTTCAGGGTCTTAGGTGTACCATTTTCTTTGGCTGTGTGCCAAGGGCATGGACTTCACCCTTATCCCAAATCACTAGCTATGAAGCATGTGCTGTCAGTTACAGAGGAAGCTAGGTGAGACTTTTGATGGAGCAGTGCAAATCTATCATTGCCTGCTGAAAAGCCAGGTCAAGGTACAAGTCCAATTGATGAAGTGCATGAGAGGTTTAGTAGACTCACTTCAGGAGAGAAATACAAAGTTACAGGGCTGAAAATTTATCAATTGTCAGTTTTCCTTCACTGTATTTTTCCTTAATGCCATTTTCTTTAATAATTCATTAGTTATAAGTGGGCAAAAGGTCAATTATGGCGATGAGTGATATGGCCTCCTTAACCTCCCTCACCTAAGGCCTGGAGTCCTAGTGACCCACCAAGAGAAAATGACTCTCATATATAAGCTGTAACTTTCAAACACTTCTAACAAGACTGCCGTAACTATTTGTTTTGACTGCAACTATATTTTAACTAAAAACAAACTAAGTATATGGAAACAGTCCAGGAAAATAGTAATTTGGATTTCAATTATAAAAGCATAATTTGTTCCTATTATTATTTCACTGTATACTTCCCTTCTACCCCAATAATTAAGTTTCCTACAGTTTAGTCATTCATATTCCTTTTGGCAGCCCTTCAAAAGTGGCTTAGTAGGAACTAACATTTTTATTCATAACCTCTGATTTTTAATTGACAAATGATATTATATATATATATATATATATATATAATATGTAGTACATATGATTGCATTGTAAAATAATTAACTCAGGGTAATAAACCTATCAACTAACATGCTTGATGTGAGTGTATGTTAAGTAAAACATCTAATCATTTATCAATTTAAATTTATTTAATGCATTTTTATTTATTAGAGTCAACAGCAATGAAATGATTATTTATTTGTGTACAACAAACTGGAAAGTTTATTTCTCTTTCCAAAATGAAAATTTTGTTTGTTTTCACCTACATTTCTTTCTCTATACTCTGTCATCATAGGTTAGCCGTTGTACTCTTCCATGAGGTAAAAATTTCTAGATTCCAATTATTGGTGAGATCAAATGGTACTCTAGCTTGTGGGGGTTTTTTGCTTGTTTTTCTGTTTGCTTGTTTTTTAAATTAAATTTAAATTATATTGTAAAGATGATGTACAGAGGGGTTACATTTACATAAGTCAGGTAATGAGTGTATTTCTTTTTGAATGCTGTTACCCTTCCTCCAAGTACATCTTTTGCTGTTGCAAATGACAATAAGTATCCTCTGCTTAAGACCAAAGAATACTCCACTGTGTTTACTTTTCTTCATCCATTCAACTACTGGTGCCTCCTTAGCTTGTTTTTATTTCTTCACATACTGATTTATGAGAGAATAAGTTGGAATGTTGTTGTTGTTTACATGGCAATTCCAGAAATTGGAGGAAATATTATACTGATTTCCATAATGATTTTATTAATTTATATTGCTATGAAGAACCAGTAGGATTTCCTTTACTCCTCACTTTCATCAGTGTTTGCTATCTTGTCTATCATCTTTTTCTTTAGGCACTTTTGAGGTTTTAATTCAGAACTTTAGTTATGAATTTAGTTCTACCACTTTATTTATGCCTCCCATAGTACTTAATGTAGTTATTTTTTGAATATGATACTACTTTTTCATGGCCCTTCTAGCTGGACTGTGATCCTTATATTGCCCACTGTAGCTGAAATGACAGATACACACCACTATGCATAGCTTTATCTGTTGAGATAAGGCAAGAAATTTTTGCCTAGGCTCTCCTGGATTTGTGATCTGTCCGATCTCAGCCTCTCAAGTAATGAGGATCATAAGTGTGAACCACTGGTACTGGCTCTGTAATCTTCATAATAACTATTCTGACAAATACGTGGTGTCTAATATATATATATATATATATATATATATATATATTATGGTATATAATGTGGGTTTAAATTGAATTTCTCTGACAATTAGGGATGATGAGTATTTTTCATCTGCGTACCTCTTTTTGAAGTATCTTAGGCTTTTGTTCCTTTTGGATCATTTGCTTTTGTTTATTAAGGTATAAGAAATACTTTATTATTGAGGAAACTAATAGGAGAAATATTAACAATAATAAGTTATATTTGTTCCATGTGTCAGTATATATTTAAGCACAAATTTGATTTAGTATTTGTTAGCAAATCAAGTAAAAGCAGCTATTTTGTTTTAATCCATATGCTATAATTCCTGATTCTCTGTCCTGTAGATGGTTATTAAACACTGCTTTCCTTCTATTTGTGTAGAGATAAGATAGTGACAAGAGTGCCACATAGTTCACAGGTCATACTTTAAATTTCTCAAATAAGAATTTAATCTAGTTTCAATAAAAGTATTATTAGTTATTTTAATTAAGAATAGCAAGACTGCAGTGGCAGTATTTTCCTTAGTCTTCTGATACAAAGAGCTGACCATCAGTCACTGATGATATCTGAACTTTTCTTCAAAAAGCTGGGAAATATGAGTCCACCAAACAAATCTCTTCAGAGAGAAAACATTTGAAATTTGCATTTCTGGGCACATTTCTTGGACTGACTTGATTTGCAAAGGCTTTATATTGTCAGTAAATGGTGAATCTTTTTTTTTCCCCAAATTGACCTAAACTCTTGGTATACTGAAAATTAAAAAAACACAGCAATTCACAGATAATACAATATATTTAGTAAGTATATTCTTGAACACCGGCAACGTAGAGATTTTTGAAACCTCTTAATGATATTTTTGTTGTCCTTGTCTAATATTCAGTAATAAGGAGTTTTGTTTTTATTTCACAGATAACAAGACAAATAGAAGACTTAATCCTAACATGGTCTTATGATCAATAGCAATCACCTTTCTCATAAAAATCGCTCTTTTCAAGTTGTAGTATGTGTGACCAATGAAATACAAACATGAGTGTAACAACACTGCATATACCTTCAAAGACTTTATTTTTCCAGATTTAGTATAAATTAAACTGAACAAAAAAGAATCAAGGTATTTCACCAAGAAAAGAAGCAGAGAGAGATTGTAAAGCCTGCAGCTCATTTTTAATTTGTAAAGTGTTCCAGTATGTCAAGAGTTGCTACAATAGAGGTTACAGAAAATGAGCAGGGAGGTCATGTGACAGAAGTGACAGAAGAGCGGCTTCATAAGATATCTTTCAAGTAGGATAACAGAAAAATTATAATCAGAATTTATGGGGGGCTAGAAGGACTCACAAAGGAACCTGAGGAATAAAAGAAAGTCTTGTTCATTTCTAATAGCAATATAAAATAATACAACCATTTTGGAAAACTCTACGGTGGTTCCTTAATAAACTGAAAAATGGAACTACCATACATACATACCATTCATGAGCAATCTGACTTCTGGATACGTGTGTGTGTGTGTGTGTGTGTGTGTTTAACAATTCCAATCAATACATCACAGACATAACTGCAATCCTATTCATGGCAGCATTATTCAATATAGTCAAGTTATGGAATCAACTTTCCCCCATCAACAGATTGACAAAGAACGTGTGATATACACACAGTGGAATAATATTGACTCTTGAGAAAGTAAAAAATATTATTTGAAATAGCTTTTATTAACATTATTTGTAATATGATGCTGAAGTGAAATGACCCAGAATGATCAATACTGCACATTCCCACTTCTATGTGGAAGGTTAGATAATAGAACTGTAAGACGCAGAAAAGAAAGGTGGCTGTAGAGGCCAGTGGCAGAAAGAATAGGAAGATACTGGTACACGTATACAGAACCTTGAATGGACAACAAGTTTAATTTTCAATTTTGAGATCCATTGCACATTGTGGTAAATAAGTTGCAATGCATAATAAATTCCAAAATGACTAATGGAGTGATTTACAAATGTTCTCATAATATTAAGTACTTCACATAGTGGATATAGCAACTAACCTGATTTGATTATTCAATATGATAATAATTTGTAGCATTTTATAAATCATAAATATAAACAACCATGATTTGCCCACAATTTTCAAAAATGGAAAACCAATAAATAAAATATATTTAAAGACAGAACAGACCTTAAGAACAGAACAAAATAAAACAGAAAATGACCTTAAGGAAAACAGTGGGGGCTCACACCAGCAATCCTATCTACTCTGGAGGTTGAGACCCGGAGGAGTCTCAATCCAGGTTAGACAGAAAATTTTACAAGACTCAATCTTCAATTAGACCACAGAAACTCAGGATGGAGGCATGTCTTAAGCTGTAGAGTACCAACCAATCAACCAACCATGAGCAAAGGAATTGAGCAAGAACACAAGGGTCGGTAGTTCAATTCTGTAAAGTTTTTTAAAAAAAAATTTAAAAAATGGCAGGAAAATTGCAGATACAAGAAAACCAAAGTCAACAGGAAAAACCCTTGACATAAGTTAATTTTAAGAATATTATTAAGGCTATAAAATATCTCAACTTGGAAAGAAATCTTAATTTAAGACATAATGTACAACAATCATTTTTCAAAACAGTTTATGTCTGCATGTAAATTAGAGCAATAAAAGTATAAATTTTGAGAAATAGTAGAAAAATATTAAGTGAAGTATCATAAGGAATGAAGAGATGATCTTGTTTATAATTTCAAAATTATATGAAAAGATTGTCCAAATATTGAAGATACTGCCTAATAGAAAGTAAATGGACACTTACCTTTCAAATCAATATATGAAATGAAGAAAAATTGTAGAGAATGTCAGAAGTTATGGTATTATAAAGAAAACTTAAAGGACAAACATGTTTATTCTCTGAGTAATGCAAAATTATTTTTGAAAGCCACAATCACAACATAAACTCTCTTGATGTGATAAAAAAAATTAAGACTTAACAGTGTATTCCTGACAAAATATATACCTAAAATAAAATGACAAATAAAGACTAATTTGCAAAATAAATTATATGCTTGAATGCTTTTCACTGTACAACTGACAAAAATAAAATCCTCAATTTAGTTTAAATAAATCTATAGGCCCTTGTTATATAACTCCAGGCATTACCATATGAAAGGATAGTTTTTCAAGTACTATTGAGATGCATGAATAGTGAGGCACATATTGAAAGATGTTAAAATGCTGAATATATTACATAAGTTTTTATCTTTCCAGAGTTTTATAGGGGTGATGGGTATAGAAATCATTTGTTTTATATATTATTACCCTAAAATGTATTTAGAATATAGTTTAATTTAGTAACACAAATTAAGAAAGGTGAATGTGAACTCATCCACTTTGCCCATTTTATGAAATGAGGAAATCCCTAACTAAGGTATTTCTGTTAAGTTTTTCTCCATATATTTTGATGAAAGCAGTTCCAAGCAGAACAAATATTAAGATTTTATTTATAGGCTTGTAAGCCCTAGTCTCACTTTTTTCTCTTTTTTATTAATGTTATATTCAGCCACTAAAAATGAAGAAAATTGAATAAGGCAAATTTGAAATATGCAGTAGCTCACACAGAATAGTTTAAGAAGAACCTTAGAAATTACTTTGCATAAACATAACACCGAACACTTAATTGTCTCTTGCCTCTTAATGTGCAGCTTGCACTATTAAAGGTGATTGCTTCCTATATTCCTTATAAAAACAGAAATGTCTTCTTCTATTCCCCAAAGACTAAGCTGATAAAATTTTCAGACCTCAGAAATCTTTATGACTTAAATAAATGCTTCTTATAAACTTATGATATAAAAGAAATAGTAAAATTCAAAATGCTAACTAAATCTAAATCAGGGTATATCTTTTAAAATGTGTCTATATTCAAAACATACCAGTCATAATGAGAAAAGATAGTTCAGACAAGTCTCATTCAGTGATATAACAATGATAATTTTCTAGAAAATTTAACATAAGAAGAAAACCTTATAAAATTCAGAATGGTTGTTCACATTTATATGCATTGTGAGGTATTAATCATTCTTTATTACAGGTCAAAGCTTCTCATTCTCCTAGATCTTTAGCCAGATGTCACCCATTCCATTGTATCTTCTACTTCCTCTTCTTTGATTAAACAATTATAAATATGTTTAAATTATTACTTTCAAGGTACATCTTTATATAACCTGTACTAATTTTAATTCATTTCCTGATATTTTAATAAATATTGTATTTCCGATCTCCAAATACTGTAAATTGTTGTGTCTTTTGTTTTGTTGGTTTTGTTGGCTAAAAGTTGTGTAATGGTAGATTGTTTTATACTTGTTTGTTTTTGCCTATTCTGGGGCTTGACTCAGGCACTGGGCACTGTATATGAGCTTCTTTTACTCAATGCTTATACTCTACCACCTGAGCCACAGCGCCACTTCTGGTTTTCGGTGTTTTTTGTTTTGTTTTGTTTTGTTTTTTTTTCTGTGTATGTAGTACTGAGGAATCAGACCCAGGGCTTCATGCATATTAGGCAAGCACTCTACCAGTAAGCCACATTCCCAGCCCCTGTAGCTTTCACTTTCAATTCTATCATCCATTTTAATGTTTTTGCATAGAGCTCTATTTATTTTTGTAGAAACAGCCAATGATTCCAGCAAGAAATGCCCTTTCATATTTAAATAATTTGTTACCAATATTCTTTTCTTTACAAAATGTGATATACAGAGGGGTTATGGTGGTATAAGTCAGATAAAGAGTACATTTCTTTTTTTAAAAATGTTTTTGTTGTAAAAATACTGTACAGAGGGGTTACAGTTACATGAGCAAAGTACTGAGTACATTTCCTATCAAGCATCTTTATCTACTCCTTTGTTTTTCCCTTACCATCCCTTCCTTCCCACCTCCACAACTACACTCCTCCTCCCCCCTTTCCCCACCTAAATTGTAAACAATATCACCCCTGTCCTTGCTTTCTTCCCATTTTTTCCTACTCATCCTTGTTGGGTCTTCCTCCATCTTGCGGAAGAAGGATGGGGTCCGAGGAAATGTAAGTGTGCCTCTTGCCTGTTCCCCAGCTTCACTTAGCCCAGGAGACAGTCAGAGGAAGCAGGGAGTCAAGTCAAGCAGGAACTTGTTTATTACCACACAGCAAGCACTTTTTAAAGCACAAAACCAAGTGGCATGGAAGGGGAGGAAAAGGAACCAACCAATCACTGTAGAGGTCACCCTATCCTGTGCCTAAGCTTTCTATACTTTCCCTGCTGTCCGCAAGCTGTTCAGGCACTGATGTCACTTCTCCTGATTGTGGTATCTAGTCATATTTTAACATAAACAACTCGGGCTCTGCCCACTCAACTTCCTCTCAGCGCCATCTTTGCTGCCCATGTGCCCCACACATCTCCATCCATAAGTTGTATAGTTCTCTTTCAGTTTAGTGCCTGTATCCTTGCTGCATTTATTCACCATTTGTCCCATCATTTCCTCTCAAAGACAGATAAACAATCAAGACAGCAGGAAATGAAAACAAAAACAGCAACAAAGAAAAAAATATTAACACTCTTGTTTCCATTTCCTGTAATTCATTTCATTAAATATTAGTTTATATGGTCAGATGTATATAAGTACTGCACCTATATGATCCTTTCCTAAGAATATCCACCTTTGGCCTCACTACATGAATGGCTAGACAACAACATAACTTGTCATATCCAAGTGTATTTTTCCTACTACTCTATCTCTTTCTTGACATATTTCTACTTGATGCTAAACAGTATTTTGCCACGTTTGTAAGTTGTAAATTTTTGAAGTCATAATGAATACTGTTATCTTGCCAGATACCTGTATAAGTTCAATTATTTCATGTTATTTAACAGCACTTTCTGAAAAGATTATATAAATATATATACACTACTCTTGAACTTTGCCAAAAGGCCCAGAAGCTATATATATATATATATAATATATATAATATAATATAATATATATATATTAGTAATCTATATTCTTGCCAATTTGATATTTATTTTATTCATTATCTTTAATATTATAATTTTACACTTAGTATTTTCTATATTTTACTTTTCCTAGGTATTCAAACTCAAAGAACTGATAGGAGAAATTTCACCAAGGAATGAAGACAAAATTAATGCATGAACCACCCAAAATCCATGACTGAGACCTCAACTACATGTAAGGAGGGAAGACTCAATACATTCACACTCAGGACAGAAACTATAACTTTTATCCATTGCAATTGCAGAACTTTTGAGATTAAACTCTCCTCCGATGTTTTATACTTGTTGATAATTTCTAACCTTCAAATACTGATTTCCTAGTTTTAATAAATACTCTAGGCATTGAATTCTTTTTAACACTATTCCAATGCTACTAAAGTAAGTACTTACTAAAGAAAGTACTGCATATATCTTCCAATAATCCTTGTAGACTAGGCAAAGTCTAGAACACATATTCAGCTGCAAAGTTTAATACAATGATCAATTTTTCCCTTCAACTCAGATCCATAATAAGGAATATTTCCTCCAAATATTTATATAGGAAAAGGATCTGAGTTGCAAGGCAATACTTGTCTCACCTTAACACTAGAAAGAATCACAATATTTGTTTGTTTGTTTACTGTGCCTGCCCTATCCTAGGCACTGTCCCATAGCTTTTTTGTCTTTCTTTTTGCCTAAGGCTTATACTCTACCACTTCCCAAAATCTATTTCCAGTTCTTTGATGGTTTATTGAAGAAAAGAGTCTCATGGACTTTTCTTCCAGTTGGCTTCAAACCAGGTCTTCAAATCTCAACCTCCTGAATACCTAGAATTACAGGCATGAGCTAGTTACTTGTGCTCAGCTTTATTCCTATAACAAATAGTTTCTATTTGGGATAGACAGTATATTGGAGAATACCATATTAGTCTTCTAATCTTTCTGTTCTTCCAATTACCAACATTCCAATTATTAGAAGGCCTAATTTTTCTGAAAATTTCAAATATTCATTATTAAAGACTCTTGGTCAGTGAGTAAATTTGATTAATGATGAAAGCTGACCAAAAAGATAATAGGGCATCCTTGAAGAATTCCTATATAAAAATATTGTCTGTAATTACCTCCCAGACTAGCAACTTTGCAGTGCAGACCTCCAATCAGAAAGTGACAGAACAGGACCCACAGGTTACAATGACCCATTAGACTACTGTACACCCCAGTAGATTCTAGACACTGAAATTCTCATTAATTCTCAGAGTAGTTTTCAGTGAAGCCTATATTTTTCTTTGTCTATCTGCTGCTTGTTATTTCATTACGTCATAGATTAATGTGCTTATGGTAAATATTATATGATTCCAAAGAAAAAGTACTCCACTCATAGAACCCAATTAGAAAGGTAAGGAGTGGTATAACAGGGAAAGAGACTACAATCTAGGATAAAACAAAAACAAAGAAACAAACAAAAAACAAGGGAGTCAGGAATCAAAGCTCTCTGTGTCTATCTAATCCTGCACTCCCTGGTATTTAATGCATTCTCTCCATTCAGTCCTTTTCCATTCACATTCATACGTACTGTACTGCTAACAAGGGAGGCTTAGGCCAAACTCTCCATGGGACAGAGTCTCTCAGAAACTCCCTTTAAATTAAGCATAGAGGAGGTAAAAAAGTCTATTTCAATGCTCTGTAAGCAAATGAGTATTCTACAAGGAAAAATAAACTTATAGTCTTTTCAGATAAAATAGAAATGCAAAGCAAAAAGGGAAGGATAGATATTAGCTAATTCAATAGCAGGCCCAGAAATAAGACATTTGTTTTAAAATAAAGCATTGGTAAGAATGTTTCTTTTTTTGAAATATGTTTTTTATTGTAAAAATACTGTACAGAGGGGTTACCATTACAGGAGCAAGGTAATGAGTTCATTGTTACTTCCTCCTTTGATTTACAAAACCTTCCTTTATACTTGTTTATACAATATTCTATCTACTGTTTAATACTTTGTAAAGCAATAGTTCATTATATAGACGTGAGAAACTATTATCATGCACTTACTATGCAAGACTATGTAATGCACAGAGCAGTGAAGGAGAGGGAATTCTCTGTGTAGAGCAATTTTTTTGCATGCTGCTGATACATTTCTCAAATCACAATCATTTCCATGGTAACAGACTGATATCAAAAAGACAGTCACTGTCTTCTAAGATTAGCAGAAAAATAATTGGTATGTGAATGCTGAGCTTCTTAGTCAATCACAAATATTGTCAATAATTAGCAATAACAGCAAGGGAAATTCAATTACAGGCGAAGCAAATTGCTTTTTATTTAAATGTACTCTTTTTAATGCATCCCAGTGTGAAAATCTCTCTTTAAATTAGTGAAAGCATGTGTAATCTCAATTCCTCCATTGGGGGTTGTAGGAATATATGCAGTCTCACTCTGTGGTTAAGTATTCAGAGGCTTAGGACAAAATTGTACTGCTGTAGGTACTTTGGAATGATAGATATGGATAGTAATTTAGATAATTAAATGTATTCCAGCTTCATTTCAATTTTCTCCAGCTGTAAAATTCTTGTATGCTAGCTTAATGCATCCATGTTTATGTTATGTAAATTTAAATAGAATCATAACCATTCTATAGTCATTATCAAAACAGGTTAGGCTCCTCAGTTTCATTTTCTGAGGCTCTTTAACCTTATGGAAAGGTCCAACAAATGTTCTACTAGAAAAGAGGCAAGAAGACTCATCTCCTTTTGGTTCCTGTCAGTTGGGTTTAATCTTTGCAGTAGGTATCATTATAGTAGAGAGTTGGTAGTAGAAATGTGAAAAATTTACGAACAGGAACCATGGCATCTGGAGAAAGAACCCAAGTTGTTCACCCCTCAGTAAACTCATTAAAGTGATGAGAATAAAATAATTCAATTTGAGCATCCTGGGAAAATTTGCCTTGAGGTCAAAGTTTATCAACTGGCAAGAACTCTTCATTATAGACTCCTTTGCTTCTCTTCTCGAAAAAGAAGTCATATTCCTAAAAATGGCTGTTATGCTCACTGATTTGTAACTTGGCACAGAAACATAAGATGTGCAAATTAGATCACTAACAGAGCTGTGAAACTCATAGCAAGGGAAAATACAAGCTATAAGTAAGTTTCTCTTCTGAGATGTAAACTCCCAATATTTCCAACTCATTTCATTTCAAGACAACGCATTTCCAGTTGAGTTAATCTACATGAGTATTAGAAATTGGCTTATGGCCATAATGCAGATAATTTTCAGTGATGTTAAAGGTAAAAACTAAGGTGATATGCATATATTTACCTTTTTATTATATGTTATGTGTTTTTCAACAATTATAATAATCTTCAAGGCTAGGTAAATGTTGCTGAAAATTATCTAATTTTGAGTTCCTGGTACACAGCATATATATATATATATATATATATGATAAAATAAAGGTGGCTGAGGAATAATTTGATATTCCTCTGATAGGGAAGGGCAGATTAATCTCTCTCCCCTTAAATTTGTGACTTACTTGACTAAGAACAGAAATAACAATGTAAGGACTGGAATTTGTGAATAAGTGATCCAGGAGTATTGTCCAAGTCTCAGTTTCTGGAAATCATGAAAATCCAGGCTAGAAACTGGGCTTACTTTCAATTAGCATGATTAGAAAGACCATTCATAAAGCTTACAGTTGGCTGTTTTCACTAAGTTCCAAATTATTTTTTATTATTCAAATTATTCATGCGAGATGTCCAATAAGCAGCTGAAGCCATCTCGACCCTCTAAAACAGGTGTCTTATCAGTCCATCCCCATATTTGGTGCCATCTTGAGCAGAAAAAGATTTCTAATTACACATCCTGACAAAATTCCTGACTATAAATTGTAGAGGGTTGGTGACAGAGCTGCTATTGAAAGGCTCTAAATTTTAGATTTATTAGTTATACAATAATAAGTTTAGATAAGAACAGTGTGCTAATATTTTTGAAACTGAAAAAGTATGCCATCTACTGACTAGCCAGAGACCTGTTTTGAACCGTTCTTTTCTTTTCTTTTTCTTTTTTTTTGGTGGGGGGGTCCCGTCGTGGGGCCTGAACTCTAGGCCTGGGCGCTGTCCCTCAGCTCTTCAGCTCAAGGCTAGTGCTCTACCACTTGAGCCACAGCGCCACTTCTGGCTTTTTTCTTTTTGCTATGTGGTGCTGAGGAATCGAACCCAGAGCCTCAGTCATGCAAGGCAAACGCTCTACCACTGAGCCACCTTCCCAGCCCCTGAACCATTCTTTTCTATGATGAAACTTCATCTAATAAATGCACACCATCTCTCTTTCACCATGGTTCTTATCATAGACGTTAAGTTGTATTCTGGCTTCTTTTTCACCTTAAACTTGATACTGAAGGATAATAATATTTTGTTGGACAAATTAAAGTATTTTGAACAAACATGAGTGTTCGCTACTTTGAAAGTCTTTTTAAAATTTAATGTTATAATGTTATAAATTTGATTGGAGAACTTATAGTAATAATGAAAGGTTTTTTTCTTTTCTTTTCTTTTCTTTTCTTTTCTTTTTTTGCCAGTCATGGGGCCTGTACTCTGGTCCTGGGCGCTGTCTCTCAGCTCTTCAGCTCAAGGCTAGCGCTCTGCTCTACCACTTGAGCCACAGTGTCATTTCTGGCTTTTTCTGCTTATGTGGTGCTAAGGAATCAAACCCAGGGCCTCATGCGCTGGCAAGCACTCTACCATTGAGTCAGTTTTCCAGTCCTGAGTTATGTTTTATTTGAAATTATGCATGATAAAAAAATCATGAAGCATATAAAATGTGCTATAAGTTACAATTAAAACCAAGGTATTCTATAGTTTGAAATCACAAAAAGGAAAATTATCTTAAGTTCAAGCTTGCAGTCTCTACTTAAGGAAATATATGTGAACTAGGTATTGTCCCCATGTCTGACACATAAATCTGCATACATATTTACTAAATTTGCAACTTTCAAAAAAGACTCCTAGACAAAAGGAAATATAGGTTTATTGCATCATGATTTAAAAATACTAATATGCACAGGGGAATAGCAAATAGTGTCAAAAGAATTGGAAAATAAGAGAATATGTACAAAAAATAGTACAAGTAAAACAAATACAGGCTAGTCCATGGCTAACCAACAGTTAAGGAGATCTTCCAAAGAAGAGCTATTAATCTCTTCCATTTAGATAAATAATATTCTGCATTCCACATGAGAAAATACTGAGATGAACACTGGCACAAAAGTATACTTAGTCATTGGGTAATCACGATGGGGAAAAGTCTTGTGTTACATGTGGCATGTGATGTCTGAAGCAGTCAGAGAGAAGAAAAACTAGAACCAAAGTCAAAAACACCCACATTCAAATCTCAGTTTTTCTATTTAGTATGCACAAGAGCTTCAGCAAGTTATTTGATTCTTATGAGGTGCAATTTTATTATCCCCAAATGAAGATAACATCTTCCAAAGGAAGATAATATCATTTTTATTAACCAGCTAACATATAACTAACTAGATATAATAGGTATGCATCCATGAAATATTAGTTTACTTTCCTTTGTTTTCAGGGGCATAAATGCTACCTACCTGTGACCATATATGCTAAATCTCTTATTTCTTTTTATCCTAGGAATTAAATTGAAAACTGAGTCTAACATTTCAAACCATGCTCTGTTAGGTATTTTTGCATATTCATGAGTAAAATTAACAATAAGAACATATATCTGATTGCATTTGTGTGTCTTTATGACTTAATTAGTTGAAATGTTACAAATGTTTTCCTATTTCTTCAATAGTAGATTTTGAATTAGGAAAATAATAGAATATCTATCTATCAATCTAGAAAATTATATCTTTCTATCAATCTAGAAAATGACTCAAAGATTATAAACAATGGATTTTCTTAAATAACAGGAATGATAAAGAAAATTTGAGATAATAGAATATGTGCACATAATAGAATCTCAGTATCACAGCAATCAACAGACATAATTCAAATGGAAGCACTGTGGCAGTATTGCTCATTAATTCATAGGTGAAAAACAATGAAACATTCATGATGTTTATGGCCTGCGATATCCGAATACCACTGAGTAATAACAAAGAAGAGTTTTCAGATGATTAATTGATTTCATGTGAACTGATTGCATACAAATATGTAATCATTATTTATGTTTTCAGTTTTCTAATTCCAAAGGAAATCTAGGATATAGATACTGCTATGTCCACTTTTCAAAGTAACAAACTAAGTCATTCAGACTTGCTCATGTGTCCAAGATTATAGATATAATTAAAAGTCTACCTGCAAATGAATTTGAAGATTGCAAATAAAGAGGTGAAAATTTCGCATACATACTAGCTTTCTGTAGAAATGAAAATCCAAATGCTTTAGAAGTTTCAAAAGTCAGTTATAGCAAAGCTACCAGCATGTTTACTGCACTACTATTAACAATAGCCAAGCTATGGAATGAGCTCAGATGCCCCTCCATGGACAAATGGATCAAGAAAATGTGGCACATATACAAAATGAAATTTTAATCATCCATTAAAATGATATTGTACCATTTGTAAAGAAATGGAAAGAACTAGAAAAGATGCTAAGTGAAGTCAGTCAAGTCCAGAGAGAAAAAAGATCCATGTTGTAGAATACCTAGATTATTTCCACTGTGTCATCAATATTAATTTATTCAAATTGTTATTGCCACTCTGTCATCAATAGTAATTTATTCAAACTGTTATTCCCTGTTCAGATATCCAAGCCAAATAATTTTCTCCCCAAAATTCGAAATACATGGCCCAAATTTAAATACCACCTGCCAATGAAATTTATGAGTGATATGTGACTTGTGTGTTCTTGGAGTGAATGTTCGACCATGTATCTGCATATGCCTATCAACTGCTGGTGGAGAGCCTCTTTTAAAGCCCTTCTAAATATGCAGCTCCCAGACACTGCTGACTGAAAAAAATCCAGACACCAAAAGCATCAGTGACCCTGTTCTGTGGTTCTCAGCTAAACTGCAAGACCCTCATTACTAGTGTCTTTCCAGCGAGTCTGAATAGCAAATCCAGTGGGAAACAAAATGGATGAGGAGGCCAGTATTCCCCCAAAGTATAGCATAGTATAAAATGCAAAACAAAGTGCTTATACAAAAGAGTTGTAAAACCCCAAGAGGTATCAGCATCGTCTTTCAAGTTGTCCTTATGTCAGGACTTATGGTGCTTTTCCTAAGTACTTCTTTGCCCCTCCCCTCCCAGGGTAAAATTTGAAAAGTTAGCCATCTGTAGTTTTGTCAACAAGCTTCTAACGGAATGAACGGCAGTATTCCTGAGACTGTCTTAGGTCCTTTTTCTCGACCAAATAAAGAATTGAGGTGGGAAAATTGAGAGCAGATGAACAGTTAATTTGAAAGGGAGCATAAGTCACCAGGGAAGTTAAAACAATACTCTTGGCTATTGGCAAGGTGGTATAAGCTCCTAAGGAGGATCTTGGCTGGGAAAACTACCTTGTGTTGTGTGAGGTCTGGGGGAGGGGAGGTGGGGGGAAGAAGAGGAGGAAGTGGACAGGGAGGAAGTGGTAGAGTGATAAGCAGACTCCAGTAGCCCAGAAGTAGTTGCACTCCTGGGGTCTCCTTTTTAAGTCTCTTTTGTGAGAGTCTCAGCTATTCTGAAATCTGATTGGTTCACATCCCACCTCATTTCAAGGAGAAGTGGGAGTGGGGGGAGGAGAAGGGGAGGGGAGGGTGGCGGCAGCTCTCTCCTGATAGCCCTGCTCCAGGATCCTCGGTGGTTGTGCTAGGTCTGCAGAAGGGGAGTGGGTGTCCTCTCACCAGATTGTCTCTGAATCCCAGGGTCTTCAGGAAGGAGAGGAGACATTATTTCCACAGGGCTGCTGCCTGTCCCTATCTGCCTAGTTTTTTGTTTTGTTAGGTTTTGTTCTTTCTTTTTGCCTTTTTCTCATCCCTTTGCTCATTTTAAATATGATTCCTTCTTTGGGGAAAGAGAGTGATCTAAAGAAGAAAAAAACAACTGAGCTAATAATCTATTTTGTCTTTAGTGAATTACTAAATGGGTTCTACAATAATCTTTTAACAAAATGGCCCAAAGAAAGAAATATTAATATTGCTGCTGAGAAAAGTATTTTAATTTCCCCAGCATTGTTGGAACATTTGGAGAGATCATGAGCAAATATTTAGGTTAGGGAGACATCTGCCAAGGTAAAGGTCTTTCAGTGAAAAGGGCATTTGAAACTTCTGTCCAGAATATAATAGTTTTGCCAAATGAAAGTATCACAAGGGAGAGTAATACAGCAAAAGATTTATGATGAGTTTCAGGAAGATGAGGGAAAGGACTATAGGAGAGGAAAATAAGTGTCTGAGCATCCAAATGTAAATAAAGATTTAAAATTTTGGTCCTACTTGATAGTATCCACTTTGCTAAGGATAAGTATATAGCATGAATGAATAATTTAATAGGTAGAGACGAGAGAGGCTAGAAGCTGCCAGGAGAGGTAAATTCCAAGCTTCAGCTAAATGTTCTTTCCAGACAATTCTCTTTGGAAGTATTTTCTGCCAAAAATATGCTCCCAGGCTCACCTCAGGTGATGCATTAACATTCTGAAAGCTTTTACCTAAACCAATAAATGAAACTCCCTGATTAGCTACAAGCCCTGTAGACCTGGTAACTTTACCTATTAATTAACAAAGGGACAAGTGAAAGGTAGTAAAGGGCAAAGCAGAGAAGTGCAGGGCAGGAGAGAGCTGCCATTTCTATTAAATCCTAGGATAACAACACCAAGAATGGAAACAGCTGATTTATAAGCATTCTTTTCTGGGCAATTTATTGAAATTGTTAAAATTTGTTTTTAAATAACATCATGTCGCTGATCAGTGACCTGGATATGTATGGGCTTGCCTGTGTGTATTTCACACATACACATTTGGAATGCCAACTGATAAGTATAAATATTTATAACACATTTGTAAATTCCACTTAAGAAAATGTTGTTACAGATAGTTTCACATGGAAAAATGTGCTGCTAGGACTTTGAGAAGATTACCAATGTATTTCCTTATAGAAATCAGTCAGATACACATATGCTAATAAGGTGAAGAATCACCGTAACCATTTCCCACTCCACTCTGAAATTAAAGTGAGCAGTGAATTTGAAAGATATAGAGGGATAGGTAGCAATGAAATACTTATTAACTGAACCAGAAGCATCAGACATAGGGAATTTTTTTGTCCTTTATAAACAATGATCTGTTTGGATAGGAAGATGTCAAACTGAAACACAAAAACACCTGGAGTGGGGCTGGAAGGAAGATTGGTGGATGAAATTCTAGATGAATTTCAAAGTAACAAATCAGCCCTTGACAACAACAGCACTGAAGAGCTTGATAATATAAATATGCAGAAGTTACACTCCAGTCTGCAGAAGATGTAGAAGCCAACACTATCTAAATCTAATGTGATTTCAGAATAAACCATGTTTGCTTTCTGTATATCTCTATAGAAATATTGAATTTAAGATAGCAAATTCCATCTACTCGAATCTGATCTTTTTTTTCTCCTCTAGGGTCTGAAGTGCATGCCTTTTAAGAATGACCAAACTGACTCCCTTAGAGCACCGAAATCAAAATATGCTGGCTTCTGATTCAAATACAACTTTATGCAAATTTATCAAAATGTACACAATCATTAAAAATAATATCTAGGTAAATATTTGCTGAATAGTATACCTAAATGAAGGATAGCCAAACGTATAAAATTTGGGAATTGTTGCTAAAATTTTGAAGCATAGAAAAAGTTGTATTGGCATCATCAGAAACACAAGGCAAAACTTCAACTGGCAATCTCAATGAGTAATCTCCCATAAACATGTTTCTGATCAACTCTGAAGATATCACAAATAATGAAAAGGTTTCTATTTAAAGGTTCCCATTTAGAAGACCAAATTGTAGAGTTTTCACAGCTGTTAAGGAAAAGAGGAAACCTGGCTGGGATGGAGGAATGGGAGCACTCTTTATGAAGCAGAACTCAAGTGTGCCTGCTGTATTTTGTTAGTAAAGTATCAAAAAAGTTGGAGTAGAGGGAAATAATTTTTGCACATTAATCTTTAAGATACAAATCTAGAATTAAAATGAAATTCAATGGTGTCATCTCAGCCAAAAGGTATTTGTATTCATTCATATATTAAAAGAAAGGGTATGTTATATAAGGCAACGGTAAGGGCTGTCTGGAAATTCTGAAACAGAAAATTTCAGAGATGATCATTGACTTGTTTTGCAGGGAGAGAAGCCAAGATATTACAAAGATATCAAATACATCATACACGCAATCTAAGCTAAATCTCCCATCTCTGTCAGTTTCCAGCTCTAGGTCTGTCTTTCAAAGTAACTATAATAAATAATAACATCAGAAAATATGGAAATTAAGAGACTTTTTTTTCCAGTCATAGGGCTTGCACTTTGGGCCTGGGCACTGTCTTTCAGCTCTTCAGCCCAAGGCTAGCTCTCTACCACTTGAGCCACAGTGCCACTTCCGGCTTTTTCTGTTTATGTAGTGCTGAAGAATCAAAACCAGTGTCTCATGTATGTGAGGCAAGCACTCTACCACTGAGACACCTACCCAGACCTTAAGTGACTTTTATGAAGGTAAACAATCTTATTTTGTACTTTGGATCTAGTACTATCTGTGTGTTATAATTCAGATATATGAACCCCATGTGTTGAAGGCTTGTGTCTTCACATAGTAGCTTTTTTTTTTTTTTTGGAGAGATGACTGGAGAATGAGAATCTAATTGCTCATTGATAAATTACATAAGTTGACTGTTGGAAGGTAGACTTGGTTAGATAAAATAGATATTGAGGATAAGCCTTTGAAAGATATGCTTTGGCTCTTTTCCTTCCTGTCTTTCCCATTGGCTCCCCACAAGGGGAGCTGCTTCCTCAACCTCTTCCATTATGATACTTCTGCCTTGTCCTAGGGAATGGAGGCTGGATGGATCTTCTTTTTATTTTTTTTTAAGTGTGAAAATACCATATAGAGAGGCTACAATTACATGGGCAAGATAGTGAGTACATTTCTTATCAAGCATTGTTGCCTCCTCCTTTGTTTTCCTATACCATCCTTTCCCCTCTCCACTTCCCCACCCCCACACCCCCTATCACCACCTTCCCTCACCCTCCCCACCCCCCCCACCCCACCAAAGTTGTAAAGTTCGTTTTTCCACATGACATCTTGTCTTGTACATCTCATTTTTGTAATGGGTCTACCTGTAACCCTATTTATACGATTTGTTTTTTCCCTTCCCCTCCACAAATTATATCAACATCAAATACAGTGAAAGCAGGGCTTATACCGTGGGGAGGGACATTCAAAGCAACAAATAAATCATCTTATAAATATGTTGGAAACAATCCCATGAAAGAAAAAAAATTTGAATCCTTATCTTGGGGTTCATTTCACTTAACATCAACTTGTCTGACAGTTTCTGTTTGTCTCAGACATATAATAGTTATTACAAATAAGGGAAACCATGGGATCTATGTCTCTTTGGGCCTGGTTTACTTCACTTAATATAATTTTTTCCAAGTCTTTCCATTTCCTAACAAATGGGGCAATGTCATTCTTTCTGATGGAGACATAGAATTTTATTGTGTATGTATACCACATTTTCTTGATCCATTCATCTACTGAGATTTCATCTTGCTGAAGTCTATCTTTGGGCTTTATAACAGACACCATATCCTGTCAGAGTTTCTCTGAATCAAATGTTTTCTTTCTTTTGGGGGGAGCAAGTAGTATTAGGATTTGAAATCAGAGATGATGCTTGCTTGGCAAATTCTCTACTGATGAGCCATGTTTCCAAGTGCTTTATTTGCACTGGTTATTTTTGAGAGAGATTTTTGCTTCCCACATAGGTACACTCATGATCTTGATCCATCTCTTTCAGGTTTCCAATCATCACAGGGATGACAGGCATGTACTACAGTGCACAGCTTTTTCCATTGGTATGTGGTCTTCTGGAGTTTCCTGCCTCAGAATTCTGGTACTATAGTCCTTGTAATGTCAGTCTCCCATATAGTTAAGTATAGATAGGTTCACATACTAGCATGTAGCTAGGGGATGAGAAAGGGTCTGGTGAACTTTTCTGCCATCTACAGACTTAAATTAATCCTCCTTATTTTAGCTTCTCAAGTATCTAGTATTACATGCATGAGCCACTAGTACCTAAATTGACTTACATTTCAAAGTAAAGTTCTATGGAATACTAGTTTGATGTCATATTCCAAAAATGGGATTTTTTTTGGTCCAAAAAGGTTGGGAAATGTCATATACTGAGATTTTTCTAACCTTTTCTAAGCTTTCATAGAAATACCATTTTCTATTCTTATCCATTGCAATAGAGATAACTTCATCATGCTTTTATGCAAGGACATTTCTTCAGAAACTGAACTTATCACTTAATGGAACATTTCATCCTAAGTCAATGATGAAATTTAAGATGCACCAAAAATTAAGAACATAAAAGTGGTGTTTTTTCTTTATGATGTTTTAATTGAAGATTTCATGATGTTTGCTGTTCAACATTACTTTCCAAACATTTGTTGATTTTCTTTTAACTTTCTAAATCCAATTCCATATTTCAATAAAAGGTACCTTTCTGGAAGAAATATGAATAGTCTCTTCCCAATGTAAAACTTACTAATTTAATTAAAGACAGAGTTCTAACTTATACAGTATTGTCAGCCCAATGTTTGTATGCTGTCTTCACCTCCCAAAATTCATTAATTGAAGCCTTAATGCCCACTATGACTCTATTTGGACATAGGAGTCCTAGGGAAAGGGCTAAGATTAAGTGGAATGATGAAGGTAGAATTCTGATCCCAGAGGAGTAGTACCTTGATAAGAAGAGGTATCAGAAACAGTCCTTCTCTTATTGAATCATACCCATACAAGTACCAAAAGAAGTCTATGTACACTCATAATGGCTATCTACAAGCCAAGAGTATCCAAAACAGCTAGTACTTTTGGGTTGAACCACAAATTTCTACTTCTAGAACTGTGAGAAAATAAATTTCTGGTGTTCACATCATCTAGTCATGATATTTTATATTGTAGCTAATACTCATGCTAAGGGAGAGTAGTTTTGCTTGGATCTGCATATTGTACGATGTTATAAAAGCTAAGCTGATAATGATACAATGAACTGTGAGCAATACAGGGGAATGGGATGTGATATCATATATATGATTGGCCTATGATACCCAACATGTATTTGAAATTCTTCAGCATTATATTCATGGTCTAGCCTTATCTGTCTTATCTCCAATAGAGCTAGAGTCAAGAGCCATTCTAAAGCAAATGTATCAATAAGCAGATTTCAATTTAAAATTGATATCATGCCCATCAGTACTCAATGCTAGCTGGAAATCGTTGTTGTTATGAAGGTGATGTACAGAAGGGATACCACTATGTAAGTCACGTAATGAGTACATTCCTTTTTTACAATATTACTCCTTCCCTTGCTCTCTCCCAGTCTTTCCCTTTATCTCCACTTACAAGTTGTATGGTTCATTTTTAACATGGTCCCTAGTGAGTAACATTGATGCATTTGTTCACCCTTTGTCTCTCCATTTCTGTGCCCTCCTTACCTTACCATAGACAGAAAAATGAACAAGCATGACAAAATGAAAAAGAAAAAAAAAACAGCCACAAAGTAAAAAACCTTGTGTTTCCATTTCTTGGAGGTCATTTCAATAAATACTATTTTATATGATCAAATGCAGATAGGTATTATACCTTTGTGTTCCTTATAGTGCTCTTGCAAACATCTTTTAATGATGCCCTTAATGATGACCATGCTTAAGAAAAAAGTCAAATTATACAAATATTATACAAATTATACAAATATCCATCTTCTTTCCTGTTTCTTTTGAAACAAAATTCCTTCTGCCACAAAAGACCCATTATTCCTCAGGAAAACCAAAATTGACCCACTTACTGGAACAGAGAGAAGTTACTATAATGAATAATTTACATGGGTGTTAGCAAACTAAAAGGACAAGAGAGATCTCACATTTAATGATTACAAGAGGCAGCTTCTATAGAGCTGAAGCAGAAAGGAAAGGGTGTGTGGTTATCAGAACCCAAAAGAAAGCCCTGTGGAGCTGAAAAATATCTCTGGGATATGAAGACACATGCCCATTGCTGAGCTCCAACTATGCTTCTGTCTCTGAGAAGTACTTCATGCCTCTGCAACATAATTCTTTCAGCCATTCACACACATTGTGGAATTTTCCATTAAACTCTTTCTTTTCTCATATTGTTCTCTATAGCTACTATCTGACCTCACTAACTTCTTTCATAACAATTTTTCTTAAAAGACCTACTAAGAAGTTTGTTTCTACTTGAGTAACTACAACTAAAAAACAAAATCACTTCAGTACAACTTTCACACACATCCTTTAGCACAATTTCATTAAAATTGTATCATATTGTTCTTCACAATGGGAAGGATCATTCCTGATTTTGTTCTCACCTAACTAATGCAACACAAGAGTTTATTATGAACCAAATTGCTATTATCCCAAATTTTCACCTTTGTTTTCCATCAATTATATACACATAAATTCACAATTCTATAAAAATCTACAATGATTAGCTAATATCTCAGGATGTAAGATACATACAGGTTAAGGTCACACTTGATAGCATTGCCTAGATAACCATATTTTCAGAAATACTCTTAATAATTTTAAAATTTAAATTTTTATTATCAGTTGTGAAAACAAAATCTCATTTTGAAATATAATAAAAATTATATTAAAAGAAGCTTCAGTTATATTTTTGTCAGTTTTTTAAATGTTTTTTATTGCGAAAATACTGTACAGAGGGGTTACAGTTACATGAGCAAGGTAATGAGTACATTTCTTATCAAGCATTGTTGCCTCCTCCTTTGTTTTTCCCTACCATCCTTTCCCTCCCACCTCCACAACTACACTCCCCCCCATCCCACCCCCCACCCCAACCCGCCTAAATTGTAAAGTTCATTTTTCAACAGTGTCTTCTACATCTCATTGTTGCAATGGGTCAACCTGTATCCCTATTTTTTTTTTTTTGGTCTGTCGTGGGGCTTGAACTCTGGGCCTGGGTGCTGTCCCTGTGCTCTTCAGCTCAAGGTGAGCTTCTACCACTTGAGCTACAGCACCACTTCGGGTTTTTTAGTGGTTTAATAGGCTGGCTTTGAACCATGATGCTCAGATCTCAGCCTCCTGAGTAGCAAGGATTACAGGCATGAGTCACCAGCACCCAGCCTGTATCCCTATTTAAACATTTTGTTTTTCCCTTCCCCTCCCCAATTTATACCAACATCAAATACAGTGAAAACAGGGGTTACGCCGTGGGGGAGGGACATACAAAGCAACAAAAAAAATCACATGGTACCTTATAAGGTATTTATTAGGTATTTATAAGGTACCATGTCAGTTTCTTACTAATATCACTTAAACTTGAAGTTTTCTTCAAGAAGATCTCAGGCCAGGTAAATTATTAAAAGGAAATATCCATAAATCCCCTCAAATGCTCATCTGTAAATTTCACTGCATAGGCAACATTGGTTGAAAATGAATGCATAAGTTAGTGTAGCCGTGTCACTCATGGCTTTAGTTTAAATCCCTCCACTTCCCACAGGACCCGTCAGGTACTCTGACAGGTGACTGATTTAGTCAAAATGGATGACAGTACCTAATGTTTGCTTCAAAGTTGAATCTTGGTTCAACTGAGAAATCTTAGTCAGCATTTGTCTATCTTTGGAGATCAGGCTATATCTTATGTCCTACATTATAATAGAGCAGTAGCTTTCAGGCTGTGACTGAGAGTAGCTCCATTTTAATAAAAACAGAAATATACTCCATTTTGAGCGCAAATGTTGAGAAGGACTTACATTTTCTTTGTGCAAGTACACAACTACCATATGTCCTGCACAAACTATAAGGTACAGGCTGATAAATAACTTATTAGAATAAAAATATTAACATATACAAGCTTACAACTTAAATTAAGAATCTATGGACATATGGGTATATCAAAACCATATTAGAAAAACCATAGGTGGCTGGGAAGGTGGCTCAGTGGTAGAGCGCTTGCCTTGCATGCCTGAGGCCCTGGGTTCGATTCCTCAGAACCACATAAGAAAAAAGCCGGAAGTGGCACTGTGGCTCAAGTGGTACAGCACTAGCCTTGAGCTGAAGAGCTGAGGGACAGCGTCCAGGCCCAGAGTTCAGGCCCCACGACCGGACCAAAAAAAAAAAAAAAAGAAAAACCATAGGTGTATCATCAGAAAAAGGAGAGATGATTGTGTATTGATATCTCTATTTTAATTAACCACCAGCAAAGCCTTTCTTTGCATTTGTATTAACTCTCTGTTCCTGTTCATGCTTTGAATGCTATTACAATTTTAACCTTTTCTTAGCTTCAGACTCATTCTGAATATGAAGTTTAATGATTGAGCTGAATAGTCAAGATGGGAATATAAGAAATTATAATTACCAATATCTATGTTTACCACAGAATATTTAATAAGCCAAAGCCCTAAGTTGGCATAGGTTGTGGATTTACATTCTTTTTTATTTTAAACTGGTTTATTTTCATATCTACATCTATTAAAATTTCCAATTTCAATCATGTTTAAAAGTTCAGATGATTATAAGTTTTCAACACTTTCTAGCAATTTGATAACTATGTACTTACAAGTTTAGTTCTTTTGTTCTTTCAATATATTAAATATATCCATGATATAGTTTAGCTTTGATGATTCTGATATTTATATTTTTATTTTAAATCTTTTTATTAACTTTAATAGTTGAACAAAGGAGTTACCATTCACCAAAGCAGTTTATAAGTAAAATGTATCTTGATCAATGTCACCCCTTTCAACATTTTCATCCATCCCTCCCAACCCATACCTTTCCTCAGTCTCAGTTCATTTCTTTTCTTTTGTATTTTGAAAATATTTTAGTGGACTCACTTTATTTATTTTGAGAATATAGACAAGGGCAATTCTGAATTTGGGCATTCTGGTTTTTTTTTTTTTTTTGTGGGATGGTAGAGGAAAGAAAGAACCTATGCTTGGGACTATGCCGCAGCCGCCTCCTCCTCCCTCCCTCCCTCCCTCCTCCTCCTCCTCCTCTTTCTCTTCTTCCTCCTCCTCCTCCTTCTCTTCCTCCTCCTCCTCCTCCTTCTGCAAGAGGGCTATTTTCTATTATAAGTTGACTTGATGGCCTTTATGATGTTTTTGATCATTCTTTATACTTAAAAACATGTTGTTTTGTGCAAATGTCTATCTGAATTATTTTATCTAAGATCAGAGATTGATATATTTTATTTATTTCATAAATGTGATATACAGGTAATACATTAGAAGACATAACATAATTAGTGGAAGCTTTAATCAATTTAAAAATAATCCAAAATAGAATGCAAACAATGAATGGATCTTATTTTTGACCCAATCTGCTATTCTTCTTTTTTTTTTTTGGTGGGGGGGGAGGTCTGGTCGTGGGGCCTGAACTCTGGGCCTGGGCGCTGTCCCTCAGCTCTTCATCCCAAGACTAGCGCTCTACCACTTGAACCACAGCGCCACTTCTGGTTTTTTTCTTTTTTCTTATGTGGTGCTGAGGAATCGAACCCATGGCCTCAGGCATGCAAGGCAAGCGCTCTACCACTGAGCCACCTTCCCAGCCCTTGCTATTATTCTTCTTTCTAATAGAAATTGACTCCATTAATATTTAGGATTATTCTAGAGAGATGTGTCATGTTTCCTGCCATTTTCTTGATTTCCTGTATTTTTTTCCTCGTTCTGTATTTACTAAATTGATAATCTAGTGATTTTTGTCTGATGTGTTTCTTTGATTTTGATTGTTTTCTTCAGGTTGCATTCCTCCCATTAGAATTCTTTGTAATACATTCTTTGTAATTCCTTTAATGTTTGTCCTATAGGGTTTTGTTTTCCCCATCCAATGTAAATGATAGTTTCACTGGGTAGATCAGATTGGGTTGGCAATTGTTTACACAATTCCAAGGTGTCCTTGAATTGAAAGTTTGTGTCGAGAGGTCTTCAGTGATACTGATTCATGGAAAAAGAAATAAGAATGGCCAATAGATACATGAAGAAATGTTCAACATCTCTGGCCAAAGAAGAAATACAAATCGAAATAACATTGAGATTCCTCCTCACCCTGGTTAGAATGGCCCTTATGAAGAAAACTAATAATAATAGATGCTAGCAGGGATATGACCAAAAGGGAAGGCTACTACACTGTTGGTGGAAATGTAAACTTGTTCAACCAGTCTGGAAAGCAGTAATTAAGCTCCTCATAAGACTACACATAGAGCTCCCCTATAACCCAGCAATCCCATTCCTGGGTATTTACCCAACTGACCACCCAATCCTTTTCAAGTACCAATTTCCTAGTGTGTATTTTGTTAAACTATAATTCTTTTTCTTTTTTTAGGGATTACACTGTAGGAGTTCTCCTCTAAATATACTGTATTTCAATGAATACATTTACTTACAATTGTATACAATCCAAGGTACTTATATACTTGTAAACCAATTCTAGCATTCACATTTGAGAGGAAAGATGCAAATCTCTGTCCTCTAGGCCTGACTTCACTTAACAGAATTTTTTCCAGGTCTTTCCATTTCTTGACAAATGATGCAATATAGTTCTTTATAATGCAGGAATGAAATTCCATTATTTTTATTCAATAAATTCTGATATTGTGGAAAGAAACAAATGTGTCCTTCAATGGCTCTAATGTACTTTAATTATGCCACTCAAACCATTTGAAGAGAGAGTGTGTGTAATTCTATGCCTCCATCAGAAGTAATGACACCGCCCCAAACAAACATAGCCAGACCCAAAGAAACGTTGGTCCCATGGTTTCCCTTATTTGCAATAAGGAAATACATCTAGGACAATCTTATTAGACAAGTAGAAAAGGTCAAAAGCTATGCACATATGACCATACAAGATGATGTTAAGCAAAATGAACCCCAAAATAAGCCACAAGAAGTTTTATCATTGTTGCTGTTGTTTTTTTAATGTACTTATCATGTACTATGTGATTTCATTTGTTTCTTTCGAATGTTCTTCCTCCCTGTTTTCACTGTATTTGATTTTGGTGCCCTGCATCTTGTATATACATTTTTCTAACTTGGGGAAGGCAAGGGAAATAACAAAATGCTGAAACAAAGATATTTTCACAATAAAAAACTTATTAATTAAAAAAAAGATACAGGTTGGCCCATAGTAACAATGGGATGTATAAGACACTATGTTGAAAATGAAGTTTAGGACTTCATGGGGGGAAGGGAGAAGTTGGGAGGTGGAGAGGGAAGGGATAGTAGGGGGAAACAAAGGAGGAGGTAACAAGGCTTGATAGGAATGTACTCATTACCTTACTCATATAACTGTAACCCCTCTGTATAGTATCTTTACAATAAAAATATATATTATAAAAAAGAAATAATAAGATAAACAATTAGCAAGTCTGATACTGGCATCATGCTTGTAATCCTAGCTACTCAGGCACCTGAGTATAGTGAGTTCAAAGTCAGCCAGGACAGAAAATCCATGACACTCTTATCTCCAGTTAGCCACCCAGAAAACTGGAAGTGGCTCTATGACTAGTCATATAACTGACAAGGGTCTCATATCTAAAATATATTTAAAACTCAAAAAGTTATGTCCCCAAACCAAGTTCCCAGAGAAACAACTTCCCCATTAATAAGTGGGCTAAAGACTTTAAGAGAAACTTCTCTTATGGCTAATAAATACATGAAGAAATGTTCAACTTCTCTAGCCATAAAAGAAATGCAAATTAAAAAACAAAAAAAATTGAGATTCCATCTCACTCCAGTTACAATGACTATAATCAAGAAATCTATAGCAATGCTCGGTAGGAAATGTATCATTACATTACCTTACTCATGTAAGTGTAATTCCTCAGTGCACCATTTTTACAATAAAAAAACATAAAAAATAAATCTAATAACATAACAATAGATGCTGGAGGGGATGTGGCCAAAAATGGAACTCTACTGTATTGTTGGTGGGAGTGTAAACTTGCTCAACCACACTGGAAAGCAGTATGGAGGTTCCTCAAAAGACTCTACATAGAGCTCCCCTATAACCCAGCAATCCCACTTCTGGGTATTTACCCAAATGATCACAAACAAGACCACACTAAAGCTACCAGCACAACTACGTTTATTGCAGCATTATTTACCATAGATAAAATATGGAACCAACCCAGATGCCCCTCAGTAGATGAATGGATCAAGAAAATGTGATCTATCTATCTATCTATCTATCTATGAATTTTATGCTCCCATCAGAAAGGATGACACTGCCCCATTTGTAAGGTAATGGAAAGACTTGGAAAAAATCATTTTAAGTAAGTAAACCAGACCCAAAAAACATATGTCTCACGATTTCCCTTATGTGCAATAATTAGTGTATGTGCAGGATATTAGGATAATCTTATTGTCAGGCCACTAAGGGCAGAGGCAGCCAAGAAAAGCCATTTCCTTATCAAAAAATACCAGCTACCCCAGCAGTTCTTCGGGGGCACTGGCCTGCAGCTGTTCAGGCTTTCAAAACAAGTTATATGCTAAAAGCTCCTGCTGATTAAATGTTCGTCTTTTAGCCAGACTATATGAACCCTGCAACAGCCAGATTGTGCACAACCTCTCTGATCTGGACCAGGGAGTTTGCCTGGGAGTATACCCCAATAAAACTCTCCTTCCCTTTCCTTTACCTCTGTGTGGTATTTTTTCACCTAAAACCTTACACTTAGCAGATGAGCAGAATAGCTCTAAAGCTATGTACACATGACCACATAAAATGATGCTAAGCGAAATGATCTCCAAGACATGGACACACAAGGTTTTTCTTTGTTTTTGTTTATAATGCACTATGTGATTTTTTGTTTCTTTTATATGTTCTTCCCCCTATGGTATATCCCCTGTTTCACTGTATGTGACGGTATTGTATATACACTTATTTGAATTGGGGAAGGGAAAGGGACAAGGTGGCAAAGGACAAGGTAAGAACCAATGCAACAGAAGTATACCCAAGACAATAGGTTGGAAATGATCTGTACAACTTGGGGACATTGGGGAAAAGGGAAAGAAGAGAAAAATGAAGTAAGGGGCAACAAGTTTGATAAGAAATGTACTTATTACCTTACTTATGTAACTGTAACTTCTCTGTACATCACCTTGACAATAAAAACAAATAAATAAAAATAAAAGTGGTAGGGCAGTAGCCTTGAACAAAAATTGCTCAATGACAGTACCAAGGCCCTAAGCTCAAGCCGTAGGACCAAAAAATAAAAGCAAGAAAATTGTCCCCAGCGTATTTAGTAGAAGGGGAAAAAGCATTGACATGTAGTATCCAATATAATTAAAATTGGACAAAATATTTTTAACAGCTCTTACTGAAGAAGATGCACAGATGGGAAATAAGCATATGAAAAGAGACTCCATGTAACATTATCAGAAATGTGCAAATTAAAACAATGAATTATCACAACATGCCTATGAGAATGTCTAAGATCTGGCACACTGAGAACAACAATTTCTGACAAGGGTGTGGAATAACTCATTTGTTGCTGATGGAACACAAAGTGATACAGCCACTTTGGAAGACAATGTGGCAGCTTCTTAAACATTTCACTTACAATGCAGTAACAGTCATCCTGTTTTTTCTCCTATTTACTCAAAGACTTGAAAACTTATGTCCATACAAAAAATCCTCATGTGAAAGTTTACAGCAGTTGTACTCAGAATTGCCAAAACTTGGGAGCAACTAAAATATTGTTCAGTAGTTGAGTAGATGAATATAGCTCATCCATAAAAGAGACTAGTATTCATCTCAAAAATGCATGATAAAACCCTTATCATATATTTATGTGCCTTAAATGTATATTATTTAGTGAAAGAAATCAATCTGAAAGGCTATATGTTGTATGACTCCAATAAAAATATTCTGGGAAAAACTAAACTATAGAGACCATGACAGGAATTTTAGGGGGAGAGGAGGATCTTAGAGGATAATATTTCAATGATGGTGGTGTATCACTATACAACATTTTCTAAACCCACAGAATTATAACTCCAAACAAACTCTAAGGCTGTGTGTGTGTGTGTGTGTGTGTGTGTGTGTGTGTGTGTGTGTATGTGTGTTATTGAGCAGTCGTGGGGCTTGAACTCAGGGCCTGGAACTGGCCCTGAGCTTTTGCTCAAAGCTAGTGTTCTACCACTTAAGCCAGAGCTCTATTTCTGAGTTTTTATGGGGTGGGGAGAGAATCGTTTATTGGAGGTAAGTTCTTACATACTTCCTTGCCTAGCCTGGCTCTGAACAGCAGTTCTCACACCTGAGCTTCCTGATAGCTAGGATTACAGACATGCACCACCAAGTGCCCAGTTAGCTACTAGATTAGATGTGTACGATCATTTCATGTTATTTCTATTCAACATTAAAAATTCTAAAGACTTGATAGCTTTAAGGGTGAAAGCATTCATATAAACCTAAAGTTGAGAAGTAAGAGCCTGAGGATTTTAATTATCTCTCCTTTTCATTAGGAATCCTCTTTATTGGATACCTGTGTAAAACAGTTCTCAATTCTTGTTGTAGTTGGACTTAACCATGTGCCTGAATTTGAGGCAGTGGGATGTGAGCAGAAGTGTCTGTGAGCTCCAGATTGCCTTAAAGAATTTTGCTCCGATTCTTTATATTCTTCCCCCTACTTACAGGGTTAGAAACAAATGCTTGTAGCAAATGGTTGAATTTGAGAGAGTTGTTCTACTATTTCTGAGACCTGGAATACCTTTTGCCCTATGAGAGGAAAATATCTAACTTAATTTGCCATATTTTACAATGTATTTATTTTAGAGCACTTTAGCTATAATTTCAAATACCACTAAATCCAAGTATGAGGTGACCACAAAAAATGGCTTATTCAACTTTATGATTTAATAAAAAAGCATAATGATATTTCTCTATTACTTTTGCATCAACTGAGAGTACTTATTTATAAAAGGGTCCTAAAGTAACTCTTTCTTTTGCGGAGAGTACTGTTTTGATTAAAAATAACTGTATCACAAATTGAGAAAAATCTTGTCTTTTTCTGGCAAATGTATTATTATATAGTTACATTTGTAGAAACTTAGTGTAACTATCTATTTTTATTAAAAAAAACTTCAAAACCTAAGAAAAAGAATGCCTAGACAGAATTCTGTATGTGGGAAATTTTGTCATGGAAAAATAACCATCTTACCCATGTAATCAACAACCATGACATAAATGACCCATATGTCCCTATGGTAAACCGTTACTCACAAAAGAATCACTATTTAGGCAATGATGTGTATTTTATTTAAAATATGTTATTTGTATTTTCACACTAAATAGAAAAATGCATGAGGATGTTTTATTAAAATCCAGCTAATTCATATTTTATATGATTATATTTACAAAATTTCCTTTAAGATCAATTGAGTGCAAATTAATTTCACTTGAGTAGGGCAGGAAATAATTAAATTCCTTTTGTTCTAAAAATGTATAGCTTCATTTATTTTTTTGATCTCTGTCTGTAATGATTTGTATTCTATTCTCCCTTCTGTTAGCTGACACCTACCATAATATAATCATGTCCCTCTAGTTTTGTTCTATCTCTTTCTTTATCTCCTCTTAATTACCCCTTTTGTATCTCTAGTCTGTGGTCTCTGTGTGTCCAATACATAAAGGTACCAATTTCACAGCCCCTAAGACTTGTCAGGTTAGAGATTAATGAGCAGAGTATACCCAGAGGCTTTGGAAAGGTTAAGCATAATTACAAATGGGTATTTCATGCAATGCTGGAGATGTGCAAGCTGTTTTTCAAAAAAGGCAAGAAATAAGCTAATGAAACTTATGGGATTCGTATCAACTATTGTATCACAGGTAACAAAAGCTTTCTTTAAAATACAAAATTAACATGGTAACCAAAAATATTTTAAATTATGGTATGGTTTCATTTACAATTCTAAAACACACACACACACACACACACACACACACACACACACAATAACATGGTAGAAATTAGGTACAATCAGAAGCCAGAAATATCATTAAAATTTATTATTGTTTTTGTTATGAAAAGAATTTTTTCCTATTAGATAAAAAGTTAGTTTGAAATTGTTTTAGCTTTTTTGATTTTATTTAATTATCTTTAAGTAGTTGACAAAGGAGTTGCTGTTAACAAAGCAGTTTATGAATACAAAGTGTCTTGATCAATGTCACCTCTTTCAACCATCACCAATTCTCCCACCCACACTTTCTCTCACTTCTTAATTTTGTAGGGTGTACATTCAATTCTTGACTGTATTCCTCCCCTACTTCTTTTTTTCTACCTCTCTCCTCTTAACCCCACTCCTTTCAAGTACTTGTTCCCTAATATTTATTCTGTTGAACTTTGCCATTGCCTTTTTAAAGTGATTATATGGTTTGATTTCTCCCCTAGATTTACCATATTTCAGGTATTACATTTATATATATATATACACACACACATACACACACACATACCACCCAACACATTTACTAATATATTTATACATGAATTCTTGTTTCCACATATAAGAGAAAACCTGCTTCATTTGTTTCTCTGGGCCAACTTACAACCTGAGCATTTGTTTTTAGAAAAATTAAATATCATTCAGAGAAGGAACACAGTACTTCCCCATTGAGTTTATAGTTCAACACGAAAAGAGCTACTTTCCAAAGAAAAACAACTTTAAGCTGCTGTAGAAGATCAGTTAAACAATTACTATAAACTATAAGACGAACATCTGGCCATCCCAACACCATGGGGATGGTATTAGGATTATAGTAATTAAAAGAAATCCAGCTAGTGTTTTACTAATTACAAAGCGTTACCAGGGTTAAAACATCCATGTTCAAAGTCAGGGAGCTGTTGACCTAATTGGAGGTGGTTTGCCTCACAATGTGTCAGAATAAGGAATATGTTCGAATTAACTTTGCTGCAAAGAAGAGAAAGAGAATATTGATCTTTAATGTTGCAGTGTGAAGTGAGTTATTCTGTAGTAAAAAGATTAGCTGTTCATAGTTAATTTGTTTTCTGAAAGATTATTATTCAGGTCCTTACTAAGTGAAAGAGGCTCCTTACTACTTGTCCATAGGATTCCTTCATTAGCTCCATTTGATCATTTTGCAATTGTTATTTCTCACACTACCATGGGATTTTTATCTCTTTACTCAATAATTTCAATCAACCTAGGGACATTTTCATCTACTTTAATAGGAAAAAAACACACACACTCAATTACTCCACATAAAACTCATTTTCTCATTTTACTTAATTCCTATAGCAAAATTCTTTAAGGCATGTTGATTTTTCCCTTTCTGTAACACTATGCTCCCTGAGAACACACTTTTGAATTCACTACAATAAATCTTTCCTGTCACTTGAACTAACTAAATATCTATTGTCAAGGTTGCCAAACATCCTTTGTCTCTTATACTCAACCCCAGTCATCTTCTTCTTGGCCTATCATAAAATTCTTTTTAAACAAATTGGTGTACATGGTATCTACAAATAATTATTTATCACCTATCTTCCTAGTGGCTCCATTTCACTCTCCATGCTTACTTTTTGTCTTCTAAGTGCATAATGCTGTTTCAAAATCCTATATTTTAAACATATTTTCCCCTCAATCACAACTCTCCCTTTCATGAATTAATTCAGTTTCTTGAATGTATTTATCATTTCTGTGCAGTGATTGATAAATGGCCAAGGCTTTACTGTTTATCCAATTTCCATGGTCTGCTTCTTATGACCAAGACCCCTGGGAATTAGATGAGGGCTTTGTGTTGATCATCACTCAGTCTCTTTTAAGCTAAATGGCTGGCAAACTGGTTTGAGAATCTCTAGCTTTTCCTTTGATAGGTGGTGATAGCAAAGGGCTCATATTGACGTAACATACTTAGTTGCCAACATGTGTAGCTGTTGGAGAGTTTAGAACATTTAGCAGGCATGACCAAGTGGAAGGAAATTAGTTTATTGGAGTCATGCCCTTAGCTCCTTCTTTTTCACTCTATACTCCAAGTATCTCAACCCACTCTTCTACGAGTTCCCTTCTACATGTATTATGTTACCACAAGCAAAAGACAAGACCATGTGGCAATAGTTGGATTGACAAGCTAAAAGAAATATTTAACCCCTTTCAGGTTGCTCATCTTAGTTGTTTGTTAAGGCAACTGAAACCTGATTCCCACAAATGGAAACCCAATATGGGCATTGCTATTGTCACTTGGAATAGTTTATAGCCCCTGAAACCTGTCAATCACAGTTTTTTTTCCCATTCAGCCTAAGTCCATCTCAACACAGCAGCTGCTAACAATACAAGGATACTGGTAGGAAAAACTTTCCAAATGTAAATAGAGCCAGGCACAAGTCACTAGACTGCAAATCAGAAGATGGTTGGACATAGAAGATGAAACCAACTGTATTCACTTTCCACCAGCCATATGAGTTAGGGAACAGAATTCAAGGTTACAACAGGACTCTTAGGACTCTGCTTGAACCTTTGGAAGATAAATGGCATCCAAAAGAGAAATAAAACATATGAAGCAGATGGTAGGAGGATTTGATGAGAGCTAGATGAATTTAGGAACCAGCAAGGCAAATAAAAGTCTATACATTATGGCGTGAGAACATTTGAATGGTTTGGAAAAGAGCAAAGTCCTTTGAGATAGAAGTGAAAATGAAATCAAATGTAGAAATTAGAAAAATAACAAGGAACAAAATCTGGAAAAAAAATTTTCCTCATGAGAAAGAGGAGTAAGCATGGTTGCCTAGTCTCTTTTTATTTTCCCAGTATGTGAAAACTTTGCTTTCTCATCAGTATATTTGGAAGTGACAGGAAAGAGTACTTTTTTAAAGAGCATACACAAAAAAAGAAGTCAGTGAGACACTAAAGAGCCAGTGTATGCCAAAAGGATAAAAAGAATGTAAACACAAGGAAGACTCACTCAAAAGTCCAGCCTACCTGTCTCCAGACATCAATGAGGGGTTGATTTGTGGCATTTGTTTTCGTATGTACAATGTTTGCCAAGTTATCCTTTCATACAATATTCTGCAGAGTCCAAATAAAGCAATCATTGTGTAGGATTCAAGGACATTTTTCTGAGTAGAGTGCTTCTTTGGTCCTACTGCTATATTTAATCCTCAGTATATGAGAAACCTATAGTCATCTCCAGCTACTCTAGAATAGAATCTAACATTACTGACACTATAGACAAAGTCATTATTCTCAGTGACTAGGGCCATTTAGCCCTCAATTTACAGAAGAAAGAGAGCTTCACCATATCCCCATGAGGCTCTCAAAACAAGTGATTATTCACTGGAGGTGCCCAAGTAGTTTCACCCTTACTCTGGCCATTGCCACATCATTTTGTTCCATTAAGCCTCAGAAAAGGCTTATGTGCTACCATACTTTCAAACTGAGTTTTCACTCTCTATACCAGCTGGCTTATCAGGTCATGAAATAAAAGAAGAGAAGTATATAGGTCCTGTAATTGAGACACACCGGCCAGCTAAGGCATGTGCCTTATGGTGATGCTGCAATGTCAGTATACTAAACATTTTTACCTTATAATTTTTAGTTGAGAAAGGCAGTGATGAAAATCAGCCTGCGACCACAAATGATTGTGGTTGTGCCTGTTTTCAAATATGGGTGATCAGTCTTCCAAAGAATTAGAATAACAGAAGAAAAGTAAGTTCTCCTGATTCTGATCATCCCTTTGGGAACTAAAAGATAACTGGTCTCTTCAGGGTACAAAGTGAATAAATGGATTTGAATGCTATTTGCTGAAGCAAGGTCACCATGGCTAAATAGCAATTTAGGATGCAAAACAGTCAACCAAGATATTTGGTCCTTGGTTGTCTGTAAATTAAAGTATTAAATTTGTAAGATACTGCTTTTAATTCAGTTTTAATATAATTGTGTTTACTTAATCAGAGTTGTTGGACATTGCAATTTCTGAGTTCTAATCTGTTTTTTTTAAAGGCAGAGCAGGCATTGATTGTCCTCATTAAAGTTTGAACAGGGCTTATAGAAGCAGCACAGTAGAGCCGAACATGAGCTTGAGAAAGACAAAAGAGAGAAAATAATAGAACCAGACATGGAAAAGGAAGGAAGTAGGAAATGTCACACCTGTACTAAGTCATCCTTATATTGTATGATGATTGATAACTGTACTCTACAAAGCCAGCAAACCCATGGTAAGATGACACAGGGAAAAAATTGCTGACAGCTAAATCAATTTATCCCAAATATTCCAAAGGCAGAATTAGAGAAGCCAGAGGTTCCTAGGATTGGCAAGAAGGAGATATACTGAGACACAAGGGTAGTTAACACTCTACAAAACTTAATAAAGCTAGAGGGTGAAAAACACTAGGAAGAACCTAAGGTCTGTGGAACATATTTCAATTTGGATGCTATCCTTCTTCAGCTTTCTTTCAAAATACTCTTAAGAACAAACTACCACATTGACCTGGTTGTCTGATTTTATTCACCTTAAATGAACTTAGGCTAAATTATTAGGCAAAACAATGACTGCTGTGACCTACATTGCTATATGATTAGCCATATGATTAGTCAACAGTCCAGGAACGAATGGAATATTATAGATTATAATAACTTTAGAGTTTCAAGGCCAGTTAATGGCCTTTGGAAAGAAATACTACTCAAGCTTCGAATTCCAGCTGAACTCTGCATGCTATAAGAGCAGGAGAACTTAGACCAGATGAGTCCCTTTCACAAGCACATGGCATGCTGTGTGGATCCGGCTGTGGAAGCAGTTTGCCAATCTTATCTTCAGAAACACATAGTCGGTGTTCAGCCAATAATGAAAGTCAAAATAATACTTAGCTCCCCTTTGGGTGATTCAAAGGGCTCTGGCCAGAAAATAGGCATAATAACCTTTCTGGTATGTTTCTCATTAACTGTCCTTCAAACTGAGAGAAGTATTTTCAGAAGATTGTTTGCTAGTGCTGAAAGATCAGGGAGCAGTGAACAGCATGAAAACTATGGACCGGACAAAATCATTATGAGTGATATACTGAGCACATGAAAAATAACAGACCAGCATTGGCCTGGGATCTGCAAAAAAGCTTCTGTGTATGTATTATTGTGTTACACATGAAAACCATAGCACTTTTCTACGTGCAAAATCAAGACTTACACAAAATGTGTTAAATATATTTCCTCCTTTCCCTTTATCCAATCAAATTGCCTTGCTTAGCTAAAAGCCAAAGGAAAAAAAAGTCCTTATGTCCATGATCAGAGAAATAAGGATGAGAAAGGGACAATTCTTATGTGACAAAGGCATTGGAAGAAGAGCCACCTAGAGAAGAAGGCAAACCCAGACTGCACTTTCTCTTGAATTCATATCCTTTGTTCCTTCTTGATAAATCAAAATATTGGTAAAGAGATACATGTAGCAAAATATCCCATGAAAGAGAGGAGAGGAATTAGATAATGAATTAAAACTGGGTTGTAGAAACTAAGAGTGAGAAGAAAAAATAACAAAATTCTAGCAAAAGGAGCTTGGCAGAGAGTGACCAGCATCTGAAGGTCTTGGGGGACAGAAGTAGGACAATGGCTTAAGAGTGTCATGTGAGAAAGTGCTTTTTGCCTCAACACTCACTGCAAGGGTAATTTAAAACAAAAGCTGTTAATGATGATAAAATATTTCTGAGCATATATTTCACAGACTCCTCTATAGTTTCTTTGTTCCAGAAAATTCTTAAAGAGTAAATTTCCAGATTAATCTTACTTCTTTATTCCTGAGTTTTGGTGTATTTTATGGGTTTGTGTTTTACTGTGACCATTTTTTTATTTCATTTTGAGAATTTTACAGGTATAAATTCATAGTAAGTTGTAAAACTATATCAGGATTGGCGCTGTGTAGAGTCTTAAAACAAAGAAAAATAAAATGAGTATGCATAGCTAGTATATGTGTATTATATGTATACTATACATAATTAATAAATGAAATTTGTCTCCATATTAATTATGCACAGATATTTATATCCACCATAAATACAATCTAACACAGGAAGAGGGTAGATAAATGACTCATGAAAAGAAATAGTATCATGAGTCAGGGATTGTTTAAGGTTGGCAACTGCCTTCCCTTGAATCTGTCTTTGCAAGAGTGTGCAATCTAAATGTACCTAATAGGGAGAAAGAGTATGAATAGTGTTTACAATGATTCAGAGTCTTTGAAAATCATATGAGCCACAAAAATGTAAATACTTCCAAATCAAAAGCACATAAAGGGAAATTAAGACAACAGCTTTTCTGGTGTTAATGAAATAAAGCTGCAGGCTGCTGAAAATGTCACTGATTTTTGTATACAGTTATTTGGATAAAGCAATTCATTTGTGGTAGAAATTAGATACAGAAGACTGTGCTTTAGCCAGAGCAAATAGGAAAAGGAACAATGCATAGAGAAAAAAAAATAAAACAATGCACAAAATGACCTGCATTCTGGGCATTTACTCACTGCATCTTATAACTTCCTGGTGATATGCTCAGTAGTTAGGTTATTTGTCCTAAGTCATGTACTCAGTCTGTGGCAGTTAGCATTCAAACCCTAGCTACCTGACTTTAGAGTTCCGTTTCACCATAAAAATTCCTACAGAAACGCCTAGAACTGGTGAATGGCAGTCTGGAGATACAGAGCTCTCTTCCTTTTGTAAGACATTTTATAAACATAAATGCTTATAAAAAACAATGTTGAAGATACTATGAGTGACATATGCATCTAATCTTGTTGCTGTAGCTAAATATGATTTCATTAAATGCCTTAGGTTTTACAAATAAGAATCACTGGGTCTTTAGATCAACATCCTGACTCTTACAGTAGATCCTTACCTCCCATAGTGCTCTGCAAACTTATTCTCAAGCCATTCAGAAATAGTCTCGGGGCCTCTGCTATGTCCTGATGAAGTGCTTTCTTCTGACAGAAATTGTTCCACAGCCATTCCTGACACCTTTTGACCCATCAAAAAGAAATCCTTCAAAATTAATTTGAACATCTTTTTCTGTTCTTGTCTGACAAATGCAAGTCTAAGACAGACATCTATACCTTCTTTTCTCAAAATCTCATGCAACATCATTTTCACTTTGTTTTTCTCCACCACACTAAAATTTAAGATCCCTTCTGGAGGATCTATATCTGATATGCATTTTTTGCTCAATGTCAAGCTTGGTTACAGAAGCCACTCAGAGAAAGGTATTTGTGCTAATAGCTAAATGACAGATTTTAAATGCATAACATATAGAAATAGATATAGAATAGATATCATCAAATTTAAAATAGAAAATTATAAGGCAATTAATTAAAGTAGCAATATTTGATTTCTTCCTTATCTTCCTTTGTTTTCTTTGATAGTACAGGAAAAGGAACTTTGCCTTGTTCTTAAACCCATGTTTCTAACTTACAAAAGATTTAAAGCGACTAGGAAGAGGTGACTATGCCTTACAATGTCTCTTTTGTTTTATTGAAACAAAAAAATATTACAACAAAAATGTCAATATATAGTTAAGGGATTCATTACAAAGGAGAAATAATCAAATCTGGAGGTGGTAAACACAGTAAAAAATACATGCATGCTATATTGTATTATAGAGCAACAGGGAATGAGGGTCCACAAATGTTTCCTAGTGACCAAAGCAATGTCCACGTCCATGACCAAATTCACAGGGACAATAATATAAAATCAAATCAGTTTTGCAGAAGAAGCAGAGCTGTTCTTGATTGGTAGACCCGAGGGAAATTTCTTCCTTGGTTTTCCATAAAGAGAACTCTGTGTGGTAAACAGTTCAATGTTTTCCTCAGACTCTTTACATTGCCAGTAATGAATTTCACATAGCTCTTTCAAATAACGCCTTTCAATGTAGGTCAGTGACCTAGTACTGAAGGACAGATCAGAAAAGTAAACCTAAGAAGCATCAAAATGATACTGACCCACAGAGTAGATAGAAATGTGAATAATCTGAAGGTAATAGCACACCCACAGATTTATGCTATATAGATGTCAGGAAATACTCATAAATGTTATACCTCAAACGGTTGTTAACAAACCACCAGTAGGCAGTTGAAGTCTTTACTATAAGAACTTAGAAAACTAACTTCCACACTTCTGATTAAAGCAATCATTATCCATTATTAACAAGTTGAAAATGATGAATAAAATACCAAGTCTAATAAAGGTGTTTTCTTCTACGTATATTGAAAAACCTTAAAGAAGTACTCTTAGTGAGATTTTTTTCAATATAATTTTAAATTATATTTAATTTAATTCAGTTTTAACTCAATTTTAATTTTTTAAACTAGGCTTTACTTCTTACCAGCTGGTAAACAATTGCCAATTTTTACAAAAAATAAGTATTCTAAAACAAAGTATCATCAAGGTTCTCTCATTCTGAAAGTTTGTTTCAATGAGTATTAGCGAGAAACAGCAACCACCTTCATGGCAATTTCACTCTCACGTTCACAGAAGAGGCAAGGTATGGAAACAAGTTGTGTTAGTCAGTACATGCATTAATATGCACTAAGCATTTGAACTCAAATATTTGAACTCAAAGTACTTGAGTTCAAATACTTCATGCATATACTGACTAACACAACATACACAAAATGGACTCTTACTCATTTTCTAAGGAGAAAGAAACTTATCCATATATGATAAATGAGCTTAGGAGATACTAGAACTTGGATAATCAGGAACAGAAATAATAACACTACATGAGGTAACATAAATGAAGACTCTAAAAGAGGCCAATTGAGACAAATAGAGTAAAATGGTGGTTAGAAGGGTGAGGAAAGAGATTAGTAAAAATAAGAAGGTATTGTTCAAAGGCCACACATCTTAAAGAATGAGAAGTGAATACATTGGAGAGATCTGAAATATAGGATAGGGTGACAATTAAAATAACTGTATTGTAGATATGAAATTTGCCAGGAGTAAATCATAAGTGTTCTGACTACACTCATAGATACACACACAAAAGTCAAGCATATGAAGAAATGAAATGTTCATTCGTTTATAATAGTCAATTCACTGAGTCCGTGTCTGATAATAGATCACATTGTACGATTTATATACATATGAAGTCTAACAGTTTACTTTTAAAAGGGGAAAACTCATGCTGAGTTCTAAATCTACCAAAAGTTCTACCAAATGAAGGAGAAAGTAGAGACTGTAAAGAAACCAGAACATTCATAGATTGCTGGTAAGAATTTAAAACTACATGTTTGGAAATGATTTGGCAATTTCTTAACATATTAAACATATCTTAGGAGCTTCTGGTACCATTTTTATGTATTATCCAAGTATCTTTTTGCATTTAGAGTGTTCACATGAATTTTCAAAGCAGTAATATTCATACTAACGATTACCTTAAATATCACTATGTGGAGAATGGTAACTATAAAATAGCAGTCTAAGAAATATTTTTGCCTGAATATAATGTCTAATAATATTACAAAGTATACTTGGTAAAATTTTCAAAATACAAATTTCTCAAATGTCATCCAACTGGTAAATACTTTTAGGTGATATGTTTATATAATGGGATATTATTGATTAATAATAACAAGCAGTTAAGTAGTAGTACTCAAAGAATGCACCTATGAAGCATGATGGTAAACGAATGAAGATATGACTAAAGGTCATATATTATATGATTAAATTTACATGTGCCTGTAGGTTAAAAAAACTATTCTTATAGCTGTCAGTACTGCTCAGGGTAAAGTACAGATGAGTTGTTATTTATAAATGAAGTGTATTTGTGTATAAAGTAGCTAACTGTAGAACTGACCAAAACTTTCAAAATACCTACAAAAACAAAATACCTGTCTTCTTCCTCTCTTCAGAACAATACACACACAGACACACACACACACACACACACACACACACACACACACACACACACACACACATGACATATGTATTGTTTCTGGATCCTAAAATGTGTTGAAGTATCTTCATAGCAGCATGGAATTAGTGGTCACAGTTTTGAGGATGTGATAATGGCAAAATGACAAAATTTTCAAATATAAAATAAAATTTATTTGAAATTGAAATACTGTCTTAATTCTATCAAATACATCAATTTCAGAAACAAGTCAATGGGGGCTGGGAAGGTAGCTCAGTGGTAGAGAGCTTGCCTTGCATGCCTGAGGCCCTGGGTTCGATGCCTCAGCACCACATAAGCAAAAAGAAAAAAGCCGGAAGTGGCGCTGTGGCTCAAGTGGTAGTGCGCTAGCCTTGAGCTGAAGAGCTGAGAGACAGTGCCCAGGCCCAGAGTTCAGGCCCCATGACCAGACCCCCCCCCCCCAAAAAAAAGAAACAAATCAATGATCTCAATTGAAGTAAAAAGATTTGAGGAAGTAAGACATGTGTTTTTATAACATAGTCTTCATTTAAATTACAAAATGATGTTTTTATTTTATAAAACGAAATCTGTTTTCTAGCTGATTGCATTTCTCTAATAGACTTCCTTCATTTTCAGATGATGGATATTTTCCTTATATTCTTCAAAATAGGGAAATGAAGACTCCTATACAAATTGGCAGAAAGTCAATGCTTAAAATACAGGAGAGACAGAGATAGGTGAGCTCTGTGTCTCTGGTGTCTATACATACCTGTGTCAGTGGGAATATGTTTATTCATTTGGTTTCTTACTCTAGCAGCCATAACCACCAAACATGCTTGCTAGTATCCATGGTTCACACTCACTCGACCAATGACTTGCAGTAGACATGAAGAAAAGGCTAAGCATAGTTCTAAACATTCTTAACAATGCACAAGGGACACACATTAATTAGGTTTGAATCTTTGCATAAACTACAGTTCCAGTATGGTTTCTTAAATTATATTATATTTCAAACTGCTTTATAAAGAATTAATTAAAATATGGTACCAATGGAATAAATTTGTGCAGGCAAACTGCTATCCAGTCATGAATTAGTCACAAGTATGTCAATTAACTGGTAGTGATTTTCAGAAAAGAATAAATAATAAACAAAAGCAAAGAGCATGGTAAGAAAAATGTGGACTATTATTAATCAATTAAAATAACCCATTCTTAAGCATATAACTGCTAACTTATTTTGCTTTAATACAAAGCATTACAAATGTTCCACATTTAGGAAGGACTTTTCCAAGTAAAAACAAATTCTATATGTATCACCAGTAGTAGATAATCAGATATCACTTAGATATTACTAGAAGATATGTAAGTAGATTAATTTGGTTTTACTAATATTTTAAATGCTTTAAATTATGTATCAGAGATTTACAATAAATTGCATGTAAAGTTTATAATTTGGTAACATTTGAATCATGTATCCTCTTTACCTAAATGTGAGTCTTCTTTTAGCAACACATTCTCATGTGATGATTTAGTTACAGCATTAACTACACACAGTAGCAAATCATTTTTCCTGGAATCTTTCACTATTCAATAGTCATATACTTAAGTAGTTGGTACACTGTCATTTTTTTGCTATTGGCATGTTTAAACTTGTTTGATCAGTATTAAATATGAGTAAAACAATATAATATTAATTTTGTTCCTAGATTTGTGTATGAATGTGTATGAATTCCAGTCTTAAGGCTTGAATTCAGGGCGTAGGCACTGAGCTTTTGTGCTGAAGGCTAGCCCTTTATCACTTGAGTGACAGCTCCACTTTTAGCTATATGGTGATTAATTGGACGCAAGAATCTTACAGACTTTCCTACCCAGGCTGGCTTTAAACTATAATCATTAGATCTCAGCCTCCTGAGTGTTAGGTTCGCAAGCTTGAGCCACCAGTGCCCAGCTTTCACTAACAGATATTTAAAAGTTTGAAAAACATATTTTGTTCAGCATTTATGATTCAGTTATTTATACAAAAAATTACTCCATACAAGCATAGCCCCTCTTGTGTGATGATTTCTTTCTAAATTTGAAAATCTTAATATTAGTAATGATACAGTTTCCAAATAATAAATTAATGATAAAATTGTACATCTTGTAATGCTAGTAATCGAACTCCATTTGTGAGAAACAAATTATATGAATTAAATAATGAAATGAACCTATTTCTACTTGACTTTAAAATAACAGAGTATAGTTAGAGTGTAGCTTTTAAAATTAAAAAAATTTAGAACACAAAGTTTCTATAATTGAAAAGTCATAGATAAGTGCACAATATTCTTATTTATTACATTTCAGGACCTTATTTGTTTGGCATTTCTTTACACAATAGTAAGCAAACAAAAGAGCCAAATTTTCCAATTCCTTCAAATTCCTCAAATAATTTCAGTTTTTCTAGTTGTTTTCCTTTATATATATACTTTTGCAATACTTATTTAAACTGGAGTGGAAATCGGCTGCAATCTAAATGTCTATTTGATAAATATTTGCTTGGGAAAAGACAAAAATTAACTAATGGTTCTTTGGTCTTAGAAAATATTTTGGGTAAATCGTTACATAAATCAATAACCACTGCCATGTTTATTATTTGAAGATAAATACTAGCAACTATTTTATTACATTATAACAAAAATAGGAATTTGTAGAAACTGAAGAAGGACACAAGATTCCTAAAAGAATATGATTTAATGATGATTTTTGGTTGTGAAATGCACTGAAAACTATATAGTTAAGAATAAAATTCTTTTAATTCTTTTTGTTGTTGTTGTTGTTGTTCATGGGGCTTGAACTCTAGGCCTGGGTGCTGTCCCTCAGCTCTTCAGCTCAAGGCTAGTGCTCTACCACTTGAGCCACAGCACCACTTCCAGTTTTCTGGTGGTTGATTAGAGATAAAGAGTCTCCTGGACTTTCCTGCCCGAGCTGGCTTTGAACTGTGATCCTCAGATCTCAGCCTCCTGAGTAGCTCAGATTATAGGCGTGAGCCACCAGCACCCAGCTTAATTGTTCTTCTAATGCTTCATTTCATATTCTTCTTAAAATTTCCTCTCATCTTGAGCCATGTATCAAATTTGTTAAATGCTTATGTGCAGATACTACCCTATCCTTATAACCTTAACTCATTCCCTGCAATCTTCAGGTAGTAACTACTAAGTCTGTTTTATACAGGACCCAAAAAAGGACAAACAACTCTACCTGCTATAATTTTGGTATACTAAGGGAGCTAATGTTCGATTCATAAATATATTTGCAAATGCTTGTAAGTATTGTATAGGCATTAAGTATTTGACTCCTTGCTACAACCTAATTTATCAGATTCTGATTGCACTAGGAAACTACCATGCCGTGCACACACAATCTCATCATTAAACCTTCCCAGATAACTTCTAACATATTTGTAATTGCAGTAAAACAAGAAAATAAACACAATCCTATTTATTTCTTAGAATGTCCTCCCAATTACTGCAAACAATATGATCTAAAGGTAGACAGAAATAATTTATAATTACAAGTTTTGCTTGTCTTTCCAATTAAAGCCAAAGAAAGGAAAGCCAAGGAAATCCTTGAAGCTCTTTTTCCACAATTTTTACTTTTCCTTTCCTTCCCAGGTGTTTCATGATGGAATTATGCAGATTATTACCAAAATACAAGGTACAGAAGGTTAGGAAGTAAAACTATAAAGATCCCTGAACTTCTTTTCCTCCTGCTAATTCCTACCAAAAATTTGTAATTTCTTCAGGAAACTTTCATAATAACTAAAATCAGACAAATTTGAATATTGATATAGATGGATAAATAGATAGTTGTATACCTCTTTCCTGAGATCATTACAAGTATTTTTTGTTAAGGAAAGGTAACTTAAGGAGGCAATGAAGTCTCTTCTTGATTTCCTTTACAAATTTTGTAGTGAACAGAAAAACAATGAACTATTTCCTGTGTTCCTAAGTCATCATATTTTTTTTCTCAATTGCCGAGGAAATTAAACCTTAAACCACACTTTTGGACAAGAGTCCTAATTCCCAGCTCGAGGTAGTCAGAGCCCTTCCCAACAACCGAACAACTGTATAGATTGGATCATCATGAACATGTCATTCTTTTCTAACCAGACAGGTCAAGTCTAGGACTTCTGTTTGGCATATGAGGACAGTTAGGTTGTTCACCAAAGCTGCCAGATATATTCAGATTTGAGAAATGTTGTTATTCTTTCTATAGTTAATTTAAAATAAACCCAACATGCTGCCTTTTATTTCTTCTACTTATACATTTATAAGTGCCTGTACTGGATTTGGGATTCAGGGTTTTGTGCTTTTGCTTTACTTTTTCGTTCAAGGTTGGTGCTCCTCTACTTGAGCTACAGCTCCACTCCTGACTTTTTACTGCCTCAGTAAGGATAAAGAGTCTTGCATTTCTCTGCCTGGGCTGGCTTCGAATTGTGATCCTCAGTCTCAGTGTCTTGAATAGTTTTGTTGACAGGCATGAGCACTGGGTACCCAGGTTAACATGCTGTCTTTAGTTGGTTGACTTTAGCTCCATTGCTTTTGACTTGTGCCAATGTCATTCAAATAATAAACTATGGCAGATTTTTACCTGAAATATGTTGACAATATTCATTCTCTAAGTTAATGATACTGGCATGAGACAAAACTATACTCAATATATGTCTGCCAGAATCTCAAATTGTGAGATATATTTGAGAAATTTAAACAATATAAAATAATAATTAATGACAGTAAGTAATGTCATACCTTAAGTGGTTAAACATTTATGCTTATAATATACTCACACTAATAATCTAAAGCACATCTGCTGTGAAACTTGAACACATATGCATATTAAAACTTTATTTAAACTTGTAGCTCCAGTAATATTTTTTTCATTTAATAGACAAATTAAATAATAAAAATGTACTGATTCTTTTAATAGAGACAAACTGAAATGAAATATGCAGTTATGAACATGGATATAAACAAGATATTATGATTTCCACATAATCATCTTTTTAATCATCTAATACTGTATTTTTTATGAGAGACTTCTAATTCTTGTGTCATTTTCAATTTTCAAGTCCTAGTGTTCCCCATCAAGTGACAGAGTCATTTACATTCATAGCAGCTGAGATATTTTTTTCTGCACACATGGCCTTATGCCTGAGCTTCTATTATTTCTGTTCCAGAAGAATGCAATAAATATGTCTAGAGACAAGGGACAAAGTTAATAAAAGGCTGTCCTTTCCTTTGCCTAAGACCCTGGTTTAAAATGAGCTATTTTCCCTGAACACCATATATTAATTGGATGGCTCAGCTTCAGTCACAGACAAAAGCAGTCTAGATCATGATTATTTGCAGTATAATTCTTGATATGATGAGCACTCACAGAGCATAGATATTAAAAAGTAAACTTCTTCCATTACAGAGAGATCTTAAAATACAACCTTTTGGTAGGTCAATTAAAAAACTGTCAGTAATGTCATGAATGCTGTCTATGTCCCTCCTAAAGATTTACACACATTTTCTAAATCTGAAGTTTGGAAAAAAATATTTTAGTTCTAATTGACTCAGTTGATAAAAGAGTATTCGTGTGTGTGTGTGTGTGTGTGTGTGTGTGTGTGTGTGTGTGTGTGTGTGTGTTGTGATTGTCTAATATTTCTTAGAAGACTTCCATTATGTTTGCCTCCAGGTATTCTCTTCATAGAGGGAAATAAGAGTTTGAATGGATTCTCTAGAGATTTTTGCTCATTTTAATAAGCACAAAGCAGTGAAATTTAGAATTTTTTTGTGCAGTTTGCCAAGTATGAACATGTATCTGTTTTCATATTATGGAAGAGTGCAGTTTGTCATATTACAGAAGATGGCATTCATGTGTCTTTTTTTTTTTTTGCTTAAATTACTGGCCACGGAAATTCGGTTCAGAATCTAAATTAGATGTAAGTCTTTGATCCTAAATAGTTTCTGAAATGGAAACTACATTCCAGATAGAAAGCAGGATTGAAAATGGCTAAGCTGTCATATGTTCTGATCCACTCCAGTGTACAGACAGTCATTTTAATCTCCTAATGATTAGTTTACTTTCCAGGAAATGGATAGCCAGGTAACCAGATGCAGCAACATTCTTCCTCATGGGAAAATATAATCTTATTGTTCAATGTGCATATGTGGAAATGGAATCTAATCATCTTGAGAGAATGGTCCAGGTTTGGAGAGTAGGTGATGGTGGGAAATTGATGGATGAAGTGGCATCGATCAAGATATATTGTAATCACAATTGAATTGAAATTGAAATTGAAATCCAAAAACAATAAGGTAATAATAATAATATCCCCCATATTTTCCTTTTTACTCTTCATGTTTGAAAATAACAATGTCAGCTGGAAAAGAGTTTGCTCTTCAGGAAGAGCAAAGAGGTCTCAAGAGACCTTTAATTGGAGAAATGCTTATGTCTATTGGCTAGAGATGCTACTAAACATACTGCAATACTTAAAATAATTCCGTAATTATTGCCCCCAACTCTTATCAATAATAAGGATTGGAAACCTTGACAGAGATGAACAAAAGAAGATTTAACCAATTTAAAATATTTTATATTTCTAAACTCTATTCTCTGCCCCCAAATAATTGTGTTATTTACCTTTTCCCCAAATTTCATAAAAGCCCTGGATATAGATATTCTCACATGCTTTCAGTTAATTATTTAATACCTTCTTCAAAAAGGACAAGGAATGTAGAGATTTCTAAATTCCTGCACAGCCAAATATTAAAATATTTTGTTTGCTGTGGATGAGGAAAGCAGAAGATGATATTCAGAAAGCAGGTTGAAACAAGGAAGCAAACAGATCATTTTGAGAAGAATGTATCGTTTGATCATTGCATAATGTCCTGAACTTCATATTAAAATATTAAAAGAATTTAGGAATTTGAATCTTCTGGAAAGGCAGCAGTTTATATAATGCCTTATGCAGATAGATTCTAAATAGGAAGTAAGTGCAAAGTTCCAGAGGAAGGACCTTAATGACCAGAACAGAATGGAAGAAATGGGCTGATACTTTATAGGTTAGAACTGCATACAACAACATCATTAAGCAGATATAAAATTATAAGGATATCGACCATTCAGAGGATAAACCTGCATTTCCTCCCGCTGAGACATCAAGGAGACATTGGTATCCTAGCACAGAATTAGAGGCTTGCAAAAGGAAAGAGCTTAATCTCAGCTTTTGATATCTTGTAATGAAAAACTGAGTGTAATCATTTAAAATGTCATTAAACAATTATTCAGGTGGGATTAAACTTTGGGAATTAAAATCTGCATGGTAAATGTGTGATCTCCCAAAAAGTCACTGAAGTGATAAAAATTTAGAATGGTCCCCATCTATAAATACATGGTTATTACAAAAGAGGAGGTCTGGGTACAGCTTATGCATTCCAATCCAATAGTCACTGAGTATAATTAAGGTGCAGTGCAGTCTCTAGAGCAAGCACATAAAATAAAAAGTAGTGTCCCAATGAGTGTCTTCTTTCTTCTCTCAGCCCCACCTGTAAGAATTAAAATGAATTGAACAAATTTGGCTCCCTACATCATGAAACTCTGGCATGATTAATATTAAAAACTGGCCTGTATAATGCTTCAAAATTTACTTTTGAAAAATTGTGTATTGTTTTCTTCTTTTTAAGTTCACACAACTTGAGTAGGGTGGACATGCGCTGGTCTGTTTCCATTGTGTAGATGTTGTTGGTTACTTCTCAGTATCAAGCAATAAATAAATGGCATCACTAAATTTTAACCAGCCTAAACACATTTTCCACATATAGCCAAATATGTATGCATAAATAAAAATTCAGAAAGAATACAGCCTAGAATATTGTTTTCTCCCTATAAAGATTATATAAATGCATTAAAAATAGACCTGGGCATTTAAAGAGTTGAGAGCATAACATAGAATATATTTCTATACCACTTATCTGAATTAAATACTTAAACTGACTTACACATTTGTAATGAATACATATGTTGTTAAATAGATTGCTGCTCTCTATAGTAATCAATCACATACTACCTCCACTAAATTTTAGTATGCTCCCAAGATAGGGAGATAATTTTGCAGTTTGTTGCTAAATGCCTATTTTCAAGTGACCTTGGATGTCAGTTGGAATGGCCAAGGTTTCTTAGAGCAGGAAATTCACAGGTAACGTGCTCTGGTTGCAATGGTGCACTGTCTCAAATAAAATTGATAATGACTTCAGGACTGCAAATGGTTTATCATTCCCAGAGGCTTGATCGCCTCACACCAGATGCAGGAAGTTGACTGTATTCATTAATATCCTTTGTGAGGTCACAGGTGGGGAGAGGAGCTCCAGGGAGGTTAGCTAAGCAAGAAATGGCAGTGTATATTGAGTTTCCCGCAGAAGAGGAAAGAGGCAGTTCATGGAGTTCTCGTTGTTTAAAGTACGTAAGGAAATTGAAAGTCATGCTGATGGAAGGAACCCTTTCCTGTGACCCGAGTCTTCTTTATTCTTAAGCCATCAAAGGGAGATAACACCTGCTCAGAGTGACTCTTGCTTCTCCCTGGCTCCACCCTCATCTATTCTTGGTTACTGAAACAAGTTACTATTTTTTTCTTCCTAGCCGGGTGACTTTGTAATTTTGTGTTATATCTGTGAAAATCAGAATTAAAGTGTGTGCTATTCTTCTATGACAGTTTTCCCTGTCAGTTTGTTTCAAGGAGTTGAGCTTAACTTCTTCAAGTGAATCTGTGTGTTGAAGTGACTCCTGGGGGAAAATACAAATCCTCGGAAAGACTTGGCTGCACAGCTTCAGCAGCAAGCCCTGAGACCTCCTTATCCAGCCTAACTCGGCTTACATATTTCAGAACTGAACCCCAATCTCCATCCTGGCACCACATTCCCCTGGTGATTTGAGGAAGCCTTGTTAACAGTTTCATCTAACAGGCTCAGCAGGTTCAACATTTGATTATCTTTCCCTCAGGTTTCCGATCAAGTCTTTTTTCTTCGTTATGCACTGACAGCAAACACTGTGCTCCGGCTGGGCTGCGTGTTGGGGGGGCGGGGAGGACAGAGGGGGACGGAGCACAGATAGTGGAGGATTCAACGCACTGAACGTGCAGAAAATGTAGAGTCGACAATCTGGGTAAAAATCTCGCATTCAAGGAATTTAATTGTATTATTGAAATTCAGGGCTGTGCCCCTTGAGACATCGATCCAGTATTGTCAGTTTCAAATCCTGGGAGCACAAGCCAGCTTGATGATGTGCTCATGGAATTTGCAATTGAGATAATGAGGAATCAAAGCTGGTGACAGGATCGCTAACTGACAGAAAACAGGAGAACCAACACGAATCAATACCAACCGACCCGGTGGAGCCCGCTTGGCAGCTTGCTAGCTTGGCAAAGCTCCTAGGGTTCCAATTTAAGAACAGGCTCAGGACTTGGGAGAGCAACACAGTTGGATGTGCAGACTGGGGTGACGCTTTCGCTTTCCAAAGCTCAGAGAGTGTTTACTCATAAGCTTTTATTGCCAAAGGCGAGGCGCTCTGGCTTCAGCAGCCAAGGAAAACAAAAGAGGATTGGAACTAAACACTGGAATACAAAATACGAGGGAAAGAGGAGAAAAGAAGTCTGTGACAAATGATTGCTTTTTTTTTTTTTTTTTGCTCTGCGAGAAATTAGATGTGATCTGTTCTGTTCAGGGGAGTCTTAAACAAGTTTTTAAAAGGTAAAAGGCCACCTTGTTATGAGACCAGATTTTGCTCATGAAGATGGATTTTGCTGAACTTTTTTGTTTATTTTAGAGCTAAGAAAAGCCAGTGTTTTATTTCAGAATGAAGAGAGTCAGAGTACGGTGGTTCTCAAGCAAAAGAAAATAGGTTGTCATCTTATATATATATATATTGTCATTGTATGCAGAAACCCAATTCTCAGACTGCACATGATAAGCGCTCAATAACAACCAACAACCACAACTATAAAACAACAATAAAGCAAAGGATAGGAGTTACTAAAGACAGATATTGCAAACTGAATTTTGCATCTGTTCCCACATTTGCTATATTAATTACTAAATTACCAGGAAGGTCCCTGTCCCAAAAATACATTTAGTAGGATGACACACCTTCAATTATGACAGTCTTGTTAAAGGCTTGCTCTTAGTACCCTATCATAATTAGATGAGAAGCATAATTTTATTATGTGCTTTTATTTCTGAATACATTGTCTGGGTTGATACATTATATGTGATCCTGTAACCAGCCATCTTGCAATACCATGGAAATATTCTTCTATTTAATAAAGCAGATGATATCACCAAACTCTTGTAGCTGGTAAACTAGTTTAGAGGGAAAAAATAACATGAATAATATTCCCCTAAGCTTTCTCTGACATTGATTCAAATTTAGGGGAACTGAACAGAATTTGGTTATCTGTATTAAATCAGCATCTAAATAATTTCTTAGATAGCTTTTGTGTTTTGGAAAGTACACTTTATAAGACCAATATACGTTCACTGCCCATAACTCTGACAGGTTCTATGCCTCTAAGAGTAACGTTCCTTGTACAATTATAGGGAAATTATATTCTCACTGTAATAAAACCCATCTGGTTCATGTTTAAACACTAAGAGGTTACCATAAACTATTTAGAACTAGACTATCAGATAAATTAATGACAAGCTACATTTTTAACTCTTACATATACAAAGACTTCCTTGCTTTAGTGACAAGGATATTTGCATTCAGTTTGTAGTTACTGAAATTAGTAGAAGGTCATCAGTACTGCTACCAACACACAGTTTTCACTTAAAATTCTTAAATGAATCTCACATTTGCTTGACAATTTTGCATATTAAAAATAGTTAAAATGATGAAAATGACTGCTTTTACTGGTATATAAGGATTCTGGTACAATTTGGTCATTCAATGAAGAATGAAACAGGTTTATTTGTTTCTCCTCTGTGAATATTTTTTTTCAGGATTCTAGCAAATTTTCTCAGGATATTTGTCAAATAAATACTTAAATATTATCTCACTTAGTAATTCTTAACTTAGAAATCATCTAGAATCAGATTTGACACATCTGTGAATCATGTCTACTAATTTCAACAGAAATAAAAGTATTTTTACAACTTCAGAACCTTTTTTCCATTCAAAAGTGGTCAATTACATATTTCTGGACAAGAAAAAGAAATGAGATATTTTGAAATCTACTGATTTTTTGGGGGGTCCGGTCATGGGGCTTCAACTCTGGGCCTGGGCCCTGTCCCTCAGCTCTTCAGCTCAAGGCTAATGCTCTACCACTTGAGCCACAGTGCCACTTCTGGTTTTTTTCTTTTTTTGCTTATGTGGTGCTGAGGAATCGAACCCAGGGCCTCATGCATGCAAGGCAAGCGCTCTACCACTGAGCCACCTTCCCCGCCCCCTGATTTTTTTTAAAGCATAGTTACTAATCTGAACAACAAGAAGCTTCACTGTCTTTTGAACTGGAAGAACAAACAAACTACATTTTAATCCAATGTAGGAATCAACAATCTCATTGACTAATTTCTGTGAAATATCTAGCAACTTGGGAAGATACAGAGAAATAAAACAGATATGTCCAAGCCATTATTTTCATTAAATTGCACTTCTTTGGCAAAGGAAAAGCAAAATCATAATTTTTATGCAACCTTTTACTCCATCTCCATCCTGCCTTACTCACCTTGCATCATTACAACTTAAACCTTTATTCTTGATACATAATTCTAGTTATAGATAGATAACACATGTATATCATAGATACAGAACAAACTTTCAGATAGTTGATAATGACAAATGAATAAGAGATCAAAATAAAAATTTGACCATCCCTTGTTTTGTGGTTTAGTTTTTTCCCCCCGATACTCTACCAACCGTTGTTCTGTATTCATTCCACTATAAAGACATTCTTATCTCATTGTCCCAATTATCATTCTGCTGAAATGACATGATTAGACATTTTCAACTAATCAGTAAGTCTGTACTTTGATTTCCATTCATCATTGCTGTACAAGGGGGAGATGTCAAGGAAAGGGGACATTGCTCTATTAAGCATTGTCTATGAGGAAAGGAAAAGTAAAATTAATTAATTGAGAAAAGGATTAAAATCCTTTTTCCTTCAGCCATATTATAGAGAAGATATTACTAAAGTTAATGGCAATTATGTGAACTATTCTGGGTAATGAAGCAACTTAAATAAACTTTGCTGTCCCCAAAATGCCGATTTGAGCATCGCATTACAATTTGTATTTAAGACCATGACTTGTTGCCTAAACTAACTCAGCCTGTTAAAAACAATTTTTAGTAATGTAAATGTTATTATGACTAATAACAACCTGAATATTCTCTGCTATATCTGACTTTCACTTGGCTGAAATATACACCAAATATTTTCAGATCAGCTAAAACTGCAACCTCACATCAGTTCTTGATTCTTGTAAGGATGTGAAAATACCATAGAAGAAGGAACGAGGCTATTAGTGTTTCACAATGTTTCTTTCCTGTTATGTCTATCTGAAACTTATTTTGTGAGTTTTGCATGGCAACTAGCTCACTAAATTTATTACAAAATAAGAATATAATATTTGGTGCTTCCTACAGGATATAGATTTACAAGATAGGCATTTAAGTCTATGTTCATGTACCATTAATTATCTACCAGTGAATTAATTTTCAAAAGAACAGAAAAAAGAAAAACCATGCACTCCAACAGCCTATTGGCTATGGTAGTACAGGTGACCAACACCTACAAGAAACTATCATGAGATTTCTCAGTGTCCACTGATGGCATCATCACCTCACTAAAAATGTGAGTGACATGGGATAAAACTTTAATGAGTCAAAGAGGTAGTTGCCCAAAAATGTTAATATCAGCATGCTCATTGTCCACCATTACTTATTCAATGCCATCACAAATAACTGTAATAATCAGACCTATTTTGATAGTACATTTACAGAGCAATCAAATATTGAATTATTTCAGTAGTTGATGCCCTATCAATGGTCATGCAAGAGGTGTTTCATTGTTTCATTCATCCGAGGAATGTGAACTATAATATTTCCTATGATTTTTTTTTTTTTTGTCGGTTGTGGGGCTTGAACTCTTGGCCTGAATACTGTCCCTCAGCTCTTCAGCTCAAGGCTAGTGCTCTACCAGTTGAGCTACAGTGCCACTTCCGGTTTTCTGGTGGTTTATTGAAGATTAGAGTTTCATGGACTTTCCTGCCTGGGGTTGGCTTTGAACCGTGATCCTCAGATCTCAGCCTCCTGAATAGGTAGCATTACAGGCATGAGCCACTGGTGCCCAACTTTCCTCTGATTTAAAGTCATGAAAATTCTATTTATTTATTTTTGATATTGGTCCAAAATGTTTGTCAACAGTTTGCTAGAAAAGCCTGGACTCTTTTCTTATAATTCATTTCTAAAAATGAGTATGTAAGTTTGACAGTCTCTAAAAAAAACTCAGTGAACATGACTTTTTTTTCATTTTTCTTTCTTTTTATTGTCAAGGAATGTATAGAGGGGTTACAGTCACATAAGTAAGGTAGTAAGTACATTTCTTGTCAAACTTGTTACCCCTTTCCTCATTTTTCTTCTACTTTCACTCCCCGCACAACACCCCTCCCAAGTTGCACAGATCATTTCCAACATATTGTCTTGCGTATGTTGCTGTTGCATTGGTTCCCCTTCTCCTTTGTCTCACCATTCTGTTGTTCCCCTTCCCTTCCCTAATTCAAACAAATGTATTTACAATACCAGAGTACCAAAATCAGATAGAGTGACAGCAGGAGATGTACCATAGGGGGAAGAACATACAAAAGAAGCAAAAAAAATCTCATAATACATTAAAAACAACAAAGGAAAACATCTTGTGTCCATCTTTTAGAGTTCATTTCACTTAGCATCATCTTATATGGTCATATGTACATATCTATTGAGTTATTCTGCTCATCTGCTAAGATTATCCTAACTGTATACTAATTATCAAAAATGGGACCTATGTATTTTAGGTCTGGCTTCCTTCACTTAACATAATTATTTCCCAAGCTTTTCCATTTACTAACAAATTGGCAGTGTCATTTTATGTGATATCTATCTATCTATCTATCTATCTATATATTAGAGGACCTATTGACAGTTTTAGATAGACTTAAGTCTTTCTGTATTTACTTGAGGTATTTTGCTGTATTAATTATTGTGTGTGATTCATTTATATTTGGCTTCCATATGTCAATCGAAGTCTTAGATGCTAAGGAAAGAGAAACAGCAGTGTGAGCTTTCTTTTTCATTTTGAGGTTATGTTTAAACATGATTTTTAAAATAGTGCTATTAATTTCCAGTGCTAACTTTGTATCTGTTACTGCTTACACTGTGTTCTTAGAGTAATAAAATGAAAATCATTAAGGGTTTGTTGCCTAAAGAAATGGGAGAACAAATTCCATGAGAAAATATTATTGTAGTTATATCATAGGTTAATTGGAAAGGTAACATCTTATTTGTAGTAGTTTGATTTATTAAGTATGGTATTAATGTGAGCCTTTTCATTAGTGACCAAATCAAACCTTCAGAAATGTCTAAGAGATTAAAAGGATATAAACACAAATATAATGGGCTTTCAATCACATTTACTTCTAAATAACCCAAGCAATAAAGAAATTAAGTATAATTCTATTTTTTCTAGTGTTTGAGAAAAGATTAGTGTCCAAGGAAGCTTATTCTATAGTAATTCTTAATAAAATGGAGAAATGTTGCCATTACCTTGCTTTGTGATTTCATATCTAAAACACAACTTTACTTTTTGTACGTTGGTTTTTTTTTTCAATTTTTTCAAAAAAAAATTTTTTTTATTGTGAAAATACCATACAGAGAGGTTACAATTACATGGGTAAGATAATGAGTACATTTCTTATCAAGCATTGTTGACCTCTCCTTTGTTTTTCCCCTACCATCCCTGCCCTCCCACCTCCATGACTACACTCCCTCCTCAAAGTTGTAAGGTTCGTTTTCAACATAACATTTTATACATCTCATTGTTGCAATGGGTCCACCTATATCCCTATTTAAACAATTTGTTTCTTTCCCTTCTTCTCTCCAAAATATACCAACATCAAATACAGTGAAAACAGGGGTTATACAGTGGGGGAGGAACATACAAAGCAGCAAAAACTCACCTTATAAATATGTTAGAAACAATAGCAAGAAAGAAAAAACTACCTGTGTCCTTATCTTGTGGTTCATTACCCCTAACATCATCTTATCAGATCTTTTCTGCTTGCCTCAGACATATACTAATTATTGCAAATAATGGAAACAATGGGACCTATGTTTCCTTGGGCCTGGCTTACTTCACTTAATATATTTTTTCCAAGTCTTTCCATTTCCTAACAAATGGGGCAATGTCATTCTTTCTGATGGAGGCATAGAATTCCATTGTGTATATATACCACATTTTCTTGACCCATTCATCTAATGAGGGGCATCTGGGTTGGTTCCATATCTTAGCTATGGTAAATAATGCTGCAATAAACACAGTTGTGCTGGTAGCTTTAGTATGGTCTTGTTTGTAAACATTTGGGTAAATGCCCAAAAGTGGGATTGTTGGCTCACAGGGGAGCTCTATGTGGAGTTTTTTTTTTCTACTTTTAATCAATAACAACATGATTCACACTTTAACATTCAATAGAAACTTAATTTCTTATGTTATTCACAACTTAATTATCAGGTCTAATTTGACTTTCGACAATGGCCTTTAGGCCATTTTTATCTGTCATTTTTAAAATTTATTTATTGTAATGTAAAGGTGATATACAGAGTGGTATGATTAACTACTACATTCCTTTTTGAACAATGTTACCTCTTACCTCTCTCTCTCATTGTTTTTCCCTTCTGTCCCCCCACACAAGGTGGATAGTTCTTTTCAACAGTCTCTTTTCTGCTCTATCTTCTCTATCATTCTTTTCTTTATTTAATGTATTGTTATTGTAGAGTTGTCCAGAGGGGTTACAGTTACATAAATCAGATGAGGACATTTTTTTGAGACCTTCCCTTCCTTTCAGTTTTTCCCTCCCATCCGCACCCAAAAGAACTGTACACATAGTGTGTAGTGAGTACCACTGTTGTATTTGCTCATCTATGTTCCACCTTTTTGGTGCACCCACTTACCCTCCAAAATGCAAACAATCTAGCAAATAAGAGAAAAGGAAAACAAGAACAACAACAATGGAAATTTAAAAATGTCTCATTTCCTTTCCTTGAAGTTCATTTCATAAAATATTATTTCCCTCAAGCGGGGTGCTGGTGGCTCACGCCTGTAATTCTAGCTACTCAGGAGGCTGAGGATCATGGTTCAAAGCCAGCCCAGGCAGGAAACTCCGTAACACTCTTTTCTCCAATAAACCACAAGAAACCAGAAGTGGAGCTGTAGCTCAAGTGGTAGAGTTCTTGTCTTGAGCTGAAGAGCTGAGGGATAGAGCCCATGCCCAGAGTTCAAGCCCCACGACCGACAAAAAAAAAAATTTCCCTCAATTTTGTTAACTACAATGTGCCTATAAATCTAAAAGTAATCACACTGAATGATTAAATATATATATATATATGTGTGTGTTTGTGTGTATGTATGTATGTATGTATGTATGTATCTATGCATGTATATACACACTAGGATTCTAGACACTCACACACAGAGGCAAAAGGAGGTTATGCATAGGAGTGGTTTACAAAGGCTCAATAAGCCATGTGCATGTGATCATATAAAACAATATAGTGCCTTGATATCTCCATGTTAAATATATTTTCCTAGGTCAGTTTTTCCTAGGTTAGTTTTATGTACTCAACTATTTAAAGAGTATCTCTTTCTTGAATTTTACATTATAAAGTAAGAACTTGTTTTTCTCTTCACAATAGCTATCCATATTTAATCTCTCTTAAGCTGAGTAACACTTTATCCATTCAATCACAGAAAGGAAACCCCAGAAACATCCCTGGACCCATTTGTAACTTTCTGGATGCAATCACTTAATCCCAGTGTTTTCTAGACTATGTCTCCTAATAGATATTTAGCTCATTACCCCTCCTGTATACTGTGTGCCTCACTATTAGGGTGTAACAAAACAGTGAAGGATGTTATAGAAACCAATTACACGGAAAAATTTTCCACTCTAAGGACTAAGGTAACTTCTTCCAGAGGAAAGCATGTGATAGTGGAATCCGGAAGGATGAATAATAGGTACCTGGGCAAATGATGGTGGCGGAGGTTATATTAGACTTCAAAGGAACAGTATTAGAAATACTACCAAGAGGAGAAACTATATATTTTTGAGAAACTCAAATAAGGTAACTACCTTCAACTGAGACTGGCAAACTAAAAGTTAAAAGTTAGAAGATTTCATGGGTTTTGACCTTTTCTGCTTGTCCCAGACATACACTAGTTATTGCAAGTAAGGGAAACCATGGGACCTATGTTTCTTTGAGCCTGGCTTATTTCACTTAATATAATTTTTCCCAAGTCTTTCCATTTCCTAACATATGGGGCGATATCATTTTTTTTGACGGAGGCATAGAATTCCATTGTGTGTGTATGTATGTATGTATATGAATATATATATATATATATATATATATATATATATCACATTTTCTTGATCCATTCATCTACCTAGGGGAATCTGGGTAGGTTCCAAATCTTAGCTATGGTAAATAATGCTGCAATAAACATAGTTGTGCTGGTAGATAGTATGGTCTTGTTTGTGATCATTTGGGTAAATGCCCAAAAGTGGGATTACTGGCTCATAGGAGAGCTCTATGTGGAGTCTTTTGAGGAATCTCCACACTGCTTTCCAAAGTGGTTGAACAAGTTTACATTCTCATCAACAATGCAGTAGGATTCCCTTCTGGCAAAATCCTCTCCAGCATCTGTTGTTGTTAGATTTCTTGATTATAGCCATTCTTGTTGGGGTGAGGTGGAATCTCAATGTCATTTTGATTTGAATTTCTTTTATGGCTAGAGAGGTTGAGCATTTCTTCAAATGTTTATTGGTTGTTCCTTTTCTCTTTAAGTCTTTAGCCCACTTATTAAAAAGTCAAAAGCTATGAACATATGACCAGATAAGATGATGTTAAGTGAAATGAACCCCAAGATAGGGACACAAGTGTTTTTTTTTTCTTTCTTGCTATTGTTCCTAAGGTATTTATAATGTACCATGTGATTTTTTTGTTTCTTTGTATGTTCCTCCCCCACAGTATAACACCTGTTTTCACTGTATTTGATGTCGGTGCCCTGCATCTTGTATATATACAGTTCTCTAGCTTGGGGAGGGGAAGGGAAAAAACAAAATGCTTAAATAGGGATACAGGTTGACCCATTGTTAACAGTGAGATGTACAAGACACTATGTTGAAAAAGGAACTTTACAATTTAGGCGGGAAAGGGGGAAAGGGGGGTGGGGTGGAGGGAGTATAGTTGTGGAGGTGAGACAGAAGGGAGGACAGGGCAAAAACAAAGGAGGAGGTAATAACAATGTTTGATAGGAAATGTACTCATTACCTTGTTCATGTAACTAACCCCTCTGTACAGTATTTTTACAATAAAAATGTATTTAAGAAAAAGATTTCATGGGGATTGGGAATTTATACTTGTGAATTAATGCAGGTTATTCTAGTTGATGTAGAAATTAAATGCCAATGGGTGAGCAAATGCCATCATTATACTCTGGACATTATGTAAAAACTGAACTTTGTAGCTTGAGGGTAGGATTAGAGGGGGCATAATGGAGGGAAATGATAGAAGAGATGAGTGATTAAGATGTATTATACTCATATCCTGACTAATGGAATTGTAACTTCTTTGTACAACTATTTAATAATAACATTTAGTGAAAGTGAAAAATTATGGAATTATATCCACAAATATCATCTTTCAACCTCTAAAATGGTTTCATAGTCTTAATCTGTGGAATAGAAAAACATGTCACTAGGGGATTTTTTTGCCTAGAAGGATCCCCTAAAGCTTATGTTTTAAAGGCTTGGTCAACAGCTTGTCTTGTTATTAAAGGATGGTGGAAACGTCAGGAGGTAGGGCCTAGTGGAAGAAAGCTAAGTCATTGCGGGTTGTATTCTCAAAGTAAATATTAGGATGATTGTGTCTTCCTTTATTGTTCTTTGCTTTCTGGCAGTTAGGTGGCAAATAGTTTGCCCTACCATCAGCCTCCGACCATGATTTTCTAGCTCACCACAGCTCACAATCAATGGAATCAACTGACTGAAACTTCTGATACTCAGAGCCACAATTAAGCCTTTTTCTCCTTTTACAATTGCTCTTCTTGAATATATAGTCAGAACATTGGAAATCTGACTAACTTAATAAGAAAGTATGATCTAGTCACAAGTAACAAGTAAAGAAATCTCTAAGGAGAAGCATTGTTGTTTATTGTTTATCACTCACTTGCCTATGCAAATGCAACTTACATTTGTCTCTTAAACACCCCCTGAATAGTCAGATTTTAATATTACTCTTTGAGTCAGAAATTTTCCTTTGTTGGAAATGTTCTTGAATTTGTGTCATGCACCAAAAGCTCTTGTTAAAGTTGACTGTGTGATGCATCTTCTTTCCAAAAGGCAGATTTGAAAAGATCATTTACCCATAAGTTAAAGCCTTAGTTGTTGCTGTTCTCATTGTTTTTTTGAGAGTGTGAGCTTTCAGATTGCTAAAAACTAGTGAAGTCACTAGGTTTCCATGTTTTCTGTTCTAAAATTAAAGAATGAAATAAGAAAAATGCAGACAATCTTTAAAGGCCTAAAATTCTACAAAGCTAAATAACTCATAAATATGAAAATAGTTAATCTCTTCAATACCAATCTCCAAACCAATATAAAATATTTTAAAATCATCATTAAAATCCATTGATACATTTGCAACTGAATCCGGTTTTGTTTATATATTATAGAACAACACTATTTAATCCATTAAATTAGATATCTAGTTACCACTTTTATCTCACTAGTGAAACTAGAAATGTTAATAAGACTCCAGAAATGTTAGTAATTTGATTGAGTGATTCCAAGTTAATGTATTGGGATAATTTATATGGGCCCAAATAAAATCTGTATTTAGCATGTTCACAAATGAACACATAAACAACCAAACAGTAGTTGTTAAAGACTAAAATAGTTTCAAAGACAAGTGAAAATTGAAATAATGATAATGGCAGGGAAAATGCATTGTCTTCTTAATTTTACATGTTAAACCGTTTAAATAGTAGTAATTTCTGACTTTTAATTTTCTTTTATAACCTCTTGCCTTCAACTTAACATTGTCCAGTGGAGAATTATTCATCTCCTAAAGGATCCCAAGGCTTAATTAATAGAAAAGCCAGCCAAAGGGATAAAGCTAGAGATATCAAAAGTAATTACAATTTAATGAAACAAGGATGTACAAATTACCACAAAGCCCAGTAGCCTAATAGTGACCTGAAATGAAAATTTGGTCATCAAACTGATAACCTGACTTTTTCTGCACCTCTCACCATGAATTCATATTTCCTTTATTTCTCATTATTTTCTATTTTTTACTTTGGACAATATGGCCTGTGATCATACTTGGAAATCACAAGAAACTATTATTACCTTAACCTTCAACATAAATTCACATATTTTAAAGGTCACTAAGATGTTAAAATTTAATGAATTTACAGTAAAAATTTAGTAAGATCTGTTTGGATTGATGCTTTCTTTTATTTCAGAACTACTATAACCTCTGTAAATATGTAGCATATTTTGAAGTTCATTGAGCACACTAATGTCTCCCAAATACCTTTTCTAGGGTTGATCTTCAGCATATAAAATATCCAAAGCAGATTTTAGCTACAGAAATGCAGCTTCAGAAAAAATATTTGAAATAGAAGGAATGTTTACAGTCCCTGAACTGTTTGTTTTGACAAACACAATCTTTCTTTGGCACTGCAGGAGGGACAGAAAAGAGAACCAAATAAAGAAAAAAAAAATCTTTGTTTTAAGTCACTCACTATCAGATGCTAAGAACAGATAAAGGAAAATTAACTCCTATCACTCTCCTGAGAAGCAACAGCAGGGTGAAATTAACTGGGAAAGCAATCACTGTCCTATTCATACTTCTTCTGTGGCTGAAATGAAAGCTTGTTTCAGAATCCATCCCAAACTCTTCTCTGAGGGAGGGAGTGCCTGACTGGTTCCCAGCAAAATATCTCCTTATATTGTACACTACAAAGCCTTTTAATTCTAGGAGGAGCAGAGGACATGAATGATCAAATCTAGGTGATAGGAAATAAAAACTTATCCAGTTCAGCCCATGGAAATATTTGTTGTAAAGCCAGGAACTAGTAAGTATGTGATTTCAACTTTTCAGCATGTGCTGACTATTTGAATCGTCCATCAGCTAATGTCCAACACTTTTTCGGATAAATTTGCTTTCATAGGTAAGAAAACTAAGAGCATTATCTCTGGAGTTAAATTTTGCCCTTGAATTCTTAACTTATTAATGAGTTGTAGATTAAGAAAAAGTTTGAATCAGTATGTCTAAATGAACAAAGTGATTTAATCATATGGTAGTATTTTTTTCAATAGGTAGTTAGTTTCTTAAGGGGATCTATATCTAATCATATTCCTAAATTATATTCATGAGATAATGATGCTAGATCGGTCAGGTTTGGTAACAGCAGAGAGAGAAATTAGTTTTAATTGAATCCGTAAGATAATAAATATAACAAAATGAAACAAATGAAATTACATTTTTTTCTGTAAAACAATGTCTATGACTAGAAAGAAAACTGCTGTGATGATATAAATAAAGTATATTGAGTTACTTTGTTAATAAAATATTTAAAACAGAATATTGAAGATTGAATGTTGTTAGGTGTTGGTGGCTCATGCCTGTAATCCTACCTACTTAGGAGGCTGAGATCTGATAATTGTGGTTCAAAACTAGTCTTGGCAAGAAAGTCCATGAGACTCCTTATGTCCAATTAACTACCAAAAAGCTGAAAGTGGAGCTGTGGCTCATGTGGTAGAGCACTATCCTTGAGCAAAAAAAACCCTTACAGTACTCAGGCCCTCAGAGTTCAAGCCGTAGGACCTACACACACACACACACACACACACACACACACACACACACAGAGATTGAATGTTGTATTCATTTAAAGACCTAAACATCATGAAGAAAGTAACCGATAAAATTTAAGAATCTAGGAATAAATGAAAAAGATGTGGAAGAAAGCAATTAAGACAAAATCTAAATAATATACAAACATAGTTAGTTTCTTAAGGGGATCTATATCTAATCATATTCCTAAATTATATTCATGAGATAATGATGCTAGATCGGTCAGGTTTGGTAACAGCAGAGAGAGAAATTAGTTTTAATTGAATCCGTAAGATAATAAATATAACAAAATGAAACAAATGAAATTACAAATACCTAGAAAAGGTATTTGGGAGACATTAGTGTGCTCAATGAACTTCATAGACCTTGGTTTTAGCTGGGATTTGTAATCAATAGGTTGTTATATCAATGGGAAATCTATGTGCAAATTCACATTAAGATACATTTTCAAACCTTACTCTAAATCATCTTTCTGTGCAGGTATAAGGCCAGATGGAAGCTTATGGCTGCTTTGTCAATACTTATAGAACACTGATGTCTTCTTAGCTAGTCCAAACAGAGCTGTTCCATCTGCCAAAAACACTGGGCCCAAAGGCCACATTTATAGATTGCACTAAAAATGTTGAAATTATTTTTTACTGTGAAGGCATTTTATAGGTTCTGGGAACTCAATGTGTATTCTAAAGTGTTTATTCTCCATAAACTATAAGTGCATTTTCACATATGCAAGTATAGAATAATAATAAAATAATTCTAATAGCATATTCTATGAAGCTAGCAATAAATTAACAATTGTGCTATTATTGTTTCCTTGGGGGCGAAGCATAGCTCATTTGCTTTAGCTTCTATATCTCTAGTCTTCCCACTATGATGATTCATCTTATTTCTTTTTCTTATAACCACTTGATAGCTTCTTTCTCCAAATAACAGAGTGTGTCATTGTCAACCTGCCAGAATTTACTTAAGAAAAGACAATGGGAAGATTAAATTAAGCATGAGTGCATAAGTTTTCTTTTCTTTCAAAATGCCAAGGTAGTCTACCCTCAGACTCTAAGAACTGCTAAACTCCCAAAGGGTCTATTACAAAAAGAAGATCCTTGGCCACAAACTATCCTAAGTTCTACTTTAATCCCTCAGTCTATAGAGGAGTGGGTCTATACATTTCTTATTAAATTTAAGACACTGTTGTAGGTTTTGTATATCTGATATCTCCGTCAAAAACTGTGACCAAAAGGACCTCTACCAGATTAGTATATAAAAATAGACAAGTAGTCCATTGATTTAAAGGGATGGTAGGGGAAAAACAAAGGAAGAGGTAACAATGCTTGATAGGAAATATACTCATTACCTTGCTCATGTAACTGTAACTCCTCTGTACAGTATTTTTACAATTAAAAAAGTATTTTAAAAAACAAAAACCAAAAATAAACAACAAAACAAAATCTATTTGAAGTAATTTGAAAGCCTTGAGTACTGCATAAAATTGGAAGAGAAATAATATTTTCTGAAAGTACCATATAAAAGTTATTCATAAGTATTTCTACTGTACTCAGAATAAAAGAGAGATGAGAGGACAGGGAACAACCTGGCAAGGCAAGCCAACTGACTCAGTCCTGATTTAATACAATGATGCTAGATCTAGATCAAATTCTGTAGTGAATGTATTCATTAACTTGTGATAATACACTGACCTCAAAGAACTTTATCACCCAAGCCTTCTAGAAAAAATTGAATACATATCAAGGTACCTAACTAAATTTATTGAGTTGGATCACATTTCAAAATCTCAGCAGATTATTTTTCCTAGATATTTGGAATTAGGAGACTGAAAAATTGTCTTTTAATAATGACCTATAAAAGTCATAGGCAAAGTTAAAACAAAAGCATATCAGTTCACATTGGTTTTAGTTCTTTCAGATGAAGAACTGTGTCCCTTTTATTTGTCCATATATCTTCAGACTAGCATTTTTATGAACCAACCAATGAAATCTGAAATAATGAAACTACCCTCTCTTTGCCCAAATATTTTCCGTCAATAGTACTTACTAATTATAAAAATAATTCCAATATCAATGTTCTATCAGTCTGCGAATCCTCAAAACCTACAGTTGTGACTAGACAAATTTGGGAGGACTGTTAGCTAGGGCTAATTATTCCAATTCAATACCATTTTTACACATGCAACTTATAAACATGAATTTAATTAAGGAAGAGCCTATGTTATTTGGAGAAGCACCAAAGGAAAGAGTTGGCTTGGATTGTTCTAATCTTAAAAATAAAATAGTCATTCTAAGAAAGTAAGTCTAGGGCTGGGAATGTGGCTTAGTGGTAGAGTGTTTGCCTTGCATGAATGAAACCCTGGGTTTGATTCCTCAGTACCACCCACATAAACAGAAAAGGCTGGAAGAGGCACTGTGGCTGAAGTGGTAGAACGCTAGCCTTGCTAGCTAGTCAGGGATGTTGCCCAGGCTCTGAATTTAAGCCCCAGGACAGGCAAAAAGAAAGAAAGAAAGGAAGGAAGGAAGGAAGGATGGAAGGAAGGAAGGAAGGAAGGAAGAAAGAAAGAAAGAAAGAAAGAAAGAAAGAAAGAAAGAAAGAAAGAAAGAAAGAAAGAAAGAAAGAAAGAAAGAAAGAAAGAAAGAAGGAAGGAGGAAAGAAAGAAAAGAAAAAAGAAAGAAAGAAAGAAGGAAAGAAAGAAAAGAAAAAAGAAAGAAAGAAAAGAAAAGAAAAGAGTAGGTCTAAACCAAGTATGCATTGGAAACTTTGTGAAAGCTTCATAACATGGCCATATTTTTTCCTTGCATTGCTTTATTTTTTTCTTTGTGAAAATTAAAGGTGAAGCTCTTAAAAGTAAGAGTCCCCATGCTTTCTTTTAAAGATGAAAAACAAGTAAGTGAGATCAGACAAGACTAAATTTTAAGATAAAAGAACTTTAAGCACAACACAAGTGTAGTGGAGATTATGATGAAAGCAAGACTTCAGAACTGGAAGCTTCTGGAAACTCAGATAATATATAAAATAATGAGCTTCTGCTCATTATTTTCCCGAGAAATATGTACTTGGTTAATTATTGGAATTAGAAATTTGACATTTAGACAGTTAGTCTCCAATTCTTAAGAGGTAATTGTAATGGGAGATTCATCAGTATCTTATTGGAAGTATATAACTAGAAATTTTTGAAATACATACAATTTAATTTTCAATCTATCAATAGGTGTAGTTCAAAATATTCCTGAAAACAGTAATTAAATTCAAGATGCCCATGTTAAAAAAGGTCAGTTGCTTCCATGTATGTTTGCAACACAGAGCATCTTTTGTGCTCTTATCATGGGACTTGAGAGTCTAGACAATACCTAGGAGTATTAGTCTCACCTCCAGCTAAAGACTTGCCTTTGAGGCCAAATTTAGACAGACCTAATAGAATTCACAAAACACAGTCCACTGAAACTCCTACATATACACAAGATTTTATACTCAACTTATTTTTATTCAAGTGTCAAACATTGAGTCACTAAAATATTTCTGAAATCAGTTTTTACTAGAGGGAGTGTCTTGACCTGTTTTACTATAATAGCTATAAGAGCATTTCACCTACTTGGTAGTTCGAGTTAACAGGAATCTTTTGCTGAAGGCTGGAGTCCAATGGCAAGGTGCTGGTATCTGGAGAGGTCCTTTTTGCTGCAATTTCAGATGGAGAAGAACAAAGATAGTGAGAGAATAAGAAAGAAATTGAACTGATTCACTTAGGATGGACCCTCTTCCGTGATAATAGTCTTAGTCTCATCATAAGGGCAAAAATTCCATGTTCTAATCACCTCTTAAATGTACCTTTTGTTAATCCTGTTGCCTTTTGGGGGGGGGAGGGATGAAAGTTCGAATACATACTTTTGGGGAAACACACGAAACATACTTTGTTTAAAATACTCGTTTTCTTAAAACACAAAGTTCTTCAACCAGTCTTGTTCCATCTAATTGTCTATCTTCTTCCTTCCTTGGAGTTGGGTGAGGAGTCAATTGGTTGGAAGTAATAGATATGGATGAACGTTTGCTTTCAAGGGTAAATTAGTCTATTAAAGCTCCCGGCCAGGGAGATTACCTGTTAATCTCTTCCTCTTCACTTCATCCAACCTAGAGTAGCAATATGGATTGGGCTCTCTGTTCTATATACTCAAATATGTTTTTGAGAAGGTGGTACTAACTAGGCCAGTGGGGAAAAGGAGGGTATGGTCAGGTTTATGAAGGCTCTCATTCTGTTTTCTGACAATCAACCTTTTCTTGGTCAGAAAATTAAATGTTTGGATACATTTACTAATCTTTTTTCACATCTCTAGTTTTATCCCATAGTTCATGAGTAAATACACATGTTTTATTTGGCCTTGCTGATGTCATTTAAAATTTGGAGCAAGTAAAAATTTTATGTGCATTTGAAAAGATGATTTTAGGTTAGACATTCTGAAAGTAAATTCAGAAATCTCTACAAAGAAATAAATTATTGATCACCTATAAAGAATACAAATTAACATGATTTCAAAATCATTTAAACAACAGAAACTCATGCATAATTATTTGAGATTAAGAAATAGACACTCCAATAACATTCGGTGTAGTCAAATACAAAGTCACATCTAAGTCCAGAATTATGAATTCAATTAATAATTAAAGGATTATGCTCAAAGGGAAGGCATATTTAAAGCAGCAAATGGTTTTTTTCAGGTGATTAAACATCTAAATGATGCTTTACACCAAAGGGGGAAAAAGAAGAAAGTTTACTCTGACTCTATTCCTTAGCATGAATAATAGTCCTCCAACACAGTAAGATTATATAGTTCAGTGAAACTAAAGCAACTGGAGAGTGAAGTTCCTTTTACCCACATGGTTACGAATGACTAGCCTGACGACTTTCTTCAAATTACCAGATATATCACAAGGAAAAGGTTAGGTGATGAAAGTAGTGAGGGCAGGTATGAAACTGTAATAATTACGAGAGGCTGGATTAAGGAAGTGAATAATTTTGATTCAAAATCGAAAGGCAGTGATATAATTAGATATTTAAAAGCCCGTAAGAATTTCAGGGTCATTTGTACATACGACACCATGTAAGATTTTTCTAAGCTAACATTGGCTAAACCTTTCCCTTCACATAGTACAGCAATTATTCCCCCATACGCCTGCACAAGATACAAATTGGACAGTGTATAAGTAATTACTAATGAATATATCTATGCAGCTCAGTGATAAAATGTTTTCATAGAAACAGACTGAAGTAATGGAAAAGGTATTCTCTTCTATGTTGAATAGATATATCTAAAGATAATGTGCATACCACAAAAGATTTGAAAGGAGCATTTCAGTAATGTGATCAAAAAGGGTCAGTTATGGATTTTCTAAAAGGCTCATTTTATTGTGACATGTAAGAAAATTATATAGAATAAATAATAAATACACATTACTGCTACTAAAAGCACAATGGATGCCAAATAAATGCATTCTATTTACTTTGAGACTCTCAGTTTAAAGAATCAGTAGTTGGAAATTTATAGGAGAGTGAATAATGATCTCCCTGCCCCTTATAGCTAAAGAAGTGGAACACTGAAGTTCTTTCAGTACCAATAATAGTATTTTTTTAAGAATATGATTAATTGCATTGTAATTTTCTCGAAACCATCTACATATATTCAGAAACTCTAATACAGGTATATTAGGATTTTTTTAATTGCCACTTAGGCATATGTGATCCACTGTTTTTCCTTTACCATTGTTTTGAAATCCTTTGTGCGTTCTCTTCTCACATTCACTTAAACAGATACTCTTGCAAACCCCAGGTGCTGTGGCTCTTCCATGGTCTGGGCAAGAAAGGGATCCCGAACTTTCAAACCTTCCTGACACAATGGCAAGAGATCAGTTTGCTCTATGAGCTCAGACCCTGTATACTCTTCAAAAAATGTAAATAAAGAATCAAAGTTCAGGAGATGGGATATGTCCTATATTAAGCTGTTATTTGATATTCCACTTCACAAATGCATTTTATCAACTTTGGAAATCTGTTCTAGCTATACTTACTTTTTCTCTCAAAGTTTTGTTAGTTCAGTGGAGAGCCAGGCTACCCATTGAGAAAGATGGAAACTTCAGAAAGTTTACCAGTCCATAAAGTGTCCTTATCACCGTAGCCCAACCCTTACAAGTTTAATTTCTCTCAATAATTCTCCTATACTTCTTGACCCTGCCCATTTCTAGATGGATGGCATTGGAGAATGTAATCTCCATGGGCTGTGGAGGTGGTTGTTGTAATTAAATGAAGGTCAACAAACAATAAAAATGCTTGACTACTCCCTTTAACTTTTTATCCTGTCCAAGGAATTGAGACTATGCCACGAAGTTGAAAAGTGGTTAATCTCTTACAATGGCTATACTCAAAATTGTTTCTTGTTTGGTTATCAGGTATACTGCATATAATACGATTCTACTTAGACAAAATCAAAAGTTGTAAATGATTTTATTTTTAGTAAGAATGTAGAGAGAGGGCAAAATGCTAATGTAAGAAAATAACTTTCAAAATTCCATTTTTTGTTTTACCTCACCACCTAAGCAATCACAAGCAATTGTATACTATATCTTAGATTTGTCTGGCAAATAAAACAGGTTTCTAGGGGAAAAAAAGAATATAACACAAAAACAGAATTAAGCTCACGTAATTGTCTTAACAAAGAAAAAATTCTCTGTATCATAAAAATTCCACTTCAAATGGGAATAAAAATGGAGTTGTGTTGCAGCTACTCTACTGGGTTGTTCCCACAGTCTTTCAGGAGTGAATATCTTACAATAAATGTCTTTTGTTGGAGCCATAGACTGAAAGACAACACCCCCAAAGCTTTGCTCTAGAATTGCAAGCTTTAATTCAATAGAGAATATGAGAAGAATATTTCAGGAGTACAAGTTCAGGGAAATCATTTCAGAGGTTGAGGAAACCAACTCCCTCTATTAGTGATTTAAGGCAAAATTTAAAGGCAGATATAACAAAAAATCACTCACTCTATTAGTTGCCTTGCACAGTACTCACTTGATGATGTATTTGGAAATATTCCAAGAGTACAGGAGGAAGTTGAAAGGAATTGAGTACATCAGGTTCTATTATAGCCTACAAGAAGCTGCATGTGTTCATTCCTCAATCAACTACTAAGTACTTTCTATGAGCCAGGCTCTGTTCTATTATGGATACACAAACCAAATAAGCCAAACTCTATTTGCTCTTGGAGCAGGTATTAGTGTGTGGGTTTGAGGATGTGCATACACTCACAGAAAATAAGAGATTGTACTTAGATTAATGGGAGAAAGATGGACTGTTCAAAAAGTTAGAAAGACATGGAAGTGAATGGAATAAATAGAAATGAAACCTCATACATTTGGCATGCACCCAACAAATACATATAATGCTTCCAAACTAGATGGATGAAGGACTTGAGCTTATAAAATGGAACTGCTGCTAGAAAAGTTCTAAGGGAAAAGTGTAATAATGATAGAAAAAAAGAAGTCTTCTATAAAACTGAAAGATATATCTTTAAGGATAAAGAGATATTCTACATAAACAAAATTTAAGTTAGTATTAGAAAACCCAACATAAAGATACTCAAATACCGTGTTTGCATAATATTTAAATGTTTCCTTGTCATAAATTGGTGCAAAAGACATTTTTTTTACAGGAAAGATCCATTGTATCTTATTTATATACAAGAAAAGTTGCCAGGTGCCAGTGGCTCAGGACTGTAATCCTAGCTGACCAGGAGGCTGAGATTTGAGGATGGAAGTTCAAAGATACTCCAGACAGAAATGTCTGTGAGATTCTTATCTTCAGTTAAAAACCAGAAAGCCAGAAGTGTCTTGAGGATCAAAGTGGTAAAGCACTACCCTTGAATGAAAAAATTCAGAGATACCACCCAGGACCTGACTGTAAGCCCCATGACTAGCAAAAGAAAAAAAAGAAAGGAAAAGGAAAAGAAAACATTATCAGCACTGCTATAGTGTAAATTGTCTGTAAAAATATGAAAGCAAAACATTGAGCATATTTTTTATTCTGCACTTGCATTCTAATTGCCTGTATTACCTTTACTCTTGCCTCCAAGAAAAAGATATTTTATAAAAAGGAAAATTGTTTTCAAAATTCTGGTTGCCCCCCCAATTAAATTTTGTTATGATATTATTTAACCAAATTATTAAATATGTCCACTAAACTTAATATTACTATATAATTTTGTTTCATTTTTAAAATATTGCTTTCCATTTATTTTGATTCACTTTTTTTTTACTTTTTTGAGGTAATGGGCTTATTAGGCCGGTAGTCTACCACATGAGCCATATCTGCAGCCTTACTTCAGGCCATTTGTTTCAAAGATAGAGTCTAGAACATATACTCAATTGCTAGTCTTGAGCAAAATAAGCTCAGGGCCAGCTCCCAGGCCCAGAGTTAAAGCCCAGGATGGTCACAAATAAACAACAACAAAAAAGGACAATAAGACTCTGAAGTTATTTGACCAAAAAGTTCATAATTTAGGAATATAGGCCCTATCAAAAAAAAGAGTATATGCAGTTCTTCTGAGGAATTTCAAATCAAATTTTATGAAACTTTGAGACAAATTTGAACAAAATAATAAACCCAGTAATATTTCAAAAATAGAAACTTAAAAACTCATTGAATTCTACCAAAAACTATAGATGTTTCTTCTGTATTTTACTATAGTCTTCATAATATTTTACAATATGGAACTAATTAGAAACTAAAACCTATAAGCCTCATTGCATACTCAGGGTTGTTTAGATAACAAGGGGTAAGTGTCCAATCCAAACTATCTTAAGAAAAAAAAGAACAAGAAAAGTACTATAATGAAAATAATGGCTTCATAAAAGTTTAGATTTAAGAGCTAAAAAAAATTCATGCATGTTTTAGTGAGCTCTCTCCATATCACAGTTGGCAGACATTTTCATATCATGGCTACTACCAGCTTCACATTTCAAGAGCATTCAGCTTCTTGTCCAGAAAGAAAAAAAAATTAAGGGAGTTCCTAAGAAAGAGTATTGCTGAAACCAATTGTTCATTATTCAATCCCAATTTAATACATGATAAATCAAATCTCTTTATTACTTTACCATTCCACATTTTCCTTTCATAGGCTCTTCCTCCTGAAAATCCTCTATTGTGTCTGCATCCCATAATTTTTTTCTTATTTTGCTCTAACTGTAGAAATGTGGTTTTATTTTCTTTCCGACTCCCAACATGTTTTCTGTTATATATAATCTCCTCACTAGATCTACAGTGATTGATTTAAAGCATAGAACTAAGCTTACCACTGCCAGTAATTCAAACACAAATGATACATATCCTCACATATCAATCCATGGTATGTTGAGTCAACTACTACTTCTCAGGAGATAACATGAAAACAAGGCATACAACAAAAGATGAAAAAGTTAAAACCAAGTAAAATTACCCTTTCCTCTTAAAATTAAAGAGAAATGTGATATAGGGACAAATCATATATTTCTTCTTGATTAATTACTCTCATTAAAGCTAAATTGAATACTTACTAGACTCAAAAGTAATACTGAATGCATTGACATGAATTGACAGATATCATTTCAGTGGGTATTTGTACATAGGACAACACAGTTTCTGAAGAATATACACACTTATTCTTTCACCCTATTCTAGTCTCTCTACTAGATTTCTCAAAGGTAAAGGTATTGATTTTTGGCTGGTTATACAAGTCCTCTGTTATATCATAAGTTGGAGGAAAAGGGTATGTTAGGTGAATTCAACCTTGAGGTTTACAGAGAGAAAATTGGTAAGATTATTTCTGCCGGCTCAGTTCAGTGGTAATAAGGGTAATGTATGGGCTATTTCCTAAATATTATTCTCCTTTTCATCAATGATCATTTAATCTCATATACTTTGAAAACTCAACAAAACCTGGACTTCTCTAAATTTTCACAGCTGTTGTCATAGAATGAGAAACCCAATGGCCTTAAATGAATAAGACATCTCTACGTTTCCTATCTGTCTCCCACCCTGATGGAGCTTACAGAGAATGGAGAATAGAATTTATTCTCCTAATTCCTTACTGACAGAAAAACTAAACTGAATATTTGAAGGAAAATAATACTGCAAATCTCACTTTTAAGTATACATCAAAACATATTTTTAGTTTTTGTTTTTAGTCTCTGAAGATCTATGTAGCAGCAAGTCATAGATTAGAACAACATTTGAATATTATTTGACTTCAATACCTATTCATCTGAATCAATTCTTTTATTTTCATTATTCTCTATTTTTAAGGGGTCTTTTAAAGAATCCACATAATCTTTGAAACACTTTGTTAGTTGAGAAATAGGTACAAAAGCTTTTAAAGTAAAAGCCAAATCACTTGACAGAATTCACAAGAATATTTACTGTTATAAGTTCTATTTTCAGAAAGTATTATATTCATCACTTTTTCCTTCATATTAAACTAAAATAGTGTAAAGTAGAATTTGTTAGCCCTTAAAAACTAATTTCTCTTGTTCCTTATCAGACTCTCAGTTTCCTTTCTGTATTCTCTTTGCATTTCAGCTGTATTGAGGTGCATTAATGTCCATATTAAGAATATTATGGTGACAATCTGTCAATCCTTTTACCATGGACCTCTTGTGTGTCCTGTTAATGTAGAACTGGGGGTACAATATATGGACACAAGAGGTTTTCCTTTGTTGTTGATGTTTTTAATGTACTGTGTGATTTTTTTCTTTGTTTCTTTTGTATGTTCTTCCTCCCTGTTGTCACTACACTTGATTTTGGTATCCTGCATCTTGTATATACATTAATCTAATTTAGGGAGGGGAAGGAGAATAACAAAATGCTGAAACAAGGACGCAGGATGACCCATTGCAACAATGATACTCATAAGACACTAAGTTGGAAATGAACCTTACAACTTTGTGGGGGCAGGGAGTGGGAAGGTAGAGGTGGGAAGAGATACTGGGAGGAAAACAAAGAAGGGGGTAACAATGCCCTACAAGAAATGTACTCATTACCTAACTGATGCAACTGTAACCTCTCTGTACAGCATCTTTACAAGAAAATAAAATTTTAAAAATTTTAGAAAAGAAGGTAATTAATTTTTTTAAGGAAACAATAGACATTGTTTCATCAGCGTAACCAGCAAGTGGTCAATGAAATCAGGCTGCTCTTATAAGCCAGAACAGTAGAACTGAATCCAGTGAGCTATTCTAAAGATGTTCTTTCATAAGGTTAAAGTTGAGGCTGACTTTTATGTTATTTGGTTTCTTTTTGTGAAAAATGGATTTTAGTAATGCTTAAGACCTAGGGAAAAGAATTATTAATCAAGTTAAAGTATCCCATTGCCGTTTCCATTCCATAGAATAAGTCTTGGTGACTGAAGCCTTAAAGTTCATTGAGGCTGTCTCTGCTTACCTTTAAAGTAGAGGTGAGACCAGCATTGGACAACCCAAGTTATGAAAGTGTCCACAACAATAATTCCAGTTGCCCTTCCATATCGTCTTGAATCTGTTTTTTAATTTTATTGTATTGTATTTATCTTATATTATTTATTTTATTTTATTATGCTGTACAGAGGGTTTGTAGTTACATGAGTAAGGTAATGAGTACATTTCTTGTCAAACATTGTTACCCATCCTTTGATTTTCTCCATCCCTCCCTCTCCTCATTCACCCCCTCCCCCAGTTATAAAGTTAATTTCCGACATAGTGTCTGTGAGTGTCATTGTGGCAATAGGTCATCCTTTGTCCTTGTTTCAGAATTTTTTTAATTCCCCTTCCCTTCTCCAAATCAGATTTATTCATATATGTATATATATATATATATATATATATATATGTATATTTGACAAATGGTACCAGAATTGCCAGGGATAAACCAATGGAGAAAGAAAAATGAAATAAAATATGAAGAAAGAACTAGATATAGTACATTGGTAACAACAGGGTCATCAACCAAAGGAGAAAAAAAGACCTCTTGTTTTCATGTCTTGGAGTTTATTTCAATTGGCATCATTTTGTATGTTCATATGTACATAGCTATAGAGCTATTATGATTCTCTGCCAGGACTGTCCAAGGCATATACTAATTATTGCAAATGAGGGAAACCATAGAGCCAATGTTCTTCGGGTTTTGGTTTACATCCCTTAATATGTTTTTTTTTTACCCCAAGTCTTTTCACTTCCTTACAAAAGGGGCAATGCCATTCTATATGATAGAAGCATAAAATTCCATTGTGTATGTGTGTGTGTGTATATATATATATATATAAATATTTATATCACATTTTCTTGATCCACTCGAATCTGTTTAAAGGAAATTTACTATATTCTTGAATCTGTTGAAGAAGGGGGGCTGTCTAACTGCCTCCCTGTGGTGCCTTTAATACTGAATTAACACATCAATACCCACTTTTGAGGTTAGATGACAGAAAGTGTGAAAACTTTTGCTTCCTTCTCTCCTTTCAAAAATTTTAATGTCTGATTTCTTGAGTCGCTACACAAGAAGGCTCGTGCCAAGGAGTCCATCATGCAAGAGAAACCTTATGCAGATATTACTTGAGATTAATTGAGTTAACTCATACGTGTCACCTGACCCTAGATTAATGAGCCATGGTCCTCCTGAACACTCAGAAGACCAGAATCAGAAGCATTCAGTTAAGCTGGCCTTGAATTCCTGGCCTATGTAGACCATGAAAGATAATGCATAATTGTTTTCCAGTTTTAGGACACTAAGTTGTATGATGATGTGTTACATAGCAATAAATAAAAATACATTGCTATGTAGTGCATTTGTGAAGATTAAAAAGTACATATTAAAACTGTTGAGGTACATTTTAATTGTCATAATAGGCTCCCAATAAAAACGGACATTTATTAACATAATTGCACATGCTCTCTTTATATATAGCCCATCTGTCCATCCTCTGGGCTAATATTTTTACCATAATAGAAACATATTTACCTTCTTCTGTAATAAATTATTCAATTACTTGAAATTTTTAAGCAGAGTTATTGTAAAGGATTATGAAAGAGTTGAGTAAAAAAGATTCATAGCTTCTTCTAATATCTTTCTTATTAATATGTTTGGAAAACAACACTGAATAAATTATGCATCTTTATCTCTCTACAGATACACAAGATATTTTGCATGTATAGTCTATAATCAAACTTATTTTTTCATTGGTGATTTCTGATATTCTAAAACTTTGTGTGGTGGGTAAATATTATATTTTAGAAAGCAAAACTTAATGCAATTAATGAAGAAACTCTAAAATGTAAAATATAATTGTAATTAAGTGTTACTAAATCACTGATCATTTTCTGTCCTAATTCACTACATAGAGACATAAACTACATGGTATGTAGTTAGTTAAATGAAATTACTTATAATCAGAAGTTCATGAAAATCATGTACTGTCTTTGAATGGTCCTTCAGAGAAAAGCAAAGCTGCTTGTGTTGACGATATTAAATGGGACTATAGCCAACTAAAATTGTCCTAAGACAATGCAATGAGAGTTTTTGCTTCTGAGAAAACAAAAACTGAGAAAGAGAGATTGAAGATTGATTAGATTACATGACAGAATTATCTAAGACATAAAATACCAATCTCTAAACTTGAACATTAGCTTGCATATGTACTAACCTCTATCCCAGGATGAGAGATAAGAAGGGGGACAATGAAACTGCTTACTATTACATATGAAGGTTCCTCTTACTCGTTTTTCTTTTTTTACATGTCATTTAGACATTTTACAACAGGGGGAATTTTCTTGTCTAATCTTTGGAGACAACTGAAACTTGATTTCACTAGAAATAATGCTCTACTTCCACCTTCTATCAATAGGGACAATGTAGAGATTAAGACAAAATCATTACATACTTTTATCTCAACCTTACAATTGCCTTTCAAGTGGAGTTAAGGTGGTATTGTTGCCCATATATATGATTATCTCAGTTTTAAATTTAGAATAGACAATCTAGAGATGAGTTGATATATTTCCCAATACTGATGTCCAGTAAAATTATTCATGTAGAAAAAAACAGCCAAAATGGTCCTGCTTTTGAGAAAAGCTACTATTAATACTGATGGCATTATCATGCAGATTCTGAGTTGTTGTTTATTGTAAAACTCCTAAAAGTGTTGCTTTATATTTTGTGAGTTTCTTCATAGTGTTCTTGTAACAAAAAATTCTAAGTGACCCAGAGAGATAAAGTTCTTGCTTTAAAGTTAAATACACCTGAAGTCAATTGTTAGTACATCCTAACTAGTTGTGTTTCCCTGAAAACGTGACATAACACCTCTGAGCTTTGATTCTTTTCTTCTATCAAACAGATGAAATTTTATCGTGGGATGGTGGTGAAGGTTCAGTGATATCATGTAGCCAAGCCAAAGTGTTAATAATGTACGTTTTTAACATAGTATGTATCTCTACAATAAGTGCACAGTAAGTTTCAGAGAACACAACAGGTTTCTCCTATAACTTTTATGGTTGTCACTGTTTGAACATTTTATACTTTCACATTCCCTTTCTTATGCCTTTTTACATTAATTTTCATACCAATCCTAAACACTGGGTAAGCTTCTTATCATTATTTTATCTATTAGAATATTAAGGAATCCTAATGACTTTGTTTCAATGGCTCATGGATGTAGTGGGGGAATCAGAATGAGTACCTGAAGTTGAGATCAAATTAAAATAAGAGAAATGAAACTTAAAATAAAAAAGAAATAGACTCAAAATTTACAATTTTCATTACACTGCCTTTCTGAACAGACCATGAGTGTCCTTTTTTCCAGTCAGATGTTTTGTTTTCCTTGAGGTTGTTTTATGGTTGATCAGCTCATTTGCTGACCTCTGCCTTCTCTATCATGACTATTTCATTTTAAATTCTAGACTGATTTTCAAAAAGATGCATAGTACAGACAGAACAAAGTTTAAAAGGCAAAGAGTTAAGGGTCCTTGAGGAATTTTGAGTAGAACAGTCAAGTAATAAGGGCACTAGAAGCTACAATTAAGTAGCCTTGACGAAGTGTAAATAGTTAATTGAATAACAGCCAGAAAGTTGTCAGTATTAGAGTCAGACCTGGTGAGCAACAAAGATTTTTCTATGGGTGATTTTTCCAGCTCTCTCAATTACATGCTATACATGTTGTGCTCTTCCCTGTAAGTCTGTGCTAAAATGTCCTTGACATTCACTACCTGTAGAAGATAGAGTGCTTCTAAATAGACAGGTTTCCATTGTATGGCAAAAATGTTTAAAGAGGCTAATTAAGTGTTTCTTATCTATGATTTAGTCGCTGAGTTATTCACCAAGTTTTTCCCATATATATGATGCAAAGTAAAAGATTGGAAGTATCTAAAAGCTTATTGTATAAAGCAAGTGATACAATGATTCATTACCAATATCATTTCTTAGTATTAAGCATTCTAAGAACAGCCTATTCTAGGAGCCTCATAAAGAGTGAAGTCTATTGCCATTTACAATGGCAAAATCTTCAAGAAAATGAGCAGGGACAATGATAGGTGGTGATTGAAAATCTTTTCACAATATATGTCTTGTTACACACAAGGAATTTTAAATCCAAACATATGCAGGCAGGTGCCAGTGGTTCTTGCCTGTAAACCTAATCAGGGGACTGAGATATGAGGATCATTGTTCAGAGTCAGCCACAGTAGAAAAATCTATGAGATTCTTATCTCCAATTAACCACCCAAAGTAGGATGTCTATGTTTGAAGTGGTAGATTGCTAGTCTTGTGCAAAAAAGCTCAGGAACAGTGCCCAGACCCTGAGTTCTAGCCTGAAGACAATAGCCCCTCCCACCACTCCCTTCACACACACACAAAAAAGAACCACATATGCATCACTAATATTTTTAAAATATGTCAATACATTTCTTTCGTCATACTGTTTCATGTAGGCATGAAGAATAAACGTTTATGAATAGTAAACTTGTATTTATATTTTTCATGAGATAATTATTAAGGAAGTAAAATTTGATTGTAAGCACTGCCAAAAGACAGGGTTAGTTGCACTTAGTGTGTTGATGAGACTTGTGAACCGCAAATATATTTGAAAATGCAAATATTTTAATAATTAATTATCATTAATGTCCTCTAATCAAGGCAGACTTGTTATTTAAACAAAAAATTATCCTTCAGTACTGGAAAGTAAATAGGAAGGAATAATTCATCTCTCTCTTTTTCTTCTATATTGTGTTTTCATAAGGGAAGTGAATGTTCTGTATTTGAGGGTAAGCAAGTATGCAAATAACATCTACCTGATAATGACATGCCCTTATAAAGAATCAGTGGGCATTTAAAAGCATTTAGATTTTGGAACACACAGGTTTTAGATAGAGGATAGATGGACAGATAGATAAATAGATAGATAGACTTACATATATGCAGTGTATGTTATATAGAGAGAAAGAGAGAGGAGAGAGAGTTTTCTTTCTTTGCTTTCCTTTTTCATGGATGCCATTTCTTAACCTGAGATTTCCCAAGTGCTAGAAATGGCAAGAACTTCACACTTTTCTCCTTTTCTCATAATATTGGAAGTGGTCTTTGTCCTTTTAAGGTTACTATAACAAAATCCCAGATACTGAACAACTTGTTATTTGTTTCTCACAGTTCTGAAGACTGGCAAGTTTAATATCAGAGTGTTGACACCTGGTGGAAGCTTTCTGGCTGTATCATTCCATAGAAGTTGAGTCTGGCTTACTTCACTTAATATGATTTTTTCCTGTATGTTCTTCCCCCATGGTATAACCACTGTTATATTTGATTCTGTTGCCCTGCATCTTGTATATCCATTTTTCTAATTTGGAGAGGGGAAGGGAAATAACAAAAAGCTGAAATAAGGATACAGGTTGACTCATAATAATGAGATGCATAAGACACTATGTTGAAAAAGAACTTTACAACTTGGGGAGAAGGAAAGGTGGGGTTGGGGAAGTGAGGAGGGAAAGGGTAGTAGGGGAAAACAAAGGAGGGGAAATGTACTCATTGCCCTCTGCACAGAAGATACTGTAGATAGAATACTGCAGATACAATTTTAAAAAAAAGAAAAAAAAAAGAAGTTGAGATGTGGTGCAGAGAGTCAAGGATTGGGGAGAGCACAGGAGAAAGCAATAGTGGGATTAATTTGTTCAAAAAATATTGTAAAGGTGATAAACAGGCATATTAGAGTTACATATATAAAAACTTTTTACCCCTCACTAATTTTCTCCTGGCTACCCCACCATATTCCCCCACTCTTGCCATTAAAACATGCACCCAGGCCATAGTGACATGAATCTTCATGTGAAAGCAATGCTTATATGTTCTAATTACCTCTTACAAGTTTCACTGTCCCCATGAACATGTGAACTTTGGAAGAACCATCCAAACCAGAGTGAATAACTTACCTCGTGTTATGTAACTCCAGGTACATGGTACATGCTTGAGTACCAAGCATAAGTCTAGTAATCAGTGAGAGGTTGCCTGATGAAGAAAACTGTCCTATACTCGGCTGCGTAAATAGACTTGATTGATGGTCTGCCATTTACTTGCCTTATGTCTGCATAATTTCCCTTCTGCAAATCTTAGATTCTCATGTAAGAGAAAGCAGTCAAGCTCACAAAGGATATAAAAACCAGGCGAGACCATGAACACAGTGTTACCTCACACAATACCTGGCACACTGACATTCCTGTACCTCTCTCAGTTTCAGTTCTTAAAAAAGAAAGTATTGTAAAGGTGATGAATGGGGGAGGGGGGTTACAGTTACATAAGTGAGATAATGGATAAGTTCTGACACCAGCAATGGGGCCTTGTCAGTTCAGCTATCAAGTCATCAAACTTTGTTTCTCTCGTTCAAACGACAGCATCTCACTTTCATGCCGAGAGACTTCACGTAAAAGTGATCAGCCAGATCATTTGTACAAGAATATGTTTGCTTCAAAATCGCTATTGTTCTCTCTTCTATCTTATTTTATTTTAATAATTGATTTCCCATGCATGAGTGCCAACATTAAATATGATCTACTGGGAAAGCCACCACTACCTTTCAGAGACCGACATCGAGTATGATGTTAAATTCATTGCATCCACTGTGTTATTCGATGTTGGAAGCAATGGAAGTCATCGCGGTGACATCCTCCAAGGGTGTTATTAAATTTTCTAAACAAATCTTTTAGAAATAGATTCTAATATAGGTCACCTGGATTTGAAAAGGAAATTTGGAAAACAGAACAATTCTAGCACTATGGGAATGTCCGTATTCTTCAGGATAAGCCCATTCTTGCTGCTCCTATGTCAGCACCCATGGGTTAGAGAAATATAAACAATGCCAAACTCCCATCCCCATAGAGACCATTTAAAATGCTCTTTGCTTCAGTTTGACTTCTGGCATGAGCCAGAATTTACCTTTATTTGATTCTTTTCATATTTTGTCAGGGAAGAATAAAGAATAGAAGTATGCAGCTTAAAATGCATTTGTATTTTTATGGAGAGCTGTGTATTCAGGGATTATCACTCACACAGAGATAGTCATCAATCCTAAGTGCTCCTTTGTAGCCACAGTAACTTATTAGAGAGAAAAGAAGCATTTCTGGATTCTGAGAAATTTGCTGTTAGAAGCACTACACAGAATTTCTTTCCTTTTTTAATTTCCTGCCACCTTCTGAAAGGGAAAATGAACTAGGAATATGTTTGTTTTACCTTGCAATGGCGTGGTAATGAACAAGAACAGATACTAATCTCTAACCTGAAAATGATGTGAGTCATAATAATGTATTAATAATAATAAAATGAATATAAGTTTAAATTTAAATAAGTATAGGCTCTTGTGCCTATAATTTCATTTGTATAAAACTTCCATTTTCTTTGTGACTCAGACAACACCACAAACCTGGACATGAGCACAGAGCTTCTACCTGTCTATTCTACATTATTTCCATAAATATTTTCTTACTTAATTTAAAGCAAAAATTTAAACTTAGTTGGAATAATAATTTAAGAACTGTGAATAATAATTTGTCTGTATACAAATTTGTATATAGCACAAAAAGAAACAAGATTTTTGCTTACCTTTTATAATTTTAAAGAGTATTTTCAGCATTCAATATAGACTTAGTTTTATTTATTATGAACTTTGAGAAATGTTCAACAATTTTAATTCTCAATGAACATACATCAGATAGAAAACTAAAGCTCATTTTCAAGTTGTTTGTAAATATTTTTAAATATTTCCACATGTTTTGACTTCTAGAAATAATATGCAGGCATCTTCATGATGAGAACCATATTTTTATGATCTTTCATAATAAAAGTATTGACAGAGTGAGATCTTAGTAAATAGCTGCTTGAATCTAATTGCATAAACTTTTAATATCAAACGGGCATGTCAGTTCAGCTAAAAGCATGACCTCATGGGAAGGTTTGGTAAAGATTATAAATTACAATACATATAACTAATTAAGTAATATATACCAATACCCAGGGAAATGCAAATGAAAACTCCCATGGAGTATCACCTTGCAACTGTTAGAATGGTTGCCATCAAAAAGATGAAAAAGAAGCGTTGTGAGATTGTAGAGGAAAGGGTGTTCTTGGACACTATTTTATGAAAATACAAGTTACTGGTTACCCGGTGAGGAGAGCCACTCCAATGGCTGGCGCCTGAGCTGGGTGACTTTTCCCTGGATGGAACAGAGTCTGGCAGGTCACTTGTTAGGTTCTTGTGACCTGCTAAATGACTCGTTTTATTCCAAGGCCTGAGTTGGAGCTAGCCGCTCCTCCGAGCTTTGTCGGTATCCAAGATGGAGATCACCGGTGCTGGGGGGGGCGGGAGGGGTGGCCTTCCCTCCTCTGCTCCCAGAGAAGGAGTGAGGATGTCAGGCTTCTACTCACACCGAGTCTTGGATCCTGGGTCGTCTCTGGTCTGCAAAGTGCAGGATGAAGTTGTCAGCTCCTTGTCGGTTCTTGCTGGTGTTGAGTAGAATCCGCTTGTCGCTGCGTCTGGCTCCTTCGTCCCGGACTGTGTCTCAGGTGTGCCCCCGCGGCGGTGGTCGTCGCTGCCGATGCCCCTCAGTAGATGAATGGATCAAGAAAATGTGGTATATATACACAATGGAATTCTATGCCTCCATCAGAAAGAATGACATTGCCGCATTTGTTAGGAAATGGAAAGGCTTGGAAAAAATTATATTAAGTGAAGTAAGCCAAACCCAAAGAAACATAGGTCCATGGTTTCCCTTATTTGCAATATCTAGTATAGGTATGAGTCAAGCAGAAAAAGTCAGATAATGTGATGTTAGGAAAACGAACCCTCAAATATGTATTTTAATGTTTTTGTTTCTTTCATGCATGTGTTTCTAACGCATTTATAAGATTATTTCTTGGTTGCTTTGTATGTCCCTTCCCCACAGTGTAACCCCTGCTTTCACTATATTTGATGTCAGTATAACTTGTGGAGGAGATGGGGACAAACAAGTCGTTTAAGGATTCAGGTGGACCTGTTGCAACAATGAGAAGTACAAAATGTCATGTCAAAACCAGCTTTACAATGTCGGAGGGGGGGGGGGGGGGGAGGGGGGGTATGATTGGGTGGGGGGGGAGGGGGGAGGCTGGGAAGGGAGGTGAAGGGTAAACAAAGGAGGAGGCTGCAATGCTTGGTAAGAAATGTATGCATTATCCTGCCCATGTAATTGTAACCCCTCTGTACAGTATGTTCTCAAATAAAATAAAATAAAATTAAAAAAAAAAAAAAACAAGTTACTGTAGTCACTATAGAAAATAGTGCAGAGGTTTCTTTTAAAGGTTAAAGCTTACCATGAGGTCCAGCAATCCACTTCTTAGCATTTCCAAACAATTACAATCAGTATCTTGAGATTATTTATAGTATTATATTCATTAAAGTGTTATAGCCAAGATATGGAACAGTGACAAAACAAATGGATTTTGAAAAGTAGCCTATATACATAATAGAATACTAGAAAGCCTGGACAGGAAGGAAATTCTGTGTTTTGCAGGATAGGAAAATCAATTGTACTATGCAAAATGAGCAAGACAAAAAGCCAATAAGTAGTATGTAACTTCACTGATATGTGCCAGCCAAAAGAATTGAAACCATGAAATAAAGAGTAGAACGGTGACTGCCAAGGATGTCTGAGGAGTAAGAAATGTGGAAAATTTGGTCATAAGGTACAAAATCTTAGTTAAAGAGGATAAAAATAAGGTCTAGATATCTACTGTGCAGAATGGAGACAAGAGACTAACACCAGATTATACCCGAGAAGAAACACCGAATATATTCTCACCACAAAAGCATGTTGGTAATAGGTGTGTTAATTAACTCAATTTTATTATTTTATAATCTTCCCATATTTTATTATATTGTATACTATCTATCTATCTTCTGTCTATCTCTCTTTCCATCCATTTATCTATCTATCTATCTAATTTATATATGTATATACATTTAAAAATTATTAAGCCTTAGAATCAAAAAATCTAATAACAGATGCTGGAGGGGAGGTGGCCAGAAGAGAACCCTACTACATTGTTGGTGGGAGTGTAAACTTGTTCAACCACTTTGGAAAGCACTATGGAGGTTCCTCAAAAGACTCCACATAGATTTGTTTCTTTTGTATGTTCTTCCCTCATGGTATAACCCTTGTTGTCTCTGTATTTGATTCCAGTGCCCTGAATCTTGGATATACGTTTTTCTAATTTGGGGATGGGAAGGAAAATAACAAAATGCTGAAACAAGGGTACAGGTTGATCCATTGTAACAATGAGACATACAAGACAATATGTTGAAAATGAACTTTACAACTGGGAAAGGGGTGAATGGAGGAGTTGGGGAGGTAGGGAGGGACGGAGTAGTAGGGAAAAAACAAAGGAAGGGGTAACAATGCTCTATAGGAAATGTACTCATTACCTTACTCATGTAACTGTAACCCCTCTGTACAGTATCTTTACAATAAAAAATATTAAGCCTTAGTAATAATAATAATAATAATAATATGTAGTTAATATTTGACCAGGTTCTACTCAATTGATAGCACTTATTAATCAAGGCTTACTCATTATTTACTTTACACTGTCTCCTCTGTCTACTATATATTCAACAAATATTTACTGGATAACAACTATGTAATAGTACAGCCTTAACATGAGATGCTTAAAAGCACACACCTCTGCTCTCAGGAGATGTCATAATTACTCCCTCTGTGCTAATATATTATTCATGACTTTATTATAATATCATTATTCGATAATTCTACAATTTACAAAATTTTGACTAACAATTTCATCAAAAAACAGAGTGAAGTGGGTTAATTCTGTGGGAATCTTACTGCTTTTACCATTTAAAAAGTGGACTCATTTAAAAAACTCAAGGTGCCACAGACTAGAAAAGGCACTCAATGGAATAACTAGGTGTTTGTATAGCATCTATTTCCCTCCTTCATTTTACATCACTCCATTTGATTACAACTCTCCATTCCTTGTCACTCTCTCAACTTCCTGTGATATAAGATAATTATGAACAAGAGTAAAGTTGGGATATAAATGAGCAAACAATAGAGTACAATCTTGTTAATCCCAGGCATGATCATTCAAAATAGCATTCAAATTGAATCAACAGTTATTCCCCCGTCAAATAGATATGGTTTTCTCATTAAAATTGTTCATTTAATACAAAGCATGCATTATGAATTATTTAAAACAGAAACTAGGTCCCAGGAGTACCTTGCATTATTAAAGAGGTAAGAATAATTCCAAGAGTAGCAGTGGAACAGCTGTGTATCAGCTACAAGTGAAACCATATCTGGGAACCACTTGAGACTGTAGGATTGGGTACACAGAATAATCATTCATTCACCTTTTTTCTACAGGCAAATATCCAGGGTTACTTTTATAGCTTTGCAACCTCTTTCAGGGGAAGAACTTTCCTGCTAATTACAACAGTCAGTATTTGGTACAGAATTAAACTTTAATATCTGACAATAATAAATTGAAGAAGCCTGATCATAACTCTGATCTAATTTTTTAGTGAGAAACTTTTTATGACCTTTTTGAATGTTTAACACATGAAACTTTTCCAGTGGATATACTTGTATCTTGGAGCTCGAAGACAATGTCACTGTCACACAAAGGTTCTGAATGTTTTGAAAGCGCTGATGGTTTCTTGGTGAGATATATCTAATTGTACAGCTGTGGGCCTTCTTTGGATCCCTAGGATATAACCAAAAGACAAACTGTTTGTGGGTGAGAAATTCTTAACTATTTTCAGATTGAGTAAAAAAAAAATCCCAGGGTCAGAGATGAATTTTGAAGAGATACATTTTTTGTTCTGTAATATAGCTAGCTACTTCGGTTTGATGCTCAGAGGAACTCAAATGTTTTGTTTCCAAGCCTAATGCAATTTTAATGTTTTAAGAATCCGAGTGTTTATTTTGTTGGACTCTGAGTTAGCCTTTCTAAAGAAGCACATCTTTTGAGTTCTCCCCTGAATCTCCCATATTTTGGTTAATACAATTGTGCACTTATGTACACTGGATACTACTTCGGAGTGTATACTTACATATTTTTAAACTAATTCTAGCTTCTACATATAAGAGAAAACATACATCCTTTGTCTCTCTGCGCTTGACCTAATTCACTTAAAATGATTTATTTCCAGATCCTTCCATTTCTTGGCAAATGATGCAATATTCTTACTAATGAATGAGTAAAATTCCATCATATATTTATACCACATTTTCTTGACCCATTTGTTCACTGAGAGGCATCTGGGCTGATTTCTTACCTGGCTATGGTGAACAGTGCTGCAATGAACATGGTATTTCTAGCAACCTTATCATATCCTAGTGTGTAATCTTTGGAATAAATGCACCCCAAAAAACACAGGAAATGGGTACTTGAAAGAGGAGGTAGGACCAAGGAGAGGAGGGTGGACGAAGGAAGAGAAAAAGGAGGAAAATACAGTCATAAAATTCAATGCATATTCCTCAAAATTAGAAAATTGAGAGATGGAGTAGATTTGGGAGGGGTGGGATAAAATGACGAAAGGGTGACCTGATCAAAATCCATTGTATTGATATACTATTTTGCTGAAAGGCAACTACTTAAAGTAAAAATAAAATAAAACAGAAATGGAACCAGTTACTTGATGGCTCATACCTGTGGGCCTAGATTATCAGAAGGTGGAGGTCAGATGATAAATGCCAATCTGATAGAAAACATTTCAAAACCTTCTTCTCAACACTTCACTGGGAGGAGTCATCCCGAACTACATGGGAAGCTGAAAATGAAAAGATGGCATTTAAGGCCAGTATAGGCAGAAAATGTCATGAGACTCTATCTCCATGCCCTTGGCATGCCCTGTTAACTAGGAAGTACGGAAACCAACAAACTAGAGGGATGGGTCAGCATAAAAGCCCAGCATGAGGCTATGAATTCAAACTTCAATGCTAACAAACCAAACCAAACAAACAAACAAAAAAAAAAGAACTTGAAGATTGGACCAGATATGAAGAAGACACTTTGGGGGGATAAAAAAAATAACTAAAGCGAAAAGAAAAAGGAAAAGGCCGAAATAATAGATTGTCGGCTTCTAAGCGTGAAGCTCTGAGTTCAAATCCATCACCAAAAATAAATAAATAAATATACTTGAGAATTAACCGAATGAGGCGTGTAATGAAAGAACAGACCAGTATTGTTCAAAACGTTAACTGTGTCGCCTCAATATGAAAGGGAATCTTGTTCTAGTCAGAGTCCCTAGGGGTACAGATGGCGTCTCTCTTTTAAAATCATTAAACAAGCCAAGGGCTGACAGTACAGTGTGCACGGCGGGAGCTATCGCCATCAGGGCACGGATTGACTGTAAGATTCCCCCTCTGCTCTAGGAAGTGTAACTGTTGAAAACAATTATTCCCCACTGTGCTACAAGTTGTGTCAATATGACAATTCATTTGGGAGATTTGTAAATCATTAGAAAAGGTTTGCAGTATTTTATTCCCCTGAGGACCATAATATGCTATATCGCCATGGTGATTTATGACTCCTCCTCAATTTTCTTGGAATAGAGAAACCATGAGTGGCTTAAGATCTTCTCCTCTTTAAATTAACCAGCATAAGTATCTCTACAGGATCCATTTACAACACAGAGAGGGGTAGATTTGAAGGTTAAATCACCAAAAAGCATACCAGAGCAGAATCTGTCTTAGTAATAATTCACATAATGAAAATATGATTTTTTTGGAAAGCCAATTCTACTGATAGAAGAGGTATAAAGTTTTCTAAAAAATTATAACTTATTAAGAGAGATACTTCCAACAAACACTTTCATTAACTCATTTGTGTACAATTTCCACCTTTCAGATTGAGCCCCTGCACTAAAACTTAAGCCCCAAACCCCTTATGCGTTTTCCTTACTCTGTCACATGGAATCTATCAAACTACAGTCAAATTAATAATAATAATATTAATGATACAGCAATAAGAAGGCCCTGCAAGCATACAAGAAGCCTGTCTCTCTCCCAGATTTTCTCTTTGAGCAGAACTAATGTTATTCACATACTATCTCCTAAACACTTGTTTGTACCAGACAGCCCAGTGTAATCCTCTATCCTCAAATATATGTCAAAATCCCAAAGAAGTGGAGAGTTGGCTGAAATTTCCCTGGGAAGAGCCTGATGATGCTCACTATGTAACTACCTTCAAGAAAACATCATGGTACCTTTTTGTCCCACTCTGTCCAGGGAGAGTTCCCTTCTCCCTCAACAGCAAACAATTGCACGGCAGTACCTATTAACCTTCTGGCTTTTTCTGCCTGCTTTGGCCCTTCCTATATAATATCTAGAGAGAGTGGCTCTACAGTTAGTGCTATTCTTCCCAGCACAGCTTTTCCCATGTGACTTATCTATGACTTTTGACTATCCCCCATCGAATGGGAAATAGATCACTTTCACTGCAGGAAAACCAACTGGGAAAAGTTTCCAGTCTTACCACATCCATCCATCTTTTTGTCCTCCTGAGTTTAGAGCAGCACTTGGTGTTTATGAGATACTTAATGACTCAAAGGACAAGCTAGGCATCTTCTCAATGGTTTTAAACACTTTCATAAGATGGTGTGGTGAGCTTGCTTTCCAGAGTTCCACAATCAATGTGGAGCCATTTGAGTGGAAGCTCTCTAGAAGCGACTTTTGAATGAACATAAGGAAACTCTGCCACTGTTTAAAACACAGCAACTTACCTGCAAAGGTAAATGCACCTGTCACTGGGTGTAATTAAGTAGAAAATACAGACCAAGTTGGTGGTGAGGTTATACAGGAATATATGCGTTCAGATTAGTTTCTACCAGAGAGTCTTTTTTCTCTCTCATTTTTCCTAGATTCATTAGGAAACTGTCAAGCATGAAATGATGAGTTTTGGATTCTGCTTTTTAGGAATGGATGATGAACTTGCTTTCCATGTGACAGAAAAAGGGCACAAGGAGACCAAGAAGTTGGAGAATATCAATCTTCCTTGTTGACTTCTTTCATGCACCACACTTGACCAGCTAAGTCCCTTTATATGGAGTTGAACCATCCACAGAGAGAAGGTTCTTGGCTTCTTGTCATCTGAATCCCTAACTGAGATCAGCTTCTGTAGGTTGTGAGGTTGGGTTTGGGTTTTCTGAATAAACTTGGAACTTTTGGGCCTTTCTCATCTTCAAGATTTTGCTTCCTTCTTCAAGTTCACCATTATTTCTGATTCCTACCACTCTCTTCCCCATCTTCTTCACATGTCCTGAGTTCCTTACAATAAAACACTTCACCCTTGCATTCCAAGATTCAGAATCTTACCAACACTGTCAACTGTAGTTTGTCAACTGTAGATTCTGAGCTTTGGTTCAGTTCACCTTATATTCTGGGAAAGACTGAGGCATCAATTAAGAAATTGGCTCCATTTCACCAACTACGAAATCAGCATCAGCAGAAACATACTCTGTACTGATTTGCTCTACCAGATCCACAATCATTATGCTTATTTTTTTTTTTTTAGCTTTAAGCCAAATAACCGTGGCTGGCAGAGCCAAAAAAGGTTGCTTTGAGAGATCTTTTTTAATTGTAAAATATCCTTCAATGCTAAATAGTTACACATATCTGTCAAGAGGTTTCACTCAGCCATTCAAAGCTTTGCCATCTGAACTCAAAATGCAGAAGAACCCATGTCGAGGACAAAAAAAAAAAATCATCGTATTACAATCCTCCAGATTATGGGGCAGACAGGTGGGAAGGAGAGATGACAGCAGTGTTGGTGGCCCCTTGTCACCCTGTGTTTGCAGGGTCACACACAAATGTAATTAAGGGGCTGTGCTGGTATGCCTCTGGTCTCAAGGTTAATTATCCACAGGAAAATGACACCTTCAGGTGTCCTGTATCATAACAGCACTTGCAGGGAGAAGCAGGATTTTAAATTGACAGCACTGACACAGCCAGACAGTATAGTTAAGTCCAACAGAGGTGAAAACAAAGACTGACATAGGTTACTGCACTGCCGATGAGAGGCAGAAAGGACACATCCATCCTGCCTCGGGTAGAAATAATGTTTCAACAGAACAAAAAAAAAACTCACCTCTGATGTTTTCCTGGCAGGTGTGAGGTCCTTCGTGGCTGGAGATGGAAAGCTGAGCTCTCTGTGCTGCCCCTTCCACTCCATCCCACCAAACGCTGCCATTCCCCAGCCTGGTGCTTACCCCAAAATATATACCCTGCGCCTATCTCAGACTCATGAACTCCCTCCTAGCCAGAACGTCGGCATGCTTATTGGGTACTATCACATTTTTGGGTGCTTCTCTTCTCAAAAGTTTACTGTATTCTCATTTAAGACCATGTTTTAAATCATTTTTTGCAATTAATCTATGCCCAGGTCAGTCTGCTGTGGAATTGTGTATACCCACGCAAACCTCAAAGAGGGTCACAAAGGATGAGAATCTTGGGCCTGCAGTATAGAAGAACCCTGGGTTTCTCACCCAGGACCTCCGCTATATGGGCAAGGTATGTTGAAGGGTAGAAGGTTAGTGGTGCTCAGTCACCCAGCACAGAGCCCTACTTAGGCCTTTCTGAATGTGGTATGCCTAGTTCTCTCCCCAACCAAATCCCCTCTGCTAGCAATTTGTAAACAACTCAGCTCTGCCTGCATAATATGTGAACAGGCGATGCCAGTGCCACACTGTGCCCTGCCCTGTTCTCAGCCAATTGCACCTGCTGCCCAGGGCTCTGGCTGCCACTGCTGCTACTGCTATTATGCGCTGCTGACGCCTGCCCTGCTGCTTGCGGGGCTGGCGGCACATCGTCAGTGCGGAGAGGAATGTTTATTAGTTTTAATTGGTGGACGCGGCTGGACAGTGACATTTGGGAAGTATTGTGTGTCAGTCACCCTGCACCAGGTGCCGGCTGCGATGGCAGATGTATGTGAATCCACTTAGAATACAACCTACAGATTATTGTCTTTCCAGAAAACTACAGCTGCTATGTGTTCCTCTCCTACCTGTGGGAGCACACTGTTTTAGTTCTTCCTGAGTTCCAATGCTTTTTCTAAGTTTTACTGATTTTGGAATTACATGGACCTCACTATAAAAACAAACTCGTCTCCTTTCTCCAAAAGAAAAAAAAATACTCATACCTGTATGGTCTAGAAATATCAGCGCTTTTCTTTGCTGTATCACCCAAGCATCTCTATGGCTTTACTGTCAATATTCCCTATGTTCCAGAAACTCCTGTGTCCTACGTGATGATGTACTGGATATCTACTTTGCAAACACACACACAAATAAAATGTTTGACTCTCAAATTCTGCTCTTACTCAACTTGATATAACTAACCGCTCATGGCAAGGAATCCTCACAGCTACATAACTTTTCAAACATGAAGATTACATTCTCACATATTTATTTACTCCTGAGCTTGGTGTTGACCCTTTGCTCCCTTCTGTCCCTAGCACATAGTCATGGAAAATGAGAGTAAAAGCAGCAATGCTGGCATGAGTTGTCAAATCTCTATTTCATGCATGAGTCCTGAGCTGTGGGACAAAATCACACACATACACACACACACACACACACACACACACACACACACACACACACATACACACACACACACACACACACACACACACACACACACACACACACACACACACACAACACCTAACCTCAGGAAACAATTTTACAGGATTCTTTCCTTCACTTCAACTCGTTAGCAAACCTTTGGCTTCATTAACCCATCGGAAGCTGAGAATTTGGCTTGAAATTGTTGCTTTATGCTTTAGAAATGGTGGTGTATGTCACATATAGCTTCTGCTTGTTTATACATTTATATCAACCTCAGCTGCTGCGTGAATGAGCTAAGCAAGTGCTTAGTGGTTTCCAAAAAGCACAAATCGAAGAACCGTAAAACGTTCCTGCCACCTAGCGGTGAAATGAAAGCTGAAATCATTGGGAAATGTTGCCAAAGACCAGTGAGATCAACTTGTTAAACGTGGGCTTCGATCTAAAAAGAAACAATTAAAATATATACCCTGGGTCCTCGAGTATAATAATTAAAAGAGACTTAAAAGTGATGGTCTAATGAGTCCAGATATTTGGACAGTGAACAGCTAAACTCAATGTCCTATGCTAATAACTAATTATGGTGCTCTGAATTGTTGATGTAGAAAACAAAGTGACCCAAGCAAATAAAATCACTATCAGATTTCTTCTCCAGATTCTCAAGGTCTGTAAGAACCATCTGTTGTTTGGATATCTACTGTTCCGAAGTAGTGAGAGGGCATAGCGTTCAATTATTTGTGGAATGAAGATTATCTCTAAGACACATACAGCTCTTGTCATAGCATGGAGGCCGCAGAGGCACAGAAGGGGACACAATTCCTGACACAGGAGGAGTCAAAGCGTTAGGGGACTCACACATGACACTTTTATAACGACCAGACTGCAAACTGTGTCCAGATGGTTTTCAATGATGACAACACAATACTGAAAAATCAGTTATTAAATTTCCTCTAAGTCACTGCTGTTTTTGCTTTCATAGCCTATGAGCCATAGTGGAAGCCTCCTGTGTATGAGAAGTCAGTCTCTCAGATGACAACAGAACCGGAGTAAGAGTGAGGGCTCTGTAAGGATCCTGAGAGATCTCTACATAGCATGGATCCTCCAGCATGCTCAGCATTTAGCAGTGTGAAGAGGTTTAGATAATGCTAAAGGTGTAGAAATTGCAGAATCAAATATTTCTCCCTCTCTAAAAATGTAAAATAAGATAACAAAACCTATGCATAATTTATGGCTGCCCTAGGATAGTCTTAAATTATGCAGTCCACACATCCAGAAAAAGTTGCTTAATATATTCCTTAGTTGCTTTCTGACACTAATCACCCCCCCCCCCATTTCTCTCTCTTTGTCTCTGTCTCTCTGTCTCTTTCCCTCAGACAAGTCAGAGAAGCATGTCTGTGTCTACCATGTAAAAAACATTTATTTCTAAAGCAAATACACCAGTGAGCAGAGAAGCACAAAAGGCATTTTCTAACTAAATGCTTCTTTTATCAACTCAGTGGTCTTCCCTGTTCAGAGCGCTTCTCAAACGTTCATAATGGGATTAAAAGCACTCTCAATAAAGTTCATTACCTTAGTGGTCCTTCCCATCTTCATGTGAAATTAACTGTGTCTCCTATATGTACATCTACTTATGGTAGTAATTTAATGGCAATAACATCTATATCTAAAAGGGTTATTTTCCCCTTGGATCTGCTTCCCACTTAGAAATCTTTTCATGCTGCCTAGAATTAAAGGGAAAAAAACACTCAGATATGCTGTTTTCCTTCTGTTTCAGGGAAATAAGGAAAAGCAACAAAGGAAGAGAATCAAAGAATTTTTAAAGCTATGCTGGTACAAAAGAATGATGCTACAGATACATACTTCACATGTCTAATGGGAGAGTAGCAGGAATGGATACAAATTTGATTTTAAGAGATCATTTCGTCTCTTAAAAAATCATTTTCAGTCTTCCATCTTCTATTCTTTCCTTTTCATTCCTATAGCCCCCAACTTACCACATCACACACAGCCTTGCCCCATTCTCTTTATTTTAGGAAATCATACTGATCGCTCTTTTTTTCATATACTTTCTAGCTAGCTATTCTTATCCCATCTTAGAAAGGGGCTGTGTCACAAATGTTCATTTTCTCTCCTTTTATGGATAAAACAGTGCTTTTCTTAAAAATAAAATTACCTTCTCATAACTCCAGAGAGATTGATTACCTGCTGGGCTCCAGTACTAAAGCCCAACTTGCCATACTCATTATCATCTTATTAAAATTCACCAAATCAAAGGTGGGAATGTGACCTTAGTCCTGCCAAAGAAATAGAAAGTATACATGTGTGTAGGGAGGGATTCAGAAACAGAAGACTCTGTAGTCCTAAGACTCATGCTAGTAATAAACCTTCATACATTGAAACGCAGTTCTCAAGATGTATCTCTCAATACTGACTGAGCCAACTTCTATCTCGGAAGTAAAGCAACCTTTAAGCACTTGGATCTGTGATGAGATTGTACCAAGAAGTTCAGATGTGCTAGAATCCCAGACTTTCATACAACAATGGCTCAGAATTTTGATGTTCTTGGACCAAATAATTCCTAACCTGTTCCCATTCTCGGTGACATGAAAAGACTAAGCTGACTCCAGAATCTGTTCTCTTCTAAGAAGAACAGTAGCTTTGCTACAATAGTATGAAGAATCATTATCAGTGCATTTGATCTTTCCTTCCTAATATGAAGACATTTATTCATTCCAATGATGTTATTGCTAATACTTTCAAAATCCACCTTTTATAATATATTCCACATTCATTACTTTAATTCAGTCCTTCCCTGATAATTTTTCTCTGAGATTACTATTAAGGTTTCATATCTCTTCCATTTCAAATAAAGTATTTTAATCCGCCACTCTGTTACCTTGTAAATTTTGTATAAAACAGATCCAACTTATGCTTAATATGCACCTAAGAATGCATTTTTAATATTCATGCTAAAAATTGTGGGATATAGGCATATTCTGCTTTACTTGTGCTTAGAAGTCTAACCTTTTCTTTTGAATTATCTTGTCTTTAGCTTCTATAAAATATATATAGAGAGAGAGAGAGAACATATCAAACAATATTGAAATAATTATACAGCACCAATATTATTTGTTGCTTCAAGGTTTTTTGTAAGCCACTTTCTTCTATCTATAATGCCTTTCTGCATAATCAATACAACTTCTTATTTGCATCCCTAAGAACTCTGTGAACAGGTATGTGAAAAGACTGCTGTTCCGAAGTTGTTGACATTGTTGTTGTGAGTTATCTTCCTCCTCCCACATCATGAAGGAATAATCACTAACTGTACTGAGCACATTGCATTGTCATTATTTTGTGTATTGGATTCACTACAACTGGAACTTTTTGAGGTTATGAAACTTAAGTTTACCAATACTTCATAAGGTGTCTGATACAGAGAGGACTCTTATTAAACACTTTCTGAGAAATGACTGCATCTAAATAAACGCTGTCAAACTTTGAAAAGAATCCTAAAAGTCACAGAGCTAGTTAGTGGTACAAATGCAGGGAGAATTGAGATCTCCTGATTCCCAGTCTTATTATCTTTCTATTACAAAGATACGGTGTTGGAATTAGTTTACTCTGGACCCTAGTGGTTATAACTTGGAACTGTCATTTAAGACAAATAGCTTTTTCTAAGAGCTTTACTCCAGCCCTATAGCTAAAATTGCCCAAGGAAATAGTCTTAACCTTCCTATCATCCTCTTTCTTATTTACAAAATAGGAGTAATAGAATTACTCATCTCTTCCTGAAGAGAAAATGATTAATGAAAGGACCTGTGAAACCAGTATCTATGAAAATGATTAAAGTCAAGGCCAGGACTCAAAAGCAGTGTCCCTTTGCCCTTTTTTGGTTTGCAAATATCCTTTCATGTATTTATTGAGCACGAGAACAGCAATAGCAACAGAACTCTGAGTAGACTGCATTTTCCAATCTTCACTATTTGAGAGATGAACATGAAGCAAAGGGAACAGTAAGCATCTTCTATCCTCACCTTTCTGTGTTGAAAATATATTTCAATATGTTTCTCTTTCAATATGTGTTTATGTATAAGGCTATTACCCCCCGACATTTTGTTTTGATGTATTTGATGAACTCTAAGCAGAACTCCAAAATACTATGCCTTTATTTTCTATCTATATTACAGGAGAAAGACACACACACATATAAATTATATATATAATATATCCCCCTCTGGGGTTAGGGGAATATTGTAAAAATTGGGATGAAGTGAAATGTGAGTTGCCTTTCAATTTTAAGTACCAGAAGAATAAACATTATATTGTCATAATTTTAATTGTCTATATAAATTATTTCTTATCATTAGATCTCTCCTCAAGTATTACCTTCTCTATGAGACCTTTCTTAACACTCCAATTTAAAATGGGCAACCCACTCCACACCCTACACCTACACCGTAGAGTGCACGTGGGCACTCGCGCGCATACACACACACACACACACACACACACACACACACACACACACACGCACACACACTAGATTCGTACCCACTTCCTTATAATTACTGTATCTCATTACTAGATGGTAAATCTGTAATTTTGTTTGTTGAGTACCTACTTTTCTTTTCAACCAGGTGTAAGTAACCAAAGGTGGTAGTTTGTTTGGTCTATTATATGTATCCATGCTGTTGTATTTTTCCTTGCTTGATGATGACCCTTAGACTATCATTAGCAAGGAGAAGGTGCTGAAAACATCTGCTCAAATAATAAACAATAGAGATCATTGGCATTTAGAGTCTGGTTAAACAATACTTGTTTTCTGTGGCTTCCGATAAATTTTCTTCACCTAGCACTCCATTTCTTTATAACACACCATAGCCAATTTCTGTCTGTTTCCTTCAGTGGTCATTCTCTTACTGCTTTTAGTATTTTCAGTTGGTACAAGTTAGCTAATAGTAAGAATTTCAATTATGATATCCTAATAACCATTGTGGATCTAGAAATTCAGTCAAGTACATCCCTGAAACTATAGTTTCTGCATCTTACATATAGGAATATACAGTTAATAAAAAGATCAAGGAAAATTAATGGTTTTGCATTGTAACCTACTGATTTTTAAATATGTATTTATTCTCTGAGATATAAAACATGATAATACAAATGAAAAGAATATAATGTTCTCCTGTAATATAAACTATTCTTCCACTCCTGTACTAATGCTGTGTGTTTCTGGATTCTGAGAGCCACTATAGGATGATAAGAGGAAAGTCTGTTTCTAAGACAACAGCATTTTTTAATGTCCTTTGCTCTAGTGAATGTTTCTATTACTTTGAGGATCATCTAGAATTTTGTAGGAAATAAAACTGTAAATTAACCAGATAGTTAAGTTTATTTTCCAAGGACTATAAAAAATTATATATATATATATATATATATTATTTTCTAGGTTGAAAATAGTACTGTGATTTTGTAGCAATTTATATTGAGCCACCATGACAAAGAAGCAAAATGCAAATGTATAAAAATAAACCCCATCTTAATTGAAGAAATGACCTCTCATGAAAATTTATTTTAAAGAGGAGATGAAATGTGACTCAAATGGTAGAGCATAAGCCTTTGGTGAAAGACACTGAGTTCAAGCCCCAATGCTAACACCAAGAAAAATAATAATAATTTCAAGGAAACATACAGTAAATTGAGGCACTGAATATTTCACCATTTGTCCCAAAAATACTGCATGCTGACATTAGCACAAAGTTCTCTTTCAGTATAAAAATATTAAAGTCATCATTATATTAATTACAATTTGGATCTCATTAATGTTATTACCAGAACATGTGTTATTTAAAATTATTTTAAGCAGATTTCCTTATGTGAAAGTGTAAAAGACAAAGAGAAAGCATATTGGTTGATTTTTTTTTGTAAATTAAGAATGGTTTATATTCTTTAAAAGTAGGTTTCAGAAAGCATACTTATGTGAGAAATTAAAACATATTTTTTATCCACCTTCCCTTTTTGAATTTGTGAACATGTTAAAGATTATATTTTCAAAGACTTTTGTTTTGTTTTTGCTTTGGAAAATACTCCAGCCCAAAAGTGCTACAAGGGAGAACAGAATCAATTATAATGAGTTTAATCATTAATTGTTGAAGACATGCTAAAAATAGAAGAGAAAAATGTAACAATGATAATTCAATATTGTGACAAATGTTGAAGAGGAGATACAATGTCCTAAACACGTTGGAAATGTGAATGTATGATCCTGTACTTTAAAGCCATGCTTCATGGTAGTCTGCTTTACAACAAGGGATATAATACATATTAAGAGAAAAGTAGATATAATTAGATCAGAGTTCTGTATCATTCATCATTTATTTCAGTAAGATCAAGAATATATTAGTCAGATAAAAATTCACTTTATTTTGGAATTATTTTCCACAGAAGTTTCAGGAAGAGTAGTTTACTCTACCATATTGCCATGATACTGCCATGCCAAGCTGGACTTCTCCCACTCTGTTCATAATCCTTCAGCCACCTTTCAACATATGACATTGCTGTCGCACTCAAGCCTGTTTGGCTTATTTGAGGAATAAGATTTCATTAAACACTGCCTCACCAGAACAGTGCATATTAAAACCCTATGTGATCCAAGCTCTACTAAGGCTTTAAAATACATAGGCATCTCATCAAGCTAAGCTATCTATATAAGCTGTGTCTCATGTCTGTTTGCCTTTTGAGAATTTACAAGTAGGTTTTCCTCTAAATTTGTTATTTTATGTTGCCAAAAAGAAAATTAGACATCTTTGAGGAAAACAGTCAAACTGAATTTGCTTGCCTACTATTTTCAAAATTAAATGACACATTTCATCTATAATGTTTTATGCTTTTCAGGTTCTGTGAATCTGAAAAGTCAATCACTCTTTGTTTGATAATGTGTTCATTCCCTTTAAACAATTTCTATCCATTAGGCTGTCAGTTTTTCTCGATTAAAATACATTTTATAATTGAATTACTCTGGTTTAAATTAATATGCTCTGTATACCCAATTATCTAGTTATTGAAAAAATACTTTCTGCATCAATGTTAAGTGTTTTAACCATATTGAAAAAAAAAGCCACAGAATATAAATAGATACTGCTTTTTGTATTGTGAATAATTTATGAACATGGCCTCAATGAACTTCCATAACATTAAATGGCAGTGTTAGGTCTCTAAAGTGATAGTGCTAAATTCTAGCTCTTCATGCTTAACCATTAATAATAGAAAGGCAAAATAGAGAGTAAGGAGATTGTGGCCACACCTACTCTGAATTCCAAGGCTGAGAAGGGAGGGTAGTTTGACACTCTATTAGAGTGATTAACCTCACACATTGCAGCTTAATTATGTTCTGTCCTAAAATTGTTGGTAAGTTCTACATACACTAATTTGATTGGAAAAGCAAAAAGTCAGACAATCAGATCTGCTTATCACATCTCCTAATGTCATGCGTGTCACCACGATGAAATGAAAGACAGGCAAACTACTAATAGATCCATAAGTGCTTTGACTTTCAGAATGCATGAGCAGGGCAGATAGTACATATTATTTGTTTTACTTCCTTCATTTGTAGGTGGGGATGGGTTACCACTAAGGTCAGATAATGTTTTCAAAACAGCAGAGTTATTTTGAAGCATATAGATAGAAAGAAAGAAAGATAGATAGATAGATAGACAGACAGACAGACAGACAGACAGACAGACAGACAGTCCAGGAGTATTACAGAGGTAATACTATTAGATGCTAAGTAATCCTATTGTGAAGCACTCTGGAGTTGAAAATTTGATTAAAAATCTGGAGTTCTTACAGAAATTTTGTAATTCACCAGAATTATACCAGCAGTACAAGTAGAATGTACTTCCTAGTTCTTCAATATCTGAGAAGTGAATATGAAGCAAAGAGGTTATGAAACATCTTCTAAACAGACCTTTGTATGTTAAAAATAGAACTCAAGATATTTCTATTTCAATGTGTGTTATACATAGGTGTTATGACTTCTATTTTGTTTTAATGCACATGATTTATTTTATCTGTATACTCTAAAATTCTCTACATTTATATTTTATCTAGTATATAGCAGTGTGGTGAAGAGGATCTTAAGGGAAAATCATAATAATTAGAATAAACTGAAATGTAGTTTTTTGATTTGAATATGGGGATAAATGAATATATTGGTGATATGTCCAAACTTCATTAAAATATTCATATTTAAAACAATAGGCTCATTTCACTCAGTTTGACAAAGAATAAGTTTTAGGGTATGTCTACAAAGTCAACTATTCTTACATAATTTCATTCCATTGCAATATTCTCAGCTATAAGATAGTTACAAACTTCAATTGCAACCAAAATGCAAACCCTACTATTTGGTGGTTATAATAGCTTTATGACAATGAGAATCTTCATAACTCGAAACAATAAAACAGAATTTATTGTATTTTTCCCTGATCCATATAAATATAATATAAAACTATGGCTAGATGCCAGTGGTTCCTACCTGTAATCCTAGTTACTTATGAAGCTGAAATCTGAGGATTGCAGTTCAAAGTCAGCCTGTGGGGACACCATGAGACACTTATCTCTAAGTGAAGCCTGAAGTGGAGCTATGGTTCACATGGTAGAGCACTAGTCTTGAGCAAAATTCTTCAAGGACAATGAGTGGCTCCCAGGTTCTGAGTTTTAGCTCCAGGACTGGCATGGAAAGGAAAGGAAAGGCAGAGAAAAGAAAAGAAAGAAAAGACAAGTAAAAAAGAGAAGAGAAGGGAAGTAACAGAAAGGATAGGGAAGGGAAGAGGAGAGAAGGGAAGAAAGGGAAAGCAGAAAAGGAGGAAGTAAGGAAGGCAAAGAAGGAGGGAAGATGGGAGGGAGGAAGAAGGGAAGAAGGAAAGGGCCTAGATACTCATTTCTACTTTTCATGCTCTTGACCACAGTGTTCAGTGAAAATTCTAGCTGAGTTATCTCCTCAAGTTCCTCCTAACTCTTTTCCTCAATAATATTAACTCTTTGAACCTCGCAATCTGTTTGTTCTCTTTCACAAGAAGACTGTTTCATAGAATAATAGTGGAATAGAATCCATTCCTATGGGAAGGGATGGGAAGGGGAAACAAAGAGGAGACAACAATACTTGATAAGAAATGTACTCGTTATCTTGCCCATGTAATTGTAACTCCTCTGTATGGTATTCTCACAACAAAAAATAAAATAAAATAAAATAGAAATCCATTCCTGTCTGACTCACCAACTGGCCCACTTCTTTCATGGAGATGAACACTCTTCTTTCAACCCCCAAGTAGACGATTTCCTTTTCTAGGAAATCTTCCCTACTGCTAGGGGTGTATTAGAGATTGGTCATAACTGCTGCTACACAAAATCACATACACTTCAATGATCAGTTAGCAAATATCGGTGTAATTTTTCATTTTGAAGCTTTTCATTAAAAAAAATTCATAAGTAAAGCTTCTTCATCAGCAAAAAAAGGTGATGAATTGAACTACTTAATATGTATGTTAATATACATTGTGCTTGGTAAATACCAGGATGTTCTGATTCTAAAGTAAAGAGGATTTCTTCAGCATCATTATGTGCCTGTTTTCTAGCACCATTATCTCATATAATTTGCTACTTGTGGGAAGACATTGTTATAGTAACAGAAACTTAAACTAGATTAAACAAGCAAAAAATAATAATTTTGTTACCATGGAAAATTAACTATTTCTATCAACAAATTCCAAAACAGGTTAATTTCCAGGTAAAACAAGATCAAGAACTCAGTATTCTCGGCTGTAATTGGCCTACTTTCCTTTTTTTGCCTTTGCTTTCCATAGTCCCTTGTGAACGCTGGCTCTGAGAAGCTGAGTTTTTAAAATCATTATTTACCTTATAGTTTCAAGAGAAATATAGTTTTCCATTGCTAGTAATTTTAACAAAACCAGCCAAATTGGCTTTTAATGGATTAACTAGGTCCATGGATACATGTATGAATAAATCTCTATGCTATGGAGATTGAAAAGCAAACTCAACCAGTGTTAGGAATGTGGTCCTAAAACTAAAGAATCAGGACCACTTGGACCTTGCACAACAGGATAAAGATGGTTTGTTGCCAAAAGAAAAAAATCTGTTAATAGAATAAAGACTTATACTGGCTGCTTAAAATTAACAGATACTCTACTACAAAGTCCAAACATGTTTGAGGCTGCTATTATCACTATCCCAACATGTTTTGTTTTGTTTTTTTACTAGACAAGGGAGGTCAGTATTTTTTTTTTCTGTGAAGTCAGACAGTAAATCTCTGTTGCAGTTTTTGCATGAAATTTTGTTTTAGCTTGCAGGTTATGACCTGGCTACAACAGTCACAACTTGCTCACTATTTCAGGGAAGGGGAGTAAGGAGGTGAAAGATGGTTTGGGGAAGTATTTTCTTTTTTGCTCTATAAATAAGATATATTATATTTAAATTAGAAATAGATGGTTTTACCTTCCAATGATAATGTTTTACTACCATTTATTCATTATACAAAATAATGGGTTCCTGTATGACATTTTGATAAATGTATATAAAGTATTTTGATAATGTCTGCTTATCATAACCAACATTTACCCTCCTCCCCATCCACAAACTCCTAAAAGTTCCCCATCTACTATACAATCTACTTTTTAGATATCTCATGTGAAAAAACATCAAGTGGGTTTGGGAGTTGTTTTTTTTTTTTAATTTTTAAGTAGTCATGCATAGGGTTTTAAATTCAGTATTTCTGTTTATGAGCAAAAACCATCTTGATCCATTTTATCTCTTCCATCATTCTCCCTCATGTTTCCTAAGCCCACCTTTCCCATCCATTTCCTGATTCCATTTTCCACATATATAAATTAAATATTATGACCACATATTCACCTGTTGCATTCTTAGAGCTAGCCAACAAGGAGTGCTCAGTAAGCATATGCTCAACAAATGAATGCAGACTTAGTTGATTTATAGAACAGAAACTTGAATTGCAAAAATGAATTTCAGATTCATTATATATTGCATTTAAATAAGCAAAAAAGGAAATATCTTTAAGAACTTGATACAGTTCATCTAACTTCATCTTGTTCAGGAAAATAGAGCTAGAAAAAAAGTGGTAAGGTTAAAGTGTAGTTCTTTATTCAGTTTGAAATATATCATACAATGAAGGTATCTGTTAAGACCAGATGAAGAAGGTTAAAAAAAAGTCCAAAGGATCTGGGGAAAACATCTTATGTGACATCACCCAGATGATAAAGCACACAGTCATTGAGAGACCATGAATAGGCAGGTGGAAAAGTATGCTACTATATTTTAAAGAATGGATCCATCTAACTTTGGCTTTTGATCTCCTAAAAAATGGATCCAATCTAACTTTGCCTTCTGAGCTCCTAAAGACTTAAGTAATCAGTTACTTGTGGTCACATTTGATAGGACAAGTATCTGTGGTAGCAACTAGAGAAATGGAGATCTCATAGTATGGAATGGATAGGAAAAAGAAAAAACTACCTTATACTAGAGAGTTTCCATCAATTGATGCTTTAGTGTTTCATTCTTGTCTTTAACATACTTACTGGGTTCATATAGCCCTTTCTCCCACATTCATCTTTGTAGGTCATTACTTCCTCTTAGTTCAATAATCCTTCACTCTCACTGAGGTACTTAATCCCTTCACTAGGCATAGTTTTCTTTCATTTCGCTCATTCTTGTCCTGCCATCTTTTTTCTCCTCACATAGTTGAAAACATATTTGCATGGGATCAAGTGCATCTAACTTCAGCTCTTGTACCTTGTTATAGTTAATAATGCTCTGACACAATGATTATAATTGTGCCCTTATCCTCAGAACCTTACAATGATACCTTACTTGGTTTTAAAGAAAAGCAACTGAAAATGGCATTATGTAAGGATGCTGAGATGAGACCACACTCAATTCAATGACTAGTATTCTTAGAAAGGAAATACACAAGAAAACAACACAGGGACAAAGGCAGAGATTTGAGTGATGTGAACACAAGACATACACAAGGAAATAAGAAAATGTGATCACAAGTTGAAAGAACTGACAACAGCTACTAACATCTCAGAGAAGCACAGAAGAGATTTTTTTTCCTTAATGTCTTTGGAGAGAGCTCAACAGAGTTGACATCTTGATTTTTAGACTTCTGGCTTCTATATCTGTGAGCAGACAAATTTGCATTGTTTGAATGCCAGATAGTTTGTGCTAATTCATTACAGAACCCACAGGAAAACAGTATACTTCTTTCTTCTTATACTCAGCATCACTGTAAACCTCATATCCTCTAAACCTCTCTCATATACCATGACAGAACCTGTCATCCACATGACTGCTGAAATAACACACTAGCATTTTTAAGTCAATGAATGCACAGTTCTCAATTCCATCCATTCTCTTGTTTGTTTTTTCTAAAGAAGTGCTTTAATATGCTCACTCTTAACACAATCTTATTTTTTCTTTCACTGAAAATAAATACAAGCAAACAAATAACTTTTTATAGATGCTGTAATTCAACATAGCTACCTAGTATTTACTCTGTATATGTGGATTAGATATGGATATTTACGTCTAACTGTCTAAAAGCCAGTCCATTCTATTAGCATTTCGTCCAGACTTTTACAGAATCACAAGTTGATGACCTACATATACTCCCTTCTTTTCTCAATCTTCAAATTTTCACTCTAAAATCCTCTGTGTACTATTGATGACCTGGTTTCCTTCTCCCCTTTTATAGTAAAACTCCAATGAAACAATTATCTGAGCTGTCTCTAATTGTTTTAAAAAAAATTTCTGGTCCAGTAACTTCTATACAACCACTCTAATGTTGTTCTTTTTTTTTTTTTTTTTTTGGTCGGTAGTGGTGCTTGAACTCTGGGCTTGGGCGCTGTCCCTCTGCTCTTCAGCTCAAGGCTAGTGCTCTATCACTTGAGCCACAGCACCACTTCCAGTTTTCTAGTGGTTTATTGGAGATAAGAGTTTCATGGACTTTTCTGTCCCGGCAGGCTTTGAACCACAATCCCCAGATCTCAGCCTTCTGAGTAGGTAGGATTACAGGCATGAGACACGGTACCTGGCTCCAACATTGTTCTTAAGGTGAGTCATGACTTAAGTGTTGCTGAATTTTGATAATCAATTCTTATTTTCTCTTTTACTTGACTGATAATTACAACCTAAAAAATAGCTGGCACTTCCTTGTTGATACCATCACTCCTAGGCTTTCAGAATCCATGTTCTTTTTTTTTCTGTTCCTACTGTATTGACCCTCTTTTCTTCTCCTTTATTGTTTTTATTTCTATTCTTGTTTCTCATCTTTTCTTAATTTTTCATTTTTTTTGTTTATTGTGCCAGTGCTGGGGCTTGAACTCAAGGCTGGGGCACTGTCCCCGAACTTCTTTTGCCCAAGCTAATACATGGCTCTTTGAGCCACAATACCAGTTCTGGCTTTTCTGAATAGTTCATTGGAGAGAAGAGTATCACAGACTTTCATGTCTGGGCTGTCTTCCAACCTTGATCCTCAATTCTCAACCTCTTGAGTAGTTAGGCTTGTAGGTGTGAGACACTAGTAACAGCTAAGTATTTCATTCTCAAGACATATATTTTCTCTGAAATATTTGAATTAATTGTTAATTATATAATTGAGGACATGTGAGCATTAATTATTAATGTAATCATTAATTATTATAAGCTTACATGTATTTATTAGAAATAAGAGTTTCACAGACTGTCCTGTCCAGGTTGGCTTTGAAATACAATTCTCAGATCTCAGATCTCTTGAGTAGCTGGCATTACAAATGTGAGCCACCATCTCCTGGCTCTCTACTTCTTAATTTTGACACACCCTAAAAACATTTGTGGTCTTCTTCACTACCTACACTTTAGGATTTTACATTTCCTATTAGAAATCTCCATAAATTTAAATAGGAATCTTCATGAATTTAGATACCACTTATTACTTGATGAATTCTAAGTTAATGTTCACAGTCAAGATTCACCTTTTGAAAGTCAGACTTCTGAATTCAACTGTTGACTTGGCATTTTCATTTATTTGAACTTAGTAAACATCTCAAGTCTAATATCCAAAAGCAGAACCTGAGCTTGATCCACTAGTTGTAGAAGACAAAAGCCTTCCTTGGCTCAAGGAAAACTTAGTTATAGTTTCAAAAAATAACACAATTACTCTCCAGCTCAGTCGAAGCATTTAGTCCAATTCACCATTACATCTCACTTGGTCTTCTAAATGATTCATTTTCACTCCTTCAGTTTTTTTTAAATTTATTTTTAAATTCATTCTTAAGCAGAATTGTTAGCATTCTTTTTAAATCATGCTTCAGATTACATCACTTTTCAGTTTAAATTTTCCAAGGGGAATTCAGCAAGGAAGCCAAATACCTTAGAACAGTATATATTCCTTTGAAACTTACCTTAACTCTTTATAGACATCACCTTCATCGATTCTGTTACAGTGATACCCTTGATGTTTCTGAAAGGCATCTGACTCCCTATCAATTTAAAGAATATGTGCTGTCATTCCTTCAGTTGAGATGCTCATTTCCTAGACTTAGGGAGCAGTAAATCTTTGGTCTCCTTTTCATCTCTGACTCAAATGTCATTTTCTCAAAGAAGCTGACCACACTATTTGAGAATTTCCTGCTATCAAATATCTTAACATCAATATTTTCTTTCATTGCTCCATTTTCCATAACCCTACCACTCTATGTCATACTGTATTATTAATTTGGTCAATTGGTTCATTGTTTAACTTTATTTTTTATACTGAAGCATGTTATTCATATAGTATACAGATTTTTGTCCCTCTTCACCATGGACATGTACTGAATTAGCAAAATTGAACTAAATTACAAAAATAATGTTCTACTGGACTAAAAATGACTAAACGTGAATTCCCATTTTCACATTCTCACAAATATCCTGTAGGACTTTGCGCAATCCTCCTCTCCAAATTATTAGTAAATTGAACAGTTAAGGAGAAAAGAATAGTCAGAACCCTTTGCAGATGCCAGCATTTCATAACACTAAAATCTTATCCTAATAATTTATGAGATTAAAAGAGAAGAAAATTTGGCATTTATTTGATACTACCATCATGGTAGAAATATTAAATAAGTAATTTTCCTTCTTGAAGGTACTATCATCTGTGAGGCTCAAGGATCCTATAGGCAAAAAAAGCTGAGATTTTAGCACATTATCTCTTAGTAATTAACAGTAGTCATCTGCTGACCTATTTTGTTAGAAGGTATGTGCTGTTTTTGTTACTGTCATGGACCTGTAACATATTAGCTGTCCTATATTCTTCGCTTCTCCTGGTAACTCACAGTTATTTATCTTGTACATCATTCTAAAGGAAGGAATATATTTAGAAAAGAACCACAATCTGGTAGCAATCAGTTTAAGAAGTGCACAATTTATATAGACTCAGCCAATCATTCCCCTTCCTTTGAAACCACAAGAAGTAGTAGCATTATAATATTTCTGGGAACTATTTAAAGTTAGATGCCTAACCACATGTAGATAATTTTTACATAAAAATTCAAAGAAGAAGGAAGGAACAGACTGACTCCAATACTTAGTTCATAGAGCATTGGAAATTCTAATTTCAGACATCCCCAAATTGGGATTGCAACCCTGCTCCTTTGACATTGAGATTATTTGCATTTACCCTGGACTTATAAAACTATACATTCTCCTTTCTAGCAGTCATGTTTTTGGTATTTATAAAGACTATATTTTTACTTCTGAATAATGTATTTGTTGGATTTAGAATTTTGGCCTAACAAGGTAGCAGTATTACTTTTGATACTCAAAGGGCATGCCTTCTTTCACTATAAGTTATCATAAAGTCCAGGTGAATATTCCTTAGAAAGTGGAGCTGAATTAAGTAGACAACACTTAGAGCAAATAATTGGAATAAACTTTTCCAACACTGGTAAATATTTCTAAGAAGTAACCATGAAAATAGAGCCTGGGGTGGCAGCAGCAGCCGAGGCAGGGCGGTGCCAGCAGCAGCAGCTAGGAACCCTAGACTCCCCAGCCTTGTGCCTCTCTCCCCCGGCCACAGAAGCAACAAAACTAGGTTTGGGGCTGTGGTACTTGGGGCTGTAGTAACAAAAGACTCCAGACTTGGATTTGGAGGGAGGTGGCAAAGGAGAAGCTAGAGGCTAAATAAGCTAGAAAGCAGTTTTAGTGTTCCAGTGAACAGTCCTAGGCTAGAAAATCACACCAAGTGTGCCACCACAGCAGAGAGTTTGGCTAGAGTGGAAAATCCAGGCACTTCCTGGAAGATGTGTCTGCCACGGTGGCGGCAGCAGTGGTGGCAGCAGCAGCTGTAGCCACCATACCAACATAAAGAGTCCCAGACAAAGATGCCAGACACAGCAGGTGAACAGATCCTACTCACCACCAGCAAGAACTGATAAGGAGTAGAAATCTTCATCCTGCAGATTGCAGACCAGAGACAACCCAAGATCCAAGACTCTGGCATGAGTAGAACCCTAACATCCTCACTCTTCATGGAGCAAAGGTGGGAAGGCAGCCCCTCCCCCACCACCAGAGATCTCTGTCTTTGATACTGACAAAGGCCCCACTGAGCAACTAGCTCCAATTCAGGCCTTGGAAGAAAACAAAAGAGTCATTTAGCAGGTCACAGGAACCTGACCTGACCTGCCAGGCTCAGCTCCACCCAGGGAAAAGTCACCCAGCCCAGGCAGAGAAAGCTCTGCCTCTGGAGGAGTGACTATCTTTTTTTTTTTTTTTTTTTTGGTGAGTTTCTTCACTGGGTAAACAGAGCCAGAGGCTACACCTCCCTACAGCAGCATAGACAAACAATTGAAACTCAGCAAACATAAACCCTGAGAATGGCTCCAGGCTGGGCTCTGTGAATATCTCAGGAGCTAGCCCTCAGGGAAAAGCTACTGTTGCTGAAACCCTGTTTGCTACTGTTTGCTCAACCCTACCCAGAACCTTGCCTTGTCAGAGCATCTCCAAATGAGAGGAAACAGCCATTGCCCTCTTTTGTGATATGCAGAGCAGATCCCTCATCCACTGAAATAGCCTGAGAGGAGGATCACAGAATCCTGGGTAAAGCAGAACATTTTTCTGCCTGCTTAAACAAACTGACTTAAGAAACCAATCAAGTCACAGGAAAACCAAACACCACAAGCTGACCAGAGATTCCACCAAGAGACTGGTAACAAACACAAGAGAGATCCACAATCTTCCCCTCCCCAGCAAAAAAAAAAAAAGAAACAAAGAACTCTTTGTTCTACATTTTTTTAATTTTTTAAAATTGTTTTGTATTTTTCTCTTTCTCTCATAATTTTTATTTTAGATGTATATGTGTGTGTGTGCTTTTTTTAAAGTCTCTTTTAACTTTTGGTCTTTATTTTCTTTTATTTTGTTCTCTTTGTGTGTGTGTGTGTGTGTGTGTGTGTGTGTGTGTGTGTGAATTATTTGCTGTTCTGCTCATCCCCATATATATATATACCCATCATCGATTATTAGATCTTATCCCCCATTGTGTACATACTTAATCCAGAAATGTATTACCCAATTCTGAACCTCTTAGGCTTAACTTCTTTAAAAACAGTATTATCTCTTTATACCTATATAATTTTCAAGTATTCCAATTTTTAACATTTTTATTTTTTTATTTTTCATGTTTCCTTTCTATCCCCTCCTTTCATCTATCCTTTTCTTCTCTCAATACCATTTCTTTCTACTAATATAATTTTTAAGTGTGTCATCTCTTAAATTTATATTTTTCCATTTTTTCTTTTAAAAATTTTTTTATTTCCTCCTATCATTCTGTCCAATCCATTTCCCTCTCTGAGATTAGGACATGGTTAAATTCACTCTCCTTTTACCTTTCCACATCCCTCTAATCCTATTTTTTCCCACATTTCTCCCTAAACCTAGTAATTTCTGGTTTGCCAAATTCTTCTTTGCTGTTCTTAGCCCATTAATCCATAGTTGTTTGATGTTGAACAGATTGTATCACTTGAAATAGATTGTATCTGTAGCCATTTTGACTGTGCAACAACAGTACTCTGGTTAATGCTTGCCTTAAAATAGTGTTCTAGCACAAAATTGGTGTTACTTTCATACCAAATGGGCAAAACAAGGCTGAGAAACAAAAGAAAAATGGCAAGTCTGGGTATCTCAAGTCCCACTCATGAGAATCAGGTGGCAGAACAGTTAATGAATAATCTAGAGGAGAGTTTCCAAAAAAGTTCTACAAAAACTACTGGTAAACATGGTGAATGAAAAGATTGAAAACCTGTAAAGGACTCAGTGTGAGTGTGATAGGGAGCGAGAGGAGGAAAACCAAAGATTAATACAGGAATCTCCTGAGTGTGAGGAAGCTACTCAAAGATTGATACAGGAATTTTGTTAGCAGGCTGAGAATAGCCAAAGAGAAAGACAGAAATTGCATGAGCAGGCTGAGCAGAGTCAAAGAGAAACAGAGGTATGCATGAGCAGGCTGAGAACAGCCAAAGAGAATTGCAGGAATTGCATGTGCTTAAGGAAGATAATCAAAGAGTAATACAGGAATTGCATGAGAGGGATGAGAATAGACAAAGATCAATAGAGGCATTCATGGAATCCATAAACAGAAAGTTGAAGGAATTCAGAGAGACCACAAAGGGAATGCTGGATGGAGCATGACAGAAGGAAAGGGAGTCCAAGGAAACCATAACCAATCAACTAAGTGATTTGAGAATAAACCCTGAACACCAAATTAAGGAAGTAAAGAAGTTCATACAAGATATAAAACAAAGCTCAACCAAAACATTTAAAGTCATCAAAGTCGACAAATTAGAAGAAAAAGAAAAAACAAAGTAGGACGTCTTGGCAGTAGGTTAAACCATGCAGAAGAACAAATCCTGGGGACTGAAGACAGCCAAGATATTATAAAGAACATACAACTATCCAATACAAATCCAAGGAATGTGATAGATCTATTCAACATTTGAAAGACATCAACAGAAGGCCTGAGGATAATGTGTGTAGAGGAGCACCTAGAAACAGAAGTTAATGGTCTATGAAATTTATTTAATAGGATCCTAGCAGAGAACTTCCCAAACATGCAAAAAGATAGGCCTATTCAGATACAAGATGCTTTTAGAACCCCAAATAGACCATACTAGAACAGGACATCCCACCATCACATTATAATCCACACAGGATCATTTCCTTAAAGCTGTCAAGGAGAAAAAAATCAATCACCTATAAAGGGAAACCAATTAGAATAACCTCAGATTTCTCAGCAGAGACAATTAAAGCAAGAAGAGCCTGGAATGTTGTATGCCAGGCCCTAAAGACAAACAACTATCAACCAAGAATACTGTACTCAACTAAACTTTCCTTCATAACCGAAGGTCAAATAAAAACCTTCCATAGCAAAGAAAAACTGAAACAATATATCTGCCCAAAACCAACCCTACAAAAGATACTTAAAGATGTCCTACACATAGAAAACCAACAAGACCACAATAAAGGCCAAGAAACTACACCCAAACTGAGAATCCAAGAACCATAGGAAGAATCCAGAAGGTGAATAACATGGCAGGAACTACTAAACACCTCTCAGTCCTATCTCTCAACATTAATAGAATTAATGTGACATATACTGTCTAGTTGGATTAAAAAGCAAAATCCTTCTATCTGCTGCCTTCAAGAGTCTCATCTTGCCCATAAAAACAAACGTATTTAGAAAATGAAAGGCTGGAATAAAATCTACCAAGCAAACAGCCCCCGTAAGCAGGCAGAAGTTGCAATCCTAATATCAGATAAAATAGACTTCAAATTAAAATTAGTGAGAAGAGATAAAGAAGGTCGCTACATACTAATTAAGGGATCTCTCCATCAGGAGGTTACAATTCTAAATATCTATTCAACAAACAATGGAGCACGCAAATTTATCCAAGAAACACTACTTTCTCTCAAATCTCACATAGATCCAAAGACATTAATTGTTGGGGAATTTAACACACCACTATCCCCACTAGATAGATCAACTCAGCAAAAACTCAACAGAGAAACTTCAGATCTAAACAACTGCAGAGATCAACTAGATTTAAGAGACATCTACTGAGTATTTCACCCAGTAGCAACAGAATACACATTTTTCTCATCAGCATATGGAACATTTTCCAAAATAGACCACATTTTACATCACAAAGCAAACTTGTCCAAATTCAGAAACATTGAAGTTATGTCCTGCATTCTCTCACACAACAAGGAAATAAAATTAGAAGTCAACACCAAAAGCCACCAAAGAAAGTCTTGTAACACATCAAGGTTGAACAACACACTGTTGAATCACCAGTGGGTCATGGAAGAGATTAGAAAGGAAATTCAAATGTTCATGATTCAACAAAAATGAGCACACAAATTACCAGTTCTGCTGGGACACAGCAAAGACAGTAGTCAGACGCAAGTTTATAGCTCTGAGTTCCTACATCAACAAATTGGAGAGATCTGAAACCAACAATTTAATGAGACATCTGAACTTTATTGAAAAAGAGCAGCAAGCTAAACCCCAATCCAGTAGACTAAAAGAAATAATTAAAATTAAAGCAGAATTAAATGAATTAGAATCCAAAAAAAAACCATAGAAAAATCAACAAACGGTTGGTTCTTCGAAAAAATTAACAAAACTGAAGACCCTTAGCAATCCTTATCAGAAAAAGAAGAGAACTCATCCAAATAAACAAACTCAGAGATGAGAATAGAAACATCATCACAGAAAAAACCAAGATACAGATCATTTTAAGGGAATACTTCTCAAACCTTTATGCTAATAGGTTTGAGAACCTGAAAGAAATGGACGATTTCTTAGCAAATCAATCTTCCCAAACTAAAACAAGATGAGTAAAATCAACTTAACAGACCAATATCAAGCACTGAAATAGAAACAGCAATAAGAGAAAAACCCAGGACTGGATGCAGTTACAGTGAATTCTACACGGCCTTCAAAGCAGAATCACCTATACTCCTCTAACTCTTCAATGAAATTGAAAGGAAAAGTTCACTACCAAACTCTTTCTCTGAAGCCATCATAACCCTCATCCTAAAACCAGGCAGGGACTCATCAAAGAAAGAGAACTATAGACCCATTTCTTTGATGAACATGGATAAAAAACTTCTCAACAAAATTTTGGCCAATCAACTTCAACAATTCATCCAAAAAATCATACACCATGATCAAACAGAATTCATTTCAGGGATGCAAAGCTGGTTCAATATACACAAATCAAATAATATAATTCATCACATCAACAAGAGCAAGGATAACAACCACATGGTTATCTCAATAGATGCAGAAAAAGCATTTGACAAGATCCGACACCCCTTTATGATGAAGGCTCTGGAAAAATTAAGAATCCATGGAACATTTCTCAATACAATAAAGGCTGTATGTGACAAACCTACAGCCAGCATTATACTTAATGGTGAAAAAATAAAACCATTTTCTCTTAACTCAGGATTGAGACAAGGATGTCCACTCTCTTCACTTCTCTTCAATTTAGTATCAGAATGCCTAGCTACAGCAATAAGACAAGATGCAAATATAAAAGGGATACAAATAGGGAAAGCTGAAGTAAAACTTTCCCTTTTGCAGATGACATGATCCTGTATTTAAAAAATCCCATGGACTCCACTCCCAAATTACTCAAGCTGGTTCAAAACTTTGGGAAAGTAGCAGGATATAAAATTAACCCTCAAAAATCAATGGTTTTTCTGTATGTCAACAATGAGAAGAGCAGGGCTGAAATCAGGAAAGCAACTTCATTCATAATAGCCCCACAAAAAATAAAATACCTAGGAATTAACTTAACCAAAGAAGTGAAGGCCCTCTATGATGAAAACTTTAAAAACCTGAAAAAAATACATCAAAAAAGAACTTAGAAAGTAGAAAACCGGCTCAAGTGGTAGAGCATTCACCTTGAGCTGAAGAGCTGAGGGAGAGCGCCCAAGCCCAGAGTTCAAGCTGCATAACCGACAAAAAAGAAAAAAGAAAGAAAGTGGAAAACCCTCCCATCCTCCTGGAGAGAAAGGATCAACATCATGAAAATCGCAATACTTCCCAAGACTATCCACAAATGGGATACCGATCAATATTTCAACCTCATTCTTCAATAAAATAGAAGAAGCAATCCAAAAATTCATATAAAACAAAAAGACCCCAAATACCAATAACGATCCTTGACAGAAAGAAGAGTGCTGGAGGAATATCAATACCGAATTTTAAACTCTACTACAAAGCCATAGTAATCAAAATAGCTTAATATTGATACAAGAACAGACCTGAGGACCAATGGAATAGAAGTGAAAACCCAGAAGTGAGCCCATAGACCTACAGCAACGCAATCTTTGATAAGGGAGCTAAAAATTAGAATGGAAGAAAGACAACCTCTTCAGTAAATGGTGCTGGCAAAATTGGTTATTTACCTGTAGAAAACTAAAGCTAGATCCTTATGTATCACCCTGCACCAGAATCAACTCCAAATGGACCAAAGACCTCGGAGCCAAAGCAGAAATCCTGAAAACATTACAAGATGATATAAAGAAACCCTAGGTCTCCTTGGCACAGGCTGAAATTTTCTTAATAGAGACCCAGAAACACAACAAATCAAAGAAAGTTTGGACAAATGGGATTGCATGAAGCTGCAGAGCTTCTGCATGGTAAAGGACATAGATAGCAAGATCAATAGAAAGCCCACAGATTGGAAGATCTTCACTAGCCATACAATGGACAAGGGCTCATATCTAAACTATACCTGGAACTCAAAAAATTGAATCCCCCATCAACAAATCCTCAAGGAAAAACTGTCCCATAAATAAGTGGACTAAAGACTTACAGAGAAACTTCTCTGAAGAAGAAAGGATGGCCAATAGACACATGAAGAAATGCTCAACCTCCCTAGCCATAAACGAAATGCAAATCAAAACAACAGTAAGATACCACCTACCCCAGTCAGGATGGTTAGAATCAAAAACTCTAATAACAGATGCTGGAGGGGATGTGGACAGAAGGGAACCCTACTGCATTGTTGGTGGGAGTGTAAACTTGTTCAACCACTTTGGAAAGTAGTGTGGAGGTTCCTCAAAAGACTCTACATAGAGCTCCCCTGTGACCCAGCAATCCCACTTTTGGACATTTACCCAAATGATCACAAGCAAGGCCATACTAAAGCTCCCAGCACAACTATGTTTATTGCAGCATTATTTACCATAGCTGAGATATGGAACCAACCCAGACGCCCCTCAGTAAATGAATGGATCAAGAAAATGGGGTATATATACACAATGGATATACACAATGGATATACACAATCGAATTCTATGCCTCCATCAGAAAGAATGACATTGTCAGATTTGTTAGGAAATGGAAAAAATTGGAAAAAATTATATTAAGTGAAGTAATCCAAGCCCAAAGAACATAGATCCCATGGTTTCCTTTATTTGCAATTACTAGTATATGTCTGAGACAAGCAGAAATGGTCAGATGAGTTGATGTTAGGCGAAATGAACACCAAGGTAAGGGGTTTTTCTTTCTTACTATTGTTTCTAACATATTTATAAGATGATTTCTTTGTTGTTTTGTATGTCTCTCCCCCATGGTATAACCCCTGTTTTCACTGTATTTGATGCTGGTATAATTTGGGGAGGGGAAGGGAAAAATAAATTGTTTGGATTCAGTCCTGTTTCTCTATTTGAAAACTTATATTTGTAAACTGTCATTAGTGATCTGGTACCCTTAATGACTTGGTATTAATGTAGACTCTTACACAGAGGGGAAATAAAGCCCACGTATAATAAATGGTTGCTTAGGAAATCCCTGGAGAAAGTTTTATTTCATTGTTGATATGACTGGTTTCTGAAATTTCACTTAGAATAGTGGGATTTTAAGTTATTCATACATACTGAGATGTGTAACATATGGTTTTCTAATTACATACTGATGAACTACCAAATACACATTATTTAATATAAATATGTAGGATAGTATAGATAAAATTCGAGCATTCTAATCAAATGATAAAGTCTTAAGTAATTTATCTTCTTTATTGTAGTGAGTTGTTGGAGCTGTCAGTTTTCCTCCTCTTCTTTAACTCATTGCTAAGATCGTATTTTTAAGTTGTATAAAAGCAATAAGTGGAAACATTTTTTGCTCTAATTTAGAAAAGTTGCAAGAGTGGGACTTGCTAGACACTATGTTGAAAATGAAGTACATGGCTTGTGGGTGGGGACAGGAGGGAGATTTGGAGAGAGCAAAGAAAGGAGTGCTGTGGCCCAAACAGAAATGTACACTTTACCTGACTTACACAACTGTAATCCCTCCGCTAATCACCTTTCTAATATCAATTAAATAACTTAGGAAAGTATCTATGTAAATGCTTAGAAAAAATAAATTATGATGATCACTTGAAGGTATATTTATAGACATGTTTATTACCCTATAGAAACATTTGTTCTTAATCCCAATATGCTCATAATAATTTCATAGAAAGATTATACTAGAGCTGCCAATATACATTTTCCTTTGCTTACCTGTTATGTGAGGTATATGCATCCCCAGTCTATTTTTGTTAGATCTGGTGAATAGAAGGGAGGAAAAAAGAGGGAGCTTCAACTTGGAGGATAATGGTAGCTTTCTGCCAGGCCTTTTTTCTCCTCCATTTAACATCTACGTAATATGCACAGAATGGAGCTGTTTCTTCATTCTAGGTTGTTCAATTAGATGCCACATGGTATAAGATGGCTGGAATAAAGGATCTGATTCACAGGCTAGAGTAGAACCACAACAGACAATCAATAGTGAAGGAGAATCAAGATGTATTATTGTTCCCTGCTGAGGATTGATAGTTGGACTTATAGCATCATTACAGCAAACCGTTTATATAGAAATGGACTGCTAAATACTGTGTACTTATAAAGTAAAAATATAAAATGTGTGACATGTGGCTTTTGAGAGAAAAAATTAGGGGTAAGGAAAAGTATTCCAGGCTAAAAATGACAGATGGGGAAAATGACATATGTAACAAAATTGTCACCTACACTAATATCAAAAGCTGAAAATATGACCTTAATGTTCGGTGAACTTTATGCAAGGAGATTCTAAGATTGAATATGATGAACAAGAGTTCTTTGCTATTAGCTACAGTTGATAAATGTCACAAGAAAGAGATGTTTCCTGTTTACAGGAAAGGATATGCAACTGGTGGTCCTCTCCAGCTGTGACTGTCACATTGAAAGAGAGAGAGCTAGGAAGAAGCATCTAGATGGAACTTATGCCTTCCTGGTCAATTGTCCTCTAGCAAATTTTTTACCTGTTTTAGAAATAATGAATAGGTATGTTTTCTCCCATAAGGAAAAAAAATTAGTAAGCAATTATTATTTTCTTTCAAAATAAGGGTTCAGTGAAAATATATTGAAAATTTTATACCATATACTACAAACAACAGTAAGAGATTGCTAAGTTTCAGAATACTTTGGGTCATGGTAGTGAATGAAATCAAACACATTTAAAGTGTACTCCAGAGAGAATTGTGCTGCTGAAACTGCTGCTAAAGGAAAAGAACTATTGGCTCTCAAGTTTCTAATAACAACAGTGCAGGATGGTAATGTGGTTCAACCACGCCAGAGGTACCTTTCTTCAGTTCCTCCCTCAGATGTTATGAAAGACAATCACAGAACATGAAGGCCTTCCCAGAAAATACAGAGCCTTAGAGAGCAATGAACTGGGGAGCCTACTCAGAATGTTTTTTAAACTCAGAATAAAAAGGTCTCAAAATAGCTGCCCATTGGGATTTCAGAGTTTCTGTGGATCAATGACTATTGTGTGAATCCCTTTGTTCCTTTTTTCTGAATAGGAATGATTATTGTCGCCTTGTTCCTGGTCCACTACTGTGCATTAGAAATATGGGGGGAAAAACATTTTTCCTGTTTATGGATTTCCAGATCGATACCCCAGCCTTGATGCATTGTTCAATAATATCTGTTGCTTACAGAATGAATTGAGTAAAAGTTAATTGATATGTTATGAATACTGTATATTTTGGTCAGAGAAGATTATCATACATAATTTAATCATTGAATGCTTTCATTCCAAAAATATGTATTGGCACAGTAACCGATGGAGTGGTCTTCTGAGTGCTGGGAATGGAGCAGTCAACCAAATGCACCAGACTCATGTAGAGAACTGACAGAACAAAAGTAAGAATAGAGTAAAAAGTAGAATCATCCTTCACTAACCACACATTATTACTCTGAACTAAAATTTCCAATAATAGAGAATCTGAGTCAGATGCACCATTTAGTTAAATTCAATTTGATCATTCCAATAACCTTTAGAAGGATGTCAAATTTCCCTTCACCCACATCCCTAGGAAGCTATTGAACAGAATTTAAAATCATCTTTCCTCCCTTCTCTCATTTATTCTCACAATCTCCAATACAGCTCATCAAATCCTATCAATTTTATAATTTTTTTCAACTTGCCACCATTTTCATCTGTACAACTACTGTTCTATTTGCACACTTACCACTTTAAGGTTTGAAAAAACAGAATAATCTGCATATTCTCTTTTTCCACTTGTGGAGTAAAACACACTTTACAATAAGCCATCAAACATACATGTCTGAAACCAGAACTGACCTCAAAAGACCTCAAATAGTATCTTCTACGACTCTATTAGAAAAAGTTATTTTTCTTTCACATGCTATACAGAATGGCACATGAAATGATTCTTGCTTTCATTTTTAGTCTCATGTCTTCTTTTGTCCTCAAATTTATTCCTGTAAATATTAAATTAATAATAAGCACTATCAGTTGTTTGATGAATTCCACATTAACCAATATTAATAGACATACTCAGGCATTGTAGCCAGAGTAACCTGAACAAACTAAATTGACCTCCAAGATATTTCAATAGGAAATCCAAACAAGGAAATGAATTGACACAGACACATCTGTTATGACCTCATTTTTTCATTGTGAGTTCCATGCCCAAGAATCATTTTACTGAATTTATTCTTCTAATTGAACAAGGATGAATTACACACACACACACACACACACACACACACACACACACACACACGCATGCATGCACGCTAATAACTTTTGGCTATGAGAATGAAAGAGGTGACATTGATCAGTAATATGACATTGAACCCATAAGCTGCTTTGTTAAGTAGCAGCTCCTCTGTACAAGTACTTAAAAGGTAAATAAAAATTTTAAGAAGAATCAATAAATTAAAATGTTATAATAGTAATGGAAGTTTGACAGCAAACTCATACAATTTTATAAAATGTAAAACTACTTCGCTTATTTTTTTTTACTGGTTTCACTAATTTGGTTTATTTTCAACTGTGGCCCACAGATATTGGGGGCCTGTCCTTCTTATTGTGGCCATATGGAGAAAAGAAAGGAATGTCTGGCGTGTTGGAACATTTTAACAATAATAGATTTTCCCCTTCACTGGTGAGCCTCAAACGTCCTACAGACATTGCCAATCCTCTCCAGGGGAACAAAACTCCAAGTGTAAACTATTATTCCGCTCTAATCAAAGGTTTTAAAAACTTTGGTAAACTTAGCCAGAAGTCTATATACAAAGATCTATGATGCTTATTGGCTATTCAGCTTTCTATGCCAGTATTATTTTCTCCCACATTACCCTTCAATCTATTCAGAAGCTATGAGAAGGCTTGTGTGAATTATTATTATTATTATTTTTTTACTTTATAAGCCTCTGTTTTTAATTAGTTTGTCTCAGCAATGATCTTTTATCACAGTTTTACACTGATATCAACTCAAGATCAATTGGAAAAAAAATCACTAAATGATTCCTTCATCACTGATCAATAGAGAAACACAACGTTAGAGGACTTGAGCTCTGAACACGTTTTTTGCAATTTCTCCAAATGACTCAACAACGGACACTCAAGAAACCTATATTTGAAAATGCAATTCTTCTATTTTGAAATGACACAAACTATCTTCCAAGCCGAAATTTTCTGAATAGAGACCCGGAAACACAACAAATCAAAGAAAGGTTGGACAAATGGGATTGTATAAGGTTGCAGAGCTTCTGCAGGGCAAATGACATAGCTAGCAAGATCAATAGAAAGCCCACGGACTGGGAGAAGATCTTTACTAGCCATACAACGGACAAGGGTCTCATATCTAAAATCTACTTGGAACTCAAAAAATTAAACCACCCAACAACAAATCCTCAAAGAAACAACTGCCCAATAAGTAAGTGGGCGAAAGACTTAAAGAGAAGCTTCTCTGAAGAAGAAAGAAGGATGGCCAATAGACACATGAAGAAATGTTCAACATCCCTAGCCATAAAAGAAATGCAAATCAAAACAACATTGAGATATCACCTCACTCCAGTTAGAATGGCAAAAATCAAGAACTCTAACAACAACAGATGCTGGAGGGGATGTGGACAGAAAGGAACCTTACTTCATTGTTGGTGGGAATGTAAACTTGTTCAACCACTTTGGAAAGCAGTATGGAGGTTCCTCAAAAGACTCCACATAGAGCTCCCCAATGACCCAGCAATCCCACTTTTGGGCATTTACCCAAATGACCACAAACAAGGCCACACTAAAGCTACCAGCACAACTATGTTTATTGCAGCATTATTTACCATAGCTAAGATATGGAACCAACCCAGATGCCCCTCAGTAGATGAATGGATCAAGAAGATGTGGTATATATACACAATGGAATTCTATGCCTCCATCAGAAAGAATGACATTTCCCCATTTGTTAGGAAATGGAAAGGCTTGGAAAAAATTATATTAAGTGAAGTAAGCCAGGCCCAAAGAAACATAGGTCTCATGGTTTCCCTTATTTGCAATATCTAGTATAGGTATGAGTCAAGCGGAAAAAGTCAGAGAATGTGATGTTAGGAAAACGAACCCTCAAATATGTATTTTAATGTTTCTGTTTCTTTCATGCATGTGTTTCTAATGCATTTATAAGATTATTTCTTTGTTGCTTTGTATGTCCCTCCCCCACAGTGTAACCCCCGCTTTCACTATATTTGATGTCAGTATAACATGTGGAGGAGACGGGGACAAACAAGTCGTTTAAGGATTCTGGTGGACCTGTTGCAACAATGAGAAGTACAAAATGTCATGTCAAAACCAGCTTTACAATGTCGGTGGGGGGGGGGGGGGGGAGGGAGGGTATGATTGGGTGGGGGGGAGGGGGGAGGCTGGGAAGGGAGGTGAAGGGTAAACAAAGGAGGAGGCTGCAATGCTTGGTAAGAAATGTATGCATTATCCTGCCCATATAATTGTAACCCCTCTGTACAGTATGTTCTCAAATAAAATAAAATAAAATTAAAAAAAAAAAAAAAAGAAGCCAAGCCATGTTCTGGTTACACAGAGAACAGAAATCACATGGATTGGATTGTCTCTCCAGACTCCGCACAGCCAGCCCAGGTATCAGTCACTTGAAAACCTTCTCCTGTCCACCTGCTGTCCAGTGAGGCCAGCCAAAAGCTGGACAGGATGGACTCTTGAGGCTCCAAGAGAATTATTATTTTTTTTTTGTCGGTCGTGGGGCTTGAACTCTGGGCCTGGGCGCTGTCCCTCAGCTCTTCAGCTCAAGGCGAGCGCTCTACCACTTGAGCTACAGCGCCACTTCCTGTGAATTAAATTTCCAAGTTAATAATAAGTCCATGTTTTCACTTCTATGATAGAATTATTAATTGAAAAGCATGTGACATATTTTTCTTCTGGAAAAATTATGTACTCAAGGTATGCTTTCCAACAAACAGCCAGTCATAAAACCTTGGAAAATCCATTTAACTATCTCAGCCTCCATTTCCCAATATGCAAACTAAAACTTGTATCTGTCCAGTGAATTGTGGTTAGATGACTATGAGGAGCAAATAAAGTTAATAGATGTGAAAATACATAAGGTAATATTAATTTTAAAAGACTAATGTTATTTCTCTAAGCCCATCTTCAGTATGAAAGTTTAGATATCTGCTCTTGGTTGTTACCAACTTCAGTACAATTTCAAGCCTCTAAATTAAAGCACTTCAGTAAGAAGATGGAGAAGGGATATGCTAATAGTCAGCTTTTTTAAAAGTGAAATGATGTAGCAAATATTCTCTGAACCAGTTAAATTTTAATTGCTTGTACATGGTTGATTCTATAGTGCTTCGCTCAGATAAGTGCTTAATAAATACTTGTGCAATTGAATTAACTGAACCAAAAGACATATTTCCTTCTAACAGATCTAGCAATGTGACAGTTAGTACTTCCATCATGCAAGGATAAATGATGATGCTTTAAAGCAGCTGCTCCACATGGGATTGATAAAACAAGTTTAGAATAAAGTATGCTATGTCATCACCATTTCTCTTATTTCCTTTTGTTTGGTCCAACGACACAAATATTAATAACAATTTCTTAAAAGTACTTTGAAGCTGATAGTTTGTAAACAACATTTGAGTCAGCCTCGTATGTTTTCTGGCTCCAACTTTCAATAATTTCTCCAGTCTTAAAAGTCTAAGATCAATGCCTGCTTTCCTCACTAAGTCTTCTACCCAACTCAGAATCACATTGATCTTTCCTTTGAATTCTATTTTGCTGTTAACTCTACAAAATCATAAAACGCATGTTTTATCGCTTCCCTTTCATCTCTTGCACATTATGAGTGTGTCACCTGATTGATGTTTGCTATTTCTGTGTGCTCCTGAAAGCTGTTAAGTTCTATAAAGGTAGGGAACATGTCTTAATTCTTATACTTTGCATTCTATGAAAACTTGTTCTTTGAACAAATATTTTCAGAGTATTTGCTATATGCAAGTCACTGTGTTCAGTGCTTTGGGGGATTCAAAGATGTGTCAACTGCAATTACTGGTCCCCCAGTAATTTAAATGTATAATTGATAAGTGGCCTGAAGCTTATTTTATAATTATACAAGTTCCTGAAATTTAAGATATTTTAATATTTGCATTAAGTTTTCATTAGCACCTTTTACTTATTTTTGCTGGAATTTTTAAAATGAGTACATAAATCCAAATTCAATGAATCTCCTGAGTACCCAATTTTTTGATGTGTGATGGATGACCTTGTTGGGTTATCTTAGCATTAGGCTTCTTTTCCATCAAAAGGATGCCAGCATAACTATTTTCATCAGATAGCTGAACTCATATGGGAATTTCGTAATTCCCTCCAAGTTAGTCTTTGAAAACATCATCCATTCCATCCACGACTTCTACATTTACAACCTTACTGCTCTGCTTCAGGAGGAGTTCCTCTCCTCTTCCAAACTCAGCTTGTATTGCTTCTTTGAGGTGATTTTGGAAAACAGTGTCAACAGCTGCCTCAGGCAAAGAAAGACTTAATACATTTTTACATTTTTAAGAGTTTATCCTGAAGACTCTATAATTGTCATCACAAATCCTACTCATGCTGGAAATCCAATGACTTCAGAAGAAGCCAAAAAGCATCACTGACAATTTACTTTGGGTTCTTCAACTAGTAATTTATATTAATGATTATACTAAACTTTTAGATATCATTTTCATATAGAAATTACTGCATTATTTTTTAATGTAATTTGGGTGTTTTATTCATTGACATTTTAGAAAGATAAGTCTTCATTGACAACTGAGTATTTTAAAACAAAGATTTGGGCATACAAATATTGCAATAAATAACTGATGGTTGATTAAGGTGTGCTTACTAAAGACTGAATCGGTAAAGTGGCTTCCTCTTCACCAAACTAGTTGAAATTCACATAATTCTTTTACATAAAAACTTCAATTTCCTAACATATAGCAAACACTAAAGACCAATGGATAGAGTCTGAGTTTTGAGTTAGTATTATCAAAAACACTATTTCTGATCATTCTAGGTAGATGTTATCCCCCATTCCCTTTTGCTATATTAGTTTACATAAAAATGATTGTCAGTCAGCTGAGTTCTTTGGAAGTATATTTCCCACACAAGAAAGCTTCATTGTGGAGTCTTAACAACTTCAGGAATAACTTTCTGGGGATATTACTAAGCACTGAGCCATTGCAGGGAGAGTAACACTGACATTGTTCTAGGAAAAGGAGCCCCCAAGAGCTACACTGATTCATCTTATTGCCAAGACTTTTGCTGATCTGTCCCTTGAGTTGCCTGGATTCCTGAAATTGCCAAAGCCTGGCTATTTGGCACCGTTTAAAAACACACAAGAGAATATAATTCCCTTCTGACAGTACTTTCTTTTTTTATTTTCTACTAAAACACTTACAGCAAAATCTTTATAATTGAAAGTTTATTTTACAAAGACACTTATTTGTCATCAGCTCAGGAAACCCTTAATCACATATCAGAGTAGTTCTCCAAACACCAGACTCTCCACATATTTGGTACAATGGCTGTTAACATCACTGGCAATTTAGTAAGTAAAATGGCCTTTCCTCATGATTTTCATTATTTCTTTGAATGCTAGAGAGAGTGCACTTTCAAATACCATTTGGACATTTATATTTCTCTTTTGTAAAATGTTACTTAAAGTCCTTTGTTCATATCTGCATTGAGGTGTTCACCTTTTCCATATTGGTTTTTAGAAGTTACCACAAATAAATAGTAACCTTTGGTTTGCTAAGTGTAATATGAATTTTTTAACATTCTAAAGTAAATTCCTGCTATTCTGGTCCTTTTTGGCAAGGAGAGTCCTTCTCAAGTTTATTTATATTTATTTTTATTAGCCCTTCTTAATTTTTTTAAACTTTGTGTTGTCAAGGTGATGTGCATAGGGTTACAATTACATAAGTAACGTAGTAAGTACATTTCTTATCAAGCTTGTTACCTCTTCTCTCATTTTTCTCCTTATGTTTAAAACAAAAAAGTCTACAAATCTTGTTTCATTTTGACCTATACCTTAAGTTTTAAGTTTAGAATTTTCTGTGCTTGCTTTTTAAAATTTGAATGCTTACATAAAATTTGTCATTTCTTCTAGAATTTATATTGGTAGGAGGTAGAACTTTAACTCATCTGACTTTAGTATTGACTTTTTCCAAATTGCCCTCAATAAGTTTAACTAATCATGACGTTCTTTTCCAAATGGAAGTATCACTTGTAAGGCTTGTGATACTTGTTTTTTTAGCATTTATAATTCCCTCTTCTGGTAACACCTATAGTATGTACATTATTGGGAAAATCTGAATCATAAGTTATAAATGGATGAGGGACTAATTAAGTCATGAATTGGATACTATTTTTCTTTTTCTTTTCTTTCTTTCTTTTTTTTTTTTTTTGCTGGTCATATGGCTTGAACTCTGGGCCTGGGTGCTGTCTCTCAGCTCTTCCACTCATGGCTAGCACTCTACCACTTGAGCCACAGCACTACTTCTGGCTTTTTCTGATTATGTGGTGCTGAGGAATCAAACCCAGGGCCTCAGGCATACAAGGGAAGCACTCTACCACTGAGCCACCTTCGCAGCTCTTGGATGCTATTTTTCTGAGAGTGGGAAATAGACTGCAAATAATTAGAATCTATCTCTCTGAGCTTTGATCCCATGAGATGCTGGATCCCATGAGAAACTTTGCCTTATGAAGCTGCCAGACAGCACTGGCAAAACTGTTGGACCCATCTAATTTATTTCCCTACTGAGCTTTTCTATAACACTTAATTTCTTTTCTAACCATAGGAATACCCACACTGCAATGCAGTCTTTCCAGCATTTACCCATATTCAGCCAATGTTTGTAAATTCAAAATGTATATATATGTGTATTAATGGCAAAACATTTAAAATACAAATTATATTCTTAAGAGAAAGTGAAATATTGATATATGGAATTTTGCTACTGTTTTAATCCAGGAAGGACCAAGTTACCATTTGTATCAGCATACAAAATACATACTATCATGGAATAAAAGCTGATGGCAGCCAACTCAGTTATGAGGATGCTGCCGCCTGCTACAGCAGGTGTTGGCAACAGAAGATTCACAAAACTCCTTAAACAGTGCATAATCTTTAGCAACGGAACAGAAGGTCTTTCTAAACCTAGCAGAGCCTACCTAGAACCTCTGCAGCTATCAATCACACTACTTTAAAAGGCATTAAGAACTTAGATTTACTTCCTGGGTAGCATAGCATGCCTGCAGAAAGGCTTCTCACACATAAAGTTAGTTGGAAGTAGAGAGCTATGATAACAGGCATCCCAAAATACCCTCAGGCCATATTCAGGATAAGGGGAGACTGTTTATATATCCTCAATCACAGCTGATGCTTCATCTTTTGATGACTCTAAGATTCACATTGTAACAGAAACAACATTCCAACATATATAAAAATAGGGAAATAACAAAATGCTGAAACAAGGACAGAGGTTGACCCATTGTAACAGTGAGATGTACAAGACGCTATATTGAAAATGGACTTTACAACTTGGGGGTAGGGAGGGAGTTGGGGAGGTGGGGAGGGAAGGGATAGTAGGAGAAAAACAAAGGAGCGGGTAACAATGCTTGAAAGGAAATGTACTCATTACCTTACTCATATAACTGTAACCCCTCTGTACAGTATCTTTACAATAAAAGTTTATATTAAAAATAGATTTGCTGTGGTTTGAACATGAAACATCTCTCACAGGCTTGTAGGCTGAACACTTGTTACCTACCTGGTGACACAATTTTAACAAGTGTGCAAACTTTAAGAGGTGTGGCCTAGCCAGAGGAAGGTAATCACTGGGGACTGTAATTGAGCACTATATCTAACCCTGATCCCTGCCTGTTTTCCCTCTTTATCAGCATCCTCTCTGCCATGAAATGAATGGCCTGCCCCTTCCATCACTTGCTCTGGCCACTGTAATGTTCTGCTCAAGTGCATGGGGCCAAATAACCAAGAACTGAACTTTTTGAAACACTGAGCCAAAATAAATATTCCTTCCCTTAAGCTGCTTTTGACAGATGTATTGGTCACAGTGATGAGAAAGTAACCAATACAAGATTCTACATTTGAAACTATATACCAAAGATAAGCTACACTTGAGCACAGTAATTCTTAAGCATTTTTTGCCATTCTAAAAGATTTGGAAGTCTTCTCCACCTCAGTTATTACAACTTATTTCCATCTCTCTGCCCAGACAGGTTATATCTTTTGAAAATTCTTTATTTCTCATTCAAAAACTCCATTCTGCTTCCAAACTACACTATCCATAGTTTCTTACTATACGCCTTTCTCATCTTCTTACTGTTTCCATCAGCATACCTCACCTGGATAAAAATGAAGGCCTGCCTACTGTTTTCCTTCATACAATTTATAAGTTTTGTCCTGACTGCGAGGCTCACATTGTTAAGTATAAGTTAGGTTTCTGAGGATCCTCCTTCTCAGAGTTAAACACAACATTTTAATTACTTAGAAAGCTCCATATATGTACATGATTTTTTACCTTTTCGGCTCTTCTGATAAGATTATCCTATATGTATACTAATTATTGCAATAAGTGTAACTATGGGACCTAAATTTCTTTGGGACTGGATAACTTCACTTAATATGTTTTTTTCTAAATCTTTCCATTTCCTAACAAATGAGGTGGTGTCATTCTTTCTGATGGAAGCATAGAATTCCATTGTATATATGTACCACATTTTTTTGATCCATTCAACTACTGAGGGGCATCTGGGTTGGTTACATATCTTAGTTATGGTAAATAATGCTGCAATAAACATAGTTGTGCTGGTAGCTTTAGTATGGCCTTGTTTGTGATTGTTTGGGTAAATGCCCAGAAGTGGGATTGCTGGGTCACAGGGGAGTTCTATGTGAGTCTTCTGAGGAACCTCCATATTGCTTTCCAGAGTGGCTGAACAAGTTTAAGATTATGCTGAGAGAAATGAACCCCAAGGTATGACACATGATGTCTGTCTTTATTGTTATTGTTTTAAATACACCATGTGATTTTATTATTTTTTGTTGTTTTTGTGTCATTTGTATGTTTTCCCCTATGGCATATCCCCTGTTGTCACTATACTAGATTTTGATACCCTGAATCTTGTATGTACATATGTGTAATCTGGGGAGGGGAAGGCGAATAACAAAACCCTGAAACAAAAACACAGGATAACCTATTGCAACAAAGATACCCACAGGACAGTATATTGGAAACAAACTTTACAATTTTGAGGGGCAAGGGGTAGGAGTGTGGGAGCTGGCAGAGGGAAGGGATAGTGGGACAACAAGAAGGAAGGGAAGGGGTAACAATGATCAAGTAATGTACTCATTGCCTTACTCATGTAACTGTAACCCCTCCGTACAACATCTTAACAATAACATAAAATTTAAAAACAAAGAAAGCTCCATATAATCTGATACTCCATGAATTCTGGCATAATTCCTTCCTCTCTTCCATCTTTCTCTCTGTCCAGACAACACTAGCTCCTCACACTGTTTTCACAGGGTCATCGCATGTGTGCAGCTGCTCCACCAGTCCTCCGATGTTTTTTTCTGACCATTATTCAAGTGTAGTCTTTTCTCTAAAGAATTTTCTGACTGCTTCTCCATGTGAAATTCCATATCCTTCACAACCTGCAGCTGCTCTCTTTTTTTTTTTTTTTTTTTTAACTCTTAGTCTCTACCTCTCAAATTAGGTTATTTTGCAACTCTACATGCAGAAGTGTAAGCTCCATAAGGAATGTAAATTTTTCTCTTTACCACTATATCTCGAGTACCTCGAAAAGTTCCTTCAGACTCTGAGAAGGCACTGTTGAATAATGAAAGGTTATTTTCCACTCAGGAAAGAATTTTTAGTTTCTCCACTATAGTCTTCTAATGAAAATACCTAGAGGGCATAGCTTGTTGGGTCCTAGTTAAGTAGATTAGAAATATTAAATATTATAAAAGTATTAATATTATTTATCATTTAGAATAGCAAAAATAAAATTAACAGCTTAACACACATACTATAAGAGATATAATTCATTTGATGTTTGGGTGTTTTAATGAGAGAACAAATGGCTTGGAAAAAAATTCGCAGAAGAGAAAATTATAACAGGAACAAAGAGGCAGTTGAATTCTTGGCTAAATTTTTTTTTATGCAGAAAATGTCTGAAAAGCCTGTATCATTGTTTATATGATCATTACTGTGTGACTACAGTGAACACAAACGTGCCCAATTATCCAAGATGTTTATATGAGGGAACAAACCTTGAAGCTATAGAAAACAAATTAAGGTAAAAATCAAGCTCTATTGTTTTATAGTGGAGGTAATAAAAACACAGAATTCATTAAGAGTGTGGAGCAAAAAAGCTGCAAAACAGAAAGTTAGGACAAATTTCAAAAACATATGGGTAAAATTAGTGTGTAAAAAGTAGTTAACCAAGAAGAGGATTCCTGACTTATCCTGGGAGTTTCAAGCAAGCTTTGTGTCCTGAAGAACAACTACAGATTAGTCCCTCTAGCCCTTTTTGGTCTCCCATTAAGGATAAAAAATAAATCAGAATATACCTTAGATTTCATAAATACTAACATTTAAAAAAATTTCTTAGATCTAAATATCTCAACTCCATCTGGTTCTTCTGTGCTTATCTATATCCTATTTTAGTTTCTTAAATAATAAAAGTACTTTACTAGGAAACTAAAAATAGCAAATGCTGATCACTGGTTATGGGTTATGAAAGAACGTGTTGCTCGTAACTATAGATATATATTGAGCCTTGATGAGTTGGAGTTGATGATTGCTCACAAAACTAAATTAATCTTCTACTTATATGGAACAGAAACACAAATCGATGTAAGGAATGATATACCTTCTAATCAAGTAATGCAAATATATCAGATAATCAACATAAATCAATATGCAAGTAGAAGTGAAATATAAAGCAATAACCAGAACTCTAAATGTGAATGGTAATGCAAATAATTTAACCATTTTTTCTTAAAATATATTTTATAATTAAAATCATTGAGGGAAAAATTTTTAAGCACAGTTACAGATATCACCTCCAGCCTCAAGGAATCTAATTCAGAGATTGGAGGTAGAATGTGAGAACGCCAATACAGCATTCATATAAACACTCAGAAAATTAGCAGTTAGGATATAGTACTGTGTTAATGCTCTTCTTAGTCAAAGTTGAAACTGACCATTTAAAATAAAATGAACCTAATATAGACAAAAATTATATATAATTTGTCAAATGCTCTTAAAAATCATTATAATGATTTTGCTTAGACACCATAGTGATTTGAGCTAGTAAAAGCTAACATCAGAAATACATACCCTTTGAACATAATGTGTTAGGAAATTACCTTTGGGGATGTTAACCAGCTAACAACCCACTAGACCAGCACACACACGTGTGCACAAACACTGCCCCCAGAACACACACACACACACACACACACACACACACACACACACAGAGGCAGTAAATATAAAGCATATGCATGGCTCATATCATTGGTAAGATAAGATTTTAACACACTTGTCTGGAATTGGAAAACATTGCTCACTCTTCATTTTCTAACAAAGGAAAGTTTAGAGGTTTCTATTTGGGATTTAACCTCACAGAAGCTACCTGCTTGAAAAAGGATCCCTCCAAGAACTCAATACCCATGTTCAAACATGCCACATTTCTTAGTGTACTTAGTACTGGGCAGTACAATGCTAGCAATACCTGCCTTATAGGGTATAGCTGTAGCATATTTACAGCTATAGCTGAGGCAAAAACAAAAACAAAAAATAACTATAATGTCTATCCATGGGGTTGGAGCTGGCTTGAGGCTCCAACAGGATTCAGAAGCTCCAATGTCATTGAAATAATTTTTTTTTAATTTTTTTACCTGATCACAATATTACAAATGTAGTTGATGACCTGTGTACCTACCAATCCTCTTAACTGCCTCCCTCACCTATCCTAATAGTAATCACATTACTACTAAATATTAATCAAATAGTATTCAAGTAATCATTATGTGTACACTTGATACAAAACACATCCAGGATGATTTTTTATGCTTTAAAATTGTTACGAAGGTCTTGAAATATGTGTTCTGATTTGTTTTTATGTTCAAAATATTTTTCAGATTTATTAAATGTATATGTCACTAAGTTACATTAACATTTATGTAATATTCTAGTTCCATTATAAGACATATATTTTGCTTCCAAGTTTATAAGAAGAAGTTCAAATCAGCCAGGTGATCCTAGCTACTTAGGAGGCTGAGATCTGAGGATCATTGTTTGGAGCTAGCCTAGGCAGAGAATTACATGAGATTTATCTCCAATTTATCACTAAAAATAAACGAAAAGTGAAGCTGTGGCTCAAGTGGTAGATCTCCAGCTTTGAGCAGTAAAAAAACTCAGGGGCAGCATCTGAACCCTGAGTTCAAGATCCAGGAGGGGTTAACACACACACACACACACACACACACACACACACACACACACACACACACACACACACACACATTCAAATAAACAGTATCTCTTTTGGTATGTATTAAAAAGTTTTTCATGGGGTTTCTATCTTATTAATTGACACAATCCTTTATAGAACTTACTTTACACTTTTCTGCTTAATGAATCAAGAATATTTAATGAAGTCTAGCTTCCATAAAGAACAGAAGATTTGGATTTTACTGTCAAATACCTTATTTTATAGCGTGTGATCCTTGAGTACATGTTCCAAAATTTACTCCATAGCACAAGGTCATAAAGTAATTTTGATAAAAAATGAAGCTTTTATATTTTGCTTTTAGATGTCTCTCTCTTTTAGATATTAGTGGATTATTTTTAATATGTTTTTATTAGAAAAATACTGTACAGAGGTTACAGTTACATGAGTAAGGTAATGAGTTGATTTCCTATAGAGCATTGTTACTTCCTCTTTTGTTTTTCCCCTACCATCCTTTCCCTCCCCACCTCCTCCCTCCCCCCAACAAAGTCATAAAGTTCATTTTCAACATAGTGTCTTGTGCATCTCATTGTTACAATGGGTCAATCTGTTCAAGAAAATGTAGTATATTTATACAATGGAATTCTATGCCTCCATCAGAAAGAGTGATATTGCCCCATTTATTAGGAAATGGAAAGACTTGGAAAAAATTATATTAACTGAAGTAAGCCAGGCCCAAAGAAACACAGGTCCATGGTTTCCCTTATTTGCAATAACTAGTCTAAGTCTAAGACAAGCAGAAAAGGTCAAAAGCTATGTACATATGACCATATGATGTTAAGTAAAATGAACCTCAAGATAAGACCACAAATGTTTTTTTTTCTTTCTTGCTGTTGTTTTTAATATATTTAAAATGCACTATGTGATTTTTTTTGTTTCTCTGTTATGTTCTTCCCCCACAGTATAACCCATTTTCACTGTATTTGATGTCAGTGTCCTGCATCTTGTATATACATTTTTCTAATTTGGGGAGAGGAAGGGAAATTACAAAATGATAAAATAAGGATAGTGGATTATTTTGCCTGGAATTGTATGTCAAAATGTATTAGATTTTTAATTGATTACATTTTAAAAGAATAAATTTGGTTGACAAACTTATTTTTGTCAAAAATTATATAAACAAGTAATGATAAGAATTACATTTGAGCTTCGTGTCACATTTTTATTGTTGTTGCTGATGTTTGTTTGTTTTATCAATTGTGGGGCTCAAACTCAGAGCCCCTGCTCTGTCCCTACGCCTCTCTGTGTTCAAGGCTAGCATTCTACCAATTGAGTCGCCACTTCCAGTTTTTGGATTGATTAATTGGAGATAAGCATCATGGGTACTTTTCTGTCCAGGCTGGCTTCAAAATGTGATCCTCAGATCTCAGCCTCCTGAGTAGCTAGGATGACAAGTGTAAGCCACCGGTGCCAAGGGTGGCATATGTTTTATTCTTGGCATTAAGGATCCATCACTCAGAATACGTGAACTGAAAAATGGAGAAAATATGGATGCTGTGCTTTCACTTTGGAAGTAGTTTGAGAGAGACCAGCAAAAGGTTTTCAGAGGCTCTTCCACAGTGCCAAAGCCAACTAATTTAGCTAAATAACAATTCCACAGTGCCAAAGCCAACTAATTTAGCTAAATAACAATTCCACAGTGCCAAAGCCAACTAATTTAGCTAAATAACAATTTCTGAAACACAGGAATTTTCAAAAGGTTCCTCACCTAAACTATAGCAAGTTTAATTTAAGAACTAGCTAGAATGGAAGCAAACAATAGGTGTATCATTAACTCTTTTAACCAGGATCACTAACTCTGTTCTCCAAATAAAATCTAAACTTGACTGCCTCATCCCTCACAGGGTGCTAGTCAGACTCTTCCTATGGTGCAAAGTTTACTATATTAGCAAACTCACAGGGCAGAAGAAAACAACCCAGCCTTGCTGTCCAGAAGCATTAATCTAATTGAGTCAGTATAAAATATTAATCCTCAAAGAAACAACTGCCCAATAAATAAGTGGGCTAAAGACTTAAAGAGAAAATTCTCTGAAGAGGAAAGAAGGATGGCCAATAGACACATGAAGAAATGCTCAACCTCTTTAGCCATAAAAGAAATGCAAATCAAAACAACACTAAGATACCACCTCACCCCAGTTAGAATGGCTATAATTAGGAACACTAATAACAACAGATGCTAGAGGGGATGTGGACAGAAGAGAACCTTACTGCATTGCTGGTGGGAGTGTAAACTTGTTCAACTACTTTGGAAAGTAGTACGGAGGTTCCTCAAAAGATTCCACATAGAGCTCCCCTATGACCCAGCAATCCCACTTCTGCGCATTTACCCAAATGATCACAAACAAGACCATTCTAAAGCTACCAGCACAACTATGCTTATTGCAGCATTATTTGCCATAGCTAAGATATGGAACCAACCCAGATGCCCCTCAGTAGATGAATGGATCAAGAAAATGTGGGATATATACACAATGCAATTCTATGCCTCCATCAGAAAGAATGGCATTTGCCCCATTTGTTAGGAAATGGAAAGACTTGGAAAAATTATATTAAGTGAAGTAAGCTAGGCCCAAAGAAACATAGATCCCATGGTTTTCCTTATATTTAATAAATAGTATATATCTGAGACAAGCAGAAATGGTGAGATAAGTTGATGTTAGGCGAAATGAACCCCAAGATAAGGGCTCAAATGGTTTTTCTTTCTTGCTATTGTTTCTAACATATTTATAAGATGATTTCTTTGTTGCTTTGTATGTCCCTTCCCCATGGTATAATCCCTGTTTTCACTGTATTTGATGTTGGTATAATTTGGGGATGGGAAGGGAAAAACAAATTGTTTAAATAGGGAAGCAAGTGGACCCATTGCAGCAATGAGATGTACAAGACATTATGCAGAAAAACGAACTTTACAACTTGGGCGTGGAGGGAGGGGGGAAGATGGGAAGGAATGGGAAGGGGAAACAAAGACAAAGGAGAAGACAACAATGCTTGATAAGAAATGTACTCATTACCTTCCTCATATAATTGTGACCCCTCTGTACTGTATTTTCAGAATAAAAACTGGAAAAAATTCTAAAAAATGTAAAATATTAAAACATGTTATTCCTATTCTTGGAATGTAACAGTAGGATACTCCACTAAAATGTAACTGCCCCAATTGAGACAGATGGCTATTATAAGCAAGAAGAAGAAAAAGAAAAAGGAAGAGGCCATTGAGACAATCTATACCCAAACAATGTAACATGTGTTCCTGAAAAAAAAATAAAGAAAATAGTGGGCAGATCACCAAAAAGGGGAAAAGTATTTCTCAGAAATAAAGATGCAGGTCTTCAAATATGAAGCAGTCCTAACTTTAATCTTACAAACTTTCAGAAACAAAATAATGGCAAATGATTTCAATATTTCTCTGGTGATAGCAGTAAGACACTTCTAAGGAAATGGGAACAAAATAATATCGATTTTACTTTTTTTCCTTTTCCTTCTTCTTAGTATGTTAATTAATCATACAAAGGGATTCCAAGCCACCATGTCAGCTCATGAGTACAATGCATATTCACCCTTTTCATCACTTTCTTTCCTCTCTCCGAACCCCACCCATCCCCTCAATTTCCTCAGTTCCATTTTTACACATGTACACTTTAAATTGACAACATTGGATGTTCCAGAATTTCTGAACAAAGATTTTGAACTATAATTTTACCAAGAGCAAAGGTCACATATCAGATCAAAATAAAAATTTCCAGTGTATCAGAATATATGATTTGCTCACACATTTTTATGAAGAAAAAAAGACATGAATTACAAGAAGCAGTGTGATAAAAAAGAATCTCCAAAAGGCGCTTACACAGCTGGCCTAGAAAGATGTTGGTCAAAATTAGAACAGGAAGTCAGTGAGCTATGCGCAAAAAATATCCTCAGGAGAAGGTATGATGCATTTCACACTCAAAAGATACTTACTGTAGAAATCTATAACTTTCTATAGGGAAAAAATAAAGAAAGAAAAATTTAATTTTGCCCAATAACAACCTAACTAAACAATATAGCAATGGTTTAATTGGTAGACTGTAAGAAGGAAAAATCTATCAACCTTAATGTTGGTAGTCTCATTCCATGTCATAGCATTCAGATTAAATAAGCAGGAGGGCATATCTAATCATGGCATACCAATTCATTTGTAGGACAGAGTAAGAGTATATGCATGGTCATAAGAGAAATCATGATTTTCAGCCTTTAGAATCAATTTTAAAAACAGAGTAACAAATGTAATTTTGAAAGTACAAATGTGGCAATGCAAAGGTAAAGTTACACAAACAGATACAAAAAGGTGGTAGAAAGAATGTGGATATGAATAGTCTCATCTATGCAACAAGAAGTCAAAAAGAGATGTGCTGGGAAGGAATTTGTAGTTTTGAAGTATAACTAATATGTACAAGACTAAAGAATAAAGTTATTGAGGCTCTGAAAAAGATTGACAATGGGTTTCCATGAGAAACAAAATTACATCAGAAGTACATAGCAAGAAAAATGCGTTGGTCAGAGGAAACTTGAAAAGTGATCTCATTATTTTTATCATTTCTTGTATATTGGTTTTAATAAAGTATTAATAAAAGACCTGGCTCTTAGCAGGACAAAGTCGAAATAATTTTTGTTTGTTTATATATATTTATTTTTGGTCAGTCCTAGGGCTTGAATTCTGGGCATGGGCGCTGTACCTCAGCTCTTCAGCTCAAGGTGAGCGCTCTACCACTTAAGCCACATTGCCACTTGGGGTTTTCTGGTGGTCAATTGGAGATAAGTGTTTCAGGGACTTTCTTGCCTGGTCTGGCTTTGAACCATGATCCTCAGATCTCAGTCTCTTGTGTAGCTAGGATTATAGGCATAAGCCATTGGCATCCAGCTTCTAAAAACTTTTATTAAGATGTTAGTTTAGATGAAGTGGCTTAAGCTTGAAAGGATATTTGATAGGCAGAGATTCAGGGAACATAGTTCTAATACAACCTGGGACAAAAAAAGTTCATGAGGCTCCATTTGAACCAAGAGCTGAATACGGTGGTGTGTCCAGAGCCTGTACTGGGGAAGCACAACATCTAGGTAAAGTGGCAGAAGCCTGTCAATCCAACATTGAAAAACACAATTAAGAAGGGTCACAGTCCGTGTAAAGCATGACCCTCCCTCAAAAACAATGCAAGAAGGGTTACAGGAGTGGCTCACATAGGGCATTACACTATGTAATGCCCTGAAAATTCCCAGTACAGCCAAAAAAAGAAGAAAATAAAAAGGAGGAAGAAGAAAGAAGAAGCAGAAGCATTAAGTAGAAGCAGGAGCAGGAGCAGGAGCAGGAGCAGAAGGAGCAGAAGAATAAGGAGCAGAAGGAGAAGGAGAAGGAGAAGAGAGGAGGAGGAGGACGAGGAGGAGGAGGAGGAGGAGGAAGAGAAGAAGGAGGAGGAGGAGAAGGAGGAGGAGGAAGTAGCAGCAGAAGAAGAGAAGATGATGATTACAATGGAGGAGTTGGAAGGAAGGAAGAAAGGAAGGAAGGAGGGAAGGAAGGAAGAAGAAGAAGAAGAAAGAAAGAAAGAAGAGAGAGAAAGAAAGAAAGAAAGAAAGAAAGAAAGAAAGAAAGAAAGAAAGAAAGAAAGAAAGAAAGAAAGAAAGAAAGTCACAACATTTTAAAATCAAAGTGAATTTTATTTATAAAATAATCAAGGCCAGTAAGATATGTTCTTCTCAGAGACAAACATCTTTTTATATTTTTAATTATATTTTAGGGTATCGTATAAAAATCACTTTCATTTTGAATGATTAGACTATTTTCAATTGCTTAACAAAAAGAAATGCAAATATTCCATTTCTAATTTTTATTTTATATTATAAAAAGTAAAATTGTAACATTTGATTTTAGTGTCAATTATTCTTACAAAACATACAGAGAAAATATTGAGGATAATTTATGTATGCTATCCTTTGTAAAAATAACTTTTATGTTTATTTAATAAATAATATATAAGATACATGTATATGTATATATATATAACGTATATATATATAATACTTGCTAAGATGGAATAAACTTACATAAATCACAATTACCAATTTTTCCAACCTGGGGTAAGAGGAGTTACAATCTACTTGTTTAGCATAAACGCTTCATAATATAATGGTGTTAAATCTTCACTTATAAAACCACTTTGTGTAATATTCCCTAGTTTTCCATTCTTAAATAGCATATAATTGATTATCATTTAGATTATTCTATATTTATCTTCTAAAGCCACTTTTGTAAATTTAAAGTGACTTCTCATTCTGTAAATTTAAAGTGACTTCTCATTTTCTAACAAGTAGCATTTATTATTTCTTGAGATATTTATCAAATTAAAATAATTTCATTCAATACAGAGTAAGACACAGGTACTATGAGTTTCTTTTCTACATATGCATGATAGATTTATTAGGAAAATAAGCCTAAAATCTGAGAAAATCTGAATTTTTGTAAATATGGATTATAAATAAAATTTTACAAGAGTAGTTTTGAAATTCTCTGAAGCTTCAGATACTTCGATATATTTCTATATTATCCAATGAGTAGAGTATTTATATTGACCTTAATAGACATACTGATTTCAGGATGTGCTCAAAAACCTATCAATTTCTTTCATATTTAGTATTTTAATTTTTTTAAGTTAAAGGTTTAAACAAATTTAGCTAAAATAGCTATCAGTTATAATTTTAGTTGAATTGTTACAATCAAGCAAAAACAAAATATCTTGTACATAATAATGAATTCAGCATTAAAACAGGAAAACAATTAAAGATATGTGGTATCCATGTTTAAAAATTGAAAAATGAGCTGGGCATCTGTGGCTTATACCTATAGTTCTAGCTACTCAGGAGGCTGAGACCTTGGGATCAAGGTCCAATGACACTTTAGGCAAGAAAGTCCTTGAGACTCTTATCTCACCCAACAAAAAGCCTGAAATGGAGCTGTGTATAGTGCTAACCTTGAACAAAAAAGCTCAGGGACATTGGCCTTAGTTCAAGCCCCATAACTGGTACAAATAAAAAAAGGAAAAAAAAATAAAATTCATGAAGCAAGTTTAAAATATCTTTGTGTTCCTACTATCTTTGTGTTCTGTTTTAATAATATATACTAGCAATATTAAAGACTTACCTGGGCAGCTGGGAAGGTGGCTCAGTGGTAGAGTGCTTGCCTTGCATACATGAGGCCCTGGGTTCGATTCCTCAGCACCACATAAGCAAAAAGGAAAAAGCCAGAAGTGGTGCTGGGGCTCAAGTGGTAGAATGCTCGCCTTGAGCTGAAGAGCTGAGGGACAGCGCCCAGGCCCAGAGTTCAGGCCCGATGACCGGACCCCCCCTCCCCCGCAAAAAAAGACTTACCTGGGCCTCCAAATTCCATTGACTTCCAAATCAGCCAAGATGAGGCTTAAACAGGATTTATATGTGTTATACTTCACTTTATAAACTGACAATATGATTGAAATCACAGATTTATTTACCAATGTTCTTTTCCCTTCTGTGTGTATATCTACATTGCATTTCTCAATGCTCAGAACCAGTTAGGGGACTGATCTCCCACACTTTGCTCCTACAAAGCACCTGAAGTGTTGTTTATAACCTTTTTTATTATTTTTATTGTGAAAATACCATACAGAGGGGTTACAATTACATTGTTGCCTCCTCCTTTGTTTCCCCTTACCATCCCTGCCCTCCTACCTCCCCTACCCCCCCTCCCACCCTCCCTTGCCAAAGTTGTAAAATTCGTTTTTTGACATAACGTCTTGTACATCTCATTGTTGCAATGGGTCCACCTGTATCCCTATTTAAACAATTTGTTTTTTTCCCTTCGCCTCCCCAAATTGTACCAACATCAAATACAGTGAAAACAGGGGTTATACCATGAGGGACGGACGTATAACCTTTTTTGATACTCCAGCTAGATCTAGAACACAAGGTAAGACCTGATTGATCCCAGAGAATTGAATAGACCCTCACCTGTGCTTTTGCATAGAACATGAAGAGAGATGGTAGACTCCCTTTCTTATGCAAGACTTTATAAAGTCAAAAGTAATGTACTGTCATAAATATCACTAGATTATGAATCAAAGGAACTCTTATGGAGCCCTGAATCTATCATCTCTCATACAAACAGCAATTGTTAGTGCCAATTGGTGTTAACTGCAGTGAGACTCAAATGAACAACATCACTACTTAATGATATTACTAATAGAAACCTATTCAATTCCTACTCTTTGTTGAAAACCCATTAAGTTGTTTACAAGGCTAAACAGATGGTAAGCTAATTCCATAGGTAAAAACAAATAGGCTCAGAGATTTTCAAATGACGTAGCTACTAAGTACCAACGACATTGTAAGAAACTAAATCCCCAGGACGCAGCTTTTTCCGAATGATATCAAGCAGGATTCTGCACAATTATTATACTTCATTCCTCAGTTTCTTCAGGAAAGGAAATAAAGCTTCCAATGATTTGAAAAGATTGGCCAAAGTCACTCAGATAGTGAGAGTTAGAGCTGGCTGATATTCTATTTGGATCAGATAATATCTCCTGAGTCTTGAATGGCCATATTCTTTTTTTTGCTGGTCATGGGGCCTGAACTCTGAGCCTGGGTGCTGTCCCTCAGCTCTTCAGCTCAAGGCTAGCACTGTACCACTTGAGCCACAGCGCCACTTCCAGCTTTTTCTGTTTATGTGGTGCTAAGGAATCGAACCCACGGCCTCATGCATGCTAGGCAAGCACTCTACCATTGAGCCACCTTCCCAGCCGCTGAATGGCCATATTCTTATATGACATGACATAACTGTGGAGCATAATCTAAACAAAAGTGATCTTGAAGATTTAGGGAGGGTTCAATTATTGTTAATATGTTCAGAATTCAAGGAAGGAAAAAGGGATCAAAGATAATGACCAACTTTAGAAAAAAAAAAACAGAAGCAGATTCAAAGTAGAGCTGGAAAGACAAGGGAAATAAAGGACTCCATTATCACAGTTTCATGGAAAATAGAGAAATAGGAACCATGTTTGATAGGCGAAATTCTACCCATATAGATGACATAAAAGTGAAGAAGCACCTCAATTTTGGAATCATTGAAGCAGTCCTGAAGGAACAATGTAGTAGAAAAACTAGATGCATTTTTTTTTTCGGTTGTGGGTCTTGCACTCTGGGCCTGGGTGCTGTCCCTCAGTTCTTCAGCTCAAGGCTAGTGCTCTACTAAGAGAGCCACATGCCACTTCTGGTTGTCTGAGTAGTTTATTGGAGATAAGAGTCTCACAGACTGTTGCTGCTCGGGCTGGCTTTGAACCGTGATCCTCAGATCTCAGCCTCCTGAGTAGCTAGGATTACAGGCATGAGCCAAAGGCTCCCGGCCTGGATGGAAATTATTTAGTAAAAGAGTGGTAATAGCAAACTGCATTTTAAAGATTTGGTTCTTTTTAGAGAGATGACAATGTACCTTAAAAAATTACATCACTTGTGCTATAGCACAAATGAACAAAGTGCCTGAACAGAGCTTAGAACAAAGTCCCAAGTTGAAAGCAAGTATTCCAAACACAGACAGAAACACAGACACAGACACAGACACACACACGCACACACACAATTGTAGCCTTCCTTTTGTTCAGCTAATAGGGAAAAGTTTGGCCAGATGATATTTTGTATGTTTTTTATTATAAAAATGCTGTACAGAGGGGTTACAGTTACATGAGCAAGGTAATGAGTGCATTTCCTATTGAGCATTGTTGCATCCTCCTTTGTTTCCCCCCTACCATCCCTTCCCTCCCACTTCCACAACTACGCCCACGCCTGCCACAGAAGTTGTAAAGATTTTTTTCAACATAGTGTTTTATACATCTCATTGTTACAATGGGTTATCCTGTATCCTTACTTAAGCATTTTGTTTTTTCCCTTCTCCTCCCTGAATTAGAGAAGTGTCTATTCAGGGCCCTGACATCAAATACAGTGAAAACAGGGGTTATACCATGGGGGAGGAACATACAAAGAAACAAAAATAATCAGCCATTCTAATAAGTAGCCCTTCTAACTGGAGTGAGGTGGTATCTCAATGTTGTTTTGATTTGCATTTCTTTTATGACTAGGGAGGTTGAGCGTTTCTTCATGTGTCTATTGGCCATCCTTCTTTCCTCTTCAGAGAAGTCTCTCTGTAAGTCTTTAGCCCACTTATTTATTGGGCAGTAGTTTCTCTTAGGATTTGTTGTTGAGGATTTAATTTTTTGAGTTCCAAGTATATTTTAGATATGAGACCCTTGTCTATTGTATGGCTAGTGAAGGTCTTCTCCCAATTCGTGGGCTTTCTATTGATCTTGATAGCTATGTCCTTTGCCATGCAGAAGCTCTGCAGCTTCATGCAATCCCATTTGTCCAACCTTTCTGGGTCTCTATTAAGAAAATTTCTGCCTGTGCCAAGGAGACCTAAGGTTTCTCCTATTCTGTCCTGTAATGTTTTCAGGGTGTCTCCTTTGACTCCAAGTTCTTTGATCCATTTGGAGTTGATTCTGGTGCAGGGTGATAGATAAGGATCTAGCTTTAGTTTTCTACATGTGATTAACCAATTTTGCCAGCACCATTTACTGAAGAGGCTGTCTTTCTTCCATTTTTTTAGCTCCTTTATGGAAGATTAGGTGGCTATAGGTCTGTGAGTTCATTTCTGGGTTTTCAATTCTATTCCATTGGTTCTGAGGTCTGTTCTTGTGCCAGTACCAAGCTGTTTTGATTACTATGGCTTTGTAGTAGAGTTTGAAATTTGGAATTGATATTCCTCCAGCACTGTTCTTTCTACTAAGGATTGTTTTTGCTATTCTGGGCCTTTTATTATTCCATATGAAGTTTTGGATTGCTTTTCTATTTCATTGAAGAATGAGGTTCGAATATTGATATGTATCATATTGAATTTGTAGATAGCTTTGGGAAGTATTGCCATTTTCATGATGTTGATCCTTCCCACTTCCTAAGTTCTGCTTTGATTTTCTTTTTCAGGCTTTTAAAGTTTTCATTGTAGTTAAGAAAAACGATGGTTAGATGCCACGAAGTAGGTGGCATTGCCTTAACCGTGTGCGTGTTGTCAGGCCCAAGGGCCTCTTCCATCCTTGTCAACGGGAGTGCTGACCTTCTCTCCTTTCATTCACCACTGCCCAAATGATTTTTATTCTGGTTAATGATCAGTGATCTTAGACTTCTGGCTCCTTAAAGAGAAAAGAGGGAATTTTGGAGGACAGTTGACTGGTTAAAGTAAATGTTTCACAATGTGTGCCCTGAGTAGAGTCTCACTTAACAACTTCAACAGCTGTCATCAGAACCATGCTGCTCAAACAAAGCTTTAAATCTAGTGAATTTCCTTCTTTATTTTCTAATTTCCTCCTTCAAGTAGGCATCCTCTTGATGCCCTGAGAGACTCTGAAGGCTAAAATTACCACTGAATGCCTCTTCTGTGTCAGCCCTTAATTTTCGTCCTTTTCTCCTATTATGATCCCAGGTTCAGGCATAGACATTGAGTGCTTAGGATGACTGAGTGTGATCTTTTGCCATTTGCCGTCACTTGAGGTATTTTCAATGTCAACTTGTTCACTTTTAACATGCCAACAACGCTTGTTCAAATTAAATCAAACAAAACAAAACAAAAATCAGTTGTTTGTCATGATTCTCCAGAAGATCATGGAAGACAACTAAATATTTACTAGTATGTGCTCCAAAGAACACAAGAGGAAAGCATATTAATATGGACATGTTAGAAGCTATAAAAGAAAGATGTAATCATCTGTACAATTCCTTACCCCAAACTCAAAGACATTTCATGACATGAAAAGGCCTGTGGTAAAAACTAATGGAAGTGGGAAGTGACAGTCCTAAATTCAAAAACATCTCAAAAAAGCTACTTAATTCAACATCTAGCTCCCATCCACGCACTTGGAGGGGCATGATGGACATTGCACTCAGTGTGGTATGACTTTCTAGCCATGGCTGTGCTTCCACTTTTTTGTGGGGGGCAGGGAATCCGGTCATGGGGCCTGAACTCTGGGCCCTGGGCGCTGTCACTCAGCTCTTCAGCTCAAAGCTAGCGCTCTACCACTTGAGCCACAGTGCACTCCTGGCTTTTTCTGCACATGTGATACTGAGGAATCGAACCCAGGGCTTCATGCATGCAAGGCAAGCACTCTACCACTGAGCCACCTTCCCAGCCCCTTTAATATGTTTTATGAATATTCTTCTTCCCTTAAGATCGAATAGACTGCTGGGAAGGTGGCTCAGTGGTTGAGTACTTGCCTTGCATGCATGAAGCCCTGGGTTCCATTCCTCAGTACCACATGTGCAGAAAAAGCCAGGAGTGGCACTGTGGCTCAAGTGGTAGACCACCAGAAAATCCGAAATGGTGCTGCAGCTCCATTTAAGAGACCAGTTATAAGAGACCAAGTAAATAACTTTTTTATTGTGAAAATACCATACATAGGGATTACAATTACATGTGAAAGGTAATGAGTACATTTTTTATCAAGCATTATTGCCTCCTCCTTTGTTTCCCCTTCTCATCCCTTCCGATATCCTCCCTCCCCACCATCCCCTTTCCCGCTAAACCCCCTACCCTGCACCCAAGTTGTTAATGTCTTGTACATCTCATTGTTGCAATGGGTCCACCTGTATCTCTATTTAAACAATTTGTTTTTTCCCTTCCCCTCCACAAATTATACCAACATCAAATACAGTGAAAACAGGGGTTATACTATGGGGGACGGACATACAAAGCAACCAAGAAATATCTTATAAATATGTTAGAAACAATAGCAAGAAAGAAAAAACATTTGAGTCCAGATTCACTGGGCACATCTGTAGTCATAGCTTTTCAGGAGTCAGAAATCTAAGGCTCACCATTTGAGGTAGACATCACAATGACAGCCCAGGAAGAAAGTCTGCAAGATTGTCTTCAATTAACCAGCAAAACTGTTGGGCTGGAGGTGTCGCTCAACTTCTTGATTACTAGCTGTGAGCAAAAGAGCCAAGTGAATGTAGAGAAGATCTCATTTCAAGCCTCTGTATCTACACAATCAATTAATTAATAAATAACCAGAAAATATACGGTTGAAGGAATGTCTCAGGTGGTGAGTACTGCAAAAACCCTAGGACTGAAAAAATAAAAGATGAAGCTAAGTATTATGATGCATGCCAGTATTATCAGCTACTGGAGTGGTAGAGACAGGAAAGGTATGAGTGTGGTGAAAGCTCAGAAAAAGTCAGCGAATTCCAGTCTAAAGAATATATAGATACAAAATGGTTCAGTGATTAAGTGCTCGGCAGCAACTCCTGTGTTCAATCTTAGTACTAAATGATTAAAGGAGTATAGGCAGGTAAATGTAAGAGTGGAATATTGGCCCCAAAAGGACACATTTAAAGTCTTTTTTATATTTCCAAGAGAAAAAATAATCTTCATATGCTCAAGAAATTAAATGGAAAATGGAATGGGAATACAGAAAGAAGTGAAGGTTCTACATACCCGAGGTAGACATTACAACATCAGTGATCACTTATTGAGGAATCCATCAGTCAAGAAAGCAATGTCAATTAAGGCCTTTGAACATAGAACACAGACCTGAAAGAAAAAGGAATAAACAAGATGCAGATGCTTTCTGAATCATAAAAGGAAATGTATTCTTAGGTAGGTGCTAGTGCCTCAGGCATATGGTACTCAGGAGGCTGATATCTGAGGATCAGAGTTCAAAGCTCGCCCAGGCAGGAAGGTCATGAGACTCTTATTTCCAAGCTGAACGTGGCACTGTGGCTTAAATGGTAGAAAACTAACCTTGGGTACAAAAGCTCAGGTACAGTGCCCAGGCAGAGTTCAAGCTCCAAGACTAGCAATAACTAATTAACTAAATAAATAATAAATTAAAATAAAACAAAAGAGGATAATTACTCATTTATTATTCTCTGGCTGATTGAAAGAGACTTTTCTATTTTCTATCTACAATGCACAAAACAATTGTGGCTATAAGTGTACCTAGGTTTAGAGTCCTCCTGTGTCTTGCTTGATTGTTATCAACTAGAGATCTCATATGCACATAAAGTGTTGAACAGATGGAATAGTTTTCCCCAGTTAGATATTTATCAATCATTTCTCAGTAGTTTGTCTCCCTTTGCCTTAAGAGGCTTATTCGAAGCTATGTTATTACTACCATGATCTCTTCACTTTTGACCCAAAACATTAATCGAGATAACTTTTATTGGGGGGTCCAGTCGTGGGCCTGCTCTTCAGCTCAAGGCTAGTGCTCTACCACTTGAGCCACAGCGCCACTTCCGGCTTGTTTTTTCTGTTTTTGTAGTGCTGAGGAATCGAACCCAGGGTCTCATGTATGCAAGGCAAGCACTCTACTACTGAGCCACCTTTCCAGCCCCTCAAGATATGTTTTAATTCAGCCTTTCTTTTTCTAGAACCCTCCATTGCCAAAACAATGAGTTGATTTTATCGTAGGCCCCCAGTCTTAACATGGCTTTGTCATTCTTACTTTCTCTTAGTCAAGTTTCCTGTGTCAAGAAGCTCAATTTTTGCCATTCCAGAATGGTGTTCCCAAGACTATCTTTTACCTGGGAGAACCTAGCCTGTGTCATTTTCCAACCTTCCATAACCATTTTTGTCAGTTTTTTAGGACATAAAATATTCATTCAAGATACATTTAGTGAACACTGACACCATGTCAGCACAATTCTAAGTACTACGGATATAAAATGAACAAGAGAAAGTGAGGTCTCCTCAGAAATTAAAGTCTAGAAGTGAATTGTTATACTCTAGAGTTCTTTGAAAGTCTAGGATTCCACAGCATGAATCATCCACCAATACGAATATGTGACATACCACTATGCTTACATATCTGCCAGATAGATAGATAGACAGACAGACAGACAGACAGACAGATACATAGATATATAGATTTTTTTTTTGTCAGTCAAGAGGCTTGAACTATGGGCTTGTGGTATCCCTGAGTTTTTGTACTCAAGGCTGATGCTCTACCACTTTGAGCAACAGCTACATTTCCAGCCTTTTGGTAGTTAGAGAAAGAGCCTCATGGACTACTTTCTTGCCTAGGCTGGTTTTGAACCATAGTCCCCCGATCTCACCCTTCTGTGCTATATCAAATTAATCCTCAGCTTTTTACTGTGGTAGTTCTCCTATCTGTCACTCAGTTATAACCTTGAGATGAGTAACATGTGGCAATTAGTAAATAACTTCATAACCAAGATGGTATCTATTGGAGAATTGAGTCTTCCTGTAGATCAGTGGTATTCAATGTATGGTTCCAAGCATTATTATCTACTAAAAATTTCTTAGAAATAGAAATTATATGGCCTCACCCAGTGGGTACAATATTTGGTTTTGTTTTTGTTTTTAACAAGCTCTTCAGGTGATTCTAATACTCACTCCAGTGTGATCATTGAAATGTAAAAATATCATACCAGCTGGCTGTCAAAATTTTAGCCTTGAGGAACATGAGTAAGAAACCTCATAACAAATATAAACAGTCATGTAAAAGGATACAATTTCATTATAAACTTAGCACAGAATGAAAGAAAAACATATTATTCTGTCATTTATTTACTAAACTGGTAAAATTTTTCAAAGCCATGATGCCGATGTTGGTGAGGCATAAGGGGGCTAGACAGTTGTTGGGAATGGAAATTCATGATGATGATTTGATAATTAATACCTATGAAAATATCTAACTTCTCACACAGAAGCTCTAACTCTAGGAATCTAATTAAACAAAATTAGAAGCCTGGCCCTGAAGTCAAGTGGAACTTACAAACTTTATGACTTTGAGGAAATTCTTTAAACTAACTCAAGTTCAAACTTCTCATTATGAAAAGAGAACACATGAAAATTTTGTACAAAGTAAGTGGTATAGGGTTGCCAGAAAAATATAGGCTATCTGGTTACATTAGCACACAAATAAATAATATGTTAATGCAGATTATCTAATATTAAAACCATAGTTATAATGAATATTACCTACCTGAGATGCAGTAATTCTTGATTTTCAGTATTTTATTCACTAAATAGAGAAACTACCTCTTACTACTTTAATTCCCAACATATGGCAAAGAATCACTTGATATTTTATATTCACTTATTCTATTACCATTTAGAGGATTTTATGAAGAGAATTAGTGATGGACAAGGCTGCTACTTTAAACTGAGATTACCAGCTCTTTCAAACCCCAAAAAGTTGTACTTATGAAAATTTTGTAATATGTAGATGAGCATGTTTAAAACCAATCTTAAAATGTTACATATATAGAAATACTCTGGAATAATCAAAGACATTCAATACCCTGAGTTTGAATAAACTCAAATTAATTAGAAAACCTGATTTGTTAAAACATTTGAGCATCTCCATTCTGCTGCACTACAAGAAAATACTTGCTCATACATGTATTTAAAAAAAAAAACCACCTCCTTTGGTAATAGAACAAAATAGAGAGTTAAAGTAGGGCTGCTGACTTTGGGGGAAACAGAAAGAAACCCATATGCTATCAATTTGTTAATAATAAAATGCAAGCATCCTGAACTTTAAATTGCATTTGATTCAGCAACCAAAAATAAATTCATCTCTTTAAAAGTGGAACGTTATCTCCCGAGGCCAATAAAATTTAGTGCCTTGTAATTATGCCCCAAAATGTATGTGACACAGTTTAAGACATAAAATATCAAGCAGAACAGTGATAGTTACCATTTGACTAAACACTGTAGTTGAATGCAAATGTGAATAAAAAAAGACAACATTGTCACGGGGCTGTCTTCACTTTCATTGTGACTAGATCATGACTGCTATGAACGATCGAGTCATTTGGGCTGTCTTAATGACAGATGGAGATACTTCTCTGATCAATTCCTCCTGTCGCTGTGATGAGTATTGACCTACAAGGCCCCTGGAAATGACTGAGCTGTGGTTGAATTCACTGGCTACACAGTGATGCTGTCTAGAAAACAGGAAGGCCCTTTCCAATAGAGATATCTGAGAATGACTTGTGGGATATTTACTATGGGATTGGATTTGAAAATCACCAGATTAAGTAGATAAAGTCGAAAAGCAGCTACTGATGGGGAGAGATTTTCAAGAACATGTTTCTTGGTGATCTATGAAGAAAATGAAAACGTTCCTGAAATAACAAAATAAGGAAAAACAACCTGTGGGTTCGCTTAGGAAGTGACAGGCAGTAAGAGCTATCATTTACCACAGAGGGAGATATTGATGGTGTAAACCAAGGGATGATAGATAAAATTAGGTTTTCTGAAGTTCATCACAGAGGTGTGTATTAAATGTATTGAGAGAAGAAAGAATTGGAGGCAAAAAGATCCATTAGAACCTCTCGGCAGAGTCTTAGTATTCAGAGAAGACAAACTAGATTTATGGAAGGAGATGACATTCATGCAACCAGGCATGGTGGTACATACCCATAATCGCTGCTACTTAGGAAGATTAGAAAAGAGGACTATAGTTTATATCATGTTTTGGGCAGCTTGGTTAAAAGTTTGTAGCAGTATTTCAAACACAGGCCAGATATCACAATAAATGTGGCCTGGCCACATAGTAGGCAAAGGCAAAAGTAGGAGAACAGCAGTCTGAACTTAGCCCAGACAAAAGTTACCAGAAAACCTTATCTGGAAAACAATGTATTTTAAAAAAAATTAAAAGACTGGAGAACCAGTACAAATGGTAGAATGCTTGCATCCTCAGTACCACAAGAAGGAATGAAGGGAAGGAAGAATGATGAAAGATCATGAGCAGCTAAACATTCACCCGAGTCACATCCATAGCTCTTCAAGTTTTAGTTGTATTTTCAACATAGTTTTGTATATTTGTCAGGGACCATGTGCTCAGCCTCTTACTATAGCTGCTGCACAGCTGAGTTGACAAAGGCATGCCACCATGTACAGCTTACCCGTTGAATAGAGTAATACCATACCCCTATCTTAAAAAAGTTAATTATATCACAAAAATAGGAATCATCAATGTCTCTAAACTATCTGATATTTTCTCCATTGTTTCTGAAATTGATGCATTATATTTCTTTATGGTCGTTCAGGGACAATAATAAATATGTCTTCCCTATCACACTGACTTCTGATTCATTGTCCTCAGCTCTGCTTGACACATAGGCAATTGTAGGTATCAATAATGGACAGAAAGATATTTCTGAAGTGCCTTTTTGTTACCAACCGCTCCCCCTCCCCCAAAGATAAATAGAAGCTATTTCTGGTTGAGTGATATGGTTCTATAGTTTTGTTTCTATATTCAAAAAACTGTTCTAGTTTCACGCATCTGTAAACAAGGAATGGGTGACAATCTCTGAAGATTTGGGGCCCTTTCCATTTTAATCAAATAGCATAAACTATTAATGCTTACTCTTAAATTTATAATAACAGATTAAATAGTAATACTGCCATCTGAGAATAGAGACACCATGGTACAGTTGCTGCAATGTTGTATTAATAGATAATATCAGATTCCTTTGGGTTTTTTTGATCTGTCAGAAGTTTTCACTGCAGTTGTAAAACACTAAATCTAATTCATTTCTATTAAGAAAGTAAATACATTGAAACCTCATTGCTCAAATCAGACATTTTTGTTTTATTTTGTATTTTACTTTGTTAAGAAACAAATTAGCAAGTCAGTTTTTTGAGTCACTTTGGTAGTCAGATATAATTTAAATTGATTCCCTTCTGATATTTATTTATTTATTTATCTTTTGGTGTGCATACTGAGGCTAGAAATCAGGGTCTGGGTGCTGGCCTTTAGCTTTTTCGAAAACTGAAGGCTGGTGTTCTACCACTGGAGCCATAATTCCAGTTCCATAGGTATAGTTTCATTGAACAACATTTTTTGGAACTAGAAAGCATCAAAACATATCTTTCACCTATATTTATACATGTTGGATAAAACCCTCCTGCTGTTAAAAAGCTCCAGCTGCTCCTATGCCATTTTCCTTATCCTACAAGTAGGACAAAATTGACCTCATAGCATCAATGTATCAAAGAAATCATAAAGGACACATAGCCCATTGCTTCACAAAGAACAACTCTTCACAAAAGTTAACTTATTTTAATAAAATAAGTTTATTTACAATCATAAATGAAATTTCATATAATATACAGAAACTTATTTCAGATGGCATGTTTTAATATTCATTGAGTGTGCATCTTGCCACAATTTGCTAAGGATAGGCCTTGGTATCAGGGCCTATAACTTTTGGGGTCTATGGCACTTTTCTGGGTGACATTTTTTCTAAGGTCTCTATCCAAATGGAAACAAAGTAATGATTAGGACATCAACAGTTCACTGATATAACAGAAACAGTGGTGTGTGTAAACGTTACTGACTTGTGAAATTTATAATTTCATCCTGCTCTTAAAATGAGGAAATGAAATCTAGATTTATCTCAAAATAAACAAGGTATGAAAAATGCACAAATCACAGTTCAATACACATACAAGGTTCCAAATCTGCTCAAAAGATAAAGTCACAAAATTTGATGCCTGTAAACACAATCCTTACTTTAGTCATAGCAATTATGTAAGCAGAGAAATAGCAACACAATATGATTGTACCTTCATACAAAAATAAACACAAAATACCATGCTAGCCAAGCAGTCTGTTAATATCTTGCCAGGCTTGTTGGTAAGGCATGCATTTATTCATCCTGTACTGTGGAAAGTCTTCAGGTATCAACAGAAAATAAAAGGAAAATGCATATCATAAAATAATATAAACAAAGAAGAGAATCTTATATGAATCAACTTCAGCTCCTGAAATGAATCACTTTGGAAATGCAAACGAAATAAAAAGTACATACAAAAATCCAATGTTATTCTCTTGAGCCTATAAAACAACAGTTTGTGTGTTCTACCTAACGTAAAAACTATGTCTCCACTTTGAAAGAAATCTTATTTTATCCTGTCTTAAGAAGAGAAATTGTTTCCTTATTCATATAAATATTAGTTCTGTGTTTGTGCAATATGTAATTTAATAGGAAATAGAGGGTATTATGCATAAGGTTCTTGTAAGTCTGTGCTCCTTCATTCTTTATTCTGTTGACTGTGTTATTGACAATATCATCAATCAACACTTATCAGTAAACAAAGAAAATTATGTCTGTAAGGGCAAAAATCATATTGTTACACCTGGATTCCTCAATTGAAAAAGTTTAAATTGTTCATATCCTATGAATGTTTACAGAACTGTGGCAAATAACACCTTCATCCATTCACCAAAGGATTTATAACTGTTACCTTCATGTCAGGTCCCATGCTTAAGACGAGAACAATTTAAGATCATAATCCACTGGTGAAATGTTAAAGTCTGGAATGAAGTTAGGCCAAGGGAATATAGAACCAATTTCAGAGAATGAAACAGAGACGCTTCATGGTCATGACAAAATTCAAGTTTTCCTAAATAAGTTCTCTGCTGTTGAAATTAAGAAAGAAAAGTGAATCATCTGTAAAACCTTGAAGGGAAGTTGACAATCATGATGAAATAACAAGAGCAATTACTATGTGGATTTCCTGAGACCTGGTTCTCAATCGTTCTTTAAAAATCACATTGATATGCTATATTCTTGGCATAGCTTTGGATATACCACCCAACAGAGAGATTTTATCCTCTTCTACAAACACATTTTCTTTTTTCTTTTTTTTTTTTTTTGGTTTTGATCATTTTTTTATTGTGAAAATACTGTACAGAGGGGTTACAATTACATGGGCAAGATAATGAGTACATTTCTTACCAAGCATTGTAGCCTCCTTTGTTTCCCCTTCCCATCCTCTCCCATCCTCCCCCCTCCATCCCTCCCCCACCAAAGTTGTAAAGTTCGTTTTCGACATAACGACTTGTACATCTCATTGTTGCAATGGGTCCACCTGTATCCCTATTTAAACAATTTGTTTTTCCCCTTCCCGTCCACAAATTATATCGACATCAAATACAGTGAAAGCAGGGGTTATACTGTGGGGGAGGGACATACAAAGCAACAAAGAAATAATCTTATAAATGCATTAGAAACAAATGCATGAAAGAAAAAAAATTTGAATACATATCCTAAGGTTCATTTCCCTAACATCACCTTATCTGACCTTTTCTGCTTGACTCAGACATATACCAGATATTGCAAATAAGGGAAATCATGAGACCTATGTTTCTTTGGGCTTGGTTTACTTCACTTAATATAATTTTTTCAAGCCTTTCCATTTCCTAACAAATGGGACAATGTCATTCTTTCTGATGGAGGCATAGAATTCCATTGTTACAAACACATTTTCTATAAATTCTTCCTACTCTCACAGAAAAAGGCAACCATTAGCCATCGTTGCAACCAGATATATTTTTGTTGCTTCATATTTCATGCAAAGGGCATATTTCTTTAAATTACCAAATATTGACACCATTAATAACTTCATTTACCAAGTATATTTTGGATAGCAAATTATCAGAGTACTACTTGTTCCAAAAATTCTTTAGTTGCTCTTTTTATGCAAGCCTTCTTCATTTCAAAGGAATTTACCAACTAATTGCTGCAAAGAAATAGATGATCTATGAAACAAAAGTCATGGAAATTTTTTATAATTACTGGCTCTGGCTTAAAATTACCCCCAAAATAATAATAGAATGAATGAATGATCAGTATTTGCTAATGATTCTTTAGTCATTTTTTTTTCATTTGAAATGAGGAAAAGATGTTATCTCTGTTAAAGGTATAGCAAGATCTGAATTATATTGTGGCCAAAGAAGGAACTAGGCTTTGAAGGTAGAAAGCATTTTGGTCCATGTGTTTTAGAATCAGAAAGGGTGTAGAAGAATTTCTTTTGTCCCTTTCAACTTAGAGGTGTATTCCCTATGCACAAGTGGAGTGTAGGACTCATGTGGGGAGGGGCTGAATTTTGTAACAGACTTGATCCTTCATAAAGAAGCCATCAGATATTTTGAAAAGGCTCTGCAATGAAACCTTTTGTTTACATTTGTGGATCCAATCATATGCTGTTATCAAGAGATCTTGCCAATGCTAAAAAGAATACTGGAGACTTTAGAGAAGAGTCTAAGGCCGGAGCAGTATTTATCTGAGATAACATTCCAAGACACCCTTCCTTTATTGTCACTTTCCCTTCCCAATCCTTTCATTAATACTTTTGCATTTTTTGTCCAACTTGTGTCATTTGTGCCACACTTCTCAGACTCTGTCTTTCAGCTCATAATCTTCGAACCATTTTTGCTTATCACCACTGCTTCACCAATTTCTATTCCACCAACTAGAACACCAACCTCAGAACCTCCCTTGCTTTGAGTGTCTCTGTTATCCCTCATCTCAGATCCCCAGCTTCATTCAAAATGCCTCTCCAACTTTGTGATCATTTGTCATATTAGTCTTGGGCTGTTATTTTAGTTAAGATCAGCAAATCACAGCACTAACACAAATAACTTTAGTATTCCAAACCTTTTCGTAAAACTAGAGACTCTATGTAAAAAGTATTTGAGGGTAGGAAATGTAATCAAATGAATAGTCAAAACTCATTCAAAATTAAACTTTTGTGGTACGACAGATTGAACTCAAGTCCCATGCACCTCTTGGGAACCACCATTGAGCTATAAGCCCAGCCCTCCGAACTAAGTATTTTTAAATATTTTCCTCCATTTGTGACAATGCGAATATTTTTCTTGCAATTCTTTATTTTTAAATCAAAATATTTGCAATTCCCTAGACCCAAAGAAATACCAAAACTCTTTAGTGACTTTTCATTGCACAAAGTGAGGTGCCTGACCTAGTGAGAAATAATTAAATCTGGGCATCAAAAATCTGAGAAACAAGAGAAGGAAATAGAAAATGCTACATTATATAAATATAACCTATTAATACACTTTTGCCTCTATTTTTTCCTTATGTATCACTCAATCTCACAGTTTATTAACACAACTCTTCTAGGATTTAGACTTGTTTTTAACAGCAAAAATAAACACAAGACACTTTAAAATTCCTAAAGGCAATTTTAAAATCCTTCCCCAAATCTGTGACTTTAAGAAATGCAAATTGTATCGCTGGCCTTAGGTGTTCAATAATCCTGGCACAATTAAAATCTTCTTCCATTCCTCCAATAATATATACCTTGAATAATAATTAGAACTTATTCTATGGATACAAAGTAGTGTCTGTTTTCCATCCAATTTAGTGTATTTTTTTGTGGATTTTATTTCTTCCAAATTACTTTCAATGATCTATGAGACTTATTACAATGGGATCAATGGACCAATTTTGAACTTTTATTTTCATTATTTTCTAGGCAATGCCAAACTGAGTTGAAATACTTTCTCATACTCTAGACTTTGCAGGTTATTCAAAAGAGATGGTGAGCATCTAATAACAGGAGTGTCTGTTTGCAGCTCTCTCTTTGGTTGCAAATCACATTGCATAAAATCTTATTTATGAATTGAACAGACTGAGTTCATGTATAATTTTTGGAAATTATTTTCTAGCTATATCCCTCAACCATTAAACTTAATCAATCCAGTATTTCAAATTTATCTCCAATAGGTGAAGGTGAAAACAATTAAGATTTATAAGTAGCATAACTGAGGTTTGAAATTTCTGTGACACTGAGAAATCATTAATCATCTCAATTCTTTTATAAAATGGATAGTATCTCTGTAATTAGATGGTTTAAAACTGAAGAAACTATTTTTAACCGATGAACCTGAATATAACCTAATTTGTGTAAGATCCAATTTACTGTCAATAGAAAAGTTTTAATGTGTGAATTTGATAGAATGAGATATTTAATATTTCAGTTTATAGTGTCTATTTTTGAATTATTCAATTTGTTGTTCAGTTTTCATTTATAGGGAGCATAATTTTTCCTATTAGTTTAAAAATGTATTTGTTTACTCAGTGAGATACAATTTGTTCATTTTAAAAATATTTGCAATAACTAGTATATGTCTGAGACAAGCAGAAACGGTCAGATAAGTTGATGTTAGGCAAAATGAACCCGAAGATAAGGACTCAAATGTTTTTTTTTCTTTCTTGCAATTGTTTCTAACATATTTATAAGATAATTTCTTTGTTGCTTTGTACATCCCTCTCCCATGGTATAACCCCTGTTTTCACTGTATTTGATATTGGTATAATTTGCGGAGGGGAAGGGAAAAAACAACTTGTTTAAATAGGGATACAGGTGGACCCATTGCAACAATGAGATGTACAAGACGTTATATTGAAAATGAATTTTACAACTTTGATGTGGGAGGGGTGCAGAGGAGGATGGGAAGGGATGGGAAGGGGAAACAAAGGAGGAGGCAGCAATGATTGATACGAAATGTACTCATTACCTTGCTCAGGTAATTGTAACTCCTCTGTACGGTGGTTTCACAATTAAAAATAATAAAAATAAAAAATAACACCACATAATGTGACTCAAGTTTTTCTACAATACCAATGGGTCTTTCCATATACAAAGAGCAAACGGGTTTGCTTCCATACAGCGTAGATATTAGAGAAATGAAAATAAGTATTTCATCTTTCTAAGAAGAGTGCATATTTCAAATGATTTTATTTTCTCAGAGAGCCTTCTGTGTCCCCAAAACATCATTGTGTTAATATTTAATTTCAAAATGGTAGCATAAATTTTATGCCAGGTGTTGGTAGCTATAGCATTTAACAATTGATTATTCCTTAAATTACCTTAGGCAATAAAGAAAATCATATACTGTTTTAATACTAACACTAGATTAAAAATATTTAATACTAATTTTCAAATGTACATTCTTTTCAAATGTACAGTCTTTAAAGTATGGATTAACTATGGATTTATAGGATTTTAAGTCTAAATTGTGAACAAAAATGTGATGAAAAATCCTTAAATTTAGAATATTTTGATTATGACATGGAAAAACATGCGTATATGAATTTGTTCTAAAAATACCCATGATTTTTCATCAAGTACCAAAAAAAGAGGAGAATAAAGTAATTGGTTAATCATAATTGTCTTTTTTGATTCCATAGTGTCAGGGTACATTTGTACTTTCCATTTCAGTTTTCTGCTAAGTCAGTTATCTTTGTTCTCAGACCCATTTATGAATTTTAAATTATATAACAATAAAATAAAAAGTGATCAAACATAAGCATAAAAGAGAAACCTTTTGCTTCATTGTAACTATTACGAATATTTAGGAAAGTAACTCTAACATATAAGCTGTAAAAGAACAATCCTGTTCTGTCACAAGTGCAATGGGTGAAGTAATCAATTATAAGATAGTAAGGATTATAAAAGTTTATAAAGCCCTGCATTTGGACTGGGGTTAATAACTTCACATTCTTCCAGAGAAAAACTAAGCTCATCAGTTATCATCTACTATGCAAACATGATTTCTGAAGCAAAGTAAAAAGAAATGTAGGTGGGCCACTAGTGACTCCAGCCTGTAACCCTAGCTACCTGGATGCGCTCAATCAAAAGATCTTGATTAGAAGCTAGACCAGGCAGACAAATCCTTGAGAACCTATCTCCAATTAACCACCAAAAAGAAGACATGGAGGTTTGATTCAAATGGTAGAGTACTGTTACTAGAAAACCCTAAGTGAAAGGCCTGAGTTTAAGCCATAGTATTGGCACATACACAAAAAAATTTACATAAAATAGTAGTCATGACTTGTTATTTAAACTGAGCAAACAAGCCACATATGTTAAAATTAAAATAATTTTCTGGGCACCAGTAGCTCACATCTGTTATCCTACTACTCGGAAGGCTGAATCTGAGGATTGCAGTTCAACGTAAAGCTTATGAGTCTCATCTCCAGGTGATAACCATAAAGCAGGAAGTGATTGAGGGTTTAGATCAAGTGGTAGAGTGCTAGCCTTGAACACAAAAGCTCAAGGATCTCACACAGGCTTTAAGTTCAAGCCCCCAAGGCCGGAATACACATAAAAATGAAAATAATTTATTTGCATAATCTATTAAAGATTCTATATTTATTTAACACTTTCAGTCAGTCAATCAAATACAGGGCCAAACAAGATTGAATAGAAAGTTTTTTTTTCTCAAATATCTTCAAGCATGAATAAAATCAACTACAAAAGGTAATTTGTATCTAATTTATAGGTTGTAAAGACATGAATATAATTCCTCATGATATTACCCAAGATTGATCATTTTTTCTTTCATACAATTACAATGAAACCTATAAACTCCATATGCAAGTCTCAATTTTATTGTTTCATTTATTTATGTACTTATTGCTTGACCTAAGGCTTGAACTTAGCCTGGGTGCTGTCCCTCAGTTTCTTTTTCCTCAGTGCAAGAGATCTACCACTTGAGCCACAGCATCATTTCTGGACTTTTTGAGTAGTTTATTGAAAATAGAGTCTCATGGAGTTTTCTGCCCAGGCTGGATTTGAACTGGAATCCTCTGATCTCAGTCTCCTAAGTAGCTAGGATTCCAGGTGTGAGCCACCAGCACCCAGCTCAAGTCTCAATTTTAGATAACAGGAAATCCAACTTTACCAACTAGTAATATATTTCTACATTTGTACATATATCCTTGTACATATATCCCTCACTCATCTGAGAGCAAGAGCCATTTCTCTTCTCTATTTGAATATCTTATTTACACTTCTCAAATACACTTCTAAGTTTCTGTCTTGCTACTTGACCATTTTAGAAGTGAAGGGATGTCAGGGTGGCTGTGTATTTAGAGAAAGACTGCCATGGAACAATGACACTGAAGGGTGAACCCAAGTTCCTGTTTCATTCTTGCCTCTTTTGATGAATGCTGAGAACTGCTTTGAGACCCCAGTTACTTACAGTGTTAGCATATGACACTAGAATTTAAGTTTGTAATGTAATATACTAATTTGTAATACATCATACTATATGCTATACTAATATCCTTGACATAATATTATCATTTATAAATATCTACAGTATAGAATATCTATAGTATAACACTCATATAAGGTATACATCCTTCCCATTATACATATAAATTCTGAATTCTCAATCAAAAAGTGGCAGATATGAAAGGAAAACACCAGTTCTTTCTGAACATTATGTTCAATTAAGCTATTAAAACATTCATTGTTTTAAACAATAATAATTATTATTCTAAATAAACCAGACTTATTTGCCACATGGTTCAATTAGTTTGAACATATGCTTAACTACTTACCTATTTTATGAACTCAGTGTACTTACCCAATCAAAAGTACAACGGAGTCAATCTAGAATAATACAGACAGAAGAGAAAGAATTCTCATGGCACAGCATTTATAGTCTCATGGGTCCTTTCTACTCCAAGGTTTTAATAATATGTTTATTTTTATTATTCAGAAAGCTAGAAAAATATTCTGATTAGGACATTGTTAAAATCATAACTTCATTGGTTCCCTATGATATCTTTGTCTTCCTTTTTTTGGAAAAAATAACTCCAACACTGTGTTTGTGTGTAGGTATTACAGGGGGCGGGGCTAGTGGAGGGGGTACATAACAAGTTTGGCTGGGGTTTTCCCAAGAAAACAGTTGCAAAAGTATTCATTTAAAACATCATAGAGATGGGAAGTCCTTATTGTCTTCCTAAACTAAGCAAACTTACTCTAACAAGAGAAAGAAGAGAAGCGTTTGCTTTCAGAGTAAATTGTATTATTCTCTGGATGAATGAATAGGTTAACCTTAAAAGAAATAAACAACTCTGGCTTTAATGCCCATAGAATTAGAAACAAATGGATCTGGAAAAGTATTTCTGTAATTTATATGTTATTCCCTATCATTTTGCTTAGGGAATCCACACCATACAGTAATATGAAAACATTCGTAAGGCTTTGCAAAACAATAAAATGAACAAATCTACTGATGAAATAGTAGATTGGAGAAAAAATATGCCCTAAGGTTATTATTTCTCTGACCTGGAAAAACGTATAAGCTCTATGCTTCCATATTTTCATGGGTACAAACCAGTAGCTTGGATTAAGCCCATTATCTCTTATAAAATACTTGTTATTTATTAGTAATAATAAATATGTATTTATACTGTTATAAATGCCCATGCCAGCCTCACCTCTGCATAAATGATTATTTTTTAGATATGGATTTGTAGATTCTCTGTAAAAACACATTTGAGTCACTGATCTAATTCATATCATGAATCAACTTTGCATTCATCATAGTGCACAACAGGTATTAGTTGGTTTTATTTTCCTGAGACTGGAAAATGCTTTGCACAAAGACTCTAAAGCTTTAGCATGTATTAGAACTATGGATGGTGTGATACTATTATGACCCATCACACTTCATTTAGAGCAACTGGGCCAAGAACTTGCTTGATGAAATGTTTTTAATAGTGTCAATGCTGATCTACACACCACTGACCTATAAATCTACAATGCTGTACAAACTGCAGTTTACAGGAATCACCTGCACATTTTAATTCACCTGGCCTAAAGTGGGGGCTTCCTTGCCATGTTACATTTATCAGAGCTCTTGGGTGGCATTTTTTTCACTGAACCACTACTATATAAATGCCCAGAGAAAAGGTCACCCAGGGCTGTTAGATATGCCTAACTGAAACCCAGTTGTCCAAACACACCAATTATAATTTAAAATGTGCCATAAATTGAACTTGCTCAAATGTTCAGTTTCAGATAAGATAAACAATACTCTAGAAAATCATTCAGGTACCCAAGAATTTAATGCAAATGCCATAAAAGCTAAAACAGACCGAAAACATTTCTATTTCCTCCCCTTCCAGAAATTTAATTCTGAAGTTTATTATCACAACTGTTTCACAATGTATGCATACATTAAATCTTCCAATGATATAATTGAAAGACATAATGTATCCACTATCCCTCAATAAAGATAAAAATCCTTCAGGATACAAACACATATTAGTTAGCCACTATATATCATGCATTGTAAAGGTTGCAAGTAACCCCAAACAAGTTAGTCTCTGGCTGTAAGCTTCATGAGATTCAGTAAGGAAATTGGACAATTGACACATAAAAGTCCAGTGATAAAAGCAGACCAAAAGGGGATAGAAAACATCAGTAATAAGGGGTAATGACCGGAAAAAGCCTGGTGGCAAAGACTGGTGGCAAGACTTTGCTCAGAGAAATGTCTGATTTATTTTACCTAAAAGACTCAAGAAAACTACACCTAAAGAAGGACCATTTGGTGGTTTCTCTCATTTGCAATAATTAGTATACACCTAAGACAATTTTATCAGATGAGCAGTAAAGCTCAAAAGCTATGTATATGACCATATAAGATAATGCTCAGCAAACGAACACCAAGATATGGACACAAGAAGTCTTTCTTTGTTGTTGTTTTTAATCCACTTTGTGATTTTTTGTTTCCTTTGTATGTCTTTCCCTATGGATATCTGCTGTTGTCACTGTACGTGATATGAGTACTCTGCATCTTGTATATACACTTGTCTAATTTGGGGAGGGGAAGGAGAATAACAAAATGCTGAAATAAGGACACAGAATGACCCATTGCAACTGATACCCACAAGACAGTATATTGGAAATGAATTTTACAATTTCAGGAGGCAGGGGAGGAGTGAGAGAGGTGGGGAAGGGAAGTGGTAGTGACTCGAGGGCAACAAAGGTCGTGTACTCATTATCTTACTCATGTAACTGTAACCCCTCTGCACAGCATCTTCACAATCAAATAAAATTTTTAAAAAGGACCATGTGAGAATTTTAGACTTCCTAGTAAACACAGAGAATAGAAGTGGCAAACTAACAAAAAAAATCACATCTATGCCACACCAGCAGTCATTTTCACATTTAAAGAGCCTGATCTTAGCTAACCAAACAACCATGTTATGACTCATTTTGAAAAATAAATAAATAAGCAAATAAAGTGAACAAACACAATTTCAGGTAAGATAAACAATATTCTAGAAAATTATTCAGGTACCTAAGGATTTAATGCAAATACCATAAAAACTAAAGCAAACAGACTTCACTTTCTTCTAACAGGTCTCAGGAAGAGAAAAAGGCTCATTCAGTAGCCTGGACCATATTTTCATTCTCACCAGAGCTCTAATTGGCCAGGAAATTACGAGCTCCAAACATTTCTTGGCCTAATAAGAGATTTTCAGCCTTAGGGTACTACAGAAGGTTGAAACCTATATGATTGAAGGTATGAAGTCTTTTCTTTGGAAGTAATAAAAAGTGTATAGACCCTGTCTGTTCAGCTACTTGTGTTTCTGCATTTTCAGACAATAAAAAATTAAAAACAAAACTTTGCCTTCCTTCTAAACAGAGGATGGAGTCATAATTTACAACATTATAACAACTAGGAATAAAATTTTAATATTTTGATATTATGAAATCAAAGAGAATAAAGTCACTGTTTATGTGGTGGAAACTTTTGAAAGCTCTTGCTACTTGGAGGAGGAAATAAAGATAGGTCTGAACCTTCCTTCCAATATCATCTGTTAAGAGGATTGACCTTTAGCTAGTGGCAGGTGAGAAATGGCTGGAACTGAAGCTAAAGCACTTCTGAACACACAATCCCATCTTCTTCTTCTCCCTTCTCTGTTCTTAACCTTTACCACCAGTCTGCTTTTTAAAAAGCCAAGAGGCAATAACCAGAAACAAATTGAAGGACTCTCTAGCAAACAAGAAATGTATAGTTCAAGTTTTAAAATCTTCTATCCTTCACTTGAGGAATTTTAAACCTGTAATTCCACAAAGTGGTAAGCACACCTACCATCTGCTAACGAACCAACAAGGTGACACATGTGCCCTAGAACTAGCTTTCTGGTTTGTTTTTGGTTTTGTTTGTTTTAACAGGAATCACTGGGATCTAGCACTATCAATTTATGTTACTCAGTGCCCCAAAGGAATGCAGTATCTATGTGTGCTCTCCTTTTCCATTTCTGATTCTGTTCAGTATTTATTGAATATCTACAATATAGAAAAAGAAGTTACAAGAACATAACCTCTTCAAAAGCTCTATGATAACCCTGACCAGTTTGCATTGCTGTTCACATTGTATATATCAGATGCCACCAAATTCATATCATAGTTGACAAGGCACTGTGAATAGTACCTTTTGAGCATACTGCCCTAGTGTCCTTGCATTATGTAGCACTCAGAATGGCATGGCTCACTGCTAAAACCTTGGGGCCATCATCTTTTGTTTAATTTACTTCCTATTAATAAACGCTCAAACTGAAGGAGATTTTGTATTCCTGGGACTGAAAGTACTGTCCTTGCTAATGGAAAAACACACAATCCAGACCATTCATGTCCCTGACTTTTATATAGATGAAGCATAGAGGAGAGTATGAACAGGGCTTTAAAAAAATCAAAGACAAATTAAGGAAAAGCATTAGCTCTTCATGCTATATATTTTTTATTTTGTTTTGAAGCACCTGTTTCTGTAGTTAAGCATGGAGCAGTTAAAGAGCATGGCAATAAAACACGGAAAAGGAAATGAGTATAAACATTTCCTGAGAACTGTTTTATATAGACTTGAGTGTGATGTTACTTCTATTTAAAAATGTGCCACTAGGGCACTGACTCAGGGTATATATTGGATTGTCAGAATGTAGAGTTTTAATAACTGGGAAAAAAGTCTCAGATAAACTTGATTCTTACACATGAACAAAAAATGCCATTCTTTTCACAGGTAGATTTTAATCCATCTTCCAAGGTATAGAAGAGTTGAAAATCAATATCAAATCTCAGGGTCCTTCTGCTGAGATATTCAAAATGTTAACTCTAATGAGAGCCATATTAAAAAATAGCATATGTAACCTAGGACTCAACAGTTCACATAAGCCCTAGAGTTATTAGTCAATTTCTAAGTACATCTTGGATCTTTTAATAACAAAACAAGAACTTTATCAACATCATTTTAACAAATAATGTAATTCTTTTCCAGAACTGAAAGTCCAATGTGAAGGAAGATATCTTAGCAAAATTATTTCTTCTTGTTTACTAATTATCATTAATAAAAGGAATATTTCTTAAATACTCATAAGTCAGGGTTGAATTGACTGACCACACATTCAAATTGCTGCATCATTCACACTGGAATTACTGCAATGATTAGCTGCAAATTGTCCTCCAAATTAAATTTATCGTTTCATTTTTCATAACTACTTTGATGTGACAGATGAGAAAAAATCTGAGAGAAAAATGACAACAATGGACCCAATTTCTTAGTGTTCTATCTCAAAGATAGAGGCAAAGCATCACTGATAATTTATTCTGGCAAATATTAAACCCTGGCAAGCTGACACCTAGGATATTGTACAACATAAACATACTCCTTTCCCTTAGGAGAATGGACATTTTAACATTGTATTTTGCCTGGTGAGAGCTAATCAAATCAATATCCATGGATGAATGCATGGTGTAATTATTTCACATAATACGTTCTTTGATTTAATCGTTATAACATCACCATGGGATAGATGATCAGATTCCCCATGTTAGAAAAAATGAGGAAAGTGAAGTGGGTAATCAGGACAATCTGGAACACACCTATACCCAGAGTCTCCTGCATTGCTGCCTCATAGGAAAGGCTACTGCTTTGACCCCATTACTAGATCTGATATTAATTTTGTTTAGCAAATTACTTGTTTCTTTTGCATACAAGAACAAAATTGACTAGGATCCAGATGATACTGAGGGAAACATAAACAATTTGACAACAAGGTACCACGAATATATCCAAACCTTTGGTCTTCTGATTTTACACTAGTATTGAAATGCAGTAAAAGCTTCAGTACAGGGCTCCTCTTTTCTATGAGAGAGATAATACAGAAAGAGAAAGACAATTTTGTTGGCCTTTAAATTGGGTTTATATAATCTAGGCCTCTCGGGTTAGAAATGATGAAAATAAATATTGAGTTTGCACGAGTGACAATTGCAGTTGATGCTTTCATGTTTATAAGACACTAGGATGTGAACATATGCTCCATTTGTAAGACATTCCCATGGATTTCTGTTTATAAAGTATTACTACTATTCTGCAAGAGTCTCGGGAATCTTCCCTTTCATCTAACTTGCTCTCAGGTTAATACACAGATGCAGATATTGGTGACATGTCCCAAACCACAAAAAAATGTTCACATTATACTTGTTAACAAAAAGCTTCAATGTTCCTTTGCGATGACAGAAATAAAATGTTTACAATATGGATTAAATTGAAAAGTTCTGGGTCAATGGATAAATCTCTTTTTGCCCTTTAGGTTTGTGGGACAAATTGTTAATGGTTTATAATGTATCTTTTCCTAGTCTATACCATTCAATTCTTTTCTGAATACTAATTTTAATTTTTTTTCTGATTCTAGTGTGATGTCTTCAGTTGGTGTCAGTCACTACCTTAATCTCATCAAAAATTTGTGCTTTTTCTCTGATGATCACACATGAAGCTCAACTGTTCATGCCTGAAATTTAAAGTCAGATACTATATGTAGTGATGATAATGTGAAAATTGAAATGTTACTAAACCATTCCACATAAACAATCTAATATTAACCTAGATGCCTAGAATAACCAAACACTTCAAAATTCACATTTTAAAATGTGTTTCTTATTTTATAACCATAGATTTGAGTGAATTTAAGCATTCTTAAAATATGTTAGATAATTTTTACTAATTTGTGCCCACGGATAGGAGCAGCAACAAATAAAATCCAAAAATAAACCTCATGTGGCTTTCAAATAAAAAGTATACAAGTATATTTGTCTTTATGATGTGTAACACTAAAAGGCATGACCACCTTTCTGTTTGGTTCACTAATATCAATAACTCAAAGGCAAGTGGTACAGAACTGAAAATCAAAGAAAGCAATAAAAGACAATCCTTAAAAAAGCAGTTGCAAAAGCAGTGACAAAATTTGTGACACTTCAGTGTTTCAGTGTTTCCTGGTGCTCTGAAGGAAGCCTGTGTTTAAGTGAGAGGTTGCAAAGAGTAAACTGAGAAGTGGTTGTGGTCAGCAACCAAAGTGAATATCCACAGCTCATCTATTTCTAGTCTCCCTCTCTGAGAAAGGAATGAGAAGGACATCTGGTAAAGCTGAGATGTCTCAGGAGGCAACTTGACATGCAGAAGAATTCCAACTATGCAGAGAACTCTATTAGGGTTGTAAAGTTAAGAGTCAAGTGAAGTGTGGGGTAGCCTGTTGATGAAACTTAGACATAGTCATCCTCATAACTACTTGTAGATATGCTAATAAAAAAGCCCATCATGTTTTTTTTAGAACATCTTACCCTTACAAATTTATTTTTCCTCTCTGAGGTATTATTGGTGCTGTTTTTAAAAGTAAACTCTGTAGATTATATACTCTGACTTGTCTAAATGTATTTTATCTTATTCCTTTTAATTAGATATACATATTAATTGCATAAATACATATACTACTTTATGAAGAGCAACATGTATTGAGAAATGCTCATATAGACAACTTAATAAATATTTGTGAACATATCCATACAACCCAGTCTAGAACATGAAACAGACATAGCTATTGCTTCATTATCTTCGCTCAGACTTTACATTCTCATTGTGCCATTGCTCACAATACCCCACTTTTCAATGGCTACTTCTAACAGTGTAGATTAGGGGCTTTTATTTTGAAGGATATACCTATGAAATTATATAAATAATCTTTGTTTGAGGTTCTTTCAGTGTCCATTTTTATAATACTATCCATTCATGCTCACAAAGGTGATATGTAAAATGTTTTAGTTATCATTGCTAAATGCATGCCATTTTCATTATAACAATATTTATCTTCCCCTCTACTAACATGTGGGTTGTTTCTGGTCCAGCAAATAAAGTCCTGTAGGTATTCTTACCCTTACATTTGGTTCTCAATATAAAAATTGTGTCTATTGCTATATTCATCTTAAGCAGACTCACAGGCAATTTTTTCAAAGTACGAACACTAATTTATGCACCAGAAGTATGAGTAGAAGTACTAAATAAAATTCTAACTTGTTCTTTATTTTATTTTTTATTTTTTTGCCAGTCCTGTGGCTTGAACTCAGGGCCAGGATACTGTCCCTGAGCTTCTTTGGCTCAAGGTTAGCATTCTACCACTTGAGCCACAGTGCCACCTCTGGCCTTTTCTGTTTATGTGTTACTGGCGAATCGAACCCAGGGCTTCATGCATCCTAAGCAGGCACTCTAACACTAAGCCACATTCCCAACCCCTCTAACTTGTTCTTATAGAAATAAAAATGAACATATGTTAAAGATTTCATGTAGGACATTAGCGAAGAGAATCCGACCTATGTTATAATTAATATATAAGATAATCCAGATAAAAATGGTGGCATTGGCTAAGAGTCATTGTACTCACAAACTCACAGGTTGAATCCTCTTTGTACAGCTACTTGAGGAGAACAAAAAAAAAAAAAAAATACACTTAGGTAAATTTGAAAATAGCTGAGATAATCCACAATGGTAGAATCAGATAACTAGTAAGGATGTACTATAGTTGGAAAAATCTTTATTATAGCTCAGATAAACAAGAATCAAAGAAATTGTACTTAGTCCTTTATGTAATATTCATTAAAAATTTTTACATTAAAAATTTACATTAAATTTTTTTCTCACCCACAAAGAGTTATTATTTGCCCAAATGTTTTTCAGCACTCACCAGTCTTCTGGTTTTTTGTATTGTTTTGTTTTTGTCGGTCCTGGGATTTGAACTCTGGGTCTGGGCACTGTCTCTGATCTCTTCAGCTCAAACTAGTGCTTACCAACTTAAGCCACAGCGCCACTTCCAGTTTTCTGGTAGTTTATCGGAGCTAAGAATCTCACAGATGTTCCTGCCTGGGATGGCTTTGAACTGCGACCCTCAGATCTCAGCATCCTAAGTAGCTAGGATTACAGGTGTGAGCCACCAGCGCCTGGCACATCTTCCTATTTTACTTAATTTATGCATGTACATTTTGGTTTTAATTTATATTACACTATTGATTGATAACTAGAACTGTATTTTATAAGGTAATTGTAGAGTTTGCTATCCTTTTAGATTAAATGTTTATTGAATAAATTGATGGCTTTATTCTGTCATATTGTCTATCTTTATCCTAGTTTTTCTATCATTTCATTTCTTTAACTTTTTTTTTTTTTTTTGGGGGGGGGGTCTGGTCGTGGGGCCTGAACTCTGGGCCTGGGCGCTGTCCCTCAGCTCTTCAGCTCAAGGCTAGCGCTCTACCACCTGAGCCACAGTGCCACTTCTGGCTTTTTTCTTTTTGCTTATGTGGTGCTGATGAATCGAACCCAGGGCCTCATGCATGCAAGGCAAGCGCTCTACAACTGAGCCAACTTCCCAGCCCCTTCTTTACCTTTTATAAGACTTTCATTTGTTATTTTGTATCATTAGTAGTTTAGATAGGACTTGTGTAGAGTTCAAGGTGAGAAAGTGGTGTGATTTTTGTTTTTATGTGGTCTTTCTACTTTAGTTCTGACATCTCTGTTTTGAAATATGGACCATATTTCATCATAGGGGCCGTGTTTCTTGTTTCTTTGTACTTCATGCAGCTTGTTTGTTGTTGTTGTTGTTATTGTTGTTGTCCCTGCATATGTATTTAAAAAAATAAAAAAAGAACAGATACTCCTCCCAATGTGTACACAAAATAATCCTTTTACAGAGGAAGAAGCTTACCAACATTCTACCTAAAGAATTTATGATTCTCTTAATCCCTTTCTAGAGCTGCTTCCCTAGCTACGGCTGTACATAACACTGTCCTGATTTGAGAGATTTATTTATTTATTGGGGGGGGGGGTGGTTGTGGTTTGTTTTTCTCTGACTCCCTTGGTATCTGGCTGTAGCACTGAAGACTTTCTCAGTAGCTACAGACCACTGAGCTCTATTTTATTCCCTGCTACTTGTAGACATCCAAAGATGCCGGTCCCATCATCGTTCTGAGTCAAACAGGGGAGACTGGGGCAGCTCTCCAAAAAGCCAGAGGATTAGATGCTCTTTCCATTCCTGCCTTTCCCTCCCGGAGGAATAAGCTGCAAGCTGGGCACTTCCTCCTACTCAGGCTGAGCGGTGACAGCTTCTGTCTGTGGTATTACAAGTTGTCTGGCTCTCCAATTATCAACTGATCTTTCTTTTGTTCTCAGCAGCCCCCAGACATTCAAAGCAGGCAAGTTCCCTGTCAGCGGTCCAAGTCAAGCAAGGCAGGAAACAATCCCTTATGCAGCCCACCAAATAGCTGTAACACTGGGCATGTGTTTTCAGCCTTCTCTTTCCATCTAGGAGGAGGACAGGTAAGTAGAGCCTTTCCTCTTAACTGTGTGCCAAATGAAGGAGGGCTTTTATAAGGTTGGAATGAGATGCCTTTATTTTTACCTATCTCAGTGTCGTTGTTCTTGGCTTTGGGATTGCTTGGAATATGTGACATCCCACCTAGTTGCTAAAGATGTCATAAAAGCTTTGTGGATAGTAGCTTCTCAACTTGGTTTTGATGGACGAAGCAAAGCTTGGGACTTCCTATTTTGTTCCCTCACTAATATCATTCTCCTGCCTCCAATAGGTTTTATCATACCATTTTAACAAAATTTCTGTCATAGAAGTTTTGGATGGCCTGTAAATGCTGTTTGTGTTTTTGTTGTTGTTTTGTTATTAACGTATTTTGCTTTCCTGTGTATTTGTGATTTAGAACTGTGAGGTTACTATCTCTGAGAGTACTAAACACCCAGTTTGCAATCCTATGTATACAGAGAAATTTTACATTTGCTCCTAGGCCTCATAGGTATCCTACAACCTGAAGGCTAATCTTAGAATGATTAATACATGCATCTGAGGTTCCCAATCATGAAAGTAGTGTAAATAAAAAGGTGTTTAATACATTCCTCTGCCTACTAGTTCTAAGGGATACTTTTAGTGATTATTTTATCCCTCTAACCTGACATGAGGAAAGTGAAGGTACCCTCAACCCAAGGCCAAACATAAGGGAATACCTAATCTCAGCTTTTCAATCCCCAGAATGGTTGGTGGGGAAGGGAAGCTAAGCAGTTTTTTTCTTTATAAGGCTTTTTACCTCTGGTACTTTGATTTAGCAATGAAAACTGAACCAATACAAAAGTGCTTTATTTCACCTGTTACTTTGTAGGGAAACATTCTTAAAACAGAAGAAATTCTACTTTTCTGTTTATGTGATATGACTATCATTTCACTAGTCTTTAGCTTCTGAGTCTACTCTTTCTTTGTTTTTTACCATTAATACATTTTTAATATGTCAAGAGGCAGAATGAATTACAATCTTTCAGACTGTGGAGGGACAGTGAATTATATGTATATTTTTTGTTCTTCTAGTGAACACTTTAATTCAGCTTGACATCCCCAGATGGATCTAGCTTTAAGTAGGGTGATATCAGTTTTACAATTAAAAAACACGTGATAGGCAAACCTTTCCTATGTCTACATACAGGCATTAGAAACTTAGCACACACCTTCCCTGTGAATACCTTCTTACCATTTTGACCCTTACTTTTTGTTCCTTGGAAATTTCCATAGTTTTATTTAAATTTTACTTGACATTAACTGTTTTATAACTATTTTATACCATTCCTTATTTTTATATATTCTGTTATGGTGTCTGTTAAAATTTTGGCACATCGATTTTCTGGAAGTTAGTGAATTAAAAAGTATAACTACTTCTTCCAATTTTAAAAATAACCTATTATGGGCTTGGAAGGTGGTTCAGTGGTAGAATTCTTGCCTTGCATTAACTACATAGGCAGAAAAAGCCCAAAGTGGTGCTGTGGTTCAAGTGGTAGAGCACTAGCTTGAGCTGAAGAGCTCAGGGACAGCACCTAGGCCCAGAGTGCAGGCCCCACAACTGACCAAAATAAAAAAAGAAGAAAAGAAAAATAACCAACTACACTGGGTGCTGGTGGCTGTAATCCTAGCTACTTAGGAAGTTGGAATCACCATTCAGAATCAGCCCAGGCAGGGAAGTTTGTGCAAAACTTATATCCAATAAACTTTAAAAAGGCAGTGGTAGATCTGTGGTGCAAGAACTAGAGTGTTAGCGTTCAGCACAAAAGCTAAGGCACAAGACATCATTTCCTGAAAAATGGAACAATGTCTTTCTGATGGAAGCATAGAATTCCACTGTGTGCATATACATAAATATATATATGGTTCATATATAGTGCATATCTATATCTATCTATCTATATATCTATATCTGTCTCTCTCTATATATATATATCACATTTTCTGGATCCATTCATCCACTGAGGAGCATCTGGGTTGATTCCATATCTTAGCTATGTAAACAAAGCTTCAATTAATATAGTTGTACTGGTGGTTTAGTGTGGTCTCCTATGTAGTCATTTGGGTAAATGCCCAGAGGTGGGATTTTGGGGTCATGATGAAGGTCTATGTGTACTCTAAACATTCATACAGTGATAACAAAGAAGATATACTTAGGAGAGGGTCACAATGGCTCAATATCAATGTACATATGATTATATAAAATGATGCTTATCAAAAGGAACTCCAAGAAATGGATACAAGAGTTTTTGAATTGTACTGTTTGCAGCTATTTGATTTTTTTCCTTTCTTTTCCTTCAGGTTATTCCCTTTTGTCACTGTTGTTGATTTCTGTACCCTTTTTCTCATGCATACGTTTATCTAATTTGGGGAAGCAAAAGGGAAGCAAAGATACTGTGGGACGATTCTTCCCTTCCCCCCGTTGGGGGAAAAGGGAAGTTAGGAGAGGAAAAACTGGGAGAAAATGAGGAAAGGGGTGGCACTGTTCAAAAAATGTACTTTCCATTTCTTAACAAATGGGGCGATGTCATTCTTTCTGATGGAGGCATAGAATTCATATATATATATATATATATATATATGCATATATATCACATTTTCTTGATCCATTCATCTACTGAGGGGCATCTGGGTTGGTTCCATATCTTAGCTTTGGTAAATAATGTTTCAATAAGCATAGTTGTGTTGGTAGCTTTAGTATTGTCTTGGAAAAAATTATAAGTGAAGTAAGCCAGGCCCAAAGAAACATAGGTCCCTTATTTGCAATGACTAGTATATGTCTGGGACAAGCAGAAAGTTCAGATAAGATGATGTTAAGTGAAATGAACCCCAAGATAGGGACACAGTGTTTGTTTGTTTTTCTTCTATCTGGCTATTGTTTCTAATGTATTTATAAAGTACCATGTGATTTTTTTTTTTTTTTGCTTTGTATAGCCCCACAGTATAGCCCCTGTTTTCACTGTATTTGATGTTGGTATAATTTGGGGAGGGGAAGGGAAAAAAACAAATTGTTTAAGTAGGGATACCGATTGAACCATTGCAACAATGAGATGTATAAGACACTATGTTGAAAAACGAACTTTACAATTTAGGTGGGGTTGGGGTGAAGGGTTGGGGGTAGTTTAGTTGAGGAGGTGGGAGGGAAGGGATGGTAGGGGAAAAACAAAGGAGGAGGCAACAAGGTAATGTATTCATTACCTTGCTCATGTAACTGTAAACCCTCTGTACAATATTTTCACAATAAAAAACTTATTTTAAAAAATGTGTTCATTCAGTATGTTCTCAAATAAAATAAAATAAAATTTAAAAAAAAAAATGTGTTCATTACTTGACTTATCTAACTTTAACCCCTCTGTGCAACATTTTTTACAATAAAATTTAAATAAAAATAAAAATAAATAAAAAGCTGAGGGATAGCACCAAGGCCCTGAATTCAAGCTTCAGTACCAACACACACAGACACAGACACACACACACACACACACACACACACACACACACACACACACACACACAGAGCCAATTGTAAGAATTAATTAAACTGATTTCTTATAAAATGGAATACAATTTACAGGGCTTATATTCTCTTACTTTGGTATTTCTTCTTAGAGCCTTTTTTGCATTTTCTTAGCTTTTAAACATAGTTTAACTTTTGGTAAGAAAGCTTCATTTCTCATAATTCAGTATTTTCTTATATGCTACAATATAATCATGAAACTAACTAGCTTGACTTAGTGTCTGACTCAAGTGCTTTAAATGATCAGGCCTCCAAAAGAGTACCCTCAAATTAGAAACCAGACACAAGTTTTAGGGGCTATTCACTCATCAACCAGTCATACATTCAGAATTTCCCTTTCATTTCAACAATTCACTATAATAATTCACAGATACCCAAGAAAATTTTAAATACTTGTGAATACTGTTTTATTATAAATGATACATTTTAGGAATGTCAAAATGAGGAGAAGACTCACAGAAGGAGCAAAGAGAGTTCTAAACTAGGAGCTTCCATGAGTTTTACCAATCGAGTCAAGTTATATCACTCTTTCTATAAGAAAATGAATTCGCTGAAAAGACCACTGTATGGAGCTTTACACCCACGAATTTCATTGTGCAGTCATGATTAATAGCATCATGCATCATTTGACTAAATTCAGTCTCAGGTCTCTCCCTTTCCCCTACATATCTTGCTGGCCCAAAGTTCCAATTGTCTAAATACAGGGTGACTAGTTCCCATCTTTTTATTATTATTATTATTGTGAAAATACCATACAGAAGATTATAATTACATGGGCAAGATAGTGAGTACATTTCTTATCAAGCATTTTTGCCTCCTCCTTTGTTTACCCATACCATCCCTTCTCTCTCCACTCTCCCAACCCCACACCCCCCAACCACTACCACCCCCTACCCCCACCCCCACCTTGCCAAAGTTGTAAAGTTCAGTTTTCAACATAATGTCTTGTACATCTCATTGTTGTAATGGGTCCACCCGTAACCCTAAACAGTTTGTTTTTTCCCTTCCCCTCCACAAATTATATCAGCATTATAGCCATACCATTAACATAACAGACATTCACATCATTCAAAAAATTCTCAAGGCATTTTGAAATTTTCTGTTAAAAATGGCAAGAAAGACAAGACTCATTCAAAAATATAACACAATTACCTATACCAAAATAGAATGAAGCATGTTGATCTATTACAATTTGAGAAAATCAATAGGTATCATCCTCTAATGAATAATTATTGCAAATATGTTAAAATAAGTGTTCAATACTAAATAGTCTATGTGTAAATTTGTAATCTTACCTTCTATGTATGTATACTGCTTAAAAATGTTAAGCATACATGTTTCCATATAGCATTTATTTCCTTTTTATTTACAATCTGCAAAGTATTACAATGACAGTCTTATAGATAAATGATAGATAAGGCTTGCCCTTACTTTTAAAACTAATATGCAGCAATAGGATATCAAACATAGTCCAAACTGAATGATTCCAGCTAACCTCACAGTTCAATGCCATCTTGATGACTGTAATTTTTATTAGATAAAATAGAATGTCTCTTTTGTTTCTTTGTTATTCTTTCATTCTACCATCAACAGTGCAGAAATCAATTTTTTTTACTTTACTTTCTTCAGGGCACTTTGCCCAAACCAATCAGTTTATGTTGTTGCTTCTTTCACAGGAGAAAAGAGTTTTATTTTGGCTAATAAATACTTGCTTATTTGCTCTTCATAAGTTAGGGGCTAACTAAGAAAGCTAACTATATAGCAGTGGTGGTTATATTCCTTTCTCTCATGGAAGGCTTCTGCTGAACTTGATTTAATGCCAGTACTGTGCTGCATAATGAATATAATATTTTCCATTTCTATAGTGAACCAAAATAACCTATTGTGAGTGTTAGAATGTAATAATCCATACATTATTATGTATTATTAATAGTTTTTTTTAATATTCTGGAATCCATTCGAGCATATCCAACCCCAAATCCTTTCACCAAATTTAATTCTGTGTGTGAGAGCTATTATATACATCATCACAACTTCTTCTATGACTGCAAAACATTTAATTTCATGACTGTAATGGAACTGTAGACATTCGTTCTATTTCCATATATTGGATTGGGAAAAATGAAATTTTCTTTTTAATGTGAACAGAGTGAATTGTTATCCTCTGACACTTAATAGAAGCTGATATTCAGCTAAGAAGTTTCTTCAGATTATTTTTTCTTTCAAAAACTAGAGGTGATGGATCAATTAAAATTAAGAGGCTATAATTCATCAAACTGCAGCTAGGTCAGCAAATATTCCATGGAACACATACAAAATGTTTCTTTTATATTTTTAGTTAGTAATCAATTTTAATGCCTAAAATTGAAATAGCATCTGATTTTTTTCTTCCAATATATGCAAAGGGTATTTTGACACAGAGAAGCATAATAAAGTAAGACATACTGTAATAATTAACTAAATTATTCCTGGCATGCCATGAACAAATGCAGGATTAATAACCACCTAACCAAATGGTGTTATGTTGGAATAAATTGACCGACAAGATTTCTCAGCTAGGAAATGAGGCTCAGATAGACCATCAATAAAAATGACTGTGACGAGTGTACTTGTGAGAACTCCTCTGTTTTACATTTGCAAAATATGGCTGCAATAGCTGTGTTTAATGATTGGAAGAAGGTATTTAAAAATTCATTTAGAATATTTTGTCCTTTTTTAATTTCCTGCTGAAAGACATAACTTTTGATGGTCATTAATGTACCATACAGGCACATTTAATTAAATACCTGTACGTTCCAAAAGCCGCTGGAAATTGTCTTTCTTATATAGAGAAAGAAAAAGAAAAACACAAAGAACTGTAGCTTTTTTGAGTATGTGGCATAGTGTAGACATAGATATAAAGAACAATAATAGATTTTAAAAGAACAATGTTGAGAGTGAATGAATCCATGTACTGTACTCTATTGTCATATGCACTCTCCTGAGATTAGAGAACATGTCTGGTTAAATGCATTTATTTGAAATATTTGGATTTAAAATAATGACTAGGTTTAACACTAATTTTATATTTTATTGTATATAAGTTCTGTAAATAGTTTCTAATTTTATATTCAAAAGTAATGGCCAAAAGTTGTTGGAATAGGAACAAGAGGAAAGAAAGTCTTGGATTTTAAACTGTGCATGGAAAACATTTACATTTTCAAGCTAATTGAGATCAGGAAGATGCAGTAAATTAAAACTGTATTCTACTACAATCAATAAAAATTAATTTGAAAATGAAGGCAAAAATCTATGTAACATTCACATAGAATCCTACATAGAATTCAACTTTCCTGTCATCTTTTCTTTTTTACAATCTCCTTTCTACAAAGGAGATTGAATTTAACATGTATCTTGATCAGTTTTCTTCCTTTCATAATTCTTCCCTGTCTCTCCCAACCCTACCCATTTCCTCAGTCTTCCTAGTTCCATTGTCATATGTGTAATTTGAATGTAATGAGTGTATTCAACCATTCTTCTTCTCTCTGTCCATCCAGTTATCTTTTAAGTAAATAAAAATCTTTTTTTCCCTTTTAACATGTCCTAGTTTATGTACCATGCACACTTCCAACTCAATGCGTTCAGAATTGACATTAATTCATTTCTCTCTGGAACACTTTCTTTTGTGTTCCCCTGGCACACCAAATCAAGTCTTTTCATCCTTATTACTTATATTCAATTACCACCCAAACCTGTTCCTTGCTATTATCTTATTCCTTGATATTATCTATCCTTTTCAGAGTTTCTAGGTCTCCACCTTAGTTCAGCCAATGCTCACATCACTTAACTCCTCTGGGAAAAATTTCAGTACCCCAACCTGGCGTTGATCATGCCTGTAATCCTAGCTATTTGAGAGGTGGAAACCTGAGAATTACAGTTCAAAGCTAGCCCTGCAGAAAAGTCCACGAGATTCATCTCTAATTAAGCATTAATGCAGCTGGGAGCGGATCTGTGGCTCAAGTGGTAGAGTGCTAGTCTTGAGCAAACAAAGCTCAAATAAAATGCCCAGACTCATTGTTTAAGCCCCAGGATAATAACAAAAAGAAGAAACAGACAGGAAGGAAGGAAGGAAGGAAAGAAAGAAGGGCAGGAGGGAAGGAAGGAGGGAAGGAGGGAAGGAGGGAAGAAAGGAGGGAAGGAAAGTGGGAAGGAAGGAGGGAAGGAAGGAAGAAAGCAAGCAAGCAAGCAAAGAAGGAAGCAAGCAGGAAGCAAGGAAGGAAAAGAAAAAAAGGAAAAATTCAGTACCCAACTATTCATGAATATTTATGAAATACAATCCTCACAACCTGTTTTATGGACTATGACATCATCATATTTTTCCACTTTCTCACTCTCCAAATATTCAGGACCTGCTGACCTATAAGAAGTTTTCTATATGTGCCAACATCACTGATATCTTTTCCCTTGCACACACTAAATTGTCTATCCATCTTCCCCTCCTTCCTACACAGAGCACTATCTAACTCCTACTGATACCGAAGTCCAACTTCAGAAGTCAATTTTCCTGACCTGATTACAATTCCGTCTGAACGCAGTATTTCTTTCCTAGTGCTTTTGACTTCCCGCTACCAGAGTAATTTTAGAAATAGTATTGCAACAGCTAATATTGTCAGTGGTCTTCCAGAATAACCTGTAAATTTTCATTGTAGGCACGTTCAACTGAATCAGAGACTAAGATAGTGATGTGCACTCATGAAGTTTGCTGGAGACAGTCTGTTCCTATGTTTAACAATTGTCAGAGAGTAAGTAGGCAAAATAGACACAAAGAGAGGTTGACTGTGAATTGAGGCAATTATAATATAGGCCTCAATGTTCTTTGGGGAGCCATGCAGTTGAGATGGGCCTTCAGAGATGTCCCCAATCAGTGCAAGAGGAATAAATTTCCATGTTGACCCATTGCTGCAGTAGGATTTCTAAGGAAAGGCTGGAGGTGAGGAACATGATCTTGTGTAGGTGACCATCTTTAGCTAAGGACAAAACTTGGAAGAGACTCAGCTAAGAACTGTCCACCATCAATAATGGGTCAGCTAGAGAAATAAGTTACTTCAGTCTTGAAAGATGGCATATGGGTAGAGCACCAAAGAATCTACTGCAGCTCCTTAAAGACAAAAACTTTTTCTCATTCATTTGTATTTGTCCTTGGCTAGCAGAGGCTCTGCATTAGAAGAGGCACTCAAAAACAAATGTTTATTAAATGAATGCATAGCATGATTTTTTAGTCAAATTCATCTTTCTGAAAGCAATCTGTGCTGTAGATACCTTATGTTCAATCTGAAAATAAGGACCACAGAAAATACAAAGTGCAGAATAAATAGCTTTTAATCTAACTGCAGTCCGTTGGCTTCTTAGAAGACTCATAATGATTCTCAGGTCTTTAATCTCCCCAACAGAATGAAAAGTTAAAACAAGGCAGCTAGGGCTAAAATACTGAAAAAAAGTCTTTGTATTAAAAGGACATTTTATATACTTTTTCACTTGAAGAAAAATGTAAGGCTGCAGCACTTCTAGTTGTTATTGAATCCCAACATTCTCCTCTTATTTACATTTGGCAAAGAGAATAAGGTGGTCAATTGCAGGCTCAAATGGTATTTAGAAGCTGGCATAAAACCAAAAAAGAGGATCAAAAGTCAGCAATATTGTTAAAACAATCTAGAGCATATTTTATGCCCAAAATTTACCTGAAATACAAACAAACAAACATGAAAGAAGGACAAACAGTAAACTTCATCTTGCTAGCACAGTGAAAATGATAGGAATGGCTGCTGAGAAGTCAATAGATTTTTTTCAATTTCATTTTATTATAAAGATGCTTTATTTCATGAATAATATAATGAGTACATTTCTTGTTGAGCATTGTTAGATTTTTAAGGGTTGGGATTTGAGAAATCCAGATGTAAAATAAGATAGCACCAAAGAAACTAAGCATTGCAGACTTTATCAAGTTGTAGATGTAGAGCAAACAAGTCAGTTATTGTAATCATTGAAACTGGAAAAGTAGGTCCCTTTATGTGGTAGTAAGTAAGAAATGAGAATTGTTAACTGAGTATAGTATCTCACATCAATAACCTCAACTGCTCAGGCAGCAGAAATTGGGAGGATTCCAATTCAAGGCCTACATTAGGAAATAAGTTATTATGATCCCTATCTCAACTAATGTAAAGCTGGACATGCTAGAACATGCTTGTTATATCAGCTGTACAAGAAATATAAATAAGAGAATGGTGGTCCAAGATACCCCAACAAAAAGTTGAGACCTTAGCCACTCTCCAGTAGCTCATACCTGTTATTCTAGCTACTCAGGCGGTTGAGATTTGAGGATCATGTTTCCAAGCCAGCCCTGGCAGGAAAAGTCTGTGAGACTCTTGTCTCCAATAAACTCCTTAGAAAAAAAGGCCGAAGTGGTGCTGTAGCTCAAGTGATAGAGTGCTAGCCTTGAGCAAAAGAAGTTCAAGGACAAAGCCCAGGCCCAAATTTCAAGCTCCAGAACCATCCCTCTCCTCCCCACAAAACTTGAGACCTTGATCCCCATAAAACAAAATCACAAAGAGGACAAGAGACATGGCTCAATTGAAACGGCACATGCCTATCTAGTACACAAGGTACTGAGTTCAAACCCCCACATAGACAACAAAAAAATGAAGGAAGGAAGGAAGGAAGGAAGGAAGGAAGGAAGGAAGGAAGGAAGGAAGGAAGGAAGGAAGGAAGGAAGGAAGAAAGGAAGGAAGGAAGGAAAAACTGAAGTGATTCAAACTGTAGGCGAACAGGTAATCACCATTTTTCCCCCAAAGGATTCTCAGTAAGGCAAGGGAAAAATTTTTATATCTATCCTCACCAAATGAGACAGAATATGAAAGCAGAAGTACTGTATTATAGAAGGTGACAAAAAGACCATGTGCACTAGAAAAGTAGTCTATGATCCTAGGACTGTTAACATTTTTACTTACAAAAGAATAACAGAATAGAAATTTATATTTGTGACTTTGTTTCAGTTGTATTAATATGTTAGTCATTTGAGTACAATGCAAATTTTGCTTATGTGTGATTTCAGATATAGAACCAAGACACATTGGAATCCAGAAGTGGACATAGCACACACAGAACTTTGCCAACATACCTCTCTCTCTGCCACATATATATAAGACTGACTCATGCACATCTGCTATAACAAGTTTCCACTAACTTTCGTATACTTCTTCATTATTTACCAATATACAAGTCTTAACCTTCCCATTGTCTACGTCCACTGCTAAATTACCAAGATTAAGGAACATGTCTAACACTGTATTTATGTATTTCCTAACTCTTCACCATATGACCAATTGTATTACTGCATTCATTTGCTTAACATTTTAATTTGAAAATAATAAATTTTGTGGGTTCTTTGTTTCTAACTTCACTTTCTTCAGAAGCCTTATGGATTTCTTGTGTGATTTTGTGTATAGCAATGATTTATAAGAACACATGTAATATTGCAGTAGAGCTATTGCATTTAAATTTATACATTCTTATTTTTATGCTTTCCTTCTATGAATCTGATTCAATAAATTTCAGGTAGAGTCAGCATAAGAGAGAGCTCTATTTTCCCTCTTTTTTTTCACTAGTTGTCGAACATTCTTGTAATTTTGAATGAGTCCTTCATTATCCAAACTTAAAGAATTATTAAGACACAGGTTCTTAGCTAATGAATATACCTGCTAGAGATAGAGATCCTGAGTAACTCATGAGTTAAGTCTACAAAAACCTAGGGAGACAGAGGAGTTATTCCCAGAAAGTAACTATCTACCACCAGAGGCCCAGTACCTTAATGTGATAGGGGGATCTGACTCACATTTAAGGCCACATGCATGGCTCTGCTGCCCAGCCTTCCTTAGTTCTTGACATGCTCCAATGACACATTAATTTCTGGCTTCTGCCTCAACTCCATGAGCTAAACAAAAAGCTTGGAAGAAAATTTCTTTTCTAATTGGGTAAACTATGTCTGTAAAATTGAGCTCTGATAGGAGTTCAGACTCAGATCTGCATTAGAATTAACATTTTTGACCAATCCAACCAAGATGATCTGCATTACTCACTTTGAAAATAGTAGATCATAGAGCTCTTACTTTGAAGCAAGTTCAGCATTGTGTTGTTTAAAGTCACCAGACAGATATTTTTTTAAGACCTGAATTACCAATCATTAGAACTTAACTAAAAACTTCATGTTGCTCCTTGAACTCAGGCAGTGCATTTTGGAAGACAAGACAAAAGCAAATAATTTATTCTCCATTTTTCTCATCTTTGGTCAGTTTCTAAAGTCCATAATCCCAGTCTATTCAACCACTTCCTAAGCCATTCACTGGGTATTAACATAGTAGTTACCAAAATGTATAAAGAAAAAAAAACTGGCACACTTTTGATCTGTATTAATATGGACTCATCAAATCTCTTGGAAAATATAAGTTGGGTAGCAATAAAATTTTATTCCAAAGTACCTCACAAAATTTTTTAGGAACACATTTCTACTCTAAAAACATTCCAACTATTTTGCTAGGTAGAATACTACTTAAAATTATGATGGTTATACTTTCTGAGTTAGGTAGAGACTTGACTTCCTATAAAAATAGTAGTGTTTCTCTGTTCATGTCCCGTGCTTCAGCAGGTAGCACAGTTATATACAGCACAACTGTTGTATCTCAAAAATGTAAGTAATATGTTCTTATACAACTGCTTTTTACTTTATTATTCATGACAGTTACCAATAATTAAAAAGCCATATGAACTGCATTTCACCGGATCACTCTCCTCATCCATTCTTATTCTAACATTCTATCATTAATGTAAGCACTAAAGCAGGTTATGCAGAGAATCTTATTTCTTATCCAAAATGATTAGGAAATCTATTAAATGTTCATTAAGGTAAACAATCCCTTGATAATTATTATATTAAAATTCCCTAGTTTCCTTTTCGCATTGAATTAAACTGGAGTGCAAAAGTTTCATTGCGCATTTCACACATTGCAATCCTTAATTTTATTGTCATTAACTATTCAAAGACAATATTCAAAATCAATCCCTCTACAAAGGCAATCACATCTTAAGATAACAATGAGAAATCAGGTGAGAAGTCAGATCACTAAAGAGATACAGTGAGATCTGAGTTTCACGACAATGGTACTGAATTCAGGTGTACATTTTACAATTGATTTACAATTGCCAAGATGAAATTGGTCAGTACCTATGCAGTAAACCGAATGTCCCTACATTGGAGGAGTAAATTAAAAAAAGAATATACTACTTCACAATTTTAAGGAAAAGTAACCAGACAATGGAAATAAATATAAAAGGCCCATATTTTTAAATAATATTCAGGAACACAGTGAAGGCTACTCAGTCATTATCTATGGAAATACACTAGAAGCAAATCAATTTATTAAAAGAGCTCAGATTAAATTATACCATGTCAACTTCTGTTCCGTTATCAATGCCAACTTTTGTCTAGAAAAATAACATAATTTCTATACTGGAAGATGGAGAACTTCAAACATTATGGCTCAATAAGATTTGAATGTAAGCCAGAAATTCTTAAATTTCCTTTACTGAATTTGATACACACACACACACAAACACACACACACATGCACACGCATACACGCACACACATACACATACATGCTATACATGGCTTCTTAAATAGTGTTTGAACTGATTTGAATAACTTGTTGGTCTTACCAATAATGAGCTGAATAAAAAATTAACATTCTTATGTACTTATATCAGAATTGTTATTTTGCCTTTTTAGAACATCTAACATTCTTCAGTCATTGCCAGAAGCTGCATCGAAAAAAACAAAAGTCTGTCTCAGGTCTAGAAAATCTCACCATCAAATCAAACAAATAGCTAAAGACCCAAGAGATAACTCCTCTGGCAGAGGGTTGATCAAATTGCCAACAAGCTGCAAAGGAGTCATACTCAGACTAGAGGGAAGTGAAACTGAAAAGGACACTTTTATAAGGAAAGTGGTATTTGGGCTGATTCTCAAAGAAATGTATGGGGGATTTTCACCCAACAGGATAGAGTTGCAGGGCTAATATTTTTAGTTAGACAAATAACGCAAATGTCAGCCATATGTAAAATTACCATTGAGGAAACCTTGAAGTTCTTTCAAAAAGTATAGTATATATTTTGTGCATATAATTCTGTGTGGTATAAGGACTGTATAAGTGTATTACTGCATGAGAGAGTAACAGAGTATGTAATTTCAAAGTAAGTTATATTCAGAAATTTAATCACTGAGCTGTTTTGTTAAAGTTATACTTTCATCTGTCCTTTGTTTTCAGTTTTTTTATAGACCAACTTTCTAATCTTTGCTACAGATCAATTTTAACTCCGTTTTTAAGGTTTGTTTCTCTATGTGTAACTCTAAAGGTAAAAGTTAGTTCTAGTTATTTCACAGCCAGCTAAACAATACTTTTTGCTTGTTCATTAATTGCGACTAAAACACTAACTTTATTTCCATATCTTTCCATTGATTTGGCTAACCAGAAATTTAATTCTCTAGCATGATTGCATCTATTGTGTGGATTATACATCCACCATAAAAGGCTCACAAACTTCATAGGAAGCTAGTGTTTCTAATTTTGTGTCCTGTAGGTAAATTAGGGACAAAGGACCTTACTCTAAGAATATTAAATTGAACCAAAGAAAACTAAATGTATTTGTGTTCCACTGCCAATGCATACACAAAAGAGAATAGTATAATATAACAAAGATTTCTTAAACCAATAGGGAAAGATTGAGTTTCTTAAAATCCTGGGATCCACTTCAATCATTATACAATACTTTACTTTTTAATACATTGTGATGACTACAAAAAGCACATCCATATATCACAAAGTTAGGATTATCAAGCCTTCCCATAACGTGTGGAGAAAAGGTATTAAAAAAGTGAGTAGTGTAACTAAGGCATTCTAATACTAAATTGAAGAGAAGTGGAGTGACATCCTGGTCTTGTTCCTGAGAATAGAGGAATGGCTTTAGTTTTCATCATTAAGTATAAAGCTGGCTGTAGGTTTGTCATATACAGCCTTTATTATATTGAGGAATGTTCCATGGATTCCTAATTTTTCCAGAGCCTTCATCATTAAAGGGGTGTTGAATCTTGTCAAATGTTTTTTCTGCATCTATTGAGATAATCATGTCATTGTTATCCTTGCTCTTGTTGATGTGATGAATTATAATAATTTGCATCCCTGAAATGAATCCTGTTTGATCGTGATGTATGATTTTTTGATGAGTTGTTGAAGTCGATTGGCAAAAATTTTGTTGAGAAGTTTTTAATTGATGTTCATCAAAGAAATGGGTCTATAGTTCTCTTTCTTTGATGAGTCCATTGTTGCTTTGTATACCCCCATAGTATAACCTTTGCTTTTACTGTATTTGATGTTGGTATAATTTGTGGAGGGGAAGGGAAAAAACAAATCGTTTAAATAGGGATACAGATGGACCCATTGCAACAATGAGATGAACAAGTCATATGTTGAAAACGAACTTTACAATTTTGGTGGGGGAGAGGATCAGGTGGGGGGAAGGGATGGGAAGGGATGGGAAGGGGAAACAAAGGAGGAGGCAACAGTGCCTGATAAGAAATGTACTCATTATCTTGCGCATGTAATTGTAACCCCTCTGTACGGTATTTTCCCACACAAAAAAATGTTCAAACACTAAGAAAAAAAAAGATTTCGGTAGTCAACTTTCTCTTTCAATTTCATTGAAGAGTTGAAGGAGTTTTGTTGTGAGTTCTGCTTTGAAGGCCTTGTAGAATTCCACTGTAAATCCAAGATGCAAACATAAAGAGGATCCAAATAGGGAAATATGAAGTAAAAAATCTCCCTCTGCAGATGACATGGTCTTATATTTAAAGAATCCCACCGTATTTTCATAATTAAAAAAAGAATCCCACGGACTCCACTCCCAAATTATTCAAGCTGATTCGAAACTTTGGCAAAGTAGCAGAGTATAAAATTAACCCTCAAAAATCAATGGCTTTTCTGTATGACAATAATGAGAAGAGTGTGGCTGAAACCAGGAAAGCAACTCCATTCGTAATAGCCCCACAAAAATAAAATACCTAGGAGTTAATTTAACTAAAGAAGTGAAGGACCTCTACGATGAAAACTTAGGAAGTGGAAAAACCTCCCATGCTCCTAGATTGGAAGGATCAGCATCATGAAAATGTCAATACTTGTACATGTGTAAGACAAGCAGTGCATATATGACCAAATAAGATGATGTTAAGCGAAATGAACCCCAAGATTAGGACCCAAATATCTCTTTTCTTTCTTGCTATTGTTTCTAATGTATTTATAATGTACCATGTGTTTTTTGTTGTTTTGTATGTTCCTCCCCCACGGTATCACTCCAATTTTCATTGTACTTGATGCCAGTGTCCTGCATCTTGCATATATACTTCTCTAATTTGGGGAGAAGAAGGGAAAAAACAAAATGCTTAAATAAGGATACAGGCCCATTGTAAAAATTAGATGTACAAAAAACTATGTTGAAAATGAACTTTAAAACTGGAGGGTGGAGGAGAGGGTAGTTGTGGAGGTGGGAGTGAAGGGATGGTAGGGGAAAATCAAAGGAGGTGGTAACAATACTCAATAAGAAATTTACTCATTACCTTGCTTGTGTAACTGTAACCCCTCTGTACAATATTTTTACAATAAAAAACATACAAAAGTGGGTTACAGATGAATGTTTATTATTCTATATTAATCAGTCTTATGTGTGAGAGAGGAAAAATAGGGTCCTGAATTAGTTCACACACATATGGAGGCAAAGTGATGAACCTACTAAAGCCAAATAAATAGTAGTATAGTTTCAGCCTGAACCAAAAGTGCTGAAGAACAGAGTGGTTGATGATATAAATTCTAGCCTGAAGTCAGCAGGTTGAAATCTCAGAACTTATTTTCCAGTTTTGACCTTAAAGTTTTAACATATGACATCCAGTCATGCAATCAGGCAAGGAAAGCTCCCTTTCATACAGTGTTTTCCCTTAACTCAGGTCTTTCATGAAACCATTACAACTTTATCTCCCTAGTCTATTCTGAATGTTAATCTCATTTAGAAGCATCCTCATGTCTAGGATGCACATAGATCAGCCAAGCTGACACAAACTGCTACCCATCCTGTGTCCCAAATGTGCCTTGAAACCAGTTTGCTAGCAAATAATATTTTGTACAAATGAAGCAAAATCCAAGCCACTAAAGTTTCAATATTAAGAGAAAATGGGAAATTAATATAAATGTCTAATGACAAAACATATAGCCAAACCACTTCATTCTTAACCTATTCCATACTCAAAGCTCAATTTTTAGTTCAATTTTTTTACGTTTATTTTTTATCTAAACAAGTTTGAGTCTAGAAAAAAAAGATTTCCCGGGGCTGGGAAGGTGGCTCAGTGGTAGAGTGCTTGCCTTGCATGCATGAGGCCCTGGGTTCGATTCCTCAGCACGACATAAGCAAAAAGAAAAAAGCAGGAAGTGGCGCTGTAGCTCAAGTGGTAGAGCGCTAGCCTTGAGCTGAACAGCTCAGGGACAGTGCCCAGGCCCAGAGTTCAGACCGCACGACCGGACCCAAAAAAAAAAAAAAGATTTCCCTTTCTTCTTTGTCTTTTGCCTTCTCTGACACTGAAAGAAATCCATTCAAAATGCAATTTCATCTTATGGCCTATCAATATCCTCTTTTTATAAGCAGTATTTTCATTGTTAATTTGTTTCTAGTCCCTGCAATATGACGGCTAATTTCTTTCTTAGCTGTACATTTTTTTCCAATACACTAATCAGTGGTTAAATATTTGGTCCCTGAATTGTGTTTGGTTTTTGGATACAAATGATTCATGTTGGCAATTCTTTGGAACATCCTTGGTTCTCTTTTGAAAAACAAAAATTATAGTCCTTTAATATTTCCCTAAGCTAGTGAAGTATAACTATCTGGCTCAAGAGAAAAAGGATTAAAAACTTTTATCCACAAGAGTTCTAAAACAGCAGAGAACTGTTAAAAGGCAAAGCATTGATTAATCACATTGCATAAATCATAATGTTTAAATCTTATTTGAAATGTATGTGTACATGCAGAGACAAAATGACTGAAAGAATAATTGTTGATAACTTTACATGAAAATACATACCAAGCCAGACCCTAATGGCTCACACTGGTAATGTTAGCTTCTCAGGAGGCTAAGATCCAGGCAGGAAGGTCTGTGAGATTCTTTTTTTTTTTTTTGGTCGTGGGGCTTGAACTCTGAGCCTGAGTGCTTGTCCTCCACTCTTCAGCTCAGAGCTAGCGCTACAGCCCACTTCCTGTTTTCTGGCGGTTTATTGGAGATAAGAGTCTCATGGGCTTTCCTGCTGGAGCTGGGTTTGAACTGCGATTCTCAGATCTCAGCCTCCTGAGTAGCTAGGATTTCAGGAGTGAGCCAATGGCAAGTGGCTTCTGTGAGATTCTTATCTCCACTTAATCACTGAAAAAGCCAGAATTGGAGCTGTTGATCAAGTAGTAGAGTAGTATCCTTAAGCAAAAGAAGCTCTGGGACTGTGATGGCCCAGCTATCAAGCCACATCATTGGTAGACAGAAGGAAAGAAGGAAGGAAGGAAGGGAGGGAGGGAGGAAGGGAGGAAGGGAGAGGGGAAGAAACAGAGAAAGAAAGAAAGGAAGGAAGGGAAAGAGAGAGAAAGGAAGAAAGAAAGAAAAAAAAGAAAAAGAAAGAGAAAAAGAAAAACTAAATCATGTGAGTTTTCATTAATTTGTGCTGCTCAAATTATTCTTTCATTTGTTTTCTTAGGTGCTTTGGAATCTACCCATGAGCTAGAAAAACAAACCTATTGAATTGTGGTATATATACACAATGGCATTCTATGCCTCCATCAGAAAGAATGACATTGCCCATTTGTTAGGAAATGGAAAGACTTGGAAAAAATTATATTAAGTGAAGTAAGCCAAGCCCAAAGAAACATAGGTCCCATGGTTTCCCTTATTTGCAATATCTAGTATATGTATGAGTCAAGCAGAAAAGGTCAGATAAGGTGATGTTAGGAAAATGAACCCTAAGATATGTATTCAAATGTTTTGTTTTCTTTCATGCATTTGTTTCTAACGCATTTATAAGATTATTTCTTTGTTGCTTTGTATGTCCCTCCCCCACAGTATAACCCCTGCTTTCACTGTAAAAAAAATTTTATCCATGGGCAGTTTTAAGAGTTTTAAAAAAAAAAAGTATTGAAGAAATTTATTTGAGGGAATCAGACCTGCCATTTATCATTAGCACTGTGTGCTCTCTACGTAGCCCCCTACAGTACTCTACCAGTGCAACACCTACCCTAAGTAACTCTGCTTTTGAGCAGACACTTCTTTGTTCATGTGAACCAGAGTTTCATTCTTCCTTCTGTGCAGGGGAAATTTACTTAAAAGCCAAAACTAGTTTCCAGATTTGAAATCACACTTCACATGTTTTCATGCTAGTAACAAAAACTTCTACTTTGCAGTAGAACAAATATTTTCCCTTTTCTTCCCATGCAGAATAAAAATACCATTGAAAGCTCTTTGACATAGATGAGAAGTACCTGTATGTTTACACTTGAAATTACCTCCTTAGTGTTGAGGGATCTCATTCTCGAGGGCCAATACTACAGATAAAATCAATAAATTCTCTTGTATGATTTCTCTACATATGCTGCAAAAATTTCTGTAGTCTCAGAGTTTTATATCTTTATACACTTACCAATGGTTCATAATTTCAAAGGTACTTATGGATTTTATCTATTTTATTTAGAAGAGTTCTCTTTTACATTTTTTAAAATTAGGAAATGAATATATGTACTTTCTGTGTATTTTCTTTTGAAAACTCTTAACTCTTCAATATCAGATTGTTAGAATATTCTAATTCTTCAATATTCTAACTTCTAGATAACTTCATTGTCCATAAATAGGAGATTTTATGATAATTCTTTTTAACTTTTCAGCTAAATTCTTCAGAGATAAAAACAAATTCAAAGTTTGAAATTATTTCATTTTCACTTCTCTTTATTACTCTCATTTCTAATGCTTAGGTTATATGCTTGACTATTTTCTAACATTATCTGACAATGCTGGTTTCTTCAGGCAAATGTACAAGCCTGAAGTCAAAAACAAAAGAACATATCAGCCCAACGATCAAAATGTTCTTAGCACAATTCAAAAATCTCCTGAACAAAATTTGCCTAGAGTTGATGTAAGAATAAATTGAACACACATGTTTAAAATGTGTAATTTTAAAGCAAAATGTACCTGATGAACTTTTTAAAGAACTGACTGTTCCCACCACTCAAACTCTGGTATATGTCACGATAATTCACCTAATCTTGACATTATCTAGTGCTTGAATTGAATTTGTATAAACATGCTTATTGTAGCAATTTTGAGGCTGTCTATAAATATCTATTTTGTATTCCATTTTTGAAGTATAAGCCAAGACGTTGATAATTAACCAGGCTTATGAAGTATTACTCATAGCCTTTTATTTTTTGATAATTGCTGTTCATTATGTGTACTTAAATTAGTCACAAAATTAGTAATTTTCTATTTATATGTCCCATATTTCACATTAAATGAGTAAGCTAAAACTTAGATGAATTTTAGGTTTCAGCAAAGATGAATAGTTGATGCATATAAAGTTAAAAAAAAGTGAAAAAGTGTGAAGATGCATTGATTTTTGGAAAAAGAAGCATTAAATAGAGTTGTTATGTAAAACTAGTGCTCTGATGAAACTATACAATCTTAAATTGGAAGGGAAATTAATGATCATCAAATTTTTCCTTTCATTTAACGAGGAAGAAATCTTAACATCCTGGGACCATCCAAACTAGGCTAACACTTGGATTTCTCACTCCTAGCTGACACTCGGGTTTTGTTCTTTCAACTAAGTGTTGTAGCAGTTGCAGCAGATGAAATTTACTTGAACAGGGCATTTGTGCCTCCATCCATCCTTACATTATGATTTACTTTGTTGATGTTTTTCATCTAATTTTGGAAGAACTGCTCACAATGATCTCAAGTACAGAGAGCCCTCACTTATTCTTAGGCTTTTTGGCCACTACAGTGACTTTCTGTGTGTTTTCTAAGCCTGCTCACCATGTATCCCTTGGAGATATCTCTAATAGTTTCAGAAGTCAGCTCCTCAGTGACACTAAAATTCACTGCAAGGAGATTAAGATAGATTTTCTTCATGGAATCAAACAATCAACCAGTTCCCATGATCCATGTGAGAAGTAGCGCACTGACAGACCTCAAGTAGTTTCACATTTTGTCTCACCTGACATATCTGAGCTCTGCTTGTTGAATCAGTATCACTTAACAATAACAAAAACAACTGCACAAAAGCCATGAATCTGAAAGAGAAGTCTTCCCAGGTGCTTTCAATTCCATGATTCTCTGATCATCTTTTACATGTAGCAACAGACAGGCCACCAACGGTGACATGGCTCACAGAATATAATAAATGTGTGAAATGTATTCCAAGAAAATTTGGGTTATTTGATTTCCTGTTTAAAATGGAAACTTCAACTGCCAGTCAGTTTTGTGATTGAAGGCTCAATTGTTAGAGATTTTATAAAAACATAATAGAGACATGAATGTTAGCATATTGCAAATGTACTTCTCAATAGGTTTTTCCCAAACCATGTAAAACTGTATAACAACTAACAAGATCCAACACTACCACCCAGAATTTCACCTTGATACATTTTCAGTCCACATACTTCCTACCCTCTAGTCAGAACAGCATTGCTGAATTCTAACTTCAAAGATTAGTCTCTTCTTTTTCTTCTTACTTGACATAAGCAAACAATGCAGTTACGTGTTCTTTTACTTTTCATTATTTTTGACATTGTCTTTGAGATTCATTACATAGTTATCACTCATTGAGATTCATCATATAGTTAATCACTGATTCATGATCATTTCTAATATTCTTGGTGAATATATCAAAATTTTATCTATTTTCCAGAAAATAAACTTCTTTTTCAAAAAATAGACATTTTGTTTCACATTTAGAAATCTTGTCTATCCCATATAAGTTAATGCTAGGTGAAATGAACCCTAAGAGATTTTATCTTTCTTGCTGTTCTTGTTATTGTACTTATAATGTACTATGTGATTTTTTTCTTTGTATGTTCTTCCCACATGGTATAACCCCTGTTGTCACTGTATTTGATTCTGTTGTCCTACATATATTATATATATATTATATAATTTGGGGAAGGGAAAGGAAATAACAAACAAAATGCTGAAATAAGGATGAAGGATGGCCCATTGTAACAACAAGATGTACAAGACACTATGTTGAAAATGAACTTTACAACTTTGTGAGGTGGGGGGGAGGAGGAGTCAGGGAAGTGGGGAGGAAAGGGATGGTAGGGAATAAAAAGGAGGGGATAACAATGCTCAATAGGAAATGGACTCATTACCTTGCTCATGTAACTCTAACCCCTATGTACAATATCTTTACAATAAAATATATATATAATAAAAAATAAAATATGTATGTACAGAAATAAAAAAAGAAATCTTGTCTATTCAAGCTGATACAAACACTTACCTGAATTTTCTACTGCAATACTGGTTGTTAAACTTTTTCATTTAGATCTGCCATCCTTTTGGAGTTGGGTTTGTATTTGTGTGTTTGTGTTTTTATGTGTTTGGATGGCATGAGTTAGAAGACAAAGCAATTTTTTTATTTCTTCATTAATATTCAATTAACTCAATATTTTTGACTAAAAGCAAATACATTAGATTCAACACATAGCATTTTTATGTATTTCTAAGACTCCACTTAACAGAATTTCTTTAAGATTAGATATTTTAAGTGGATATTGCTAAAACATTCTTGATGAGATGATTCCTGAATTTATTAAATTTGATAGAGACAATCTCATAGTAAAGTCTTTGAATATGAGTGTCTAGAAAGAATTTACAATTGTGTTTTCTGTTGTCAATGTACATTTAACTATCACTATGTAAGGTAATATTCATGCATTTAGGTATCATTAGGAAAGTTCAGACATAATGACCTGTGAAATCAAGTGCACTTAAGACTTCTTCTTCTTTGACAATAGTTTTACAATATTTGTCACCAATGTTCTTTTAGAGGAGTTAGTATTACACCAAATACAATTTTTTTTTCCTTTGTAATATCTTTATAAAAGGGTAGGGAGGATGTGGTGGGGTGGTGTAGCAGAGGAGGTGGGAGGGAAGGGATGGTAGGGGATAAACAAAGGAGGAGGCAGCAATGCTTGATAAGAAATGTACTCATTTCCTTACTCATGTAATTGTAACCCCTCTGTACTGTACAGTATTTTCACAATAAAATAATCATTTAAAAAATAAAAATTAAAAACAGTTACTGTGCAAAGATCAACACAATCAGATTCTCAGTGTTGGATGTAGACATTATTCTTTATAAAATAAAGACAATTTCAAGACTACAACAAAAACAGATCCAAATTGAGATTCTATCAAAACAGTTTTGAGGCTAGAGAAAGAAAATAAAGAGTATATAAAAAATGAAAGTCAAATGTAACGTTTTCCTTGGGTTTCATAAGGAAGCACTTCTAAGGACTACTAGGTTAAAAGTTTGTTACCTGAGAAAAATCTTTAAAAAAATTAAATGCCTGCTTTCTAAAATAAAATACAACCCCCAAACATGAAACAAAACATAATCTACAAAAGAATAAATGGGTAGGAAACAAATAAGTGGTAAAAAAAAATGGCATCAGCAAGATTACAGAACTAACACCAATCCTAATGCTGAATACACTGGTGGAGAGAAGAGAGGTAATGTGCCTGGCTGAGTCACAGGATCCTCTCAGAGAAGAGCAAAACATACTTCAGATGGGGGGAATTTAATGGAAAACATCACTATCTGGACTAGAAGTAGAAGCTGACTTTCTGAGACCTGGACTCTATGCAAACTGTACTTCTTGGGGTCTTCTTATCTATAAATTTCCTCCATCTCTTTTGAAATTGTAATTTTATCAAAGCCTGTATTCTCTTATCCTCTTTCATATATACCAGTCTCATAGAAGCTATTCCTTTTAGATGTACATTTATCTTGCAGTTCTCACACCAGATTTTGTGCTTCTCATGTCCTGAGTATCTGTAAAAAGCAAGCACCAACTTCAAAGGTTGCAGGCTTTCTTGTTAAGAATGGGTAGTTCCAAGAGACTGTCTGCATGTCTGCTAGGACACCTTTCAAGCACAGGTGTTACCAGTCTCCTCTATTTACTAGATTTTAAAGAAAAAAATCTCAAGTATTAACAAAAGCAACACAGAAATAACACTATGTAAATAAGGATAAAAACTTGTACATATGAAAATTTTAGAATGTTTTAAGATAATACTGGAGCTTCTAAAAACATCTGATACATAACCTGTTTGAAATCACTCCCATTTATATATCAAAGTTTAACTCTCTAAATCATAGCTGCCCCTTAATCCTCTAATACTAGCTACTCAGGAAGCCAAGATCCTGGTTTCAAGGGAGTCTAGGCAGGAAAGTCTATGAGATTCTTATGTCCAACTAATCACAGAAGCCAAAAGTGGTGCTGTGGCTCAAGTGGAAGAATGCTAGCCTTAAGCCCAAACGAGCTCAGGGACTAGCACCCAAGCCCAGAGTTCAAGCCCCAGGACAAGCAAGAAACAGAAGAAGGAAAGAAGAAGGAAAGAAAAGAAGGAAGGAAGGAAGGAAGGAAGGAAGGAAGGAAGGAAGGAAGGAAGGAAGGAAGGAAGGAAGGAAGGAAGGAAAAAGAACAAAAAAAAGTTGATTGCATGCAGGAATATTCACAGCTTTATATTTTTATCAAAAAGATAGGCAATAATGAGAATGCTTCTTTAATACCATAAAAGATTGCTTGCTTTTAGCATATGTGTAAAGTATTATGAAAAACACAAATATAGTTCAAAAATATCTTATGATCAGATAGTGAGACCTTAAAATAGCCTGAACAATAAGTCTGCCGAAATAAAGATCTTCAAAATGTTTTCATGATTCATATAATCAAACAATGGTATTAATGATAGGATTTTGACTCTTATTATAATGTTGTATGGCTGAAAGTACTACATTGCACTTAAAGGAAATGAAATTCAAATAGATGATAATTGACCATTAAAATTCCAAATATGAAGAATTCTAAAATAATACGCTAATAGTAAATTCTATCCTATGCATATAAAAACATATAATGATCTAATAATAATACTATTTTCCAAAAACAAAACTCCATAGTCTAACCATAGGGTGATTATATTAAAAAACAACTCAATGAATACTATGAATAATTCATCTGAAATATGGAAAAAATGCTAAAAACTGCTTGGCTCACATTTGTGCCACTGTTCATTTATTATTCTCATGAATAGAATCATCGTCATTTTCATTCAAATCTGAATGTGAAATCTGTAATTATAATAAATGAAAAAACATCATGGTTCTAATTCATTAGTTTGAAAAGTAATATTGGCCTATTAAACAAATTCTGCATCAAGATTTTCATTTCAGAACACTTTGCTGTACATTATTCTGTATTGGCCATTCATTTTTTGTTGCATTTAGATACTCTACCTATTATAATTAAATCATCATGGCACTCTTGATATTTTTGCTAATTATGGATGATGGATGCATCATTGTTTGTAGAGGCTGATTGGAAACAAGGTGTTCATTATGTTGTGCCTACTAATATGTTCACTTCATTAGCCCAGACTAGTCTCTGTGCTTGTGTCTTATCATCAAATTTTTACAAATATTATATTCTATGCTGATGGATTTCTATTGGCAATATAGTCATTATACTTGTTGCTACTGAATGCTTATCACTTATATTATCATATGAAATGTTCCGTTACTATAAAGAAAATTATGATTTTAAGAAATGCCTGAGATAGAAGCATTCTTAAAAATGCCTCTATCTCCGGCATTTCTTTAATAAATCCTTGATCCAGAGATATGCTATTTGGGTAAATGAACACAAAGGCTGCTAACCCCACAAAGCGTTATATTTTTCTGTTACAGACTCCCTAATCAGACCCGATGGTCATTGAAATCTAGTTATTTTGAAACGGTTCTCAGTTGTTTATATAATGATGAATTCCACTGTGATGGGAAAACAAAACAAATTCTTACATAGTTTATATAAACACCTAAAAATAGAAGAAATAGTAGCTTTTAAAACAGACATTTGTGCTGATTGTCATTCCTAGCAATGAACTGGAGATGCCGATGAAAGAAATAATTGAGCAGTGATTTTTCTTCTTTCAGTGGTAACATTAAAATGGATAGTGACTTTGGGATGTTATAGACGGAAAATAGTTAAAATATGCAGAATTTTCATATAAAATATACCTTATTTCTTTTAATCTTTAAATGATGTGTGTGTGTGTCTGTGTGTTTGACTGCAAGAAATGCATCCAAATGATAAATAAATGCCTATCATTCCAAGACTGCAAGGTTTGTGTGCATTAAAGGTCAGTATTGTGAGTAATCAATTTGATGCTCAAATTTCTAAATTCATGTGGTCAGATTGCTCTACTTACACTTAATAAAAATTTGTAGTGTCTGTCTTAGCCTTATAACATTGCTTTTATGAACAGGTAGGTGATCAAAAGTCAACCTTCATCTTGAAAAAAGCACTCATTTATATTTTTCTTTGTCAGTTGTGAGGTTTGAATGCAGGGCTTGGGCATTGTCCCTAAAATTTTCTGCTCAAGGCCAGGGTTCTATCACTTTGAGCCATAGCTCTGGTGGTTAATTTTAGATAATAGTCAATTGGAGATAAGAGTCTCACAGACTTATGTGTCTGGGCTGGCTTTGAAGCACAATCCTCCAATCTCTGCCTCATAATTAGTTAGAATTACAGGCATGAGCCACCAGTGCCTGGCTACCAATTTACAATTCTGAGTTACCTATCTATGATTATAACTAATTAAATCAACATTGAGATTTTACCTTACTCCAGTTAGAATGTTCTTTATCAAGAAAATTAACAATAACTAATGCTGGAGTGGATGTGGCCAAAAGGGAACTCCATTACACTGCTGATGGGAATGTAAACTTGTTTAAGCACTCTGGAAAGTAGCGAGGAAGTTCCTCAAAAGACTAAACATAGAGCTTTCCTATGACCCAACAATTCCACTCCTGGGCAATTATCCAAGAGAACACAAGCAGGCTACCAGCACAACCATACTCTCTGCAGCATGGTTAGCCAAGATATAGAATCAGCCCAGATATTCCTCAGTGGACTAATGTGTCATCAAAATGGAATTCTACTAATCCAACAGAAAGGATGGTATTGGAAAGATTTGGAAAAAATTATAATAAGTGAAGTTAGCCAGACCTAGACAAATATAAATTGCATTGTTTCCCTCATTTGTGATAGCTAGAATTTGTCTATAAATCTTCCAGTAAACATACTAGATGGGGAAAATCACTGGGACATGATAAACTATATAGGTCTCTATTAATTCCCACAGAGAAAGACCAAAAGTGGACATTGTTAGGAGAACACAAAGTAATGATTAATACCTATGTGCATCTGATCATATAAAATAATATTTATTGAAATGAACTCTGGGAAATGAAACTAGAAGTTTTTTTTAAATTTGTGCCATTTTTGTTTTCTTTTTGTCTCATTTGTCTGTCTTTGGGAAGGTGAGAGGGGACACAGAAATGGAGAAACAGAGTGAGCAAATGCAGCAGTGATACTCACTAGACTATACAACTTGTGGGTAGAAATGAGAAGGAATAACTGAGATAGAGTGAAAGAAAGGGTGACATTGTTCAAAAAGAAATGGACTCTTGTCCTTACCAATGTAACTGTAACCCTTCTGTACAATGCCTTTAAAATAACAATAAAATGCATAAATAAAAAAGTAAACCAAACTTATATTTTGTAATAAACATATGTATGCACTTCATTGAACATCATAGAAAATAAATAACAAAACATATGTGTGCTATTAAAATTTTGAGAGTGTATTCTGTATAATCAGAAACATATGCATAGAGAGAAGTTTTAGAAACCAGGAAAGTAAAAAAATAGTATGTTTTTGTTTGTGGGATTTTTGATACTTTGGAAACTGCCAAAATCGTGACTCTTCTTTTTGCTATATGCAATGTTTACTTATTTTAAAAAGGCTACAAACATAATGGCTCAAGCCTATAATCCAAGACATTAGGAGCAGTTATGATATTAATAGCAGTTTGAGGCCAGCTCCAAACTAAACTAAACTAAACTCAAAGTTAGCAAGACTTTATCTCAATTAATAAGCAAGATGTGGTGGGCATCCATGGCTCCAGCAAAGTAGGAAGCAATAGATAGGAAGGCCATGGTCCAAACTGGCCTGAACTGTTATAGACAATCAAAAATTGACTACAGTAAGTAATGACTTGGATAAGGCTTGATGGTAAATTACGTGACAAGTAAGGAACTGAGTCCCTTAGGTGTTTTTTTGTTTGTTTTTCTTTTTGTTTGTTTGGTTTGTTCTTTTTCTCTTTTTCTAAATTTTATCTTATTGTGAAGATGCTGTACAGAAAGGATACAGTTACATGAGTAAGGTAATGAGTACATTTCTTGTAGAACATTGTTACCCTCTCCTTTGTTTTTCTCCCAAATGTCCACAAACAAGGCCACACTAAACCCACCAGTACAACGATGTTCATCGCAGCGTTATTTACCATAACCGAGATATGGAACCCACTCAAATGCCCCTCGTGGTACATATACACAATGGAATTTATGCTTCCATCAGAAAGAATAACACTGTTCCATCCATAAGGAAATGGAAAGACTTGGAAAAAATTATATTAAGTGAAGTAAGCCAGACCCAAAGAAAAGCAGGTCATATGATCTCCCTCATCTGTAAGAACTAGAATATGTATAAGGTACTCTAAACTGTGGATCTCAAGATCCCAAATGCTTAGTGTAAAGGACTGTATATAATGAAGCATATTAACACAAACTCCAACTTTTGGAAAAAAGAGGTTCTCATTAGACCTTCTATACAGTTCACTCTTTTTCTCTATTGTTTTCCCTGCCATGGTTTCCCTCATTTGCAACAATTAGTATATGTCTACGATAATTTTATGAGATAAGCAGAAAAGCCCAAAAGTTATGCACATATGACTATATAAAATGATGTTAAGAGAAATGAACCCCAAGATATGGACACAAATGCTTCGTCTTTGTTGCTGTTGTTTTTAAATGTATTATGAGATGGTTTTGTTTTCTTTGTATGTTCTTCTTCCTATGGTAAGTCTCCTGTTATCACTGTATCTGCTAGTGGTACTCTGCATCTTGTATATACATTTGTCTAATTCGGGGAGGGGAAGGGGAATAACAAAATGCTGAAATAAGGATGCAGGATGACCTATTGCAGCAATGATACCCACAAGACACTATACTGGATATGAACTTTACAACTTCAGGAGGTGGGGAGGAGTGAAGAAGGTGGGAGAGGAAAGGCGTGGGGGAGAAAAACAAAGGAGGGAGTAACTATGCTCTACAAGAAATGTACTCATGACTTTACTCATGTAACTGTATCCCCTCTTTACAGCATCTTTACAATAAAATAAAATTTAAAAAATAAAAATACACTATAGTACATGGGTCACAGCTTCATTTTAGTGTTTCTGGTGGTTAATTTGAGACATTCTTATGGACTTTTGTGCCTGAGATGGCTTCAAACAGTGATCTGGCACCCAGGCAAAACCTTACAATTAAGGACTCAGAGTTGTATTCCTTTTCTCTCAAACTCTGTCTCATGTAATCATGATCAATAGCCAATGTTTAAAAATTTTAATGCACATTTTGATAATTTTACTATGCATACACTTAATGATTAACATCACAAATACAAGTTGCTTTAAATTTTACATAAGTGCCAATACATTTCATGTATTATTCTGTGATTTTATCTCCACCACCCTAAAAGTTTTTTTTTTATTCTTTTACCTCCTAATTGTTTGTCCCAATTGATTATTGACATGAATTTTGTGTATGTAACTCCCTTTTGAGAAAGGAATAGACAGGAGGCTATACACTTATCTGTTAAGAAACTATTGCAGCAATACAAGTCTTGTACAAATTTGTAATTTCAGTTATGAAAAAGCTAGCAGCAAAATGGTTGGATTTTAATGTTCATGAATATGTTCCTCTAGATAAGAGACACTTTATCATCAATTGAAGCATTACCTGAGTTTATGTTTTAAATGCTGATTTGATAAGTAGGCAAATGTATATATTTATACTATTTTCCATAGTCTTATTAATGTGGCTGGATATTTAAATACGTTTGTTGCCTTTTACCTTCTCTTTCTGTGAATTTCTCTTACTTATTCATTCCACTAAGTCATCTGACAGTTTGTCTTGGCTTGTAGAAATTTTTTTTAATGTATTCATTGCCTCTGCATTCTATATGTAGTACAAATGTTTAATTTTGGTCTGTGACATTTCCCACATTGTGATATCTTTTGTCATTCAAGTTATCTTCCCCAAGTTATATTATACACATTAGACAGACAGGAATGCTAATGAACTGTTTACTCCTCATAGTGGGAAAATTTTCAATTTTTTTCACAATTAGAATTGCTTGTGATTTTATAACACAATAATATTCCATTTATCTATTTAATTTTCCATTTATCCCACTGGTATGCACAAACATGTATATACACAAGGATCTGTCTTGTTATGTCTTTATAATCATAAAGCATCATTCTTATTTAATTCACATTCTACAACATTGTCTAGAAATTCATATTGATTCCAGATTCACTAAACCCAAACTTGATGGTTAACTCTTGAAACTTTTATGGAATTTTCCCAAATTTTGTTGAGATTAAAGGCAGGATAGTAAACATATCTAGTAACTAAAATCCATATGTGAACATAACATACCTCAAAACTTGCTTATATAAACAAAAGCCTTTACATTTTCTGAAATGTTGATGAAGAATTATTTTTCTGTATTAAGTTTACTGATTTTTAGAAACCATTTTAATGGTTAAAAACAATTTTAAACTTTTTCTATTTATAGAGATAATCTTTTGGTACCATTTTAATACATTAGCATGATTAATTATATCAATATATTCTTTAAATTTAAAACATTTCAAAAATAAATTTACCTTTTACAAGATTTGTAGTATTCTTTTGTTAATCTTTTATATGATTGTAAAGGTGCTGCAGAAAGGTTACAGTTACATAAATAATAAGAGTACATTTCTTGTTGAACATGGTTACTTACTCCTTTGTTTTTCTCCTCACTAGCCCTCCCCCACCCATTGTTTGTAGTATTCATTTCTGAATCTAGTTAACTGATATCTAAGTTAGTAGTTTTGAATCAATAAGATTGCAATTTTCCTTTTTCTGTGATTTCTTTTTTGTGCTCTGCCATCAAGATTGGGTAAAATTAATCAAGATGTATTGTCCTCATAAAATGACTTGTTGAATTCAGGCCCTTTTTACAACTACTTACAGAAAACTAAAAAAGAAAAGGAAATGTGTACAGTGTTAAAGAGATTTCTCTTCTCTGGTGCAGAAAAGTTGTAGAAGTTTGAATTTATTTATAATTTTAATGTTTTGAAATCCCACAAACCTATTTGCAAGTATTTCACTCTATCGATTCAATGCCTTTACTTAATACAACTTATTCAAAGTTCTAATTTTCCTTTTGATCTAGTTTTATCTGCTAACCTATTTTAAAGATAAAATTATTTTCAACTGATATTGTGTATTGCTATCAACTGAGATGGTTTATCTTCGGCTGAAACCTGATGGCTTACATTTGTAATACTCAGGAGACTGTAATCTGGAGGGTTGTGTTTGGAGCTACTACAGACAGAAAAGACGGAAAGATCCATCTCCAATTAATAAGTGAAAAGGGTGCACTATTGGCATGGCTTGGTAGAGAGCCAAGAGTGAACAAAAAAATCCAGTGGGAGTCCAAAGACCTCAGTTTGAAGCTGAGTATCAGCATAAACAAATGATGATTTATTTTCAAAAATTGGTTCAATAGAATGCTTTTCATTTGCCATCAAGTCTCCTTTTCCCTTCAGAATATTGCTTTTTGTGACTGGTCTCTTTTTTCCCTTGAGCACATTCTCACATGATGTACCTGTATGATTAGCTTTCTCAAAAAACTTCATTGTGTTTGAAACTTGATTTACTTATATTCCAATATGTTTTTGTTCTGGTCCCTTTACCTCTTTCTTTGGATGTGTTGCTTTATCTCATTAATAATCACAGTTTTTCAACCCTTATTTTCTAGATAAAGATTTCAGATTAAAAACCACCAAGTCTTAGTCATACTGTATGCTTTAATATGAATAATCAGCATGTTCATTCATATTCAGTTCTAAGTATTTTCTTTATACTTTCTTACTTTATCCAAGAGCTCTTTTGAACTGAATTATGAAATTTACAAACATACAAGAATTCTTCCCTCTTTTTAGTTCATGAATAGAACCCATAGATCCTTTATATCTAAATGCTTCACATTTTTATCTTTAACTAGTTTTCCCTTGGTTTAATGCTGCTATTCCTAATGGCATTATCTTCACATATTTAACCTAATATTAAATGAGTAACTATGTTGCTTTGAAAAGCATGGCAAGAAGGTAACATTCATCCCAAGAGAGGCTCTGATTGGTCTTAACACCACCGTCATCTCCAGTCCATCACTGACTTTGCATATCACAGTCTGTAGTGTAAACATAAAAACATAATTGTCACCACCTCTGTCACCTGGTGAGAAATCTTCTCAAGATCCCCAGGAAACACTCTGGTACTGAAGAAGTGGCTTTGTCATGCTTATGTTGTCTGCCTTATTTTAGTACTGCATTCTAGTTTCCTTCCCTGGGTGCTTCCTTGAAGGAACAACAGAACAATCTTGTCCACTGCTTTCCTCCTAGGAAAAAGCAAAAAAATCCAATACATGAAAAGTTCACACACACACACACACACACACACACACACACACACACACACACACACACACCTCATGAATTAAACCATGATGAGAATCAGCAAATAAATGCAAAGACGCAGAGATACAACTTCTTAATTTAAAAATGACTACACAGTCTCAAAAATTTAAAAAAAAATCTTAGAGATAAGAGAACTTCCTTTTCAAAAGTAGACTTTTTAATTATGTCTGGTGTCTTAGTATCCAGCAAGATGATAGCTGTTAAATCCTGGAAGATACTAGAGAAAAGCTGGGTTCTCTTCAGTACTCAGTGATTCTGCGTATGTTTTTAAGATTCTCATATCTGCCACTCATTAGAAGAAAAGATAGCATATTTCTAAGACAGTGTGTTTTCTGCACATCCTGCTGGATTGAACATTCTTTCCTGGTGGTAATTTTCTTAAAGATAATGGTTTCTTTTATGTATATGTTTTTTTAAAAAAATGACAAATGCCTTTCTGTACAGCGTTTCATCTCCATCATAGCTGGAGCCTCAAAAAAAGGTTGGGTCCTAATTTAATATAATATTATATTATAACAAAGAGGAAGACAGGAAATATCATTCCTGACCTCCATCGGTCATCTCATTACATACCATCTTTCCCTTAATTCAGGAACTACTCAAATTTGGCTTTTTATGTGTCTTATTTTCAGTCATTCTCAGCAATTACTGCCATAATTTATAATCACATAGAGTCCCATAGGTTAATTGCAGAATCTTCTGTAATTGTATTTTCCTTTCATTCATTTCAAAGATGCTGCCTTTATTTCATTTAGCATTCTCAATTTTTCTGCTATAGAAATAGTAAGCAGAACTGTTCATGATGAACTTCTGTTGTGTTATAGGCCTCTTTCTTAACCTTAACCTAATTCTTTCAAAACTTATGTAGCTAGTTTTCATATCTTTTTTATTACATTGCCATTTATTGACCCTAAACTCCATTGTCATCAACAGAGAAAAATGTTAACACTTAATGTTCCTTAAAGTTTTCTAATGTTTGTAAAGAACAGAGCTCCACAAAATTAAATTTGATGGGAAATTTTCACCACAAAATCAGTACAAACAAATAAAATTAAAAATATTTCCTTATTCAGTGGAATCTGGCTTTAAAATATCATGTCTTGGTAGGTACTTCTTGCAACATTTGAATGTAAGCATTTTAAAGAAAATCTTTATCCTCAATAAAAAGATTCTTTACTTAATACAGGCACTTTTCTTATGGAACTCATTTTCAAAGCATACTTTATGATGCTGTAATTAATTTCCTGGACAGTTATGATTGCATAACAGAGGTCACTTGTGTTTATACTTTCATAAGGAAGCTGTGAGCCACACAGAAGCTACTTCAAGAACTAATATTGTATATGCAGTAAAAAATAGTATGAGTAAAAGACCTTTTTTGAGTTGATGTATGCTTTATTATAATAACAGGTGCTAATGGATTTTTAATCATTATAGCTTTGACAGTAAGTATAGAAAGGCCATAGTTTTCCAATAAAGCAAGATGCAAACACTGAATTTGTTTGGTAATATTGAGGTTTTATAGCTTTCCTCTTAGACTGATTAAAATGAAAGCAAATCTCTTTAGTGTTAAAAGGTTCTCAGTGTAAAATAATGTTGTTGTTTTAAATCTGAATCTAGAGGCTAATTATCACCCTCTTTGGATCTTTTTACTGAATAAAGAAACAAGAAGTTGCTTCGAAAATAACTCTCCTATCAACAGTAGCAGAATACCTCTGTTGTAAATTTAATCTTTGGAAGTATAATCTCTAGAACTAGATTGCCCGGATTTTAAGTCTTTACACTGAATATATACATCTTGGACAAGTTACTTCACTTCCCAAAGCCTCATATTCACTTTTGAAACAGAGACAATAAGAAACAATAATCCCATCCCTCACAGAGGTGTCAGTATTAGGTGAGCTAAGAGTTAACTAGTGAAGAAGTACACAGTGTGTGTCCCTGTATTTTTGTATTTTTGCCTCTATATCCTCTTTGATCTATTTTACATTTTTAATGTCTTTAACATTTTCCCCCTCTATATTTTATTTAATTGTGTTGGTGTTCTCATAGCTATCTGTTGCCTCATATGTATATCATACCTTAGAGTCCATTTTGAGATGTTTGAGATCAAAATCAATCACTAAATCATCACCTTTCTCTTTAATATAATACTTACTCCATTTTATACTCTGAATGCACTTGACTTTCTGGACTCTCTGAATCCCAGCGTTAGTAGGTGATTAAAAAAGTATAAAGGAATTGTGTTTCACAATAAAGAATATTAGTGGTATTAAAAAGAATGTAGAGGATTAAGGTATAAATCGCAATATTTCTATTTGGGAAAAAGATAATTTACAGTCAGGGCAAAAAGAAGAAACATGGTCAAAATGGAAGATAAAGGACCACCAAAGTGTAGTTCATTGATTCTGAGACATGAAAAACTAATAGTCTCAACTTGTCTTGCTGTTTTTACTCTGAACTCTAGTGTGAAGATATTCCAGGGAGAATAACAGGTGTGCCATGCCAAAGAGAGAGAAAGAGTTCCCTTAACTGAAAACTCAAGATATTAATTAAAAATAAAAAACTCAAGGGCAACTGGAAGTATTAGGAGAAAGACAGTTGAGTGTTCTACATCTATACTATTTTTATGATGTGTTCCATAAACATGCAAATCTTTAAAATTTTGCATATCCCATGAATCAGTGATTCCACCTCTGGGTTTTTTTTTAAGGAAATTGTGATGAATAGCAAAAATTATTTATCTGCCAGAAAGCTCACATAGCTCTATTCATAACGGTGAAAAATTGGATACTGCATAAATGCTGAACAATAAGTGATTGCCTTAATAAATTTTGGCATGTAATTATGCACAATTATGGAACATAATTTATTATCATGCCTATAAAATGAACTAGTTTGGAAATCACCCTGGAGATGATTATAGAATTATATAAAATACTCCAGATATCAAAAACAAAATATAGTACAATATATAGAAAATTATTTAACTTTTATTTTTACAAAGTAATTTCATATATAGTTAAGATGTCGCTAAAATAAAGAATAAAAGTTTAAATCATCTTTTTTGGTTTTTCTCCATGAATGCGTACATGCATACATGCATTCATGGAGAATAAGTATCTTTTGTTAACATTTTTTTAAAATGTAGTTTGTATTTCTTTTTCTTTATATTTATTATCGTTAAGTAGTTGTACAAAGAAGTCACCATTCAACAAAGCAGTTTATGAATACAATGTGTCTTATCAATGTCACCCCTTTCTACATTTTCACCCATCCCTCCCAACCTGCCATTTTCCTTACCTTTCTTAATTTTGTAGGATATATGTTGAATTCCTTTTTAAAATTTAATTTCATTGACAAGGTGATGTACAGTTGCATACGCAAGTTAGTGAGTACATTTCTTGTACATTGAATTCTTGACTCCATTTATTCTCTTATTCTCTCTACTGTCTAGCCCTCTCCCCTTGACCTCACTGTATTTCTTTCAAGTACCCATTTCCTGGTGTTTATTTTGTTAAACTTTGTCTTTGCCTTTCTAAGGTATTACATTAGTTTTGTTTTTTAAGTGAACACTATAAAAATTATAGAAAGACAGTATTGCATTATTCCAATTTAAGCACATTAGAGAAAACACATTAGAGGAAAAACATGGAATCATAGTTATAAGCCTAGGCAATATAGGGCAATTATGTTCACTGGGTATATATTTTCAGATATAAAAGACGAATGAGTTCTAGAGATGTATCTACTATTTTGAAGGTCTAGTTTACAGCCTTGTATTGACTGAAATGTGCCCTTAATTTTTTTTTTAAACTGGAGTAGATTTCATGTTATCTTGCCTTAGCACACAGATGTTTTCTACTTTTAGCAAATAGAATACATTTCCCTTCTGAATCAACTAGAAACAAATAAAAACAGGTAACATATAAATGAGCAATTCACGAAACTATATACAAGCAATAAACAGCAATCATTGAAAGAGGAAACAAATGAGCCCCAGGATTCTTCCAGATGACCCAGGGAGACCCAGACAGACACAGAGGCTGAAGAAATGGAAATTTCCTCTGGAATTCCAGAGTTCAGGTATCTTGAAAGTAGAGCCCTGACCACTGAATTCCTAAGATCTTCAGAGCATTCCCCTGAGGAATTCATCTGAGTAGTGATTAGGCCATGCTTGTGGTAGTAATGGAGCTGGGAAAGAATCACCCCAAAGGACTGCAAGAAATAGTTCCTGGTTGCATAAGGATGAAAATCATACCTTAAAGTAAGCCGAGTAGAAAACTTCATAATTCATGAAGAAATAAGGCACTTCTCCAACATATTTTACTACAGTTTTCCAACCAATGAATAAGTGACTATGTTAGCAAAGAAATCAATTCCAAAACCTAACTTTCTACTTAAATATCTAGAAGAAGTAAAGCAAACTAAACACAACCTAGAAAGTATCAAACATCAGATCCAGAATCAGTGAATGAAAAACATGCAAAAAAGATCAGTGAAAGTATTTTTCTCAGAAGATCAATAAAATTGAAAGGCGTATGATTCACTATGTCAAAAAAACAAACTTTACAACTTTGGCAGGGGATAGGGGGATGATGGGAGGGCAGGGATAGTAAGGGGAAACTAAGGAGGAGGCAACAATGCTTGATAAGAAATGTACTTATTACCTTGCTCATGTAATTGTAACCCCTCTGTGTGGTACTTTCACAAATAAAAAAAACACTTATTAATAATAAAAAAGCCAAATAAAATGAATAAAAACAAAGCATATAAATTACTAATGTTAGGATTAAGAGAAATGAAGTAACTACTGGTTACACAGACATTAAGAAAAACAAATCAGGGATGAGAGGAAATTTAATACTGTAGATTAAATTGAAAAATGTTTGAAAGTCAGAAAAAAGATCAATCAAGAGGTAACCTATAGTTTAAATACCCTCTTATCTACTGAAGATATTAAATTTTAAGTTACATCTGACAAAGAAATGTCAGATGCCAGCAATTTATAATCCTAGCTACTCAGACAGCAGAGATATGAGGATTCTGTTCATATCCTTGGAAGACCGATTTGAGAGACTTTTAACTCTAGTGAGTCAGCAAAGCCTCTGAAGTAAAAGTGTATCTCAAGTGGTAGAGAGTCCATCCTGAATGATAAAGGTGAGGGAAGAAAGGCAGAAGAGAATACATATAAAGCATGGAATTCAAGCTTTAGTACTAACACAGAGACACATAGATACAGACACCCACCCACACCCCCTCCACACACACACACAGATTAAAAAAATAAAGAATAAAAAGAAGAGGAGGCTAGTTCTCTTCACACATAATTAGAAACAAAGAAATGCAGCCAAAAGTTTAGCAAATTGACTCTTAAAACAAAACAGGGCTGGGAAAGTGGCTCAGTGGTAGAGTGCTTGCCTCACAAGCATAAGGCCCTGGATTCGATTCCTAGGCACCACATAAGCAGAAAAAGCCAGAAGTGGTGCTCTGGCTCAAGTGGTAGTGCTAGCCTTGAGCTGAAGAGTTCAGGCCCCACAGCAGACCAAAAAGCAAAACCAAAAAAAAGAAAAGATAATATCTCATAAACAAAGTAAAGTAAGTAAGGTTCATTGCAGGAATGCAAAATTAGCTATATATTCAAAAACTGCTATTGACTTTCAACAAAGATGAAATATCAATTAGGAAAGGCAAGATGCATTTTCCATAATTATTCTGGACAAAATTGAATATTCACATTTTCTAAAACTTTCTTTTCTACCCCAAATTAATTTTAAGATATTTTATTTAATTTTTTAAATGTAGTTGGTGGTTTTGCCTTTATTGTGGTTTCTTTCTTTTTTTTTTTTTGGTCAGTTTGCCCACTTCCAGATGTTTCTGCTCATGTGGTACTGAGGAATCGAACCCAAGGCCTCATGCATATTTTAAGATATTTTATAAAACCTGATGGAGAATTTGAGTAGCTATACCATACCCAAAAGAAAACATGAACACAATATCTACTTTATGACTCAGGTTAGTCAGAGATATCTTTCTTATAAACCTAAAAGCCTATTCATAAAGGAAAATAATATTAAGTTGGCTTTATCAACAGTAAGAATTTTTGTCATTGGACAGACAATATTAAGAAAATAAGCAGTATATAATAAAATGTTTAATATAATGTTTTCAAATCACATCTGATCAAGGAAAACCACTCATGATAAAGAACATATCATTCAAAACTGGAGCCACAAATAAAATTTTTAAAAATATATTTTTTAAAAACTGTGGGATAATTATTGAACAAATACTTTACCAACTGTACTGATGGCCAAAGGAAGATTTAAAATATAAGCAACATATTAATCATAAGGAAATAAGTATAACTTTCATGGGATACACTTATTTGCCTATTAGAATGTCTAATATAAAAAAATACTGACCACCTGAAGTATCCACAGAAACATAAACTGGAACTCATAAATACCACTAAAGTTAAATGGTGCATTCAGTTTAAGAAAGAGTATAGCACTCTTAAAGTGCTAAACACAAAATGATCATATATTGCAGTCATTCTGCTCTACCTTAACAAGGAACACTGGGTAGAAGTACATATTCATCTTAACAATTATACACTTTTGTTCTCTTGGCTGTCATGATTATTATGAGTACATTCATATGTCAACCACTTTTCAATGGCACACTTTTCTGTATGTTACTATATGTTAAATAAACATCAGAAAGTCTATTAACCTTTATTGCACAATAATTTCTATGAAAATATATATATAATTAACATAATTAACCAAAGAACAGCTAATACCTAATGGAAGAATCTTTACAACTTAATAGGATTATTGAGCATGTTTGTATTTATTGAGGATTTATCAGGCATAGGGTACAAATTCAGTTCCACAAAGAAATTCTTTTGATCTACCCATTCACAATCTACTGGCAGAGGCAAAATGTAGACATCATCTGATCATGAGTTCTACTCAAGAGTTCTGAATGAACTGAGAGAGAAAATGGTTTCTACACTGTGCTATGAAACTCAAATTCTATCCAGTTTGCCACTAGGAGCAACTTAAGAGAAAGAGTAACACTATCAGATTATATATTACAAAAACCCTTATGAAAGTCATATGGAAAGAAGGTCAGGAAAATAAGACTAGATACAACAGGATTAGGCAGGGAGTTTTGCTTATGGTTTAAGCAAGAAGTGCCGAGTACTTCAACCATGGGAAGGGCATGCAAAACATTGACAATATTAGTGAAGGTAATAAAGGAAGCTTCAGTACCAACAGACACTGAACTTGAATAATCAGTTGGACTATTGTGACATTCATTTATTTAGAGCATAAAAGGACAAGTAGTTGATTGAACAGGAAGGAAATGTGTGCACCATTGTTAATGTTGAAGCTGATGGACTTTAGGGATAGTTCTATACACACATATTTTAATAGGCATACTTCTAGATATTTTCTAGAGCTCCCAGAACCCAGTACAGCTCCACTGTTCCTTGTTATAAACTTCATTATGTTCTGCAGATTGTTTTTTATTTTCTGGATAAAGAAATAGTACTTAACTTTTATTGTGAATTTGTTTATAGACTCATTAATGGCTAACCATTTCATGTGAATTTTATTATGCCATGCTCGCAGCAAATTTTTGCTAGTTCTCTATGCTTGTGTTACTTCTGAGCAATGTGAGGTTTAGATTATGTAACGTTCCCAGAAATATTTTGTGGATGGGTTGGAGTTCAACATGTTGTTGCCATATCACTGTATTTTAAAGCTTATCCTAGAAAAGTAGCAGATGCCATATCCCAGACTCACCATGGAAAGCCCCCTAGGCCTGTGAGTAAAAAAATTGAGAAAACATTTTGCATCAAAAATATAGAGAAACAATAAAATGAGGACAAGAGGCAACCAGCCTTTCTCAATTATCTATGTTCTTTAGTTAATATTACAGATATGATTGTTTTGCCTCACTGATTTCATACCTGACTTCAACCTATTTTCTTGCACAGTATCTGGTTTCATGGAAAGTGATAGCTCAGTAATTCAGCCCTCCTCTGCAACAACTCATCTATGAGCAATGCTCTATGGCTATCCTCATAAGAACTGAGGATGTATACAAGTTAATTAATCTCTCTGACTTTCAGTGTTCTTATCATTTAATGACAATGATGCCACCAATCTCTCTATTTTAGCAGAATCCACTTAGAAAATATATTTTTTTCACTGAATTTTTTTTCTTGTGAAAATATCATACAGAGAGGTTACAATTACATGAGCAAGATAATGGGTACATTTCTTATCAAGCATTGTTGCCTCCTCCTTTGTTTCCCCTTCCCTTCCCTTCCCATTCCCACGCCCCCCCAGCTAAGTTGTGAAGTTCGCTTTTCGACATAACGTCTTGTACATCTCATTGTTGCAATGGCTCCACCTGTATCCCTATTTAAACGATTTGTTTTTTCCCTTCCCCTCCACAAATTATACCAACATCAAATACAGTGAAAACAGGGGTTATGCCATGGGGAAGGGATATACAAGGCAACAAAGAAATCATCTTATAAATATGTTAGAAACAATAGCAAGAAAGTCCTTTTCTTGGGGTTCATTATCTTGGGGTTCATTTCTCCTGACATCAACTTATCTGACAGTTCCCTTCTTTGCAATAACTAGTATATGTCTGAGACAAGCAGAAAATATATTTTTAAATGAAGGCAAAGCTATGAAGTACCACAGAATTTTTAAGAGATTTTCATTGTTTTTGTTTTTGTTTTGGTCACTCATGGGGCTTCAACTCTGGGCCTGAGTGCTTTCCCTCAGCTCTTCGCCTCAAGGCAAGCACTCTACCACTTGAACCACAGCACCACTTCCGGTTTTCTGGTGGTTTATTGGAGATCAGAGTTTATCGGGCTTTCCTGCCTGGGCTGCCTTTGAACCGGGATCATCAGATCTCAGCCTCCTTTGTAGCTAGGATTACAGCTGTGAGCCACCGGCACCGGGCTAGTTTCATCGATTTTGACTTGTTTCTTCCTCTGTATTGTCTTGACAATCTTCTAGGTATCATTTTCAAGGGCAAAGACCAAACAAAATTATCTGGTGCCAATTTATTCCCAACATTTTCTTTTTTTACTGAAAAAGCTCTGATAAATTGTCCATATACCTTATAAATGCAAAGAAATACTATATTCTTTTATCTACCAAATTGTATACCTCCTATCTTTTAAACTATTGCTTAAAATCCAGTTATCAGTTTGTCTTTTAAGTTAACTTTATGGCATAAAAAATGAATTTGGTACACTGCTTACGTATATCTCCGTATATACTTTATTACTACATTCTGTAATAAAATGTAAAGTTGAACTATTAAGTTCTTAAGTTAGAGACTTAGAGCCAAATAAAAGTTTTAGGCATTGTTTGGCTTTGACAAATGATACCCCTTCTAAGCAGTCAATCTCTAGTCTACAAAATGAATAGTAACACTTAACAAAGAAGGCACTTAAGATTAAAGCATACATATAAAATAAGACAATTAAGGTGGTGCCTACCGTAAATAACTGTTCAATAAATGCTTGCCAGTATTATGCATTAAGATCATTGATATGAACATTATACTCACACACACACACACACACACACGCACACACACACGAGTGCACACGCACACACACCAAGTTGCTATCACAACATTCTTTTGCTTCTTTTGCTGTTTTTGCTTTTCCTTTTGTTCTGTCTTATATCTTGTTTATATTCCACAATGCCATATATTCTTTCAATAATAATGTTTTCTCATTGCTTAGTCTCTGTTGATGAGTTCTAATTCAATGAAAATAAAGTTCCTGTAAAAAAAACTTCAATGTTTCATTAATGGAGTTCACTAGAATGTACTGTTGTGCATTAAACTACCATAAGTGTAGAGATACCATAGTTGGTTAGCCTTCTTAATAATTTTGAGACTCCTGGGAATGATCTCTAGGTCTTTGAATTTTTAATTGATGTCCTTATGTTCTACTAATTTGCATGACCAGATCATACTTCCTTATGTTTCTCTAATTGGTTGTAGCAACAACATTTGGTGAATGTTGTAGAAGTTTTAGTAAATTTTATGGATTTGTGCCCATGTAATTATGCAGCTATGTTCTGCAATCTTTGCATAATGTGATCTTTTACACTTCATTTTTCAAGAATCTAAACTCTATTCCAATCATGTGACCTACTTTGTAACCACTTTCTCCCTCAGCCTAGCCTAGTATGCATAGAAATTTTATTTGGATAGCTAATAGTGCACCTACTTCTCAGGGATAGGTTCATCTCAGCCAGGCTCTTAAAGAGTGTTAATTTATAAATTTTTAAGGAAAAATCTATAAAATAGGTCATGGTCTTTGCATTAATGTGTTCATTGCATTATCTGATTAAAGCTGTGTGTAGGAAAGATAAATTCAGATGACATGAAGAAATTATATTTTCAGAGGTAATGAACAAACTTAAAGCGTCATGGACAGAACAATATGTCCTTCAGCCAGCATAATAAGCAGCCATACTTCAGTCAAGGTCAGCAAACAAAGGATGGGATAGAGAAATTAAATGATTTACAGAGAAAAGACCTGAGTAGGCTGACTTTCTCAGTCTTCTGGATAAAGCTTCCTCTCTGATGATGTTTCTTCAATAAGCCTAGCAAAAGAAATTTTCTTTCTGTGTCTGTCTCTCATACACACAGATGCACACACACACACACACACACACATACACACACATCTTTCTGCCTTCTCTGCCACTCTCTCTAATTACTATCTCTCTTTGTCTCTCCTTTACTGAGTGTCCTACTCATGAATGTATCCTTTCTACTTCTATTGAAACATAATTAAGTCTCCCTATGGAAAATTTGCATTTTTTACTTTCCCTGACATTTATCCATTTTAAACTCCTTAAACATAGCCTTACTTGTTTCATGTCAATTTGTGGGAGAAGCCTCCTATGAATTTAAGAGATAATTCTAAACTCGTCAGTAGTTAGCCTGAAACTATTAGCCATCTCACAGGAACTTCCACTTTCATAAGAAAAATGACAAACCACCCACAAATATTTTAGCATATAAACAACAACCCAGAGAATGAATTTTAAAAGGAATCCACCCACTTTGGTTTACAAAGATTCTCTAAGCACCTTTTTTACTTCACTCTGGGCCACTTACCCTCATTTTATATCTAAGGAATTGGCACAATCTTTGACTGGCAAATTGGGAAAGAAAAACTATGTGAATATGACTCAGTTCTATGACTTCTTCCATGTCTAAGCTTTTGATACAACCAAATGGGAAAGGTGTTATAGTGTACCTACTTTGGGGGTTGATATTAGAAACTCATTCAGCCTAAAACATACAGTACTGTTCTCAAACCTGGACTCAGAGAATATGTTACTTTATCTTAATTTACTCCTCATTTTTCAAGTTGTTATGGAAAGGGTGGATGTTGAGTCTTATAAGCCATGTCAGAATGGTTATTTTTCATTATCAATTTGATCAGGTTGAGAGACAAAAGTACACTGTGGTTGTCATCTATAAGAGTGTTTCCTGGTAGGAGGGAATGTCTTCCTTGAATGTGAGAGTCACCATCCCTTAGGTTGAAGGCTCGGAAGTAATAAAAAGGGAAACAGTAAGAAGTTCACTGACAGGCCATTCTGTCTTTTTCTGGTTTCTGGCAGCCATGCATTCCTCATGAGGGACTGAAACCTCTGAAAACATTGCCTAGTCTATACTATTTCTGTCAGGTATATTACCACATTAATGAAACAGACTAATACACATGCGTTAGAAATCCATACCCTCTGATGCCAAATTACTTTTGCAGTGTTCACCTGGTTTTCAATTCTGTCCCATTTTATTTTCTTTCCATAGCTCTTGGTTTACATAACTTCAGAGTTTGATATGTGACAAACAAAGTACTTATACTTCTTATAAGCAGCAGCTTGTAATTCTTTTAAATGTGAGCCAATAAGACAAAACCTATCTCTTGGTCCCTATACTAAAAACAATGATATTTATAAAGCAAATATAGCTTAGCATTGGAATACCTGAACCTTAAAATACATACAAAATTGTGAAATTCAGGTGATTTAGCATCAACCTTTGCATCAACAATTTACTCTTTTGCCAAGGGAAGATGTTAAATTGTTTGTTTAAATATGTTTTGATGGCTTGAGCACACATTTGTCTAAAATGGAGCAAGCATTATACAAAGCACACCACATGCCATTTTAAGTACGAATTTGCTTTGGAGACAGATCCTACAGTCCTGCAAGGATGCACTTTCCCTTCCCAAAGACATCCCTAAGCCAGACACTATAATTAATTCTTTGGGGGCAATCTAGAAAAGGAAGACTCCTGTGGCCATTTTCACTTAAAATACCAGCTTTAGTGTGAAAGGTGAGATGTGTTTAGCTCCAAGTCTCAATTACTCCTGCCTTTTCTCTAGTTGCTGGCATGGGGTCACAAGGCTGGTGACAAAATCTCCCCTAAACCCTTTATGCAATAGTGAACATAAAGTACAACAGACTTCTCTTCTTTTTAATAAGAAAGCTTTTCGGAACTTGATAAAACAGTACTGTATGACCACTTGATTTTCATCTTTATGAAGTAAATTTATTCCCAATCAATTTCCTCTGTTCACAGGTAGATTTAGCTTTCATTAAGATTTGTTAGGATAGTGATATTCAGTATTTGCTAAGTCTCTCAGTAAGACACTGAATTTATTGGCTACCCTTTTCATCTTCTTTCACGGCTGCTCAGCTTCAGCAAACAAATTTTAAAAAGTCATTTTTTTTCACTGGGAGAATGTTGACTTCCTTGTTAGAATTCTGATTACACAGTGCACCCTTTAAATGTAAATTGAAGAAGTACATACAGTTGCTAAAATGTCTCTTTCTCCTTTAATCTGATTAAAGTTTTCTTTCTTTAAAAACTACTAATCCTTTTTCCTCAGATCTCGTTGACATTCAGAGAACTGCCCTTCAACAGGTCAAGTAGATGAATGAATGTTTAGAGTTCCAACTTCATCTAAAGAACATAATCTGGAAAACTTTCGCTGACTGTTCCCTTTGGAACATTCTGTAGATGTGGATGGACTTAGAAATTGAATCCTCCATCTAGAAAAGCAGTAACAACCCTTGTTTATTGTTGACCTCATTCAGGTGCATAATAGTATATTTTATTTCCTTTAATGAAATGGTATTTTCCCCTTGAAATAAAACTGTAGAAGGCGCTGTTCAGATGGTCTTCTCCTTCATTGCTCCCTAGCCATGAATGCAGTTCATACAAGGAAAATAGTTAGAACTCACCATGCATTCAACTATATGTCCTATTGTGTTCATGACCTTACTGTGCTGTCACTTGAGTCAGATTCATTCAGGGGTTAGGTTTTATGGCTTAAACTTGGATAAATAAAGTTTCATCTCCCTGGAATTCCACTGAAGGTTAAATACATGCCCTGATGGCAGTTCAAAGTCTCAGTTCAAAGTCTCTTCAGAAATGGGTGTTGTGTGACACACCTGTAATCCCAGCACTCAGGAGGCAGAGATAGGAAGATCATGAGTTTGAAGGCAGCTTGGCCTATCTAATGAGTTCAAGGCCAGAATGGGCTACTAAGTAAGAACCTATCTCAAAAAAACTGTGACTCCTATATACATCAGCTTGACAATAAAATTTTTAAAAAATTCTTTATATTAGTTAATGTAATTACAGGGAAATAATGAGTCCAAAAATCAACATTAAAGTGAACAATAATTTTGTAACATCAGAATGACCTTCTTTTTGTATGCAGTATTAGGGCTTCAACTCAGAACGTTGAAGTTGCTAGGCAAGTTCCCTACCACTTGAGCCATGCCCCCATCCCAGATTGACATTTACAATAGAGTAAGGAGATTATGTGGGAAGAGCAATATAAGTGCAGGAAATCTGGGAAGAAAGAGGACAGTATGAACTACAAGTGGAGAGGAGGAAGCAGTAGATAAGTTCTCATTGTGCTTTTTCCTGCATCTCCATCACCTCCATTGATGCAAAAACAGCTGTTTTTGTTTGTTTGTTTGTTTGTTTTTTACTCAGGAGTCTACTTACTCCCAAGCTCTTTGAAATCTTTGAGATAGTACTGCTGGCAGCAGGTGAGATGAAGATTTACAGCTAGTGTCAGAAGCATATTAATGCCTGTGTGGCCTGTGTTGTCTTGAGTTTCCACAGTGGTTCCATATAAATTTTGACTTAGGACATAAAGGAATGAAGTAGTCTTTTGGGGATGGAAGTTGATGAGGCCCTTAAGTTAGATGGAGGAGTGAGGAGAGCAACAGTGGACTGGATACCTATAGTCATTATGATAGGCTCTCTGTACTTAGGATCTGATAGCGGCCTAATCTAAAAGAGCACACGTTATTCAGTGTCACCTGCTATAGGATTTCCCCACAGTGGAATAGCGACATTTGCACTGATAAGTCTCCATTGTGGAGGGCTGACCTATGTCTTATAGGATCTTTAGCATCATTTCTGGCCTCTACCACTAGATGCTAGTGACATCTACCTCACTAGTGGTGACAATCAAACACATCCCCAGACATTGACAAATGTCCCCTAGGAGTAAGAACCAACAGATTAAAATTCTGCAAGCCCATCCCACTGAATTACTCACACTGACAAGTCAATTTTTAATATCCCTCCCATTATTTTTTGTAGGTCATGGGGCTTGAACTCTGGGCTTGGGTGCTGTCCCTCTTCTCTTCAGCTCAAGGCAAGGGCTCTACAACTTGAGCCACAATGCCACTTCTGGTTTTCTAGTGGGTTATTGGAGATAAGAATCTCACAGACTGGGCTGGGAAGGTGGCTCAGTGGTAGAGCGCTTGCCTTGCATGGCTGAGGCCCTGGGTTCGATTCCTCAGCACCACATAAGAAAAAAGAAAAAAGCTGGAAGTGGTGCTGTGGCTCAAGTGGTAGAGCACTAGCCTTGAGTTGAAGAGCTGAGGGACAGCACCCAGGCCGAGTTCAGGCCTCACGACCGGATTCCCCCCTCCCCCCCCCAAAAAAAAGAATCTCACATACTTTCTTGCCTGGCCAGACTTTGAACTGTGATCCTCAGGTCTCAGCCTCCTGAGTAGCTAGGATTACAGGCATGAGCCACCAGCGCCCAGCCCCATTATTACTTTTCAATGTGCTTTATAGAGCTTTAAATTACCCCAAGTATATAAACAATGTTTTAGGACAATGCCGGTGGCTCAAGCCTTTAATCCTAACTACTCAGGAGACTGAGATGTTAAATAATTGTTCAAAGCCAGCCCCAGCAGTAAAAGTCTGTGAGATTCTTATCTCCAATTAACCATCAAAAAGCCAGAGATGAAGCTGTGGCTCAAGTAGTAGAGCACTAGCCTTGAACAAAAAAAGCTCAAGGACAGCACTCAGGCCCTTAGTTCAAGTCTCAGCACTGGAACACACACCTAAAAGGATTTGGAGGCATGGCTTAGTTGGTAGACCACTAGCCAATGAATGAAAGAGGTACTGAGTTTGAGTCTCCATCTCAGAAAAGTAACAGAAAGAAAGGATGGTAGGGGAAAACAAAGGAGGAGGCAACTACACTTGATAAGAAATGTACTCATTACCTTGCTCATGTGATTATAAACCCTCTGTACAGTATTTTCACAATAAAAATCTTATTTTAAAAAAGTGTTTTGTCTGTGTGTTTTGGTTTCATTCTGTAGAGTCAGCTAGAGGAGCAAAAATTCCACTTACGTGTTAATTTCAGAGTGTTTTAGAAAAAATCCAAGCATTTTAGAAGATTTTAAATTTGTAAAAATAATTATCCATATGCTTATAATACAGAAGAGCTTATAAAAGGCTTTTTTTTTACTTTACTTAAGCTATACAATAGCCATGACCTTAAGGATACTCTTTGTTTTGTAGAAGAAAGTCTAAGAAACTAGCTTAAGAACATACAACAGCATCTTGGAAAAACTAGAGCTCAAATCCACACATTTTGGCACTGAATGCATGTGTTTACTAACTCAAATTCACACATTTTTGCACTGAATACAGGTATTTATCATCATATTTGATGCCTTTATTAATTAAACATTGAGTAGTGAGAAAAACATTCTCATTAATAGGAAAGATTCAGAGACAGAAAACGGCTAGTGTTCTGTAGATTGACTTGTATAGTTAAATAAATTTCCTACTTTGTCCTTTAAAAATATAACTTTAGCCAGGTGCAGGTAGACAGGTCTGTAATCCTAGGTACTCAGGAGGCTGAGATCTAAGGATCGCGGTTCAAAGCCAGCCTGGGCAGGAAAAGTCCATGAGACTCTTACCTCCAATAAACCACCAGGAAACTGGAAGTGGTGATGCGGCTCGAGTGGTAGAGCTCTAGCCTTGAGCTGAAGAGCTGAGGGATACTGCCCAGGCCCAGAGTTCAAGTCCCATGACTGGCAAAAAAAAAAAAAAAAAATATATATATATATATATATATATATATACATATATTATACAACACTACTGTCTATATATACTATATGCTTTATTTAAAATTATATACAACATAAATATAATTTCATATGCCATGTCCTCCCTGGTCTCAGAACCCATAATTATCCATTTCTTTTTCCTTCTATTCAGAAGAAAATTAGATCAGCCATTTGTCAGACATAAAGATATTATTGACCAACAAAAAATTCTTTAAAGTACTCATCTAACCTGCAGTAATTGAGGTTAGGAAAGAACAAATGTAGAAGTGGAGAGAGATTACAAAACTATCTGTAAACAATTGCAGACTGTTCAGTTGCTACTCCATTCAATCTATTTCTGTCTACCCTTGATATACCATAAAGCAGAAAGAAAAATAGATTTGACCTATTTTTTACCACATGATTTTACCCAAGTAACTTCACCTTTCCCAATCTTTTTTTTTTTTTTTTTTGGTCGGTCATGGGGCTTGAACTCTGGGCCTGAGCGCTGTCCCTCAGCTCTTCAGCTCAAGGCTAGCGCTCTACCACTTGAGCTACAGCACCACTTCCGGTTTTCTGGTGGTTTATTGGAGATAAGAGTCTCACGGTCTCTCCTGCCCGGGCTGGCTTTGAACAGTGATCCTCAGATCTCAGCCTCCTGAGTAGCTAGGATTACAGGCTTGAGCCACCAGCGCCCGGCTAACCTTTCCCAATCTTGATTTCCTCATCTGTAAACTGAAAAGGATAATTTACATCCTCAAACTTTTATTGTGCAGTGACTACAACATGGTCAAAATATAATAAATGTTGAAATGTCAACTATTATTAACTGTCCAATCCAAATATCACTAACTTCATTGCCAGCACTTGTCCGACCATAATGATAATAAATTCTAGTAGTCAAATTCTCCTTTTTCTTCCTTTTTCTGAATATGTGCCCATCATTTCTCTTTGGTGACAGGTTAAAAAAAAGCATATTGGACTCTTGGAAACATAAACTAGAAGTCATATTAAATAATGTACATCATTTACCATACTGCTCATTTAAAATAACCCCAAAATTTAGTGGCTTAAAACAATAGATGTTTAGTAACATTTTTGATGGGAGGAGCTCATGTGCTGCTTAGCTGAGTCCTCTAGAGAGGACCTACCCATAAGGCACAATACATGTGTAGATGGGGCTGCTGAAATCTCTAGAATCGATTAGAGTAGGGGACAACTGTAAACTCACTCATGAGCTTCTTAATGGTGTGTCTCCAGTCTTCATTTGCTGATGGCCAGACTTGTAAAGCTTATGTGTCAATTATCTATACAATGGCTCAGAACACAACAATTAGCTTCCTTCAGAAAAAGCCAATTGGAAGAGAGAAAGTATTTTCAAGATGGAAAAACCATAACCTTTTAGAAGCGACACCCTACCACATCTTCCATATTTCATTTCTCCAGAAAAGAGTAAGTAAAATCTAGCACATGCATAAGAGAAAAAGTTGCCAAGTTGGTTTATTCTTGGAAACAGGATCATTGAGAACTATACAAGAGACCCTACCATGTGGATCAGTGGAATCAAATGGAGGGAGAAACTGAAAATAATAGTAGGTGAATCAGATTCCCTGCGTTTGGATAATTCATCCAATAGGGAGAGAGTATAAATGGTTTTTGAGTGAAATGTTTCTACTTCCTTCATGGTGCCCAGCTTCGAAGTATGTTGAAGAAGGATGCTGTAAGAGAAACAGCTCTGAAGCCGCAAAGGCTAATGAGCAAACACCATGGTACTATTTCCAGACTTGTCACCTTTCTGGGAATTTTTTTCTTTAAACTTCCCTTGGAGGTCTGCATTTATGTCCTTCGAGTTGGGAATGTGCAGTAGCTCATTGCAGAAAGATGCTGTCCCACAGGGGGAAGCCTTCTGCAGGATATTTATTCTCTTCCTCTCTTATTCTGAAAGGAAGGGAAATTGAAACAGAGAATCCTTTTGAGCACAGCATGAATACAGAGCTTGTAACTGTCATGTTATTTTTAGTTTAAACTTAAGCCTTCCCTATTTTTTCCAGTAGACCCTTTGAAACTGTGCCTGCCAATGTAGAGGAGACCACATTTTATCAGTGACTACTTTTCTAGCAAACACTGCATCTAAGTTAATTAAAATGCCTCCAATGTTTTCTTTCTCAAGCCTGAACTGCTTCAAGGAAAAATAGCAGACAATTCAACTGACAAGGGGACAAAGGGAAAGTCAAACAAATTGACAAAAAAAAATCATGGGCTGAATATAATCATCACCATATCCTTCAAGCGTACATTTGTTTTACTTGGACCTTTGTTTTTTACTTGTTTCTTCTTAACTTGTAGCATGTTGGTGACCATTTAACTCTGGGATTTAATGACCATGTCATGATCAATTACAATGTGCTGGCTTTTCCTTCCCTTTCAAAAGGTCACTGCTATGAGCTTGGTCAAATCTGGAGGGGAAAGGAGATGAGTTTTCCCTACCGGCTGAGCTACATATGTAAGCAAAGTAGATGGCATCCTGCTGTGAAATAAGCAGAAAAACCTGTTGCTCAAGTTGTTCAACTCTTATATTCAGGAGTATTCTTCATTTTCTTCTAGTCACCCATTTCCTAAACATTCTTAAGTGGGAAAGTAACTTGTGTAGTCACAAGAAGTGTTACATGATTTCATTACTCAAGTTGCATTTGTTTCAGTATTATAATGGCAAACCAAGCAGGAGATTATGGACCACTTACAGGAACTGGCACCTGTAAACGTACCCCTACTTCATTTCCCTTTTCCATGGGGACAAATCCTGAGAAATCGTTGGAAATAATAATATGAAATGATAACTACCCCTACTGCCTCAAATATGTTCTAGAAGCTAGGAAATTTGTCTCATTTTGTGGTAGTTAATTTTGTATTTCAACTTGGTTAGGCTATTGTGGCCAGTTATTCCATGAAACACAAATCTAGGTGTTTCTGTGAAAGTATTTTAAAGATATGGTTAATATCTACCATCAATGAGCTTTAGTAAAGGAAACTGTACCTGATAATGTGGCTGGACCTCATATAAACAAAGGCTTTAAGAAAACAAAGGAGGAGGCTACAATGCTTGATAAGAAATGTACTCATTATCTTGCCCATGTAATTGTAACCCCTCTGTACAGTGTTTTCACAATTAAAAAAAAGAATAATGTACTGTGTGAAGATACTTGTTTTTTCTTTCTTTTTTTATTCCCTTTTGCTTATCTCCTATTGTCACTGTTTTTTTGTTTGTTTGTTTTTGTCCTTGGGGCTTGAACTCGGCCTGAGCGCTGTTCCACAGCTCTTCAGCTCAAGGCTAGCGCTCTACCACTTGAGCTATAGCGCCACTTCAGGTTTTCAGGTGGTTTATTGGAGATAAGAGTTCACAGACTTGCCTGCCCAGGCTGGTTTTGAATGGACCTACTGAGATCTCAGCCTCCTGAGTAGCTAGGATTACAGACATGAGCCACTGGTGCCCGGCTGTTGTCACTGGTTTTGACTATGGTAACTTGTATCTTGTATATATGTTTATCTGATTTGGGGAAGGGAAAGGGAATAACAAATTGTTGAGACAAAGGACAAAGGTTGAACTAATGCAACAGCAATACTCAGAAGACACAATGTCGGAAGTGAACTTTAGGACTTGGAATGGGGAGGGTAGTTGTAGGGAGAGAAACTGGGTGAAAACGAGAGAGGGGTTAACAATGTTCGACAAGCAATGTACTCATTACCTGACTTATGTAACTGTAACCCCTCTGTACATCACCCTTACAATAAAATACAATTGAAAAAAACCTAAATTTAAAAAATAAGGAGTAATAACTAAGTTTTCTTTTAAAAATTGCCTCAAGTTTTTGGTATCAACATCAAGTACATATGCATAGACATCACCTTGGAAAGCACCTTCTTTTTCAACACAATCAGTTCTATTTTATACATATCTCTGAAATAAGGAGACAGAAAGCAGAAAGATACAAAAGTGTTTGCTTGGATAAGACATGGCACCAGTTAGACATTAGATGAAGGCAGAGAAGCAAAGGATGGTGTCAGGATTTTGTATCAGTAACTGAGTTTATACATCTCTGTATATACCAGTTGAGATACAGAATATAGATGAGAATAATATTTTTAGAGAAGATGGATTTAAGTTTGAAATGTTGATTTTGAAGTATCTTTGAGACTGCTAAGAGAAAACACACTGTAATTTTTAGGCTTCAGAATTGTTTTGATTAGAAATAGAGTTAGGAGAACACATCAGTTTGGATGTATCCACTCAAGAAAAATAAGAGATGCAGACAGCAGTGAAGACAAGCTGATATAAAGAAAATTGAGAAAAGGCAGACAAAACAACTTAGAAAATACTTTAATTTCTTCTTTCCTTTGTTCTTAAGAAAACAGTCATTGCTAAAGAAAGAAAAGGTAAGATAAAAAAATTTAAGGGCATCTCAAAATATAAATCTAGGAAGGTATAAATCTCATCTAGCAACAAGATCAGTTTCAGTGAAACAGTGAAAGAGAAGCTTTGTATTGACCAAAGAAGAGATGTGACTAGCAAAACCAGAAATCTGGCTTATCTTCATGAAAATGAGAGACAAAGAAACAGAAGAAACAGAGAGATAGACTCTTATGTAGAAGGGGAAGCAAGTTCTAAAGGAATGCTGGTACTAAACATGGGAGAGCTGAGATATTCAACTGATGATATTCTTGTGCTTTTTTTGACTTGTTTTAATTAGAGGGGAATTATTGCAGAGTATATTTACATTCTGAACAGGAAGCAATATAATTATTTTCTTTGTTTGGAAAATGGTTTGATGGCTGAGAAGGGAAAGAAATAGAGAGAGAGTAAAAAACTGGTTAGGGAATCCATAAATACTAGAAACAATTGTCAGTCACTGGTGATGATCTGTTGTTTACAAGTTAGGTATAGTAGAGAGAAAATACCTAAGTTTCAAAGGCCTCTGAAATACACAATTAAAAATTTTTTTAGAAAACATTTTTTATATTTTATTATTATTATTTTTAAGTAGTTGTACAAAAAAGTTCCCATTCTACAAAGCAGTATATGAATACAAGGTATCTGACAACACATAACTAAAAATCTTGACTGAATGTAAACATTAATGGGAATCTGTAATCCCAAAATGGTCTACAGAATCTGAAATAATAAAAATGAATATGTATCAATATGATACATACTTTATTCTAGGTGGAGTAATAATAATAATAATAATACAACTAAAATCTGAGGCTTTGAGAGATGCTAAATTATATAGCACTAGATATGTTTGGGCAAGTATCCATTAGTTAAGCAATACCTAAGCCAAAAGTATATAGCCAAAGTAAATCCAGCCTTCTAGAATATTTGCAGAAAAAAAATTGTACACATTTACATGTCCATGAACACAATTAATTTTTTTGATATAGGGAAATTTATACATATTATAGATTTCTGACTCTCTTTTGAGAACACGACTTTGAATCTTGAGCAAAACTATTTCATTATATGTGAACCTGAAGTGAATTCCCTTATTCCAGGAATGATTTGAAAAAATATAAAAAGCACCTCAGATTGGCCTGGTATTTGGGCTCAAGTTAAGAGAAGGTTGTGTGTATAGAAGATGAGCTACACTTATTTCCTAGGAAATTCTCACAGGCATTTCTCTTAATGAGGGTCTGGAGAAATAGCTGAGAAGAAACCTTAATGGGAGGTATTCCATCTTGAAAGATTAACGTAGAAACAGGTACTAAACCAAACAAACCACAAATATTTAAGCTGTAAAATGAAAGGGAAGAAAAATATATTCTAAATCTATATTAAAAGTAATTCCATGTAGCTGTATAGAACTCCAGTGAGGGTTGTGGAATGAATCTTTAATGGTATCATTTATGCTTGTCTCAATTCACTATGTTCACAATGAGAACAGCCTACAAATCTTGATGTACCATTTTATTGCGCAGAAAACTGGCCACCATCTCACAGAGCAGCCATTGTAAATTAGAAATATATTCCGTTTGGTTTGAGCACAACACATTTGGAAATTTATGAAGTTGCATAAAAGCACACAAAAGCATTTCAGAGACAGTTTAGCCCTGTGGCTTTCTTCTGGTCTTGGGATTCAGAGAAAGGGGAATTGGGACTACTTACTGTGCTGCTTTTTCTTCAGGGGTCTCAAAATAATTCTACCTAAGTGCAGCCTCCCACTTCTCATTATCTGAATTGTAATCATCCCACATGCCCCAAAGGATGTTAGTATGCAGGACGTAATGACTGTAAAACATAAACCTGAGAAACTGACTCACACTGCAGTGAGTCTCTGCAGTGAGTCTGGTGAGATTTGCTCCTATGTCTCCTGTTAATTGGCTACACATTAAGTTAAAAAAAAAAAAAAGACACTCATAGATATCACACGTGACATGGCAATCTCAGACATAAGGAACTGCTGAATCCAAGTTTCCATCATACTCTTTACTTGCATAAAAAAATAGCATGCATTTGGTATTTCCTTAAGCCCTGGTTTCTCCTAGTATATTAAATCTTGGCTTACTTAAAAATTAGTAACCTTGATATTTTTCTCACTAATACAAATTCACTTAGTATGGTTTTTATTCTACTGATTACCACTAAAAATGTTAGTATATATCCAAAATAAATTGTGAATTGGATAATCTACTATTCAAAGATGCCAATTAGCCTTAATAAATAAATAAATAAATGATAAATAAATAAATATAAGACTAGTTACTTTTCTGATGTTTTTTAAACAACTTTAGAAAAGAAACTAACATAAACTATATTAGGAAAAACTGTGAAATAAACTACTATAAAGAAAATAATATATTTTTCGGGGCTGGGAAGGTGGCTCAGTGGTAGAGAGCTTGCCTTGCATGCCTGAGGCCCTGGGTTCGATTCCTCAGCACCACATAAGCAAAAAGAAAAAAACCGGAAGTGGGGCTGTGGCTCAAGTGGTAGAGCGCTAGCCTTGAGCTGAAGAGCTGAGGGACAGCGCCCAGGCCCAGAGTTCAGGCCCTATGACCGGACCCCCCCCCCCCAAAAAAGAAAATAATATATTTTTACCAACATCTATACTTCTAATGGAGGATAACCTCTAAAATAGCCCTATTGATTCATGTGTGTCCAGATCTCATGCCTTTCCTCTGTAGTCTGGTCCTAGTGCACAAATACAGCAAAAATGATAGGGTGACCATGTTTAATTAGGGTTAGAAGAGCCTGTGGCTTTCTTCTTGCTTTCCCTGTCTTGTTATGTTGCTGTCTTTTTACTGAGGGAAGCCAACCTCCACGTGTTAAGATGCATTATGCAGAGACCTAACTGGCAAGCAAAACAAATCACCAAACCAGTGGGAAGACCCACAGTCTGACTGAATAGCTACTTCAATATACTTGAAAGGAGATCTTTCACTAGTTGAGTTTTGAGGTGCTCCTTGAACCATACTTAACTGAGATATGCTTGGATTTCTGACACAGTAACTTGGACAGAACGTATGTCTATTTTTCTACACAAAACATTTAAAAGTAATTTTCTATGCAGCAGTAGATAATCCAGTATATCATCTAATATTTTTGCCCAATCTCACTCTTCCAAAGGAAGTGTTGGGTGTCTGTGAAGATTTAAAATCTATGTTCTTAGTAAAGACATTTGAACAAAACTCCATGTGTGCAGTGAATACCAGGATAAAACCAAAATCAAAAATATTTTGGAGCCAGGGGTCGGTGGCTCATGCCTATAATCCTAGCTACTCAGGAGGCTCAGATCTGAGGATCACAATTCAAAGCCAGTTAGGACAGGAAAGTCCGTGAGACTCTTATCTCGAATAAACCACTAGAAAACTGGAAGTGGTGCTATGGCTCAAGCAGTAGTGCGCTCTCCTTGAGCCGAAGAGCTGAGGAACAGTGCCCAAGCCCAGAGTTCAAGCCCCATGACTGACAAAAAATAAAATTAAAAAAAATATATATTTATATATATAGGGTTAGAAGAAATACAATTAAGGTGGAATTCAGGATCAAATGATTCAAAAATTACAAGAGGAAAGTTTCTTGCTTGGATTTAATAATGAGATACAGTGATAAGAACCTTGAGGAGACCTACAGGTAGAACTTCCCCAGGAAATTCTCAATGGCTTACCACATTATTCATGAATTTGGAGCTAAATTTTGAATCTGTAGGAACTTCCTTTATTTGTTTATTTATTTGTTTGTTGGTTGGTTGGTTGGTTGGTTGGTTTTTCTGTCTGTCTGTTTGTTTTTCTGTCAGTTATGGTGCTTGAATTCTGGGCCTGGGCCCTGTCCCTCAGCTCTTCAGCTCAAGGGTAGCATTCTATCACTTGAGCCACAGTGCCACGTCTGGCTTTTTCTGTTTATGTGGTGCTGAGGAATCGAACCCAGAGCCTCATGCATGCAAAGCAAGCACTCTACCATGGAGCAACCTTCCCAATCAGGAATTTCCTTAATATGCAAACATTTAACCAATTATTTTGAGTGTACTCTAATCTTAAAACTTACAAATTTACCATCTTATTATCCTTTAGAGTGATTTTAGTAACAAGTCCTCCATATTTTAGTTTATATATTCTTTAATTATTATGCTATCTTTTAAAAATTACACTATTTAAAAGTTTTATTTTAATATTACATAGCAACATATTAATAAGCAACATAAAAATTTTAGATAATATAAAGAATTGCATGCAATCCACTGGTTATCCCAGACTGGCATCCTTTTCCTCAGGAGACCTTTCTTCATTGCACTTTAAAACAAGTTGCTAACCTCTGACCCTTGACCCCAGTCAAGGTGTAGTTGCAATTGAGAAGAGAGAAGTTGTTCGAACAGTGGAGTCATTGGGTTGGGCAGATCTAATTGAAAAATTGTGCCACAAACATGGCTTCATGTACCAAATCTGGGCCTGCTATGTTACAAGTACTTCCTGAAAATGTGCCTGTGTACTGATATAACTTTTTTAACAAATTTAAGTAGTCTTTAAGTAGTTATACAAAGGAGTTGCCATTTAACAAAGCTATTTCTTAACGCAGTTCCTTTTGATCAATGTCACAGCTTTCAAACTTTCAACATTCTCACCTATCCCTCTCAACCTATTCCTCTCCTCACTGTTAGTAATTTTGCAGTACATACAAGTTTTTCATGCAAGTTTTTCTCTTTGGAAATTAAGACATGAAAGGGGGAGAGATGTTTAATTCACATGAGAATTCTCAATTATTGATGGTGCTTGTGGTGAGTCAGGAAGAAAGAAAATTGAGAGCTGATTAAAAATAATTTCTATATCACTAGAAAACAGTAGAGGATGCAAGTACCATATTTTCAACCATTTGTAGTTTATCTTCTTTATGTTGTCCACCACTAAACCCATCATGATTCAAGCACAGTAAATCCTCTAGTCTTGTTTGGATGATGTTTGAGTGCCAAGATGACCATTAACCATAAAGATTTATTGATTGTTGAAGTTACTTTTACTTGGCCAAATGGATACCTTTTATTTGACCTTTAGAGAATATATATATATAATCATCTAACCCAGATATGAAAAATACATTTCACTCTCAAAAAAGTCTTCATTCATGAATCACTAATGGAAAGTCCAGATGAAAAGAAAATAAGTTGAAATTTAAAATGGACGCGAGTTTAATTGAAGGATGAACCAAAATTTTGTTTCAAGATAATAACTCCGTTTTCATCCCTGCCATGTCCTTAATATAAGTTGAGCATAAAATCCCTAGACAAAATGGACAAAAGATAAAATGAAAAGGAAAGTGGGCACTTCAAAGTTTCCAATATCGAATTAGGGGGAAAAAAAAATCATGTTCTAATTAGCTATCTGCTATTATGTTGCAAAGATTCATGGACTCTAATAATGACCTTTACATCTCAAACTCTTATGTCCTACTTCCATAACATCCCATTAGAAAGAGTGAACTGGTGCCAATGCTCTTAACACCTAGATCTGCCTGATCTGTAGAAGTAGCTATTAATTCTAATGTGTTTGTATTAATCAAAAGAATCCTACGCTGGAACTAATGTGTCTGTGTTTTCCCCTTCTCTCTCTTTCTCTTTTTCTTTTTCATTTTATTTATCTCTCTCTCTTTCTCTCTCTCTCTTCTGTCTAGAAATATATATATATATATATATTTCAGTGTGTCATATATATTTCTCTTTCAAATATATAATTGTATATTTAATCTTTAAAAATTAGTTTTTAAGCTTATGTTGAGTATAGAAACAAATTTAAGAAAAGTTTTTTAAAAACAATCCTTACAAAAATTCATGACATCCTAATCATTTTAAGCTTCAAGTTAATTAAATATCTGCTACCACAATGCCTAATTGTACTTCTATTACTACAAATCTCACAAAACTGTCTCACCGTATGATTTTCTGCTTTATTCATTTATATTAAAAAATTCACTAGAGACTTACTATTGACTCAGTCTGCATGTCTCCTCAGAGATTTAGAGTAACTTGGGTGTTTTAAATGTGAAGCCTTGGCAATCTCCCCATGCTATTCACAGCACAATATGTATGAGTCACAAAAACGCCTTATCCTCAGGAATGTTTCTCTAGTCTAACTCCAGCCTCCAGAATTTGGAACTTAAGAACCAACTCATCAGTGTTTGAACACCAAGCAGCCAAATGGAGTATTCGGTGGTGACCCTGAACTACCAACCCACAGCCACAATGCTCTGCCTTTCTCTCCCAAATTACACAGACATGGATAGACCTGTTAAAAATTATGCTAAGCAAAGTAGGTCAGGACAAAGGGTCCATGTGTTCTCTCAGATTTGGAAGATAGATCTGAATTATTAACAAATATGAATGCTTATACAGGGTCATAAGCAGATGTACACAAATTGACTAAACTGTGGAGTGTGCATGGGAAGATTCCAATGTTGTAACATTTTTGAGCAACTTACATTTCAACAAAATTAATATCAGGAAGCTGTAACACGTTGTTGGGAGTTGGAAAGATGGCAATGAGAGGTGGGGCAGCTTAATGGAGAGAGGAAAGGTGGGCAAACACAAGCATAATTTCAAAGTACATATGTGAAAATGGAATAAAAAAACCAGAGGGGATGGATGGGGTTTGGAGAGATGGGGAACTGGTGGAAGAAATGACATTGATCAAGATGCATTGTACTCATAAACATGTTGAATTGAAACCTCTTTCTTAACTACTTAATGGTAATATGAAAGAGCAATTAAGACCAGCCTTTCAGAAGATGAAGTGAAAGGAAAAGATTTTACCAAGCACCTCTTCATATGTGTATAAATACATATGTGTATAAATAACATAACATACTGAAATGAACACCAAAAATATGGAAACAAGGGACTTTTTCCTTAATTCATTATTTCCATCTTCTGATGAATCTGTATCCTTCACGTTATATATGGTGAGTACATGTGCACATCTGTGGGAGGGTAGCGGGGAGAATCCAAGGAGAGAGGGTGAAAATGCAGTAGTGGAATGCACTGGACATTGATGAAAGTTAACTATGCAACTCATGAGTGGAGATTGGAGGGAGGGAATGGGTAAGAATGAGGGAACAGATGACACTATATGAAAGGAAATATACTTATTGTCGGACATAGGTAAACATAACCCCACTGTATATCACCTCTAAAAATAACAATAAAGTAATTTTTTATAAAGTGAAGTAAAAATAAAGGGAAAAACCTCACAAAGAATTGTGGATATTGTCCATGTTTCTGTTTGTGCTGTGTCGTTCTCTTGAGATGTATCAAAAGACACATGGGACAGTCTTTATATGATTAAAAAGAACACTTCACAGCTCTTAGGAACTCATAAATTAAAGAGCAGAATTACTCATGTACAAAAGGATTGCTCATTTATTCAAAAGAAAAAACTTCCCACAAATTATTAAGAACCTTGTATAATGAGAACTAAATGCTGAAGTGTTTCAAGTCACTGTTGATTAAGTATCAGAAATTGTAAGGAAATTTTAAAATTTTACCAATTGAGTGACATTTCCATGTTGCTTTTCCTTTTGCTTTTTAAATTTTTTTAGCCAATTAAAAACTTATCTGGACAAAAAGAAACTAACTTTTGTAAAATGATGAACTCTTCCTTTTTCTTTCCATGGTCTCACACCTCATAACAGAGTACCATTTTTTAGAAAAAAGGTAGACAAGTAAATATAATATATACATATAAATATATAAAGGGACATCTGTACTTGACAGATAGTATACAAATAGATGGGTGCTTTGAATATATATTTTTCTCTTTATTAGATTTTCCCACTTTCTATACCACTTATCTAATCTAAAGTTCATTATTTCCTACCTACTAAACTTATGCTGTAGCCTTGGGACAAAAACATTCTCCAGTTTGTTGTCAACAACGCCCTGTATGCCTTAAGAATTTCCTACCATCCTATCATACTCCCAACTCATTCTCTGCCTTATATTTCTATGTTTCTAAAGTTTTAATTAATCCCCATACTAACTCGTACCTGAGCAGTTGTAATCCACTTTCTTTGATGTCAGCCCATTTTCTAAGGCTTTTTAATTTAACTCTTTCTTTGCCTGAGCCAATTCCAAAATATTTTTTATTATATCCCTGTCAGCATATCTTCTGTACTGACAGCATTATAAAAGTATACGTAATGTACAGAAAAATACATCTTTTCTACAAATACCAATGTTCTCTGCATGGGATGAGAAAGACACAAAAAGGGTAAAAATAATGTGTTTTCTGGTTGCATTTAATGATCAAGAAACTGCTTCACTCAGAACGTTCTTAATGTTTTAGGGAGGAATGTGATTAAATACCCCATGATTTAAATGTCTGTTCCTACATTCTATTTTCTTTTTTGCTGTTTTTCGACATTAATGACTACCATAGATGAATAAAAGTTGCCTCATCAAGGTTCTTGGATCAAAATGGTGGGAGAGTTCAGTCATTGACTCTAGAGTCAGTCTGGCTTGATGACCATGACTTGACTTACTCTCTGACCATGTGATCTGTAGGAGATCTTCTAACTTCTCTGTGCCTCAGTTGCCTATTATGGAAAATGAGAGTCTGTGTTGTCTTCCACAGGATCAGACTGGCCCCCATCTAATTCTAATGATGACTAAATGTGATGACTTTGGTTAAAGATTTGTAAATTACTCATCAATGCCAGGGAGTGAGGAAGGGCCTTATTATGCCAGATATCCTCATTATATTCACATGTTAAGACACATGCTGTTCCACTGTGTATTTCACGCAGTGCTATAAATGATCATGCAAAATATTTCAGGAAAGATGCTAATTCTGTATCCTTGCCCTATACATTCATTTTTCATACACTGCAGCCAAGTTATCACTATGTAAGTGTTTATATCTCTATACTCTTTTAATTAGAGAAGTCATTGGCCCAACATATATTACTTTAAGCAAGTGGCTCATGAAAATTACTTCTATATTTCATGACAAAAACAGGATCTTCAAAATGCCATAAGCTCAGGCATGCTCGACACATCTGTTCCTTCATCCAACTTCATGACAAACCTCCCACATTGTGAATTTGCTCTGATACTTGTTTCTTCAAATATTAAACAATATTTGCTCCATGTCAGTAATTCCTGGCACTCAGATATGTTTTAGTTTGTGTCTTATTGTCTGGTTTCAGACATTTTTATTATATTATGAAAATCAAGTCAGCATTTTTAATTCAGTGTTTAAACAGGAAATCTTAAGGGGTTTCCATTCACATGACTAATGCCAATGAGTATTGCACAGTGTGTCGTAGTATGTTAGACATACTGCAAAACATTATAGGACTTAGTCCTTTTGCTCTAGGACCCTGGCTAGCTCTCATTAATTTTTCCAAGGGCTCACAAGTGTCCTGAGAAGAACTCTAATTAGGAATGGGACAGCTTGTGCTTTTATTCTCAAATGGTTCTTCTTGAATTATTAGTATGTTCTTCAGTAATATTCATGTAGTCACTTTTGAACTACATATCAATTTTATATTGATTAATTTCACAAATAATATAATCTTTCATCATTTGATCTTGGCAAAAGTGTATGATGATCAACCTCAACACATTCCACTGCCAGCCTCTGCTCAGGAACTCTCACTTTTCTGTCAGGAGAGCTCAAGTCCTCAACATGGCTCCAGTTTGAACCTTGAGACCAAGAGCAATCTGTGCCCATTTAGGAGTAGAAAGTGGTTAAGTGTGATTTCTCTTTCTAATTTAAAGTAAAAATTTTTAAAGACAATTTCCAGTACTCTCTTAGTGCTTCTTCAATGGAATGCTTTGCAGAATGTCGCGGGTGTGCTGCTGCCCTTTTGGAAGCCATTTCTTAACTTTGTAAATGATCCTTTTGGATCATCACATTTTTTGAAACATTTGTCAAAGCAAAGGCCTACCTATTGACTCCACAAAATTTGATTCCCTGTAAGGATCATCATGCTTCATTTACATTCCTGAAAGATACAATGTCACCATGAGAATTATGAAGAATGGACTAGCAATGTACATTATTCCATGGGAGAGAGTAAAAAGAAAGATGAACTGATCTTCATATGTCATTTTGGCTGCAAATGGATCTAAATATTCCCTGACTTTGAGTTAACATTAACATAATTCATTTCTTTTAATTTTTTGAATTAATTTGACATTTTACAAATTTTATCTCTTGGCATTCTTTTGAGCTTCTCTTATCGTAAAATTCGCAAGATTTTCCAATTTGAATTGGAAGAAGCCCAGAAACTGGCTCTGAAAAGAGGTAGACAGTCACAGAATATAAAACCTCAAAATAAAATCCAAAAATAATTTGGCAAAGGAAAGGAAAGAATCATACAAATACGTATTGTTTATAAGTACTTATCAAAAGTGATATATGTGTTTACATAAATATATACACAGATTAATGATATAGGGCCCAACCAATGAGATTAGATAGATAGATAGATAGACAGACAGATAGATAGTTTGGGTATGCCTTGATTACGGTTGACATGTAAAAATTAGCTACAAATGTTTTAAGACATGCATATTAAAGAGTGATAAGAATTTAAAAGTAAAATTGTAAGACAGTAAAACACATGCTTTATGACTGAAAGTACTTTTGCAATTGGAAACTTTTGGAATAAGAAATAAAGAGACTCTGAGGAAAAGGATGAAGGAAAATAACAATCACCTATTCTTTGTAATGACATAGGAACAAATACTCAGTACAATGTAGAGAATACTTCTGAAATATCAAAACAATCTATTGGACTTGTTGAATTACTTGAATTTTACACATCTGATTTTTTTCAAATTCAATCAATTTCCAGCCAGCTTTTCTACTTTGCCATCTGTTTCTAAAGCAAAACTTAGTGCAAGTCTGTGGAGGATGAGATTTGTTTTGCTTCTTTTCAACCTAAGATTTAGTGAATCATGTCTAGGCTAAATTCCAGGTTGAATGGATCATCAAAACCCAGCATCACACACCCATGTGTTTTCTTAAGTTTGGAGTAAGAGAATGCTGTCTTTCTTGTTTCATTACTTTGAACCATTAAAAATAGATTTACAGTGTTAACAAGCATTTAAATAGCACAGGCAGGAGTTTCTTCCTAGGTGAAAAAACAGTTAATAGGCATCTTGATACTGCTCATCTCCAAAAATGATCAAATTCTCTGCTGTGTTAACTCTCACATAATTTGAAACTCTGCTTATTCTAAGTCTGATACTTATATGCAAATAAATACTAAGTATTTTGTGTAGGATAATCTGGCCGATGTTGACACATAAAGGTAAATGAACTTGACACTTTTAGCAGCCTGATTCTGATATGAGGAAACCACGAGCTCAAATTTATCCCACTGGAGTGTAAGAATTCATTGCTATATCACAACAGATTCCTCAACAGTAATTCTTTCATTCTCTCAATGGATGAAGAATGAATTTGCCTTAAAGCTTGAAATGAAATGAAATGGAAATACTGCAAAAGTAACGACAAAAAACAAACAAACAAAATACTGCAAAAGTAAAGACAAAAAAATGAACAAACAAAAAAACCTCTTCCAAATTAAGTGTCCTAAATGTACTCATTACCTTGCTCATGTAATTATAACCCCTCTGTACAGTATTTTCACAATAAAATTTTTTAATAAAATAAATTTTAAAATAAAAAAATAAAAAAGAGGTAGGGACAAAATAAGAAAAGATTCAGTTGAGATATGATACAGAAGAAATGTGTCCTAAATGTACTCATTACCTTGCTCATGTAATTATAACCCCTCTGTACAGTATTTTCACAATAAAATTTTTTAATAAAATAAATTTAAAAATAAAAAAGAAGTAGGGACAAAATAAGAAAAGATTCAGTTGAGATATGATACAGAAGAAATATTGGTACATAAACAATAGTCAGATAATATTAGTTGTTATGTTTATTTCAGCATTATTCACCATAGCTAAGATATGGAACCAACCCAGATGCCCCTCAGTAGATGAATGGGACAAGAAAATATGATAGATAGATAGATAGATAGATAGATAGATAGATAGATAGATAGATAGATAGATAGATAGAGAATGGAATTCTATGTCTCTACCAGGAAGAATGACACAGTCCCATTTGTTAGGAAGTGGAAAGACTTGGAAAAAATTATACTAAGTGAAGTAAGCCAGACCCAAAGAAACATAGGCCCCATGGTTTCCCTAATTTGCAATTATTAGTATGAGTTTACCAGACAAGTAGAAAAGGTCAACTGCTATGCATATATGACTATATAAGATGGTGCTAAGCAAATTGAACCCAAGATAGAGACACAAGAGATTTTATCTTTGTTCCTGTTATTTTTAATGTCTTTATAATGTACTATGTGATTTCTCTTGTTTCTTTAGTATGTTCTTCCCCCATGGTATAACCTCTGTTTTTATTGTATTTGATTCCAGTACTCTGCATCTTGTATATACATTGTCCTAATTTGGGGAGCGAAGGGAAATAACAAAATGCTGAAATAAGGCTACAGGCTGACCCATTGAAGCAATGAGAAGTACAAGACACTATGTTAAAAATGAACTCAAAAACTTCAGGGAGGGAGGAGTTGGGGAAGTGGAGAGGGAAGGGATGGCGGGGGGGGGGGGGGGGGGGGGGGGGGGGGGGGGGGGGGGGGAAGCAAAGGAGGGGGGTAACAATGCTCAAGAGGAAATGTACTCATTACCTTACTCATGCAGCTATAACCTCTCTGTACAGTATCTTTACAATAAAAAATATAAAAATATTGTTTGTTAATATTCAACTAATTTTTTATTCTGCCTTGGGGGTTTTAACAGAGTTCAAGAAGCCATAAAACACTGTCTTTTTTATGCTGCAACTGTGATTTCCTTGGGTTAAATTATTTTCATATTTAATGATAACAGAGAATCAACTGCCTTCTTTTAGATCTAAGAGAGAGATGTACAGAAATATATGTGGAAAATGGCAGTTGTGTACTAAGATGCAGCAATGTTCCCTTGGGTGTTTCATGATTTCCTAACCATGGGTTCAGGAGCTTACTTACTTACACTGCTGTACTAAGACTGAGAATCAGAGGGTTAAACAAGAATATGACTGGAAACATTAAAACAGAACCACTTTATTTTATATAATTAATATATGCTAACTACAGAAGTATATATTTTTAAAGTGAAAATATAAGAAAGAATGTTGCTCAAAGACACAACTTAACGCACGATGAATCTGCAAAGAAATCAGAACTCAGTGGATTAAGATGAACACCTTGCTGACCCTTGGGTACTGAATTTGTTACACACTGAATTATGTCCTTATGTTTAAGCATTTGTCACTTCTAGAAATGAATTCTAAAATTCTAAAATTGGGTATTCTTTAATAGATTATACATTTCTTATACATTTCTTAAGAGTATCAAAAACATTTCCTCATGTTTTTGATACAAGTGGTAGACTGACTTATAGATTTGTCTCTTCATAGTTATTTTAAAATTCAAATTATAAATGCAGTATTAATGTTCAAAATAAGGTTGTTTTCAATTTGGTATCATTTCTGTCCCTTAATTTTGTTTTAGTAGATATATTGTGATATAACTAGCATATGACATACATATGTTAAGTATGAAAGTGAGCTATTTGATTTTGTAATACGTGTACACATATGAAACTATTGCTACAATAACCATAATTAACTCCTAATATTTTCTCAAGCCTCTGTAATCTTTTCCTCTGAGCTTCATTTCACATCCACACATCTTCCATTGTCAGTATTAGTAAGACACACCTTGAAGAATTTAGTATAGACAAATTCATATAGAAAGAACTCTTCGTATGGATTACTTCAAGTAGAATAATAATAATGAAATCTATCTCTGTTGTATCATGTACCAATAGATGGGATTTGGGGCACCTGAGTAGTAGTCCATAAATCTGATACAGTACAATTATAGTTTGATAATTCTCTCACCAGCTGATAAAAACTTGAGTTATTTCTAGTGTTTAGGCAATACAAATAAATTTGCTATGAATATTGATGCAATATCTTTACCTGGGGGTATATGTCGTCATTTGGGGGAGAGTTAAATACTTTGAAGTGCAATAAGAAAGCTAAATGGTAGATGGGTGGTCAACTTTAAAAGTAATTTTAAACTCTTCTTGATAGTGGTTGTAATGTTTAGTCCCAGAAGCAGTGCATCAGAATTCCAATTACTTCACATTCTTGCCAGCACTTTATTATATGATCAGAGATTTTGGTTTTAATTTTATCCATTCTAAGATAGACATAGTAATGTTTAATTATAAGTTTTATTTTATTAACATGCTCATTTTCTTTACTTGCCATTTACATCTCTTCCTTGATGAAGTGGTTATATTTTGCTCATTATTTGGGTCGATTCTTATAGGTGCTTTCTGAGGATTATTCATGTGTATTACATACTATGCACATAGCTTCTTTACCTTAAAGATATTTCTCAAATAACTTCCCATGGTCCATATTTTGATTTTTATGTATTTTAATTTTTGATCTGTAGGTTTGAGGTTTGAATTCAGGGAAGGTGCCTTTTCACTTAAGCCATACTTTCAGTTTTTTTTTTTTATTCTGGTTATATTTAGAAATAAGGTCTCACTTTGGGCCCAGACTGGACTAGATCTGCATTCTTTTGTTTCTAATTCTCACCATACCTGTGACAGCAGGTATGAATCACCACCTACATTTTCTGTTAAGATGGAGTCTTATGAGCTATTTTCCCAGCCTGGCCTCAAATTGCAATTTTTCTGATCTCAACCCTCACATAGTTAAAATGATAAGCACATACAACTATATCAAACCATTGGTTGAGATGAGGTCAATGTTACTCTTAATCTTATCTTTTGAAAATCAAAAACTTTAATTTGAATGTCAAATTTATCCTCTTACTCTGCAGTATATCATCATACTTGGATGTTATATCTAAAAACCTTTCTTTAAATCAAGGTTACAAATTTTCTTTTCCTCTGAGAAGTTGTGCTATTTGGAATTTACACTGGATATATAACTTGGCAGTTTTTCTTAATGTTGTGTGAGTTACATGCTATGGTTAATATTTTACATACAGATTTCCAAATCATCTGGCTTCATTTGTTGAAAAGCATAATATTTTTCTAAATTGGACTGCCCTCTGAACTTTTGCCAAAATCTGACGACCACATGTATATCCATGTGTCTATGTATGTCTGTGTGTTTTCAAGTCTATAGATGGATCTCTATGTCTATGCGGATGTGTGAAAATATGCATACATGTCTGTATGTGTCTGCTTCTATGTAGATGTATTGCAATAAATGAATGTATATATGTGTGATGAATTTGCATATGTGGCAGATGTTTGTATGTGTGTTTGTGATAGATATACATGAGTATATGTGTGATTGTGTATGTGTTTGTGTGGCTTTGTATAAATAAAACCTTAAACTATATTTTAGTAGTAAATCCTCCTGACTTTGGGATAGGCAAAGAATATTTAGACAGGATACTGAATTTATAAGCTCCAAACAAAGCAACCGATAAACCAAACAACATGAAAATTAAGAAAAAATCCTTTCTAAATACAGTTGTTGTTTTTAAAAAATAGTTATTAAAAAGGTAATGTGTAGATGGAGGGGGTTACCATTTTATGTCAGTTAACGAATATATTTCTTTTTGGAAAATGTCACCCATCCATTCACGCTCTCCTACAGATAGCATTTTAAAGGGAAAAGATACATCCAGACCAGGAGCACATTGTTATTAAAAAAATCGTATGTGACAAGGACTTGATCAAGACAGATGAGTGCATGTATGGACGAGGAGGTGTCTGTTTATGAACATCCTGATAAGACATTATTCATATTGCTGTATATAGAACTAAGTTGTGATAAAACATCAGACAAACCCTATTCAATTTTACTTCTTTTCAACCATTGCTCTTTTGCTTTGTACTCAATAAAACCAACAGTACTGACAACACTTCTGAGCTTGTCAAAAACGCAGCACCTTACTTCCCCCTTCAGGACCAACTGCTTCAGAATCTGCAGCTAACACAGTCCTCAGTGACACCACACACAGTAATGTTTGGGAAATCCCAGCATCCTTTTTCAAGCAGAAGTCATCCCAGAGTGCTCAGAGCATCTCTCTTCTTAATCCATTGCCTAAAAGTGTAAAATACCTTGACAGCTTTGCCTTCCAACAGACAATTTTATCCATTAATATTTAAAATTCTTAGGAGCACTTGCATGCCCTCCTCTGGATTTTTGCTCATTTGTTTGTTCCTATTTTCAGAAATGGGCACCTATTTGCATTTTTCTTTTCCTTTCCAATGGTGGAAAGGATAAATCTCTCAAATTCCTAGTGGTACTTCAGATACTACTTGAACCCGTAGGATTAATGAGAACTCATCTTGAGGGGACCACTTCATTACAAGCCTATGTGCCTTACCTGAGCTTCAGTTTCTACATGTATAATTTACAATGGATAATGACTGTTTACACCTAAGTATTTCTCTTACTAGACTAGCAAACTTTTTTTTTTTCTTGGTCGGTCATTAGGTTTGAACTCTGGACCTGGGCACTGTTCCTCAGCTCTTCAGCTCAAGCCTAGTGCTCTACCACTTAGCCACAGTGCCACTTCCAGTTTTCTGGTGGTTTATTGGAGATAGAAAGTCTCATAGACTTTCTTGTCTGGGCTGGCTTTGAACCGTGATCCTTAGATCTCAGCCTCCTGAGTAGCTAGGATTACAGGCTTGAGCCACTGACACCTGGTTAGACTAGCAAACTTTATATGTTAAGTTTTTAAAGGCTCCAATCTTTAAGGAAACTCAGTTCTGGTTACTGCAAACACAATTTGGAAATTATTTCTGTCTATCATAAACATGGTTTGATGCAAGCTTACAAATTCACGCATTCAGTGCATAATACCTTAGCTGTCATTTACTAAATTATCAATAAAAAAGAAAAGGGCATCCTAAATGAAAGGCTGTCTAGTCAGCATATACTATCTGCTGTATTGTATAACAAGGAGAGGAGAGAGTAAAAAGTAGGGAAATTCTTGTTGCTTTTTACCCCTTTCTTTAAAGTCATATGAGGGTAACATTTGGAGAGTAAGAGCAGAAATAATATTCATTTAACTCCACTTCTATTAGCTATATGAAGATGAGATTGTCATTGTCTGTTCCTCATATTTATATATCGACAAAACGCACTATATTAACTTCTATATGGAAGCAAATTGATTATGGGAGTTCACTTTGAATTAAAAAATGGTAATAATTAAAAATATTTTATCCTTTCTTAGTAAGAAATTACCTGGGATTCGCTGGTATTAAGAATTCATTATACTTAGACAATTTTTTTTCATTCTATACCATCTTAGAAGATCTTTATGAACTATATTTCCTCAATTTTTCAGACACTGAAAGTTCAACTACTGAGTTCTGCATATTTTTCAAAATGACTCTGAAGATATTGGCATGATAACCATTCATTATAATACATTTCAAATAATTTAAATATTTAAGTTTCCAGGGTAGATAATTAGAACATTGCATGGTTTCTTGAAGGAAATCAATTGGTTAAATTTGACCAATCACCTCAAGATTTCTCTCTTATTTCAGGTTTACATTTGACATGGCTCAAATATAATGAGCTCTTGTGCCATAGCCTGCATTTAAGGTGAATATATTTCTCATTGAAACAGCAGCATGAGGCACCGTTTGCTGAAATAATAAAGCCAAGCTCCTAAATGAAAAATAATTAAAAAGTAGTGAGAAATGCTTCACCAAGAGAAATGTAATAAAGACACATCCATGGCTTACTTCTAGTCTCTTAGAAACATATCCTAACCTTTTCTCACTTTGATTTTCATTAGTTATTTCTAAATACATTGGCCTTGACCAAATTCTTTTTAACCCATTAATGTCATTCTGGTGTTTGGTACCTACTCTTAGTCTCAATTTTCGTTCTGCTATAGATTTCTGCAACAATAGTAAATAGGCAGGACTTAGAAAACAAGAAATAAGAAGATCATATTTGTTCAGCAACAAGCTTTTGATTTCTTTTTTCTGTTGCTTTTAGAGGATTGAGCAGGTTTTGTCATTTTCCCCCTGTGCTATAGACCATGAAACAAAATCTTTAAAGTTCAAATGCACAAACTTGGCTGGAGAAACAAATAAAGACTTGACTAGTCTACGAAATGCAACGTTAATTGGTGTCTCTGAGGTTCTGTTTCCATCAGAAGAGTTGTTGGCAATGAATTGTTCCAGAAAAAAAATCATGAGGATATTAGCTGAAAGAGAGTAAGGAGGAGAGAATACTAAGTGGACTGGTTTGAAAAGAAAAAAAAAAAAAAACTTCAAGTCTTCTAGTCAGTATTAGCTTACAGCAAGATGACTCATTGGGCTTTCAGATATTGGGAGAAAAATTCTCCTATGGTGTCTCAATTTTTTTCTCTCAATTTTTGCACATTTTGTAAGGAGATGCACTGACATGTTTTGTACAGGATTATCTTTGAAGGATTTTTTTTGTTGTCGGTCATGGGGTTTGAACTCTGGGCCTGCATGCTGTCCCTCAGCTCTTCAGCTCAAGGCAAGTGCTATACTGCTTGAGCCACATTGCCACTTTTGGTTTTCTGGTGGTTTATTGGAGATAAGAGTTTCACAGACTTTCCTGCCCAAGCTGGTTTTGAACCGTGATCCTCAGATATCAGCCTCCTAAACAGCTAGGATTACAGGCGTGAGCCACCAGCATCCAGCTTGAAGGATATTTGTAAAGAAAACAGTCTTGAACATTTAGAGATGTCTTATTTTAGAAGCGACAGTAGTTTTGTTGCTGTTGTTGTTGTCTTACTGTCCAGACATATAAAGATAATGCCTCCCTCTCTTGCAAATTTAAGCATGTTTGTTTGCGACTCATTGTAAAAGACTGAGGTTTTGTCAGGTGAGGATTTTTCCAGCAAAGACACAAACATGTTGCCAGCACTGCATTTGTGTATACCACCTGTGGTACCTAGCAGTCTGGAGAGTATGGAGAGCCCACTGGGCACATGAAATTTACACTTCCTGTTATTACAGAAATAATGAAGCCCTCTCACATAACCCGGAAGTCTCGTGTTGTTACCACCAAATAAGAAACTGTGGCAGGCTAGCTTGTCAACTGGAAAGCAGGGTAGAATGTTAACACCCTTCAAACTTGTTACTACCTAGCACCATTGAACTACTAAACAGCTCCCATGGGCTCATGGATGGAAGACTTAGTGGTCAACTGGTGTCACTATTGGGAAGTGAGATGTTCTGAAATTTGAAAGAGGTGAGCCTAGTCACAGATAGCTGGCCACTGTGACCTGCCTATGAAAGGTATGTTTGGGATGCTTTGTCCTCTGTGCCTCTCGCTTTCTCTCTCTTCCTTTCTCTCTGCCACTCTATCTCCTGTCCATGCTTCAGTTGTCACATGCTGAGCAGCCCCTTCTGTAATATGCAGCTGCTCCCGAGATGTTCCATTTCACCTCCTGTCTAGAACAGTTGAACCAGCTGATGCTGTACTGAAATCTCTGAAACTATGAGTCAAAATAAATCATTTCTCCTTTAAGCTAGTTTTCTCAAGTATTTTTGTCCTAGTGACAGAAAGGTAACTAATGCAATATGAGACCATAGACATTTCTGCCTTAGTCAAGACCCATAGATACTTTAAATTTACGTAAGATGAGGTATTGCTCCAAATGTTTGGGCTACAAGATTTATTTATTCATTATTTACATTATAGCATCCACATATAGAACACCAGTAAGAAATTTTAATGGCAGATAAATTGTACTCATAAATTGATATGTTGAATTGAAGCCCCTTTGCAGAACTATTAAAATACCATTTAAATTTAAAAAAACTAAGAAGTAATACATGAAATAGTTTACTGGCAAAATTTTACTTTATTCAGAGAGGTGTGATTAAGGGGAAAGGGATAAACAAATGAAGAGGGGAGAGTGCAGTCAAAAATTCAATGTATATCACGCAAAATTAAGAAGACTGAGGCAAGAAGTGGGTAGGGGAAGATGGGTGAGGATTGAAAAGAGATGACATTGATCAAGATGTGTTATATTCATAAACTACTTTGTTAAATGGCATCTCCTTGGTACAACTACGTAAAGGCAATAATAAAAAACTTATTAAAAACTTGTATTTTATTAAAACATATCCATATTATTGATATATATAACTAGTCTGTTTCTTCTGGTTTCTGTTTAAACTCTAGTTCCCAGCAGAAGAGACTTGAATTAGTCCGTGAAAGTCATCCACAACCATGTTCATTGCAGCATTGTTTACCATAGCTAAGATATGGAACCAACCCAGATACTCCTCAGCAGATGAATGGATCAAGAAAATGTGGTATGTGTATATAATGGAATTCTATGCCTCCATCAGAAAGAATGACATTGCCCTTTCATAAGGAAATTCATAAAAACTTGGAAAAATTATATTAATCAAAGTAAGCCAGACCCAAAGAAATAGGTGGCATGGTTTCCCTCATTTGTGATAACAAGAATATGTCTATAAATCTACAAGTTAATTTAATGGTTACTAAAGGACAAGAAATTATACTTGGACATGATTAAGTAAACAACACTCTATGCATTTACACAGTGAGAACAAAGGAGGATATTCTTAGGACAGGATCATGATGGCTCAATACCTATGTGCATATGACAACACAAAATGATGCTTATTGAAATGAACTCCAAGAAATGGAAACAAGAGATTTTTTATTATACTGTTTTCAGTGATTTCTTTTTTCTTTCTTTTTATTCTCCTTTGGTTTACTACATTTTGTCACTGTTTCTGATTTCTGTACCCCTTGACCTGTATACATTTATCTGATTTGAGGAGGGGAAAGGGAATCACAAAAACAGTGGGACAAAGGGTGAATCAATTCAGCAGTGATATTCACTAAACACTATATTGGAAATGAAATTTACAAATGGAGGGGTAGGGAAGGAGGGGGAAGTGGGAGAAAAATGAGGAATGGGGTAACGCTGTTGAAAAAGAAATATACTCATTACCTGACTTATGTAACAGTAACCCCTCTGTTCATCAATTTCACAATAAAATTTAAATTAAGAAGAAGAAAAGAAAACTAAGAACTGGAGGTATATCTCAAACAGTAGAGTGTCTGCCTAGCAAGTGTAAGGAACTGAGTTTAAACCTGGTATTGCCAAATATAAAGGATATAAAAGAAAGAAGAAAGGAGGAAGGAAGGAAGGAAGGAGGGAAGGAAGGAAGAAAGGAAGGAAGGAAGGAAGGAAGGAAGGAAGGAAGGAAGGAAGGAAGGAAGGAAGGAAGGAAGGAAGGAAGGAAGGAAATAGTAGATAGGGCTTGCCACGATTATTTAATTCTTCTCATTGAAAAAAAAACTATATTAAAGGCAGAGAAAAATGATTGACCCAGACTCTTGCACAGATATACCTACACCCATTGTGTCAGTTTTTAACACAGGTAGCAGGTGCTTATGAATGGCTTGTCCTTTGATGTATCCACACTGCACTCATCTCTGTTACCAACAACATTTTTCCTTATTCTGGATAGAACATTAAGTGATAGATAGATAGACAGACAGACAGACAGATAGATAGATAGCCAGCCAGACAGATAGATAGACAGATAGACAGACATACAGATAGACAGACAGATGTCTATATACATATATATATATATATATATATGTCTTCATATAGACATATAGATATATTATTGGAATATCTTGAATATATTGAGATATCTTATGTGACAAACTTTTTAATGACAAAAATGAGGTATCAAGAACTATCAAAAGATGCTGGGTAGAATAAATAACTAACAATAATCAGAAGGAGTATTAAGGGAAATAATTACATACTATGAAACAGGTTATATGTAGTATATTCCAAATGATTTAACAATGCTTCAGTATACCATGATAAATCTATGAGTAGACATTTAGAAAAGGATAAGAATAAAAGACAAGTACATTAAAACAAAAGAAAACACTCTTTTATTTATTCCAAACTGATAAATTATCTTGTCTTTGTTGACTCAGAATAAAATGTTCTTATACATAACAGTTACAACTGAACAGTGCCCATATACTAGGACAAGATCATCATTTGCAGCTTGAAAAGCTCATTATTAACTGTTATTTTCAAATGAAAGTTGGCACCTCATATGGGTTTACTAACCCAAAAAATGAACAGATCACCTAGTTACACTGTTTCTTTGATTTGATAGTTTAATTTATTTATTTAGTATACTCATCCATGGAGCTTGAAGAATTCAAGCAGATAATATAGAAAATGCTTAACTCAGTGTTAGTCACATAACAAATTTCAGCCCAGGTTAATACTCAGATTTTGCCTTAGCACAAAAAGTCTGTTTCACTAATTTGATTGTTTTCCAAATGTTCCTACAGATCCAAAATTAGAATACTATGCTTTAAATATTTACAAAAGAAATCTCACAAGGAGCTCACAGTTTATTTGAAGAGGACCAAGTTCATAAGGTGATTTCATAGCCATATAAGCAGACAATAAGGTAAGCTTTGATGAAGTTAGTACAAGTACTATAGAAGGAAGGACATAGAAAATACCCCTAACCTCATAGAGGGTACCTACTTTCCCCTTCGGTTTTATTTTCGTTAAGGACACTTGTATGAGAAAAGTAGATTTGTTCTGGGAAACAACAGCTTATTCCAAATAAGTCCCTACATTCTTTTCCAGATTACCTTCTCTGGGACTTTCACAGACTGCAATAGCCAGAAAGCACGTCATGCAGAGAAAGCAACATTACATGTTTGGAGTCTTTTTTATCAAATACTACCAGAGTCAGACTTGCCTTCCATTCCTGATTTATTTTTCCTGAAACTAGTCTCCAACAATGAACCAAACAGAATGTACTCTTTCCTAAGTTTGTCAACACTCAAGTATGAAAAGACAAAATATACTATTATTCCAGACTGAACATCTGAAATGAACTTCAAAGAATGAATTCCCTGTACAATCAAACCTGAAGCAACTTCAAAAACTTCCGGAATCCTTTTCCACTAAGCAAACATGCTGTTAAGTAAGATGGCTTAAGCTACTTATGGTGTTCTGGAGGCTCGTCTTAAATTCCCTTGACACTTCTGCCTATAATACCTGCTAAAGATTTGGAACCAATCCAATGGCAGGAAAATAAAATCTCCCAGACACCAGTGAATTTGAAGAGAATAGCTAACTACTTTGGGGGAAGGAAAGATTCTTAAGCCACGTTTCATCCTCCCTGCTTCCTTGCAATCTCTCATAAAAGTAGGATTTGAAAATGAGCACTGGCCTGTCTTTTGTCCACTTTTTGAACTGGAATGAGTGCTAAAGTTTGCAATGGGTTGAAATAGCAAGAAACAGAAAAGGGATAAACAGACCCATAAGTCCTTTATTGATGTTAAAGCCATTCTAAGAAGCCCCATTCTTCATCCTCATACCATGCAACTTCAAGCCCAGGAACACACACACATACACACACAAACACACACACACCCACTCACTCACACACACAAACATAACACACAAACACACATACTCTCACTCACACACAAACTCACACACACCACACATACAAAGTCTGTGTGGATAGGTAACTCCCGGCTCATCATTCTGCAAACAAACAAGTTCCTAGTTCTGTAACAATGTCCCCATCCTGGAGCTGGAGTTGACATTCACTTCGCTTTCAAGGATACCTGAAACTAGCACTAAAGAAGAGATAACCAAAGAAGAATATCCAGTTACTGCCAGGATATTACTTTATTACCTCGGAAGTGAATCTAGGATATCAGTGATTGTCTGTAGACATAGAGAAACTGGATAGCCAGATAATGATAACAAAACGGCCAACAGCAAATTGAGAGGCTAAAATTTACTCCATGTATCTAGTGTTTTTTTTTCTTTCATACAAAAGAAACAAAATAAGAAATGTGTTCTGTTTGCTTATGGGCATCAAAACTCATAAATATCTGACCATTTGGTCTGACATCTGGGAGCAAAGCAGTTGGTCTTTTGTGAGCAAGGAGGGGCAAAGAGGTCTCTGAATTTAGACAGAGGAGATGAATTGTGCCCAAGTTAGTGAACACCCATCACTGCCCATGATTTATGCCTCTGAATGTTTGGCTCTTCAAAACAGGTTGAGTAGATGTACACTTGTGTTTACTTCTGAGGTTTACACCACCAGATTCCTAAAGGGAAATGAGACAGTGGAAAATGAAGCCTGATTCCTTCCGATGCGTGGGTCCTTCTATGCAATGGAAATTAAATCTGGGAGCCTTGGGGATTGCACATTTCTTTAGCTGTTGGATAAAATTGGAGGTTACAGAGGCTTTTATGAGAAGTACAGTCTTTGACTTTTACAGGAAAAAGGTTAAATGCTTTGTTTCTTTTTCTTCAACAGTTATTCTTTTAATAATTTTAGACTTTTCACAGAGATTTTTTTGTAAAAAGCTTTCATTTCCTTGATAGGTATGGAAATGTGCTCTTTGCAAAAGTAAAATGTGCTCTGCCACACTTGTCTATACATGAGAAACACACCCTTTCAGGAAAGAACAAGGAGAGTTCTCCCTGAATAAGGGGAGAAAACTTGAATTATAGGAAAAGCACCATGTCCCAAGTACATATATTAACCTCAAAAACATAATAAGGTTAACATAAATATTGCTGTAGTTGAATACAATAGCCAGGCCACAGCAGATATAAGAAAAGCCTGGCTGTTCCTATAACCTTTGCTATAAATACCATTGGTTTGATTAGCATTTGGGTAAATCACATTTCAGACCACATAGAAGAAACACACTAGAAAAAGCATTCCTAATCTTCATAGCAATGATACCCAGATGATAATACTTGAACCAAGACCAACAAACAGAGATTCTAGAAGCTTTTGCATATGCCTGATTTTCTCTTTAAAAAATGGATGCCCAATTAGGATTTGTTTAAAGACTGAAAAACCTGTAAATGCCTGCCCAAATGGGTCTTAGAGCAAAGCACTTGATCTTGTGACATTTGTGGTTATTTTTGCTTTGTATGTGTGGATAGTGTTTAAGCAAAAGCTCTGTATCTTTTAAAGAAGTTTGACATGAGGAATTAGGTTAGTGGGGAAACCATAAAGCCAAATGACATAATATATATGTCTGTACGTTCAAGTGTGCATAAGCATTAGAACTATCTTTTTATAACTATCTTTTTACAAACTATGTTTATTTCAAAACATGGACAAGCACTGTATTCTACTAGTTCTCTTTGTCCCTTGGACAAAACTTTAGCTGAGAAGGGAGGTATGAAAGCTTAGTGAGAACAGAAGTCCTGGGATGACAACTTCAAGTTGACATTCAATAACATGCTTCATCTTTGACCACTTAGACACATTGGACAAGGCACTAACTAGCTTGTCTATGCAGCCTGCATCTTTTGGCTCTCTAAGCTAGTATACTTGAATGAGCAAACAATGGAACACATAATGCCTTACACTGGATTTCATTCTAGAAAATGAAGAAGCATCAAGCTAATCAGTTTTACCTTATTTTAATGAAATACCTAATATAATTTTGTATTTCTCCTCACAGTATTAGAGATTCCATTCCAACATGAGGTGAACCTACTTCCTTTGGGTCTCTGGTGAATAGAATGTATAACAAAGGCAGGGAGCATGGCAGAGAAAATCAACTTTCATCAAAGATCGGGGGGAAAGGACAAGACAGGAAGAGACCAGGTTCCCACAATCCCCTTGAAGATTATACCTCAGTGAGTCAAACTAGGCCATAATATCTTCTCACTAGGCCCCCTCTCCTCAAGACTCTGCTACCATCCAGTAGCAAGGCCCTGTGTACCAAGTTTTCAACACGCAGGCTGTTAGAACCTATACAAGATCCAAACAATAGTAGTCATGAAGAGACTTCAAGGCAAGTTGACCTTTTGTAATACTATGAAAAAGTGCCAGATTGGAGGCCCACGTTGAAGACCTAAATCCTGAAATTCCTACCCTTCTGATTTGCCTGGGGGGTAGGAGGGGAATTAACCTCTTAAACCTTTAGTATATTCGTTTGTGAAGGGGTAACATAACACTTTAGTACATGGGTTTTGTGAACATTGATTAAAATAGAGCTTTTATAATGCCTTTATACATTAAGAACTATCTAAAGGGTTTTATGTGTAGTAATTAATCTCAGACACTAATAGATGTTTTATCTTATAGTGACCATCTGATAGTGATAATAATACAAAGATATTAGGAAAATTGTTCAAAGTTACATAACTATTAACTAGTACAGCTAGATTTTTTGTACAGCTAGAGTCCATTTTTTTGTTGTTGTTGTTGTTGGTCATGGGGTTTGAACTCTGGGCCTGGGCACTGTCTCTCAGCTCTTCAGCTCAAAATGATCACTCTACCACTTGAGCCATAGCACCACTTCCACTTTTCTGGTGGTTTATTGGAGATAAGAGTCTCACGGCCTTTCCTGTCCAGGCTGGCTTTGAACAGCGGTCCTCAAATCTCAGCCTCCTGAGTAGTGAGGATTGCAGATGTGAGCCACCGGCGCCCAGCTTAGAGTCCATATTTTTAACCACTCCACTCCATCACTTTTGTACTAAGACTCTATAACAACCTATTTGTGTAATTATCCATCCAGGTAAAGATTCTTTGAGTAAAACTGGCACTATAATAATAATTCTGAGACAAGATGTGTAAACAGATTATTCCAGGAAGACTAGAACAATAAAATATCTTCATAATAACGAATCTTTTAATATTTTACATGTTCTCTAGTATTTAAAATAGAACAAAAGAACTATTCTAACCTTGTCCTGTTAAAGACAGATTTTCACCAAAAAGTAAAAATATAAATTTATGCCCTCTCTTGCTCTGCACTATGTTCACTCTTAAATTGAATTTCTCCTCTAAAACCAATCCCAAATTACCTTCTCCAATCCGGTTTTTTCAGCATCTTTACAAGTGGTATCTATCGGGATTCTCCCCACCTCAGGTCCTCAGCCACTCCACTACCTCTCCTGGATCAGTTTGTAGCCCCCCAGCTCTACCCAGACCTGAGCTCCTCCTTGGCCTAGAGCTCCGGCCAGGCCAGGATAACTGGCCACTCTCACTCTCCACTCAGGCTCACCTGCACAAACAGAGTACCTGATCACCCAGAGCGACCACCTGGATAGGGGCAGAAGCTATATTGCTCCCTCTCCCCTGGGAGATATGGCCTCTCTAATAAACCTTATAATAATCTTTCTTGTGTGCATGCCTGCCTCCACATGGTCCCCTGAGATGGCCGCTATGAATTCTTTCAGTACCACTATTTACCCAGATAGAAATCAATCCAGGTCCTTGCTGGAAGCAACTGGTCAGGCTCTACTGCCGAAGTCATTCCCACTGAAGAATCTCCTACATATCCTGTTTATCTACCAACTAGGAAGCTCCTTCCTCTCAGCTATGAGAGTTTTGAGATGTTTTGAGTGATAATTTTTCACAGTGAGAGGCAACATTGTGCTTGATCTTTGGTTCTCCCTGTTTGTATTGCCATTTCCCAGGCACAGCACACACTAATTTCAGCTACATTGCAACACTGATGACTAGAAATCTGTCTGGCACTCAAAATAAATCAACCAGCATCAATCAATGCATATGTATTGAACACCTATTTTAAGAGTACAGGGAGTCTGACCTTTGTTTTTCAACAGCCAATTATTCCCCATTGTGCTGATGAAGGGTTTACTTTTTCTCCCAAGGTCCACTACTTTGTCCTTGCCCTCATTGACCCTCATTTGGCTTGGCTTGACTTCCTGCCCAAATCAACTAGGGCATTTCGATTTTTGATCAAGGCTCCCTAGATGCTGGCCACCCTCCCTTATCTTATGCAAATATAAAATGTAATGAAAATTCTCCTTCCTGACTGTCTCTTTTCAGTAGCTGTTCATAGTTTTTAGTTTAGGGAATGAGGCACCAGAGCAACATTTTCAAGAAGATAATTTATTTGGTCATATATTCCTGCAAAAACAATACATAAATGAATCATAAAATATGGTGGCTTAACTAGTAAATATTTGTTGACTTGCATAATTTCTGGGGATCAAATATACAGAAGCAGCTTCTCTGGGGGTTCTGGCTCAGAATCTCACTTGAACTCACAGTCACAAAGTTCCCCAGAGTCTCCATAACTGGCAGGCTTTACAGGGCCTAGAGAATCTATTTCTAAGATGTCACAAGTCTATTGGTTAGAGTCATCATTTCCTCATCTTGTGAACTCCTTTAAGAGCTCTTTGAGTAGTTTCTGGACATGAAAATTAGATTCCCACAGAGGACATGATCTAAGAAAAGAAAAGGAAGCCACAATGCCTTTTGTTTGGCCTTGTCACACACGGCTACTTCGACTATTCATTTAACAAGAATCATTAAGAGGCTGGGAGTTCTCAAGATGGCGACGGGGCAGTAGGGAAACGCCACAGCTCTCTCCAACCAAAAAGAGAGTTCGAGTTCCAACCTTTAATCTCCCCAAGAGACCGACAACAACAAAAAGACGAACACTCAGAGAAAAACCAGAGGTGGAAAATAACAAAAAAAGAAAGAGAGGAAAAGAAGAATTTCAGAACAGAGAAGAGCGAAGACCCCTCCCCCAACCTTTACTGGCCGCGCGGCAGTGCGCCAAGCCGCCGGCCAGCCGGCCCGGCAGGGGCTGCCGGAGCCACAGAGACACAGGGGGCTGCTTGCAGATCACCAGGTACCGGATTGCAGAACAGCGGATCGCCAGGAACAGAGAAACCTACCAGCCGGGAGTCTCCAGGAGGATCCCACCCCACCCATCACTCTCCACCGGAGCGGACAGGCTCCATCCCGCCAAAGCCGCCCGGCACCAGCAGCGCCACGAAGGGACCTGTCCGCAGACCACCCGCCCAATCGCGATCGCAACGACCCGGCGGGGGGCCGCCCAACCCAGCCCGCAACCACCCCAACTGAACTCGGACTGCAACAACAACTGACGGACTGCAACAACAACTGACGACCTACAGGGTGAGTACCCATCAGGGGACAGGGAATCCATCAAGGGAGACCAGAGCGGGAGGGAATCCCCAGACCCTGACCTAGACTCCCTACCCCAACACCCGGACCACAGGACCCACTAAAACTGGGAACTGTTCGAGAGCCCCACCAGCCGGTGGAGCACACTCTGCAGGCCAGGCCAGAGCAAGAGCGCCCCGGGAAGGGAGCTTAAATGCTCAAGCCAGGAACAGTGCCCCTGGGTCAAGACTACCAACAGTAGAAGAAATTTGAACTGTGTCCTCCAGGCTGCATAACCAAGGTGGTATACACATTAGCACAGGCCTAACGAGCGCGCTCCAGGCTGGGGCCGGAACCAGGCCAGGGGACCGGCGCCTGAACAAAGCAAAAAGGGTCAGAAGTGGGGCTGTGGCTCAAATGGTAGGGTGCCAGCCCTGAGCTGAAGAGCTGAGGGACAGCACCCAAACCTAGAGTTCAAGCCCACAACCAGCCCAAAACAAACAAACAAAAACACATCAGGAGCCCATAGCAGACTCCAGTATTTGGGAGAGTGCATCCAGAGCATCTGATCTTCCCAAGAGCACCCGCAGGAGCAAACACAAGCAGTCTAGGCTGCTCAACCCTTCCAAAGGCGGGAATTGCTACAGCAGAGAGCTGAGAATCCTAAGTGAATAGCAGCTGGAAATAGGCTCCCAACAGAATCCAGATCAGACACAGACTCTCTCAACCAATAGAGAATCAGCAACCAAGCAAAGACAGACACACCAAAACAAGATTGAAGAGCAGTCTCCTGAACCCCCATGCGAAAATCACAGAGAAAAATCACAAGGTTTACCACTACCCAGGACAGCAAGCTCACCTCAAAAGCCAGCAGCCACGCAGGGGAGAGCCCCAGTGGGAGCAAAGCAGGAATGGAAGACAAAAACTACATCCAAGGGTTGCTGGAGGCAATGACTCAAGAAATAAAGCGAGAAATGGATCAGAAATTGAAAGAGCACAAGGATGAACTATCAAAAGATATACAGGATATCAAACAAAAATTGGATGCAAAAATAGAAGCTGCACAAACCTCAGTAAGAAGTGAGATAAACGCCAAATTAGAGGTAATGCATACTGATATCACCTCATTGAGAGGTGAGATCAGTACTCTGAGAACCAACATTGAATCCATAAAGGGATCCATTTCCACCATGCAAACCACAATAGAAGCCACGGTCAACAGAGTGAATGAAATGGAAGGTAGAGTGTCAGATACAGAAGACAGAATACACCAACTGGACCAAAAAGTGACAGATATGGAAAAATCACTCAAATTAAACCAAAGGGAAATTCAAGAGCAAGCAGATAATGCTAAAAAATTTAACCTTCGCATAATCGGAGTGGACGAAGGTGAGGAATTCCAGAGCAAGGGAATGCAACACCTATTTAACAAGATAGTCAATGAAAATTTTCCCCACCTCAAAAACGACCATCTTAACTACATCACAAAAGCTTATCGAACACCCAACAAGCAAGATCCCAGGAGAAACACTTCTAGGCACATAATAGTAACAATGATGGATCTGAATAATAAGGAAACAATCCTGCATGCAGCAAAAATGAAGAAGGAGCTATACTACAACGGGAAAAAAATTAGAATCACTGCAGATCTCTCCACACAAACAATGAATGCAAGAAAAGCCTGGGAAAGCACCATACGAGCCCTGAGAGCCAATAACTGCCAACCCAGACTGATATACCCGGCAAAGCTAGCATTCACATTCGATGGAGAACTGAAAACTTTTAATAGCAAAGAAAAACTAAATGAATACATAAACATTAAGCCAGCATTACAAAGAATTCTAAGAGGGGGGACACAACCTGAAGAAAGCAACCAGGAACTGGGACCTGCCCCAAACAGGCATTACTCAAAGTCTAACTGAGCAAGCACAGGAGGAAAGGAAAGAAGAAAAACTTAGGAAAACGGAATGGCAGGGACAACAATGCATCTCTCTATACTTTCTCTTAATATAAATGGGCTGAATTCGCCAATTAAAAGAAAACGAACTGAGGACTGGATCAGAAAACAAGACCCATCCATCTGTTGCCTTCAGGAGACCCACCTCTCAGCCAAACATACAAACAAACTCAGAGTGAAGGGGTGGAAAAGGATCTACCAATCAAATTCCCCCAATAAGAAAGCAGGTGTAGCTATCCTGATATCTGACAAAATAAACTTTTCATTAAAATCAGTACAGAAAGACAAGGACGGACATTACATATTAATAAAGGGAACAATCCAAGAGGAGGATATAACCATCATCAACTTATATGCCCCAAATATCGGTGCACCCAGATATGTTAAACAAATGCTCTCAAACTTACAGAATAAAATAGATCCCAATACGATAATACTAGGAGACTTTAACACGCCACTCTCACCAAAGGACAGGTCTACCAACCAGAGGATTGGCAAAGAAGCTACCGAATTAAGTGAGGCCATACTTCAAGCGGAATTAACTGACATCTACCGAGTATTTCACCCTAAAACAACACAGTACACATTCTTCTCAGCAGCTCATGGAACTTTCTCCAAAATAGACCATATCATAGTTCATTCAAGGAACTTAAGCAAATACAAAGGGATCGACATAATCCCCTGTATCCTATCTGACCACAGTGGAATCAAGCTAGCTCTCAATAACAAAGCATACCGCAGAAATTTCTCTAATACATGGAAATTGAACAGCACACTCCTTAACAAGGCCTGGGTAACAGAAGAGATCAGAGAAGAAATAAAGCATTTCCTAGAACTCAATGAAAATGAAAACACCTCACAAAGAAACTTGTGGGACACAGCAAAAGCAGTCCTGAGGGGCAAATTTATTGCCCTCAGTGCCCACATCAAGAGAATGGAGACAGACCAAGTAAATAATCTCATGTTGCAACTAAAACAGCTAGAAAAACAAGAAAAAATGGGACCTAAAGCTACTAGACGAAGCCAGATAACCAAATTGAGAGCAGAGATTAACCAATTAGAAAATCAGAAAACCATAACCAAAATAAACCAAACAAAAAGCTGGTTCTTTGAAAAAATAAACAAAATTGATGGCCCGTTGGCAAGATTAATTAAAAAAAGAAGAGAGGAAACCCATATTAATAGGATTAGGGATGCCACGGGAAACATCACAACACGTACCCAAGATATCCAAACAATTCTAACAGACTACTTTCAAAAGCTATACTCTCTAAAGGAAGAAAATCTGGCGGAAATGGATGCATTTTTAGAGAAATACAAGTTACCCAAACTGAGCAAAGAAGAAGTTAACCAATTAAATAAGCCAATATCCTATAATGAGATACAGGAAGCTATCAAAAGTCTTCCAACAAAAAAAAGCCCAGGACCAGATGGATTCACAGCAGAATTCTATAAGACCTTTAAAGAAGAACTAATACCTATACTCCTCAAGCTCTTCAGAGAAACAGAGAAGGAGGGAGCTATCCCAAACTCATTCTACGAAGCCAATATCACACTCATCCCCAAACCAGGCAAAGACCCAACCAAAAAGGAGAATTACAGGCCAATCTCCTTGATGAACACAGATGCAAAGATCCTTAACAAGATTCTAGCTAACAGAATCCAGAAACACATAAAAAAAATAATACACTATGATCAGGTAGGCTTCATCCCAGAGACACAGGGATGGTTTAACATACGTAAGTCAATAAATGTAATCCAGCATATCAACAGAGCCAAGGTCAAGAATCACATGATTATCGCCACAGATGCAGAAAAGGCCTTTGATAAAATTCAACATTCATTCATGCTAAAAGCTCTGGAGAAAATAGGAATAGAAGGAACATTTCTAAAAACAATAAAAGCCATTTATGACAGACCAATAGCCAATATTATACTTAATGGGGAAAAGCTACAACCAATCCTCCTAAAAACAGGAACAAGGCAAGGATGTCCACTGTCTCCACTCCTCTTCAACATAGTCCTAGAACCCTTAGCCAGGGCAATAAGGCAAGAAAAAGACATTAAAGGGATCCGCATAGGGAAAGAAGAAGTGAAACTATCCCTTTTTGCAGACGACATGATACTATACCTCCACGATCCCAAAAACTCCATCCCCAAACTTTTAGAAATCATAAGTCACTTCGGCAAAATAGCAGGATACAAAATAAACCCACAAAAATCAGTTGCCTTCCTATACACTGATAACGCACAGGAAGAGAGGGAAATAAAGGGAGCAACCCCATTCACAATAACCTCCCAAAAAATAAAATATTTAGGAATTAACCTAACCAAAGATGTAAAAGAACTATTTAATGAGAACTATAAAAAGTTAAAGAAAGAAATTGCAGAAGACACTAGGAAATGGAAAGACCTCCCATGCTCCTGGATAGGCCGACTTAATATAGTAAAGATGGTGATACTTCCAAAATTAATATACAAATTCAATGCAATTCCTATTAAAATCCCAATGACGTACATCACTGAAATACAGAAAACAGTCCAAAAATTTATATGGAACAACAAAAGACCTAGAATAGCCAAAACAATTCTAGGGGATAAAGACAATATGGGAGGGCTATCCATGCCGAACTTCAAACTCTACTACAGAGCTATAATCACAAAGACAGCATGGTACTGGCACAAAAACAGACCCGAAGACCAATGGAACAGAATAGAAGATCCAGATATAAATCCACAGGCCTACAGCCAGCTGATATTCGACAAAGGAGCCAAAGACATACAATGGAAGAAACACAGCCTCTTCAACCGCTGGTGCTGGGAAAACTGGGCAGCCACATGCAGAAAACTAAAAGTGGACCCCAGCCTATCACCATGCACCAACATCAACTCAAAATGGATTAAAGACCTTAACATTAAACCTGAATCTCTGAAACTACTGCAGGACAGAGTAGGAGAGACACTTGAACTAATAGGCACAGGAAGGAACTTCCTGAACAGAGTCCCAGGGTCACAACAAGTTGGAGAGAGACTCGACAAATGGGACTACCTTAAAATAAAAAGCTTCTGCACAGCTAAATCTATCGCAACTAAGCTAGAAAGACAACCAACTAATTGGGAAAAAATATTTACCAGCAATATATCAGACAAGGGGTTAACATCCTGTATATACAGGGAACTCAAGAAACTAATCCCTCCCAAACCTAACAAACCAATTACTAAATGGGCAAGGGAACTAAAGAGGGACTTCTCAAATGAAGAAATAAAAATGGCAAAGAAACACATGAGGAAATGTTCATCATCCCTGGTGGTGAAGGAAATGCAAATAAAGACAACCCTGAGATACCACCTTACCCCAGTCAGAATGTCCCACATCCACAAATCAGCCAACGACAAATGCTGGAGGGGATGTGGAGAAAGAGGAACCCTATTACACTGCTGGTGGGAATGTACACTTATACAACCACTTTGGAAAGCAGTCTGGAGGGTCCTTAGAAAGCTAAAGATTGACCTCCCTTACGACCCAGTCATACCACTTCTAGGCATCTACCCTGAACAACAGGAACCAATATACAAGGACACGTGCACCTCCATGTTTATTGCAGCACTGTTCGCAATAGCTAGGATATGGAAACAACCTAGGTGCCCCACCACAGATGAATGGATCCAAAAATTGTGGTATCTATACACAATGGAATATTATGCAGCCATTAGAAATGACAAAATAATGGCATTTGCAGGGAAATGGATGGAGCTAGAAGGAATCATGTTGAGCGAGGTAAGCCAAGAACGAAGAGACAAACGGTACATGGTCTCCCTCATAAGTGGATGCTAAATCCAAAAGGTTAGTGATACGACAAAACTAACAGGACTTAAGAAACAAAGAACTCCCGCTCATCTGGTTGAACCACTACTAAATATCCTCATGCTGCTGATCACAAATATGGTATATAACATGTGAACACTGTTATATATTACAGACTGTGGTAGACAATTTGCTCCAGGGAAGTTAGAATGAACTTGTGACTTTGAAATTATGTAATCATTTAATCACAATCAAAAAAAAAAAAAAAAAAGAACCTCGGGGAAGGGAGGGAGGGAGGGGATGGTAGGGGGAAAACAATGGAGGGGGTAACAATGTTCAAGAGGAAGTGTACTCATAACCTCACTCATGTAACTGTGACCCTCTGTATAGTAGCTTTACAATAAAAAAATAAAATAAAATAAAATAAAAAAAAAAAAATAAAAAAAATAAAAAAAAAAAAATAAAAAAAATAAATAAAATAAAATAAAATACACAGGCTGGGGTTGGGAAGGTGGCTCAGTGGTAGAGCGCTTGCCTTGCATGCCTGAGGCCCTGGGTTCGATTCCTCAGCCCCACATAAGCAAAAAGAAAAAAGCCGGAAGTGGCGCTATGGCTCAAGTGGCAGAGCGCTAGCCTTGAGCTGAAGAGCTGAGGGACAGCGCCCAGGCCCAGAGTTCAGTTCCCACGACCGGACCCCCAAAAAATAAATAAAATAAATAAAATAAAATAAAATACAAAAAAAAAAAAAAACAACAAGAATCATTAAGCCCAGCCCACATTCAAAGGAGAGGGAAAGCTGACTCCACTTTGAGAAGAGAAGGATGACAAGGAAGTTGTGAGTAAATTTCAGTCATCTGCCTGGGACTATTAATTAAGGTTCTTCAAAGAAACAGAACCATTCAGATGGAACTCAGACACACAGATCCTGATTTATGTACATATATATATATATAACATATATTAGCACCTAGAAATATCCTGCAATCTATAAACAAATTTATTAAAAAGAATGGGTTTACGTGATTATGGATGCCAATAAATCCACATTCTGTAGTACTAATATCCTAACTCAAGTGAGAAGGAGAGAAGCTACTATAGAAACAGGAATTACTGATGTCCCATTCTAGAAGGCCACTGGCAGGGAGGAGAATTCCTCCATATTCAGGGTAAAAAAAATCAACATCTCACCTACATTGTAGAATGAAATCTATGTTTTCAATTTCATTGTTTTAATCTTAATCTTATTCCTAAATACCCTCACAGACAACCAGAATAATATTTCACCAAAAATCTGGGAACCCTGTGACCCAGTAAACTGATACATAAAATTAGAAATCACAGTATGCGCTCAAAGAACTTATCAATAACAATGTGTTTGTTCTGTCCACTAGAATTTCATTAATTTCACAGCCCTCTTTCTGGGGAAAAGAACCTCATGTATGAATAGACAATTATAATTTCTTGAGCACTTTTCAAAACCTCATTTTATTTCCTGATCATGAAACTCAACATGAGGAAACTAATTTTCAAAGATATTAAGCAAATTGTTCAGTTCTCACCATTAATTGAAAGAGCAAGACAAAATGTATATATATATATTTTTTCTGAATACAGATTCATGTAATTTTCTTTCACGCAACCTTTTCTGCAATGGTAAATCTCTACAATATTTGTGGGAATATGTATCAATGTTCTTTGAAATGTGTATAGCAATCAAGTGCCTTTTACAAATAAAGTCCTATAGAAAATGAAGCACTTTTCTTTAAATATAGTGAATTCTTTCCAAAGAAGTCATAATGAAGCAAAAGACAAGTGGGTGGTAGTAATGAAGCTCACCTATTCTGTCTGCCTCCTTCACCTTGGGCAACCTTTAAGCATTACCAAGTAATGCATTACCTGTGTGATCTGATTTAAAATCCACTAGTGCAGATCACATTTGCTTCTATCTCAAGAATGAACTTTTGTGGAGGGAGGAGAAAAACCCTCTGTTTTTCTAGTCATGAAAGATTATTGGGAATATCATTGACATTGCACTTTCAGCCACAAGAGCATCTAGCTCTGGTATTTGAGAAGGTCTGCCTGAAATATGACAAAGCTTAGCTTTAGGAGACAGAGTATTACATTGTTATTTATCTTAGAGTGCTTGAACTCATAACATTAAATTTGTTCTAAGTTATATTTTTTCTGAATTTCAACTTTCCACAGTTTCATGTGTTGTAGAAAGAGAAGTACAAAAAGGAAGGAAAAAAAGTAGGATGCCAGAGCAAAAAGGTTTTGGAAAGGTACTTGGCAAAGTGAATGGGAACATAATTTAGAACGTCTGACTACATTACTTTTTATAATTAGAACATTTCATGATTAAAAATGGTTGATTATAAAACCTCAGCCAGCCTGTCAGCCAAGTACTTCAAAAACTCTAAGAAGAATAATTTTCAATCTCAAAAAAACCCCACCTCCACAATAAGGTAAGATAAAATAACACTCCCATGTCCCAAATGAGCAAAGAGCAAAGGTTCCTGAAAAGTCAAGCTCAAATCAATAAACTCAGTTCCTATTGTGTACTGTCGACATGGACTTGCCCTCTGCAGTACCTTTCCCTAACTTTTCCCAGCTCACAATCACTGAACTAAATCATGTCACTGTGTCTCTTCCAAACTAGGAACAGCTCACTCACCCCCACAGAATAATCATTTACATATTTCAGATCAATGCAATTCAAATAAACATGACAAGTACTAGTTGGCAATTAAGAGGTATTGGACAAGTGGAAAGGATATGCAAAAAGAAAGACACTTTGGAAGCTCCAACTTAATAGGACAGACCAACAAGTATACAAAAACTAAAATACACTATGACACATGCAGTAGATTTTATACAAAGGACAGAAGGCAATGTCAAAATTAGAGAGTTCTCAGTATCACATTCTTGTACTACATGCTACAAAGAAAAATGATTTTTTTCACAAATAGAAAATTTAACCAAATGAGAGGCAGAGTGGTTGAGTAGAAGGAGAAGGGATGATTTTCCAGGCACAGGAAATACTGTCTAATGCTTTTTCATTGACCCATTAACTATGATTTCCATCACCAGCAATCCTGGGGCCGTTTCAGTAACAGAGCAGTCTTCTAGCTTTTCTCTTTTGGTAATTTAATTCTTCTCATATGCTTATAACTAATGTCCTGTGGTGAGTGTTCTATGGTTAAGATATCTAAAATAACATGTTATTTAGACAGGATACTAACTAAAATAAGTTGCTCACACATTGCTCAAATGGTGAAAGGTTTTCCAGATGAACAGAATGAGGAAAATGAGGATATAATTATTCTAAAACAAAGGCTTGGTTTCTCTCAAAAAAAACTATACATTCACTTAATGTAAAGGGGGTTAAAGAACAGTTTAATAGAAAGAATGGAAAATTGTCTAATATTTGTACCTTTCAAAAGGGGAATAACCAGAGCTTCACTGTATGCATATTAATTTAGACCAGAGACTTGTTCATCCTCCATATCATTCTCCAACAAGTAGAAAGGGAGAAAAATTAGTAATCAGTTTGAAGTAAAGTACCATGTGTTACAAAAAGCACCTTGTATTTTTCTATTAAATGAAAAGTGTCAATGGAAAGACTATTTTTACTCTTCTCTGTAAGCCTCCCTAATCCATATGTTTGCATTAGCTATATTTTCAGTCTTTGGAGATCACATCACAGTTATTTGAAAAGAGTTTTCATTTTCAATGAGGCCCATAAAGTTTAAAATGTACAGAAAAGCATGTATTGACTGGAGAGCATTTGAAGACATTAAGTCTAAAGTGAACAGCTATACTTTTCTTTCTGCGAGGGGATGATTTTAACAGTATGCTCTGGCAAGCGAAGATCAGACAGGGGAATTAGAGAGACAGTTTGATTTCTTAGGGAGATCAATGAATATGACAGATTAATAGATGGCACACAGCTGGTGTCGGGTTCAGAAGAAGTGATGACAAGGAACAAAGGAGAGGACCAGATATGCATTTATACAACCAAGTCCAGCTCTGTGCAGAAAAATCAGAATGCTCCAGGGAAGACAGAGCTAGTGGTTATCTTTGCTGGGATAAGAAGGGCAATCAAAACATCTTAGACATTCAGAGTGTCCCCTAGGAAACCAACCACTTCTTTCTTGTGGATACAGGGACTTTTATGAACAGCACTCTATACAGTACCAGCACCAGCCATGGTTCCTGGATTAGTCTCCCCATAAAACATGCTCCCCAAGGAAGGTAGGAAGACGTTCACACTTGATGAAGATCAGAGATAGGGAGATATGATTTCTTGTGGTCATTGCTCCCCATGGGATGCAGTGCAGTGGAGCAAGGAAAAAATAAAATAGCAATTCAGTACATCGGCATTGAAATTCAGTCTTTACAGTCTTTCAAAGATCACTGTCACTTTAAAATCAGAAAATTAATTTTTGAGGGTTAATTTTATACCCTGCTACTTTGCCAAAGTTTTGAATCAGCTCGAGTAATTAATTCAAGATCATGTCATCAGCAAAGAGGGAAAGTTTGACTTCATCTCTCCCTATTTGGATCCCTTTTATGTTTGCATCTTGTCTTATTGCTGTAGCTAGGCATTCTAATACTAAATTGAAGAGAAGTGGAGAGAGTGGACATCCTTGTCTCATTCCTGACTTAAGAGGAAATGGCTTTAGTTTTTCACCATTAAGTATAATGCTGGCTGTAGATTTGTCATATACAGCTTTTATTGTATTGAGGAATGTTCCCTGGATTCCTAGTTTTTCTAGAGCCTTCATCATAAACGGGTGTTGGATCTTGTCAAATACTTTTTCTGCTTCTATTGAGATACCCATGTGGTTCTTATCCTTGCTCTTGTTGATGTGATGAATTATATTAATTGATTTGCGTATATTGAACCAGCTTTGCATCCCTGAAATCATGGAGTTTGATCGTGGTGTATGATTTTTTTGGATGAATTGTTGAAGTCGATTGGCCAAAATTTTGTTGAGAAGTTTTGCATCAATGTTCATCAAAGAAATGGGTCCATAGTTCTCTTTCTTTAATGAGTTCTTGCCTGGTTTTCGGGTGAGAGTTATGAAGGCTTCATAGAATGAGTTCTGTAGTGAACTTTCTCTCAATTTCATTGAAGAGTTGGAGGAGTATTTCTGTATGCCAACAATGAGAAAAATGTGGCTGAAACCAGGAAAGCAACTCCATTCATAGTAGCCCCACAAAAAATAAAATACATAAGAATTAACTTAACCAAAGAAGTGAAGGACCTCTATGATGAAAACTTTAAAAACCTGAAAAAGGAAATCAAAACAGAACTGAGAAACTGGATTAGAAGGATCAACATTGTGAAAATGGCAATACTTCCAAAGTCTATCTACAAATTCAATAAGATACCTGTCAATATTCCAACCTCATTGTTAAAGGAAAAAGAAGAAGCAATCCAAAACTTCATATGGAACAATAAAAGACCCTAAATAGCAAAAAAAATCCTTAACAGAAAGAACAGTGCTGAAGGAATATCAATACCAAATTTCAAACTCTACTATAAAGCCATAGTAATCAAAACAGTTTGGTATTGGTACAAGAAGAGACCTCAGGACCAATGGAATTGAATTGAAAACCCACAAATGAACCCACAGACCTATAGCCATCTAATCTTCAATAAGGGAGCTAAAAAAATAGAATGGAAGAAAGACAGCCTCTTCAGTAAATGGTGATAGGAAAATTGGTTAATCACTTGTAGAAAACTAAAGCTAGATCCTTATATATCACCCTGCACCAGAATCAACTCCAAATGGATCAAAGACCTCAGAGTTAAAGCAGACACTCTGAAAACATTACAGGACAGAATAGGAGAGACCCTAGGTCTCCTTGGCACAGGCCGAAATTTAGTTAATAGAGACCCAGAAACACAACACATCAAAGAAAGGTTGGACAAATGGGATTGCATGAAATTGCAGAGCTTCTGCATGGCAAAGGACATAGCAAGATCCATAGAGAGCCCATGGATTTGGGAGAAGGTCTTCACTAGCCATACAAAAGACAAGTGTCTCATATCTAACATATACCTGGAACTCAAAAAATTGAATTCCTCAACAACAAATCCTCAAAGAAACAACTGCCCGATAAATAAGTGGGCTAAAGACTTAAAGAGAAACTTTTCTGAAGAGGAAAGAAGGATGGTCAATAGACACATGAAGAAATGCTCAACCTCTCTAGCCATAAAGAAATGCAAATCAAAACATTGAGATACCACCTCACCCCAGTTAGAATGGCCATAATCAAGAATCCTAGTAACAACAGATGCTGGAGAGGATGTGGACAGAAGGGAACCTTACTGCATTGCTGGTGGGAGAGTAAACTTGCTCAACCACTTTGGAAAGTAGTATGGAGGTTCCTTAAAAGACTCCACATAGAGGGCTGGGAAGGTGACTCAGTGGTAGAGCGTTTGCCTTGCATGCAGGAGGCCCTGGGTTCGATTCCTCAGCACCATATAAGCAAAAAAAAAAAAAAGCTAGAAGTGGTGCTATGGCTCAAGTGGAAGACTGCTAGCCTTGTGCTGAAAAACTGAGGGACAACGCCCATGCCCAGAGTTCAGGCCCGAAGACCGGACCCCCCCCCCCCCAGAAAAAGAAGATTCCACATAGAGCTCCCCTATGACCCAGGAATCCCACTTTTGGTCATTTACCCGAATGATCATAAACAAGACCATACTAAAGCTACCAGCACAACTATGTTTATTGCAGCATTATTTACCATAGCTAAGATATGGAACCAACCCTGATGCCCCTCAGTAGATGAATGGATCAAGAAAATGTGGTATATATACACAATGGAATTCTATGCCTTCATCAGAAAGAATGGCATTGCCCCATTTGTTAGGAAATGGAAAGACTTGGAAAAATTATACTAAGTGAAGTAAGCCAGGCCCAAAGAAACATAAGTCCCATGGTTTCTCTTATTTGCAATAACTAGTATATGTCTGGGACAAGCAGAAAAGCTCAGATAAGATGATGTTAAGCGAAAGGAATCCCAAGATAGGGACACAAGTAATTTTTTTCTTCCTTGCTATTGTTTCTAGGGTATTTATAAGGTACCATGTGATTTTTTTTTGTTTCTTTGTATGTCCCTCCCCCATGGTATAACCCCTGTTTTCACTGTTTTTGATTCTGGTATAATTTGGGGAGGGAAAGGGAAAAAGTCAATTGTTTAAATAGGGATACAGGTGGACCCATTGCAACAATGAGATGTACAAGACATATCTTGAAAACGAATTTTACAACTTTGGCGGGAGTGGGGGGTGGCGATGGGAAGGGATGGGAAGAGAAAACAAAAGGGAGTCAACATGCTTGATAAGAAATGTACTCATTACCTTGCTCATGTAATCGTAACCCCTCTGTACGGTATTTTCACAATAAAAAAAATCGGAAAATTGAATGATGCCAAGAAGGAGGAGGAGAGGAAGAAGGAGAAGGGGAAGAAGAGGAAGAAGAAGAAGAAGAAGAAGACGAAGAGGAGGAGATGGAGGAGGAGGAGGAGGAGGAGGAGGAGGAGGAGGAGGAGGAGGAGGAGGAGGAGGAGGAGGAGGAGGAGGAGGAGGAGGAGGAGGAGGAGGAGGAGGAGGAGGAGGAGGAGGAGGAGGAGGAGGAGGAGGAGGAGGAGGAAGAATAACTGAACAACTTCATATCAAACACTATGTGCTTACTCATGATATTTCTAAAGTGCCTGTATCATAACTGGCACACTAAGCTGTCCTAAGAAATGGAAGTGGTATTGCTAATAAAAGTTTTTGGTCCTACTGGGGTACAGTACCATTCATTCCTCTTGTAGTCTAACCTCTAAGGCAGCAGTTATATTTACTTAGGCATTTTCATGTTCATATGAAGTCATCAATAGACATTCTTACCAGTGTAATGTAAGCAGAATTTAGAACACTTGCAGGAGCCCCAGGCAGCTTTATTTACAATATTTATCCTCATCTATGCAACTACAAAAATAATAGTACCATCAGGAGAACAATTTGGAACAAGGTACTGAAAGCACTTTAAAATCATTAGGCCAAGTTTTTCTTAAGTGTTTATTAAGGAGAGACACAGTCAAAATAAAAATGTAATCTGGAGATAGTTACTGAAGTAAAGGACAGTTATAAATAATATGGTGAAGATATATTTAAAAGAAATTTCAAATGATAATTTAATAGCAATTATGGATGCTAAAAGCAATCAACTAAGAGGATTGTGCTGCATGCCCAATACTACAGATTCATAGAACACAAAGGCAAGAACCAGAGAATATATGTCATAATCACTTTTGTAAATAATTTATAATGATACATAAGAACATGTAGAATGAATGCAAGAGTAGAGACAAATACACTGACATTACAGTGGGACTTCTAACCTGGCAAGTTCTTAAGTTTTGTGAGATCTGAGCACCTCTTACATAGAGCAAACTCTGTTAAATGAAGCAAGCTGTATGAGATACATAATGCATTAGTCCATACATAATCATTATTCAATAAATTTTAACTTCTCCAACTAAAAATTTATAAATCAGTAATCATAGATATTTAAGGGGTAGAGATTGTGGGATCAATGTTCGAGGCCACATGGATATAAAATTTGTAGAATTCCAATTTAATCCATGGCTTAGGCACAAGAGTTAACCTATCAAGCTAATGAGGAAGTACAATAATTGGGCTCAGTGGCATATACATATATAGGATTAAAGTCTAAGCACGACTGTACATAAAGAAGACATTATCTTAAAAATAGACAACACAAAAAAGGACTGGTAGAGTGGCTCTACCAGGTAGTAGAGTACTTGCTTATCAATGTCTAGTCCTTGGGTTCAAACTTCAGTACTGCTAAAAATAAATAATCTTTAGCATTAGGAAACCAAGGAGAAAAGACTTTTTATATCATTTATGTCGGTCATGATTTCATATTCACTTTGTCACATGCAAAGCAAAAGTCCATAAAGGCACAATCTATGGAAGATTAACATCTATAAAAATAAAAGTATATTGTAAGCACTGATGGCTCATTCCACTGAGCTACACAGGAGACTGAGATCTTACTTAGCATCTTGGTTTAAAGCCAGCTGAGGCAGAAAAATCCAGAGACTTTTATCTCCAAGAAACCAACAAAATGGAGGAAGTGGGAGGTGTGGCTCAAGTGGTAGAACACCACAATGCATGAGCATTGTACAAAAGAAGACAAACAAGAGCACAAGGTCCTCAATCCCAGCCCCAGTAACATCATAAAAATAAAAATACAAATAATAATTAATAATAAAACTCATATGAATATATTTATTTCATCACCATTTTCTTTAGTTTTTTTATTCAAAGAGAGTTTTAATTAACTGTTGAAACTCATTCTTTAACACTTTGGGAAGGAGATAGCACCCATCGGTCAAGAAAGTGTAAAAAATTTTCCAGAAGACCTTGGTTAAATTTTCCAGACATTACCTGGGTTTATCTGGGATTATTTACTTGTGTATATACTAGACATTCCACACCAAACACTGGGTGAAGTAAGAAAGGCAGATCTGTGGGGTACCTGCTAGACTAGTAATAGAAATTCTTTTTTAAGAACTCTGTCCAATTGTAAGAATCAGTTTGCTGTACAACAGAAGAGCCTGCTGTTTGCTTCTCTCTGCTCTCAGTACCCTTGATTAACAGCACTGAGAAGTTTCAGGACAGGGACCAAGTGAAACAGTACGTTTTAAGCTCAAATCTTCCCAACTTGTACTTTTGAGTTGCCTGGCTTCAAATTGCTCACAGTGATACAGGTGTTTACATTCATCAGCTGACTTCATGGGGGAAAACTTTCATTCTACCCATGGATTTATTTTTTTTTAAAAAAAACCAACCACCTCCTATATTTCTAATCTCTTTGTAATAAATCATTTTAAATAGCCACTGCTTTCCCTATGTCCAAGGCAACAATATAACTTTCAATTAATTAAAAATTTATATTGTTTCCATTTGGGGCAGAGAACAGAAAAATTAAAAGCAACTTTTACTAGCTGTATCCCATAAGTGTAGACATAGAATAGAAATCACCCTAAACATTCCTTCACTTCTCCTCACAGAAGGTATTTATGAAGTAGTTACTAAGTGCCCAAACTGTCAAGCATTAAATGACTGAAACAATTAACATCCACTTCATTTCCCAAATCTCTAAAATCATCAAATGAAAATATGTACACATTATAAGAAAATGATTGAGTAATAAATATTAGTTTTTCAATCATAATTCAAACAACTAATACACTCATAAATCGAATATGTATTACTCTGGTATATAGCACTAGAAGGCAATCTAATAAAACGTAGCCCTTACATGTGAGTATGTGAGTACACATCCCCTCAAACACAAACATTTACCCAGACTTCAAGGTCAAAGATGACTTACATCTAGGCTCTCCCAGGTGTATTTGCAACAGTTAAAAAATTTTCCTCTAGGGCTGGGATGTAGCTCAGTGGCAAAGCGCTTGCCTAGCAAGTGCAACGTCCTGGGTTTGATCCCCAGTACCAAAAAAGAAAAGACAAAAAAAATACAGTTAAAAAGAAACCAAACAAAAAAAAATTTTCCTCTCCCTCAGCTTTATTACCTCATTTATAAAGTGAGATGATAATATAACTTGTGTGTATGTACATACATATATTTAAGATAACATGTAAAGGGAGATTTTGTGCCAGTCCATCGTAATTGTTCAAGGAGACTTGATCCATTCTGTGGGTGAAAGAGGTTAGGGGAAGGCGTGTGAGACAATTAAAAAGAATTTTACATTTCTTATGCTGTTATTCTCAAGAAACTTCTACTTCAGAAGAAAATATTACTACTGACAATGCCATAACAATAATGACATACTACATATTAAAATATATGTATGATGATATATAATATATTCAATGGCCATATCTTATTAGATCCATAATCCTAACCTATGTGGGTAAGATTCTGATGTATGGACACCTGGTTTCTCCTTATTAAACTCTCCATATTTCTCTTGTGTATAGATAAAGTTTGGAAAAATCTGTAATCTGCACTTAATACAAATGAGTAAAAGCAGTAGGCCAGGTAACAATTACAGGTAACTGGATATTAAGCAGCCCAGTGAAATGGGCAGCTCTCCCTCATTTAGAGTTCTTCTTTGGGTAATTGCAGCCTCCTACCCAATATATGATGGATATCGTTGAAGAACAAATCAGAAACTTGAAATTTTGACAATATTAACTTTTGGCTACAAATTCACAATTTGAAATATTCTTTATTTTTAAAAACATATCAGCTCATGTAGGCTGTGAGAAACAGAAAGTCAAGAGAGATTTTTATTTTAAAAAATAGCACTTATTCTGACTGTTGTTTGATATTTTACTTATACAACTACTAGTGTTTTCCATTGATGGATAAAGTGATTGATATTGATTGAATTGCCATGCTCAGTGTTTGAACTCAGGACCTCGCCGTTGATAAGCAAACACTTTACCATTTGAGCCATATCCTAGCTCTTTTTGTTTAGTTTAGTTTTCAGGTATTATCTCACTAGTTTCCTGGAACCAGTCACATACCATATCACTGGAATTTCATGCATGTGCCTCCTGGGTACCCAATCTATTTTTGAGATCAGTTCTTGCTAACCTTTCATCCTAAAATTTCCCACCTTCCATCTCTGCCTCCCAAAGAGCTGATATTACAGACATATAACGCAACAACCAGCCATCTCTTTTTCTGCATCACCCCCATCTTAATATTCTTCCCTTTCTATTCCCTTCTCTTTTCCTTATTCTTAAAATCTGGAGTCTATTATTTAAAAATGGCATTTTCTGTGTGAAATCAACTTGTAAGAAAATGAAAGGAGTGACTTTTCTTAAGAACCACCATGAATGCTGATAAAAACCTAGAATATCAACAATGAAACATTTTAATTACACTAATATTGATTAGAGTGGTGACAATTTAATTATAGAGATGAGTATAAGATTTCTGTTCTTCTGTTTCTAAGAGTTTCCTTAGCTAATCTTTACAGGGATACAGGGAGAATAATTTTTTTTCTGTTGTTGTAATATATTTATTTATTTCCTGGACCTTTTCCTAAAAATTCAGCCAAGAATAATAAAACAGATTGAATCTTTGGAGCATCTTGAATCTAGTTATCAACTTATGATTTGATTTGAAAGGCTCAAGTGTATGCTTCTCATTAAGAGAAGCAAGGCTCATACTATACAGGAAAGGAGATTTTGAGAGAATGCAAAATGCTCTGAGGAGTGGTGATTGGAATGATATAAGGTATGAGCAATCGAGTGCACATCAGTAAGGAATTGAGCATTTAGGAAACAGTCAGCAAACTAGCATTGAAATTCAACAGAAACAAGTAGTAATCTCTGCACTGAATTTAGACAAAGAAAGTTGACTGTACAATAAACTATGAAAATATCCACTGGAAGACAACTCAAAAAAGGCTGTGCTCATTTATAGCTGAAGGACAATGGCACAGGTTCTCATACCACACCTAAAACATTATTTACTTTGAATTTGCAGGGAGGTGAATTATCATGTTGTGGTAACTCAGAATGAAATACACAGGCTCTGACCAAACACTTCTTTATGTGAAATATATTGCTCAAGAGAAATACATGTGGAAAACTTAAATCTGTAAAGATATTAGACTTTTCCAATTAACATCTCTTAAGAAACAAATAACAAACTTTATCATAAGAAACATACCTAAAAACTAGGATCATTAGATTATTTGTAATTTTTGGATGGATTTGAAATATTTTTGTTAGATAGGGTCTGATGTCCTTTGTTTTAAAAGAAACTTGACCATGTGGGAACTGTATATAAAATAGGTGGTTATATTGTAAGCGTAATAGCTGAGAAAATATGAAGCACAAAGAAACTCAAAATATCAGGGTTATAGTATGTCTTCCTTCATAATCTTTCTTCTTTTAAAACCTCATTCCATTTATTTTCATTTTGTTTCCATTACTTCCTTGGTTCCTTTCATCATTTTAGGCATATATATTTCACAACATCATTTATATTCTTCAATCAAGCTGTTGTTGTTATGGTTGTGACTATTATTGGTAATACTGGGGTTTGAACTTGGGCCTTGTACTTGCTAGGTAAAAGCTGGACCACTGAGCAGTACCAAGCTCATTTAATTTGTGCTGTTTATTTCACACTTCCTGCTTAGGTATAGGCTTGTGCCTGTTCTATTTTAGGCTTTTCATTATAGCTGGGATGCCAGGCACATGACCTTGCGCCCAGGTCTCAATTGAGAACTTTTTTTTTCTTTTTCTTATCTTGTGCTGGTCCAGAGGCTTGATCTCAGGGCCTATGTACATTCCTTAGTTTCTTTGGCTCAAAGCTAATATTCCACCCCTTGAACCCCAGCTCAACTTTCAGCTTTCTTCGAGTAGTTAATTGGAGACAAGGGGCTCATGGACTTTACTTCTGGGCTGGTTTCGAACCACAATCCTCAAATCTTAACCTCCTGAGTAGTGAGGACTACAGGTATGAACCACCGGCACCCAGTGACAGCAAATTTTTATGTCAAATTTCACTCAAGTGAGATCCTGAGCATCCCAACTATCTTTAATTAAAGGCATGAGAGATTGGTGCCCATGTGTCCCCAAGTTCATGCCAAGGCAACATTTGCCTGAGGTAGATAATTTCCTCTTAAGGCTTATAAACTTTCCCAGATTGCTTTTTTAACTCAGAGTTCCATGTAACCTGAATTGTAAAAGATTTGCTGCATTGACGTGATGTGTTTATTTCTACAGAAATATACATTGGTTTTATTAGTGTGGGATTAAGTTTATAATCAGTTTCTTGGCTAGAGGATTTCTACAATATGCCTTAATATAAATTGGGTCATATAACCCAAACATATTAAAATGTGTTGCTTTGGTGGCTTATAAGAGACTCATCTCCAGAGTTTCGGGTAGAGTACACAGAATCTCACTGAGCAGGAAGAACTTCCAGGGCTACCTTTGTATATGACCTCCAGTTCTGGCTACATATGTTGTACAAGCAAAACACTTATTTCTTGTCCTTATGTTGGAACTTCAGCTAGGGCCTCAGGCCCTATAACTAGGAGAGCTGGATCCCAATTTGCTGTTATATCAACTAGATTGCTTACTAAACTGTCCATACTTACTGATGTGGATATGTTGGTTTTCTGTTTTCCTTTGTCAAGTGGTATTAATTTTGTTACTATATTTATGATTTTCTATTCATGGTTATAATTTTATTTCTAGTAAGAAGAAGTCCATTTTAAATCATTCTTCCATGTAGCTAAAATCAGGTATTTCTTTCCTCACTTGTTATGACAGAAAACAGATTTTTTTACAGAAATACACACATACACACACACACTTACAAGAAAATCTCAAATTTTTAATTCAAGGTTGCCATGTATAAGTACTTAAGCAGTTTTAAAATTTTAAAAATGAGTGTGATGAGAAAATTTTGTCCAGAGAAGACATTGAAATGTTAGTGCCAGCCACATATTCAACAAGATTTCTTTTCATGATGGTGAGAAAGTGAATGGATTGCTGCTATAGCAATTAACCAAATGTGAAATGCTGTAATTTAGTCTAATCCAATATTTCATCAGCATTGTTGTAAATCTCTTAGCCCATCAGAGGCAAGGCTGACAAATTGATCTGGAGTATTATAGGTAGCAGCAAAGAATCATAGTTGGTAAAGGACATATCCACCCTTTCCTTTAGAGAAGCTTGTGTAAAGAATAGCAGTTTCAAGTAATCACTACCTAATAAGTCCACAAAGAATCTCAAATACGTCAGAGCAAAGAAAAAGCAATAACAAGAAGTTAAAAAACTGGACAAGTTAAAAGGAATCCAGCATCTAATGTAGGAGATGAAGGACAAAACAAAACAGGTAGAGATCAGGAGTAAACATTCTAGAGACAAGTTTCTTCTGACATTCTGTTGCACTTATAATGCTTAAAGATCCAATGGGTAGGAAATGCCTGCTCCTTGGTTGTAATCATATTTACCTCAACAAGTTCTGTTGCTTCTACCAGGGCACCATCAAGGCACTATCAACAGCAGTCCTGTAGTATACAGGACAGACAGATTCTTCACCTAATAATAACTGAAATAGAAAAAGGGCTCCTAAGAAACTTTCTTTTTTTTAACTAAGACTTAATTACACCTACAAACAATACATAAGTAGGACTTTTTCTTTCCATACATACGAAAACAAATTATTATTTTGCATAAAAGTTTAAAGCCAAAAAAACACTATAAGAGCACATTGCCAAATACTGGCACATGGAGGAGTTCAGATCTGCAAACTGACATGGATTAGTGAAGTTTGCTCTGACAGCCAGCAACATAGCAAATATGGCAGAACAAACAGTAGAGTCAAGTTTTCGGACTCAGTTTCAGAGTCTCAGTTCAAGAGAATGAGAACATTGTGATATAATTTTGTTCTATTGTGAGGAGATTCTAATTAACAATGACTTCTATAATCCTCAATTATTGTCATACTGTGATCCTTGGTCAACATAAAGCTCCTCTAATTTTTTCAATTTTTCATTGTCTCTCTTATTCTTAACCACACACCACTCTATTTCCCCTTCTATACATAGGAAACCACTCAAATGTCACGATTACATAATCTTGGATGTATCCATTTCTTTTGAATGTGTATGTGTGCAAGAACATAAGTTCACAAGAATATGTTTTCTAGTTTACCTAAATGGTATGTATAAAGCTCTATTACTTTTGCTTTCCTAACTCTGCATTTTACAATATATACAATCACATATTTTAAAACACTACATATATGATATTGAAGATACCTCCAGTACATTTTTTTATTTTGCAAGTCTATTGTAAATATCTACTACATTTTAGACCTACTGCATCTCAGACTAGGTGGCTTGAAAAATCCAAATATTTAATATCTGAATTTTAAAAAATTGTCTACAGTTCACAAAACGATATACAAATATCACATTTTTATAAGGATGGTTTATCTCCGTTAAGATGCATTCTAAAAGATGTGCAAGAGTTATATTTGACCCAATTAATATTCATTGAAAGTGTTTTAATAGCTTTAAGGGACAATTCCAGGGGCGTGGAGAGAATAGGAAAAAGCTTAAGCGTTTATTGAATTACTCAAAATGGAAATTTATCTTTTAAAATGCCAAATGGCCTGTTTTTCTTTGTTAGAAAAAAAAGTCATTGATATATGTACAGTATGAATTCATCACAGCAGCAACATTCTAATTGCAGGCTGTGAAGAGTTCTAATTGAAACAAGATTAATGAAGAGTCATGCCAACCTCCTACAATATCACAATCTGTATGAACACTCAGCTTCCATGAGTCATTTTCCTCACCAAAATAACTTAGATTAAACAGCAACTTCCAAACTAATGACAACATTTCCATCCATATTTCTCTTTTTTTTCTGTCTTGTATCATATTCCAGGATACAGTACACAGAGCAGGGCTCATCTTGCCACCAGCTAATGTTGTTAAATGTCAGGCATTTAATAAAGTTAAAGGGCAAAAAGTTTTAAACAATTTTTTTTTTCTGCCTAGCAATCAGCTCTTGAAAAGGCTCAGGGAAACTCATTGATTTATTCAGTTTCAGAAGGAGAAATTTTCTGGTCAGTTTCTGGAAACTTAATCCAATGCCTTTAAAAATAATGAAATTTATATTAGGCATGTTTATATCTTTATATGTATACATTTATACTGATATCATATATACACATTTATGTATTTAGATTTTTTTCTTCTTTTAGTAATGAAACAAGGGGTTTTCAATTGTGGTAACTCCATGAATGTGTACATTGTACTTTGAACAAGTTCATGCTCTCTATTTTATTAACCTTATTACCTACATCTCTTTTCTGAAGAGTACTATGGTGGGTCTTTTATGTATATATGGTAGCATGTATATGTATGTGTATTTACATGTATTCACATGGATTTTGTGTAATTCCCTCTCCCTCTCCTATTGATCATCTCCTTAGAGTGTCCCTTTTTTACATTCATGTCCCATAATCATCAGCATCATTAATACCATCATTTTTTATGATTGGAAATACAAATGAAAATATAGGATTGGGCTTTTTAAGGTAGGCTTAATCTTGCTCAAAATGATAAGCTGTTTCACCTATTTCCTTGAAAATTGCAGTCTTTCATTCTTCTCTATGGATGAATATTCCATTGTATATATATATATATATACATGTATATATATATATATATGTCATATTTTCTCCTTTTTGAGAAGGGCTGTCCTGGGGCTTGACCTCAGGGTCTGGGTGTAGTCATGTAGCTTCTTTTGCTCAATGGAAGAGCTCTACCATGTGGGTCATAGCTCCATTTCTAGATTTTGGGTAGTTTATTGTAGATAAGGTTCTCACAAACTTTCCTGTCCAACCTGGCTTTGAAATGCGATCATCAAATCTCATCTTCCTAACTAGCTAGGATTACAGATGTGAACCAATGGCACCTGGCATTGTATTTCTCTATTCAAAGGTTTCTGGGTACCTATGTTGATTCCACAGTGTGTATATTGTGCATGGAACACCATGGGTGTCCAAGTGTCTCTTTTATAGGTTGATTGCCTGCTTCCTATATATACTCAAGAGTAGTATAGCTGGCCATGAAGTAAGTCTGATTTTCTATAAATCTCCGTAAGATTTGCACTAGTTTACATTCCCACTAATGGTGCATCAAGATGAATTTTCCCTTGCAGCAGAATTTATTATTTTTAGTAAATACAATTATATACCCTTACACACACTAAATATATACTTTCCAGAATAGTAAAAGGGCTTGCAAACCATTGCAAAATTCCAAAAATGAGCTGCTGTTATGCTCAGTTTCCCCAAATAAGAAGTGGGTTTTTTTCTATATTATCTGATTGGCCAAGGACCTACAAAAGCCAGCCAGTTCTGCACATCTAAGAGGATTCTGTAAGTGGTCATCTTCCCAGTGATCTTCAGGGAGATCATCCTCTCAGTCCACACCTCACCTCTACTGTTGGACTTAAATGAAAAATGACTCTTTTTCTAGAGCCTTGATTTCTTCTTAAAACATGTTATGAGGGAAAAGAAATTGTATGTTAGATATTGAGGTTGAAACAATCATTTGAAAAATCATCCTATAGCAAACACAAAACCAGGTTTCCTAGAAAAGGATAGCAATATTGAGTATTCTATGCTTTTTGAGGACTCTGTCTAAGTTATATGAGATCATACTGCTGTAGGTATGTATAGTTAAATTTTAAGACATTATAGGGATTTTTGTTTATAGTGCACAACATAGGATTGATTGATATCTCTATAGCTATCTCAAACTGTAAATTTTACAAGGGAAACTTGTTTAAATTAATTATATGCTGAATATAAAATGACAGTGACCAATTAATTATCCATATATATCAGGAGAAAGTTTAAAAGTGAATAAGATTAGTCTATTGACATCAAAAGTGCACAAACTGCCATTTCGTGGTATCAAGTGAAATGCAGTTTTTCTTCAGGAAAATATTTATAACATCACTGTGTTAATTACACTGCATTATACCCTCTCTTCATAAACACTGTAATACAGGGCTATACATTGTTTATTTTATTTTATTGTAAAGATGCTGTACAGAGGGGTTACAGTTACTTGAGTAAGGAAATGAGTACATTTCTTGCCCAGCATTTTTACACCCTCTTTTTTCTCCTACTATCTCTTCCCTCCTCCACTTCTCCTACTCCACCAACTCCCCCTCCTTCCCCCCCGAAGTTGTAAAGTTCATTTCCTACATAGTGTCTTGTTGTCTAATTGCTGTAATGAGTCATCCTGTGTCCTTGTTTCAGCATTTTGTTATTCCCCTTCCCTTCCAAAATTAGATAAATGAGGGCTGGGAAAGTGGCTCAGTGGTAGAGTGCTTGCCTTTCATGCATGAGGCCCTGGGTTCAATTTCTCAGCACCACATAAGCAGAAATAGCCAGAAGTGGTGCTGTGGCTTAAGTGGTAGAGTGCTAGCCTTGAGCTGAAGAACTGAGGGACAGTGCCCAGGCCCCACGACCGACCCCCCAAAAAATTAGATAAATGTATATTCAAGATGCAAGATACCAAAATCAAATACAGTGACAACAGGGATATACCATAGGCAGAAGAACATACAAAAGAAACAAAAAAAATCACACAGTACATTAAAACTATATTGCTGAAAATATGATTATACTGTTTTAAATATGTTTTTATTCATGAAACTGGAACTATTAAAGGTATTCTTATATATTATATATACATTTATTAAAAATGAAATGTGAAGGTATAAGAGTATATATCAAGAAAATGTAAGTTTAAGATAATGAAAGATTCTCTGTTTTGAGTTTTTACTCCCTTAACAAATGATGCATATTCATTAGTTTTCCCAGGGTCAAAGTGACTGTCACCCTTTGCATTCCCAAGAGATCATTTTGCACTTGAACCAGTTTATCAGCTACAGCTTAACAACACAAACTCACCTGCAAATTTCTCAAACATTTTCTACAGTCTTTTCTGTGGTATGGAGAGGAGTTACAGGTGTGTTACCTTCCAACGACTCTTGTACTAAGTCCCAAAGCACTCCAGCAAGGCAGAGGTATATGATTACTTAAGCTCTTATTTCATCCACACAATAACTTTGGATTATGGCTGCTGACCAGGTGGCAGAGTTTCACCAATATGCTAAAATTCCTATAAGCATTCCTTAGTAACTGAAAATGTTCAAGCTTGAGTGAAGAAAACGTTAAACATTAATCATTGTCTTAATCGGGTTTAAAGAATTATTTTCCAGCTTGAATAATTTTTTGAAAATACATAAAAGTGTTTTACAAAAGGATCTGAAAGACATTCTGTCAGGGGATATCAGGACCTCTCAAATATGATCTCTTCATTTTGTCCATAATACTGTGTGTCTTTAGCCCACAAGGAGGTGTGTGGGCCAGCCAGCATTTAGGGCAAACACTTTACCAGAGTCCATAGACTCCTCTCTCCCTCATATTAACTCATCAATATTTAACATCCGGATGGAAAAGAAAGTAAATAATAATGGTGTTCTTTCTTGTCTTCAAAGTGCTTGCCACTTTGTAACTTTTCTTGTTTTCCTCTTTAGAGACAGAACAGCTGGTTGTCATCTTCCAAATGCTGCAACAATCCCTCATACATTTGAAGATAGTAATTAAGTCATCCTCTCAGCTTTCTCTTTTCCAAAACTCAAATTCCTTTTTAACACAAATTATTTTTAAAAAATTGCCACAATTGTGGGCATGAAGATTGTGAGTACACAGATTTTCTCAGCAAACAACTCTTATTTCTGCAAATATTTCTTCTACAAAAGCTAGAGAGAAAGCACATTGTCTTGATGACTTTGAGTTTCCTGGCCTTACCTTTTTTATATCAGAACACCACCAATGAACTTGGGTTCTCCATTAATCTGCCATGAACACTTTGCAGTGCTCAGGTAGCGTAAGGTGACTTTATGCCCCATCACCCTTCATTTTTACCCTCACCCCTCATATTCTAAAAGGAGAAAAGCAGATTCTTCAGTAGCCCAAGGATACAGTTGTAAATGTGACTCAGGCTTTGTGAACCACATGCCCCTTTCTCAGCTGGCTGAAAGTTCTCTACTTGTGTATTAGAGTCAAATTTGATATTAAATTGAAATTTAAAAAATAAATAATCAAACCTTTCCTTATAGCTATACACACACACACAAACATTTGTGTGTATGTAACCCTCATTGTAAAGAAATGAGAAAGGAAAAAATATGACTCATTGGCTGTGTAATCTTAGGCACAGTATTTCATTTCAGATTTTGTCACCTCTAAAATATGCATAATAATAAACTTCAGAGTTGGGTCAAGAAACCAGTGTAATAGCTGGTTATTCATCACACTGACTGACAAAATTCTTTTCTTTGATATCCAAGTGGCATTTTTATTCCTTGGTGTAGTATTCTCCTAAAGTCCAATGAATTAGTTAATTCAGTCTCTGAGAACCAAGAACTTGCAATTTCAAGTATATCTTTCCAGAATTACACGTCTGCACTCTCTCTCTCTCTCTCTCTCTCTCTCTCTCTCTCTCTCTCTCTCTCTCTCTCTCTCTCTCACTCTCTCTCTCTCTCTCTCTCTCTCTCTCTCTCTCTCTCACTGTAATCGCATTGACTGTAATGGTAAGATCAAACCAAGTGTGTAAAGACAATGTTTTGAGGTAGGATTATCTCATGAATAGCACAAATCTGCCCACAGATGTGTGATTTCACCTCACGTATGCTGCATGCATATGTTTATTTAGAGGGAAAAAAATCCTTTAAATCTCAGTGATGCTGAATAACAGTATTTTCTCTGAAATACAAAACAATATTCTCAATGGCAAAAGAGGAAAACCCTGATCTTGGAAAAATTTGTCTTGCTAATTTATCTCCAATATAGATCTGGAAATTATTGCATCAACCTTTTGCTTCCTTTTGCTTTGAGTAAAGTATGACAACTGCTCCTTCAGAGGAAAGAATAGTTCATATGTGGAAAAGTTGAAGATCTTTTCACATGTAACTTTTTAATGTGACTACAGTTTAACTGTTCATATTCTTTCTCAGTATGTCTCTCTGTGTTCTGTGTCTCTCTTTTCTGTCTGTCTCTGCTTTTCTCTCTCTCTCATTTCTATCTCTTCTCTGAAAATTAGATGAATAGGTAGAAAAGACTTCCATTCACTGTGGGCAAAGCTTCTTACCATGAAATTTTTAGTAAATAGTTATTTGAGAAGGACCTGGCCATCAACTTGCTTGTAGTTTTGGTAAATGACTTTCAGAATTTCATGGTTCTATGATTTACCCTTTATAGGTAAAATTGATGGTTTATCCAAATAGTTAACTTCACTTTAGACTAGGTTATAGAGAGTAAATTAAAGAAAAGTCTCCTATAGAAAAGGATGTCATTTCTGCCAGAAAACCATAACAAAGTTAGCTTTCTAAGTAGATGAATGAAATGGCTCAATCAACCATCAGATAAAATACATCTGTAACTAGCCTTTAAATGTTAGCTAAATAAAAACCAGTATTTACTTAGAAAATTTATCCTTTGTGCTTATAAGAAAGTAATCTAACCACTTATATGTCTATAAATATGATTGAGAGCAAGAATGAGAATGAAATGTTTGAAGTAGGAGAACATGAATTATTCATATTGAAATGATCTGCTATTCTCTAAATGGTTACATGGACCTGCTACCCAATTACTTAACTTTATATTTTGCTTTCAGTTTGGAGAAATAAAAATTTCAGTATTATTTAACAAATTTTGTTTAAATTATGAAATATTCTACCCCAAAATGGCCATTGTAGACCAAAAGCATAATAGTAAGTTCCTGTAACAAATGAACACTGAAGGGTTGAGTCATATAACCAAATGAAATTTAACTATTTATCTCAGTGATGTTCCACCATTCTCATAAGCAATGTTTAAGCCACTATAATGAAAAAGAGTGTTTTTGCTTAAATTTTAATCAAGGTTCTACAAGATTCCACCTTTTGAAAAGATGTGACGTTATCCCCTCAGGGGTATCTAAAGACCTATTTGATGATAAGTCAATAGGACTGGACTCAGATGATGTAGGCTGTCATAACATCAGACTCTCAGCCCCTCAAGCATAACAACTTTTCTGATATGTTACATGCATGTTACTTAGAGTTTCAAAAGTTGCAGTAGCAAGAAATGTTTTCTCCAAGGCTTCCAAAATTGTTCCTATGTTGTGTTTTTGAACATCGCTTTTGGATTATTCTCAGTTTTTTGTTCCATGCTTTTAAGTTTTATCGGCAAGATTTCTTCCATTTATATATGTCCCTTCAATAACTTTTCCTTTTTATAAATTTGTTTTCGGTTTGTTTTTATTTGTTTTGGTGCTGGTTCAGTGGCTTGAACTAAGGGCTGTGCACAGTTCCTGAGCTTCTTTTGTCCCAGGCTAGTATCTACTACTTGAGCCACAGATCCACTTCTTCCTTTTTTTTTTTTGTTTGAATAGTTTATTAGTGATAAGAGTCTCATGGACTTTTCTGACCAGGCTAGCTTTGAACCACAGTCTTCACATCTCAGCATCCTGTGTAGGTAGAATTATAGGCATGAGTTACCAGCACCCAGCCCCTCAATTTCTTTTTATCATATTCTTTCCTTATAAATTCTTGCAGTAATGTACTGTGTGAAAGTATTTCTTTTTTCTTTCATTTTTTCCCATTAGTTTAATCCCCTGCTGTCACTGTTTTTGATTTTTGTACCCTGTGTCTTGTATATATGTTTATCTGATTTGGAGAAGGAATGGGGAATAACAAAATGGTGAGACAAAGGAGGAGGGCGAACCAAGGCAACGGTGATACTCACAAGACACTATGTTGGAAATGAACTTTACATCTTGGTGTCACTTGGGAGGGAGTCACTGGGAAGGGAAAGTGATAGAAAAACAAGGGGTGGGGATTAACCCCTCTGTACATCACCTCTACAATAAAATTAAATTTAAAAACTATTGCAGTAGCTATTAGTGACACATTTGTTTTATATCTCAAGAAGTACATATATATTCAATTTATACCTTTATTTATTTTACCAAATATTAGGCATCACTCAGTGGAGGTGCAAACCACATGAACTTCCCAAGAAAGTTCATGAATAGCTTCTATCCCCATATGTTAGCCTCCTCACTTCACACAGCTCTATTCCCAGTAATATGGAGCATTTATTTCTCAGTCCAATGGAGGTAAAAGAAGAAAAAAGAGAATCAGTCTAGGTAATTGTGGAACAAAATGACAGTGGCAGAGAGACTAGAGGATCATAGAAAACATGAAGGACTTGAGTTAAGTGTTATTTGCTTGTGGGAAGAGGATGCTCTCTGTGAACACAAGCCATGTGTACAAATGAAGGGTCAGGAATGCATGTGATGGTGAATTCCCTTAAAGATGTGTCCAAAGAGCCAAGAGAATAAATGTATGCATACATGCATAGAATCAGCAATTTATTTTAGAAATAGTTGGTGTAAAAACAGGAGTACATATGAATCTTTTTAAATAAGCAAAGAAGAAAAACGAGAGGAAAGGAAATTGGAGAAAAGTAAAAATGGATAAATACTGAAAATTTTAAAGAAAATCTATTTGTAAGATAAAGGAGAAAATTAAAAGCTTGGAATCATATTACTAGTCATTGGATATGTTCTCTGGTGTATATGGGAAGAGGATACAAGTGTACAGCTTCTTTCCTGGGTATGGCACCACCTGCCTGTAATGTCTACACTTGAGAGGCTGAAACAGGAAGAGGTCAAGCAAATACAGCAAGACCTTATTTCAAAATACAAAAGCAATGCTAGAGAATAGCTCAAGTGGTAAAGCACTTGAATAGCTAGCATTTCAAGGCCATAGGTTTGAAGCTCAGTACAAAAAAAAATAGAGATAAATAGAATAAATAGGAGATGATAGATAGATAGACAGGGAGATAGATAGGAAATTGCTTTTAGATTTTTTTAATTTTATTGTAAAGGTAACATACAGAGGGATTTCTATTATATAAGTAAGGTAATGAGTACATTTCTTTATGAATGGTGTTAACCCCTCCTTTGTTTTCTCCTGCTTTCCCTCCCTTAAGTGTTCTTCACTTGTGGGAAGAACATGCTTTCTTTGAACAGGAGCCATGTGTACAAGTGAAGGGTCAGGAATGCATACTCTCCTCCCCCCACCAAGTTGTAAAGTTCATTTCCAACATAGTGTCTAGTGAGTATCACTGTCGCATTGGTTCACATTTTGTCCCACTGTTTCTGTGATCCTATTCCCCAAATCAGATAAACTCACATACATGTATACAAAACAAAGGGTACCAAAATCAGAAACAGTGACCATAGGGAACAAACCAAAGGGGGAATAAATGAAAGACAAAAAAAAAAAAAAAAAAAAAAACTAACTGCAAACAGTACACTTAAAAAATTAAAAGAAAGAAAAGAAAAAAACTAAATTTTATTAAGTGAAGTAAGCCAGACCCAAAGAATCATAGGCTCCATGTTTTCCCTCATTTGTAATAATTCGTATATTCTAATATTCTAGGATAGTTTGAACAGAGGTTCACAATAACTATGTACATATGCTCATATAAAATGATATTAATTGAAATGATCTGTACAATATGGAAACAAGAAGTTTTTGTTGTTAGTTTGTTTTTCTCATCTTTTTTTAGTGTATATTTCTTTTATATTCACATAATATTGCAAAAAGTGTGAGTCCATAAGTACAGGACTGGATTTAGTATATAATGAAAGGTATTCATTGTGACCTTGTTAGTGAGGTACAGAGACAAAATCACCTTCTATACAGCATATGTCCAATTCAGCACAATTCAGCATAGTGCTTCCAAATATACACTCCTGATTTTTCTAAGCAATGTGTATCAATCAAGTGTTTAATTTCTGTAAGAGTTAAATCAAACAAAACACAAGACCCAGAAAGGAATGGTGTGTCATTATAAAAATGAAAACATAATTAGTTGTAATATTCTAGAATACTTAGAACTGTTTACTTCTTGCAGGCAGTAGATTTTACAAATAAAAGCTGAGGGTGAATTAATTGTTGCAAAATAAATACATAATCAAGCAAATAACCTTTTATAATTCTGAAACAAGCATATAATAGAAATAATTTCAAAGATGCCTAATCCAATGGAATTGGTTCTCAAAGTCGATTTATGAATTAACAAACATAAAGTTCTTGCAGTCAAGATCTCTGGTTGTCTGTGTTTAAATGTATACTATACAAAACATACACAGGAAATTAAATTTAGGCACCCTGTGAAAAAATAAGCAGGTGGGAGAATAGAGAAAAGGAAGAAGTAAATGAGTTAAAGGAGGATAGGAAAGCAAGACACTGAAGAAGATGTGGAAATGAAAAATTATTTGAGTACTTGGAGATTCTATTTATCTTCTTTGTTCTACAACTTCTATTGATCAGCATCAGTGTTGGCAAGTAGCTTGAAGTTGTGAGCCTGAATTGATATTTAATTAAAACCCAGTTCTATTCTAATAATACAGCAAACACATCACAATTCTGTATGTAAATAACATCAGCAGATGAAGGATAAAAGAAGAATCAAAACTAAGTGCTAGGAAGTTTGCAGAAGAGACAGAGAGCAAATCATGTGAAGAAAAACAATAATTAAACTCTGCTTCCAATTTATTGTTATTGTGGCTTTTATTAAGATTCTGCTTTAGTCCAAAGGTTATTTTTTTCTGTCTTATTCATCTTGCCAAGGAGACAAAATAAGCACAAACAGTATTATATTTCTCTCTTCCATCATATTACAGCAAAATTTGGTCCTCAGCAATGCACTCCCAACTCTCAATGTGTTCATTATTTTCCATTTCCTATTTTTCAAATATACATTTTATTTACTTTATTTTTAATTTCAGATGGTTGTACAAGATTACAATTTAATATGCCCATGTATGAGCCCAGTGTTTCTTGTCCAGGAGTCATTTTTCCTTCAATCATTTGTCTAGTGAGTACCACAGCTGCATTTGGTCACACTTTGTCCCACCATTTCTGTGCCCTCCCTTATTGTTTTCAGAAGAGATAAACTTACATACAAGAACAAAGGCAGAGAAAACAAAAAACAGCAACAACAGAAAAGAAACAAAAAATACATAACAATACCCTCTTGTTTCCATTGTTTCTTTTCCTGACCATCTCTTTAACTAGCTTTGAGTAAAATTCTTCCCCCAAATTCTTAACTGTTTTAAGAAAATGGCAGGAAATGAGAACGATTTGTGAATTACCTGCAGAACCATTAGCATTTGAAAGATTGTGACGCCCAATGTAGCCAACTTCCTTGAAAATTGTTACAAATACTAAGAATCTTAACAGATTCTATAAATGTGCTGTATCCCTCCTCAGAAACTATTGCTATTTATATGTGTTCTTACTTATGGGGCTATATGGACATGTATGTATATAATGAGAAAATGATGATGCAAATTTGTATGTACCCTGTAAATGTCTTTCTAAATTCAAATAGTTTGCATTTATAATAGTGTCTCAGATATTTGTTCCCTAGCCACAAAATAGCTAACATACAATTCAATTCCTTGACATCCTGGAATGGTTACAGCTGTAACAAAACTTTTGGCTCCTGGAGGTGGGAAGACTTACTATCACAGCTTCTCTTCCTCTCTCAGTAACTGGGAAAAGTTCCTCATGAAATGGAAGCACCAAAGTTTCTCCTTTATTTCATTGTCCTATTGACCCACTGTGTCACAATTCCAAAGTCAGCAAATGGCAAGCATCTGAAAACATCCAATGGAGAGACTCCTGCAAGAAGATGGACTGGAGCAAATAGAAACACCACTAATGACATTTTGAAAGTCATGAAATTCCAGTTGTGAGACAGCCCAGGAAAATCCATCTACACCTGCATTGGCCCATCCCACCTGATCCTCTCATAAGGCAATGACTTCCCAGAAGACCCCATGCATTTTGGAACACAGAAAAGAAACAGCTCTGTGCTTTTCCATCCCAACATTTTCCAGGGTTCAGAATCTAGGACACTTGATGCGGAATTCTCCTATCTTCATGACGCAGAGCTGAGAACCTGATGTGGCTGTTCAGGTGAATTTCAGAGTGAGAGGAATCACCTTCACAATTTGTGTGTATTTGAGAGATGTGTGCAGCAACATGTCTGCACAGGCAGGAGCAAGAGAGAGGCTCATTGCAATGAGTTATTCTAGTCATAAACTAGCCAAGGATTCTGAAAGGAGATTGGAGGGGCTAAATGAAAGGATTTTCTTTTCGCCAAGACTAGCAGAAAGGAAGTAAAGCCAGAACTAGAGCCTCCTCTGCAGTTAGGCACAATCTAATTATTTGAATGGAGAGAGGTGTTCTGATGCCAGAAACATAAAACAGACAGAATACATTCAAAGATGGAGGGGAAAGGATGTGATTTGGCTAAATTAGGATTTCTGCCTTTCTGCATTTCCAACCCACTTTAATTCAAGCAGCTCACATCTGGCATTTCATATGAAATCAAGAGGAAAACCTCACTGAATCGAGGCTAAGCAGCTCTAGGCTGGGAACTAGGCCCATGTGCTCATGGAGGAGAGAAAACAAAATCACAGACCAGGCCAGCTTGCCAGGCTTTAGGATTTGTAACTTAAATACTTCCATTTCCATTGGAAATAGCTAATACAGAAATAGAATGTTCTCAGTGTAGAAAATAAGTAGTAGACATCATATTAAACCCAATATTTCAAAACCATAACCTTTTTTCAGAGGGGGCGATCGGTCATGAGGCTTGAACTCTGGGCCTGGGCACTGTCCCTCAGCTCTTTAGTTCAAAGCTACTGCTCTACCACTTGAGCCACAGTGCCACTTTGGTTTTCTGAGTGGTTTATTGGAGATAAGAGTCTCATGGCCTTTACTGCCCAGGATGGCTTTCAACTGAGATCCATAGATCTTAGCCTCCTGAGTAGCTAGGATTACAGTGTGAGCCACAGGTGCCCGGCTTTTGAAAACCGTAATGTTCTAACTCTTCTTTGACCTCTAAACTAGATGTGGTTTTCTTTAACACTCTTTTGGAATACATTTACTATTTTTATATCCTTAATTTTGGGTTCAATGTTATTTGTTTGTAAGGGGAAAAGTTTTCAGACATAATACTTATTTTAAATTCAAAGATAGAGTTGGGATGCTCTATATACTGTGTAGGCATATAGGATGACATGAAATAAACCCCACAGAAGTTTGGTCCAGTGTCCTCACTATATACATTATGTTAAATTAAAATCTTTCAAGTCTCTTCTAATACTCAAAGCTGGGGCTAACAAAATAACCAAAAGGAAAAGACTGTGCTCTTAATCACATTTGTAAAGCTCTGGACGCATCATTTGAAAACCTAGGTTGATATATGATCATGATAATCCCTCAGGACTGAAAAAGAAGAAATTCATTCCTTGGAAATCCCATCTCTACTAATCTTACTTAAAAGACTTGCTGCCAACATCTTGTATTGCACAGCCCAAGTTTTATTCCCACTTATAAATGAATATTTCAAAATGATTTATCAGAAGCTCCTTAATTCTGAGTCCAATCTGGCCTGAAAAGATAGGCACCACAAATTTGTAAAGACTCCTGGGGTATTTTTCCAGTTTAGCCTGGCTTCTAGTTGTGATCCTTTTGTGAGTTTGCTCTCATTATTTTGTTCAGTTCTCAGAGATCAGTGAGAGCTTTGGTTCTTATTGCTTATATTCCCCCAGAGGAGTTCTGAGATATGTCAGATTACTCTGTTTTCCCAAATTAACAACAACAACAATACAAAAAATACATAGCATAGAATTTTTACATTCTCCAGGATATCAGTGTTGAGTGTTGTATACATATCTGGTTGGTCAGTCAAGTACATACCCTCACACTCCACATCATAAGGCTCTGTAGAAACAATAGGTCAATTGTTCTCAATCTCTCCCCAAAGTCTAGATTGTATGTGAAGCAATTGCCAAAAACTAGTCACAGAATCCTGTGCTCAGAAAGGCAAGTCAGAATCTGGAGAGATAAAAGCATAGATTAAATTCAAAGCTAGATAGGAATGCTAGACAGATAGCCTCCATTACAGTAAGCTTAGGCCCTATTGAGATAAGAAAGAAAGCACAAAAAATAATATAATGATGCTGGGCACCAGTGGCTCACGCCTGTAATCATAGCTACTCAGGAAGCTGAGATCTGAGAATCATAGTTCAAAGCTAGCCTGGGCAAGAAAGTCCCTGAGACTCTTATATCCAATTAACCACCAGAAAAACAGAAGTGATGCTGTGGTTCAAGTGGTAGAATGCTTGCCTTGAGCTGAAGAGCTGAAGGACAGTGCCCAGGCCCAGAGTTTAAGCTCCACAACCGAAGGAAAGTAAGAAAATAAATAAATAAATAAACACAATAATATAATGAGCATCGATTCACTGAACACCGTAGTCTTCACACAGGTAAATTTACAAACAAAGAATATATACTGTGCTATTTATGAGCAGCAAGATATTACATAGACATACTAATGTTGCCATTGATAACTAGAAAAGTGTGAACATCAAAATGCCCTTCATGTCAAATGTAACAAATATGCAGATTCAACTAAATGAGGCAAAAAAAAAAATTTGAGGGGAAAGTTACTAAAAAATCCAGATTTTTATTTATTATTATTTTTACATATCATTGACATTTCATTACATATTTCAGATAATCTAAAAATGTTCATGGGATAGGTAGACATGTATAGATTATATATAAATATCATGTCATGTTATTATTTTTTAAATCTCTTTAAATTATATTTTATTGGCTTTAAGTTGTACAAAAACATTGCCATTAAACATATCAGTACATGAGTACAATGCATCTTGGTCAACATCACTACTCTCATTGTTCTCCCTCTCTCTTCCAAAACCACCTAGTGTCTCAATTTTCTAAATTCCATAGAATATACACTGAATATCATACATGTCATTTTATTTTATTTTAATTTTTATTTCTGTGCCAGTATTGGAGTTTGAACTCACAGTCTCATGCTATTGCTTAGCTTCCTCCCTCCTCCAAAGATGGTACTCAGTCAGTTGAGCCACACCTTCACTTCCAGCATTTTGCTGGCTATTTTAAGGTAAGAGTAGGGGCTTTGTCGTCCTGGGCTGGCTTTGAGTCTTGATCTGAAAAGATCTCAGCCTTCTAAGTAGCTAGGATTATAGGTGTGAGCCATTGACAATTGATCTCTCTGTTATTTTATAAAAGAGAAGAGACTTGAACATCTGCAGATTTTGATTCACAAAAGTCCTAAAACCTGTCCCCTGTAGAAACTGAGACACAAAGGTGCCACACAGCATAATTCCTTAGTCACCAATTCAGTTTAATGAGCTATACCTTCATCTCTTGTCTTTATCTCTCTCTTAAAACTTTCAAGTCTTAAGGTGGTTCAAGTACTAGAATAATATCACAAAATTGTGTTTACCTCAATTAGTATTATCTTATATGGTCATATATACATAGCTATTGAGCTATTGTGATATCCTTTGCTAGGATATCTAGACATATACTAATTATTACAAATGAGGAAAACCATGTTTCTTTGGGTCTGGCTTACTTCACTTAATATGATTTTTTCCAAGTTTTTCAATTTCCTTCCTTCTATCCTTTCTGATAGAAGCATAGAATTCCATTGTGTGTGTGTGTGTGTGTGTGTGTGTGTGTGTGTGTGTGTGTGTGTGTATCACATTCTCTTAATCCATGAACTCCAAGATACGGAAACAAGAGGCTTATTTTTATTGTTGTTGTTGTTTATGTACTGTGAAGTTATTTATTTTTTCTTTTATTTTTTTCCCTTTGGTTTATCCTCTGTTGTCACTGGTTTTTTATTTTGGTACCTTGTTTCTTATATCTATGCTTATATAATTTGGGGAAGGGAAGGGGAATAACAAAATGGTGAGACAAAGGACAGTAAATCAATGCAACAGCAATATTCACAAGACAATATGTAGGAAATGAACTTCACAACTTGCTGGGGGAGAGGCTGGAGTTCAGGCAGGCGGGAAGGAAAGTGGGAAACAAACGAGGGAGGGAGTAACAATGTGCAATAAGAAATGTACACATTACCTTACATATGAATCAATGTAACCCTTCCAAACATCACCTTGAGAATAAAATTAAATTTAAAAATGCATTAGCTTACTAATGATGGAAAAAAAACAAAGATACTATAGAAAAAATATGAACATGACCCTAAATAGATAGAACAAGTTTTATTCAGCAAGGCAGAGCATACCTTCAAGCTACAGTGTAGGCATCTGTCTTCACAGCTCCATTAGCTTGGCCCTGAACTTCAGCCTTTGGAAATGTCAGTCCTACATAGGTTGCAGAGACATAGCCATGTTACTTACCCTTGATTTACAAATATGAGTGAAATCATTGACACGGTTTGAATTCACATCCAAAGGCATTTTGTAGCTGTACATTTTCAAAATGAGGAAAATAAAAATAGAGTTGAGATCAACATGGAAGTTAGATATAGATGTAGTTATAGATAAACACAATGTAAATCTTATATTATTTTAAACAATTTCCCCACAAAGAATTTGTTAAAAGATCATGCCTTCCTTATTAATGAAATATTCCCATACTTTCTTAAAGAAAATATTCCTAGGACCACTTTTAATTGCGTTGTAATATACAAAGTACATGGAGTACATTCCATATTAGACTTAGTATTTATGTTTGGAGTTACCTTTAGAAAATAGAATTTCTGAAAGGTGATTGCCAAGCCTTAAAATCAAGTATAAACACTTAGAGCTTGAAAGAGCAGGTTTTCATTTTATTCATGGATATAAAAAACTGAAGAATACAATACCGGAGCTTTGCTCAAGTGTTAATTACATAGTACAGAAATGGGAGAGAAACATCTGAACAAGCTACAAATAAAAGAAGAGAGCAAAATGTCACAATGGAAGAAAAAGAAATTGAAATGCATCAAAACTATATATATGGTACAAAGGTTTTAGATGAAGATAAAATACAGATCATTTTTTCTTACAATGTTTTGCATTTCTTTGTTCTGAGATGGCTTACAATGCTATGAAAGTTATCTCAATGTATTTAAACTTCCCAAGTACTCAGAAGCTTGAGTGTGCATTGTTTAAAAATGAAACACAAGTTAAGCCAAACTTTATTCTGAAAGGAGATTTCAGTTCAATTTAGAATAGCACCTAATTCATCCCTGCTGATTTTTTTTCATTCATGTTGGCAAGGTTAATTTGTGTTTCATATTATTTCACTCTCTTTACTCACTATTTTTGCAAAGAAATAAAAATAAATGCAATCTCACCTTTGAAGAGTGATAATTATGTTTCTGTCACTTGTATGAAAGATCTTAGTGACTCCCCTATGCCTGAGGCTTTTTGAGTTATGGGTCTTTCACCTTTGTGACAGGAACACAATAACCATACTTCACAGGTAAGGCACTTCACCATTGTAAATGGGAAGCGAGGGTCCCCATTCCTCTTGGCAAAATTCTTGTCACTGGATGTTGGAAGAATCAGCTCTGAATCAATCAAGGTACTGAGTCCTTGAGGAGATAGCCTTCTACCCAGATAGCATTTCGGAGATTAAGAATTAGTCTAAGCATAGGACATACACACCCACACACACACACACACACACACACACACACACCACAGACACAAAACACAATACACATACATCTCTAGCCATAAATAATCTATAGATTATAATTTTATAATATATGATGCAGATAGTGCTGTATAAAAATTACATCAGGCCATGTAACCTCAGTAGAATCATTTTTTTTCCATGGTTGTTCTTTGAAGGTCTGTATGTAACTTTAAACATGTTTATAATTATTGCCTGAGATATTACTAACAGCTATAGTCATTTACCAATGCCAATGAAATATAATTGTCAATTCTCTTTTAACCTGTTCACACTTTGATCTTCATAATTATGCTCCCTGTATAGCTGTGATTATGGGTATGGAACTGCAAAGCAGATTATTATAGATATGAAAACAGATTATTTGTTGAGAAGGGATCCAGTTCACTTTGTTCTCAGGCTCCTTTGACTCATAGACCTCCCAATCTTTACTCTCCTGACAATAAATAGCTGGGATTACAAGTGTGAGCCATTTCACTAAGCTGTTCTTTCTCTTGACCAAACTGTAACCCATCTTCACTTTTATTTCTGCAAAACCTACTACATGATTGCAATTACATAAAATTCAACAAAATGGCAACTCATCCACAATGACAGAAACTAAAACTCATTGTCCCAGAGTGTGTGGACGAAAGAAGGGTTGAGTGTTGCATAGCAGTAGAGAGGCACAATGATTAGAGTTCAAAGAAAATATTTTTTTATTGTGAAAATACCATACAAAAGGGTTACAATTGCATGGGCAAGGTAATGAGTACATTTCGTATCAAGCATTGTTGCTTCCTCCTTTGTTTCCCCTTCTCATCTCTTCCCATCTCCCCCCACCACCACTGCGGAAAATATTTTTAAATTTAAATTTTATCATAAAGGTGATGTATTAAGGGATTATAGTAACATAAGTCATGTAATGAGTATTTCTTTATGAACTATGTTACTCCCTCCCTCATTTTCTCCTACTTATTCCCCTCCAGAGCCACCTCCCCCAAGTTGTAAAGTTCATTTCCAACATAGTGTCTAGTTAGTAACACTGCTGAATGGCTCATCCTTTTCCCCACTGTTTCAGGTACAGATTATGAAAAACAGTGATAAAAAGGAATAAACCAAAGGAAGAAAGAAAGAAAGAGAGAGGGAGGAAGGAAGAAGGGAAGGAAGGAAGGAAAGAAGGAAGGAAGGAAAAAAGAAACAACTGCAAAACAGTACAATAAAAAATCTCATTTCCATTTCAAGAAGTTCATTTCGATAGGCATCATTTTATATGGTCATATGCACATAGTTATTCAGCCATTGTGATCACCTCTGAAGAATGTCTTCCTTTATTCTCACTGTGCAAATGCTTAGTGTGATGTTTCATTAATCTTGTCCAACTGTAATTATTAAATGTCATCCTGCGTCAGAACCAATTCCAAATGGATCAAAGACCTCAATGTAAGATTAGTACCTTGAAAATATTACAGGAAGGGATAGGGGAAATACTAGGGCACCTTGAAACAAGTAGAAACTTCCTAAGTAAAGATCCAGAATCACAACAAATGAAAGGCTGAATAAATGGGATTGCATCAAACTGAAGAGTTTCTGCATGACACAGAATATAGGTAGTAAGATAAATAGAAAACCCACAGAATGGAAGATATTTACTAACAATGCATAAGACTAGGGCCTTATATCTAAAATATACTTAGAGCCCCAAAAAATTAAACTTTCCCAATACAAATCCTCAAATAAAGACTTCATGGAAGAAGAAATTAGACTGGCCAATAGACACATGAAGTTCAACATCTCTAGCCATAAAAGAAATGCAAGTATAAACACTGAAATTCCACCTCACCCCTCACCCCAGTTAGAATAGCCATTATCCAAATAGTAATAATAATAATAACAATAACAGATGCTGGTGGGAATGTGGCCAGAAAGGAACTCTACTGAACTGTTTGTGGCAATGCAAACTTGTTCAACCACTCTAAAAATCAGTATGGAGGCTAAACATAGAGCTTCCTTATGACCCAGCAATCCTACTCCCGGACATTTACCAAAATGACCACAAGCTAGCCCACACTAAAGCTACCAGCACAACCATGTTCATTGCAACATTGTTTACCATAGCTAAGAAAGGAATCAATCCAGATGCCCCTCAATAGATGAATGGATCAAGAAAAGGTGGTATGTATATTAATAAAATTATATGATTCCATGAGAGAGAATGACAGTATCCCATTCATAAGAAAATGGAAAGACTTGGAAACAAATTATATTAAGTAAAGTAAGCCAGACCCAAAGAAACATAGGATTCAGAGTTTCCCTCATTTGTAATAACTAGAATATGTCTATAAATCTACTAGTTAATCAAAGATAATCTTAACAGGAATAGTTGAAGCATAACCATTACAGGAGTGATAGTGTTACAAGTCAGAAAAATCTATCCAAATTTATGGAACTGACACTTAAAATGTTTACAGTTTATTGTAGGCTCAGTTATAACTCAACAAACTGCTTAAAAACCAGATTGTTGTACAAGAAAGAAGTTATGCCTGCATCAGAAAGAATGACATTGCCCCATTTGTTATGAAATTGAAAGATTTAGAAAAAATTATATTAAGTGTAGTAAGCCAGGCCCAAAGAAACATAGATTTCATCATTTCCCTTATTTGCAATGGCTAGTATAAGTCTAGGACAAGCAGAAAAGGTCAAAACATATAATCATCTAAGATGATGTTAAGTAAAATGAACCCCAAGATAGGGACACAACTTGTTTTCTCTTGCTTGCTTTTATTTCTAACTTATCTAAAATGTACTATGTGATTTTTTTGTTTCTTTTGTAGGTTCTTTCCCCATGGTATAAACCCTGTTTTTACTGTATTTGAAGTCAATGCCCTGCATCTTGTATATACATTTTTCTAATTTGGGGAGAGGAAGGGAAATAACAAAATGCTGAAACAAGGATACAGGTTGACCCATTGTAACAATGAGATGTACAAGACACTATGTTGAAAACAAATATTACAACTTGGAGAGGAGGGGAGGTAGGAGTTGGGAAAGTGGGGAGGGATGGTATGGTAGGGGAAAAGCAAAGGAGAACCTGACAATGCTCAATAGGAAATGTACTCATTATCTTACTCATGTAATTGTAACCTCTCCGTACATTAATTTTACAATAAAAAAAGATAAAAACAAAATGTCAAGAGAAAGGCTAGAATGTTTTTCTCAGGAGAATACAGGTGGAACTCAAGGGAAAGCAGCTTGGACTACTGTCTTTCATACAGGTGGAACTCAAGGGAAAGCAGCTTGGACTACTGTCTTTCATTATCAGTCTCTTACTTATTTTGATTCTAATACCATTTATATAGTGTATTTTTTAATAGAGAGATGTCTCTTATTTTCCTGAGTAATCCAGAAATTTCCAGACCAAAAAACTCTAATGTACTACAAAGCTTAAAGCCCACATTATTATGATAGTTTAAACAATAGCATTAATAAATTCTAGCTAGAACTCTCAATATATTTGTAGAAAAAGCCATTTGTACTTCCTCATAAGTCCAAAATATAAGGAATATCATCATAATACTTTATTAGATCACAAAATGATCATACATTGAGATGAAAGAATTAACTTCACTGTATCGACAAAGAAGAGAGCATCTTTTAGAAACCAAATTAGCTTAACTTACAATAATTGTTGGTAGGGACCTCTGAAATACCCCAGAATCACTGTCATGTGCCAGAAAGCTGAGTAATTACTGGCTCCTTATTTAACAACTCTGAACCTTTCTTACATATAGAAGAGAAGTTGGACAGTTTTCTAAATATTCCTTAGCTTTATATATTTACATCTATAACATGATCAAATTTCATATTTCATATTTCATTAAATATACAAAGCCACTGATTGCAAGATGCATGTTTTTTAAACATGAAGGTAGAAAAATATTGCCAATTAAATAAAATGTGCCTGTCTCACATTTTATTGAAACAATACTTTAAAATATTTATATATAATGATATGGGTGTATATGTATATGTAAATGTATACAGTACAGTTTTCTTTTCATTTAGTACCCTTGTCCATATGCTTTAAAAGAAGTCTAAATAAAATAAATTATGATACTTGTAAAACTTCTCTACATTCAGAAGTTCACTCTTTAGGCTATGCTGTTTTGCTAAGAAGAGCATGGTTTGCAAGATTTCTTAAGAGTCCTTCATTATTGTTTCCGATGATTTCTTCTAAGTGATCTGCATCCCCTCTTCAAAATTTCTTGGGAGCATAGTAAATAGTCTACTAGTTCTTTATTGAGGAATCTTTCAGTGGTTAGTTGAAAAACATGTCCAAGTGTTGTGCTTTTTCAATTGCATCTCTAAGTGTGCACAGGTTAGGAAGGAATAACACATTTACTTTCAAATTAAGGAATATGCTGAGATCTGAGGATCAAGGTTCAAAGCCAGCCCAGGCAGGAAAGTCCATGAGACTCTTATCTCCAATTAACCACCAGAAAACCAGAAGTGGCACTGTGGCTCAAGTGGTAGAGTACTAGCCTTGAGCTGTAGAGCTGAGGGGCAATGCCCAGGCCCAGAGTTAAAGCCCCATGACATACAAAAGCAAACAAACAAAACAATTAAAGAATTTGACAATATCAAGAAGATCCAACAAAGTATATAAATTACTAACTTGGTACTTTATAGCAGGTGTACTACTTAAATTAAAAATGGCTGAAAACATATACTTAAGAACCATCAATTTCTTCTTTCCTTTTCCTCCTCCTCTTCCCCTCTTCCTCTCCTCCTTCTCATCTTCCCCTTCCTACATTTCTTTTTCTTCCTTCCCTCCTTCTTCTTTCTTCTCTTTTCCTTCTTTCTCTTCCTCATCTGAGCAAAAGCAGACTTTAAACTATCCAAGAATTAAAATAAGTGCAAGCACTACTCAATATTAGGAGATGGTTTTCTCAATATCAATATTTTATTATATGAAGTTGGTAATATTTGTAATTATACATTCAACTGATTCTACTGTCTACTGTAAGGAAAAACTTGGGGACAAATTTAACCTCATAGTCATTTCTGGTGTGTCCATCTCTTACATACACTAATGTATCAATACTTAAAGGGATGATTTCTATTTCTTCCAATAAATATCATATTTTCTCATAAAAATGAGCTATCTCCAATGAAAAATTTGTCTCTTGATTTCTGTCTAGTGCTCATTTTTCATTGCCTGAATGGATACTGGTTCCTCTCATGAGGCAATAAGGTTTGTTACCTCTAAGAATTTGAAAAGCAAAGCATTGCAGGGTCATTAGTAATATTATTGGGGGGCAGACTGTAAATAGGAAATAAATATCCATTGATCCTCATCAATTTCCTGAAAATGAATGGGCAGGATAAAGTACCCAGCTGATCAGAAAGAAAATATGTATTTACTTTTGCTTGTTGAAGCTTGGGAATGCATACAGTAGCAAACTGGCTGTGGGACCAATTTCTATCTGCCCTTGCTGCCCTGCAAATGACATTCTTACCAGGCCATTAAGAAAACTGTTATAACTTCTAGTGAGACCACCTGCTAGGTCTCAGTGCTGGGACGATTACATCTATAGGAAATAATGACCCATAACTAGAATAAAACACATTAATAACATCACATTTACCCAGGATAATGCATTTCACCATTTTATATTGCAGAGACCAAGTTAATCAGTAAAAGCATTACCCAAAAATGAAGCAACTAATAGGCACAGAGTAGATAATGAATATAAAAGCAGAATGTTCAAGCTATTTTTTTTCCTTTAGAACTGAGAAGATGTATAATGGGTAGTAATGGATGGAGCACTCTGTTGGAAATGGGTAATCCTGTCTTCTTTCTGTGGCTTCATACATGCAGAGGAAGAGCTAGCAGTGGCTTCCTCCAGACATAAAAGAAAACACAAGGTTGGGTATAATAGGGACTCTGGATTTGGAGTTGGGAGACCACAGGTCTTACTCTAGCTGTGCTGTTAATGAGCTGTGTGACCCTGGACAATTCACTTCACCTCCTGGAGCCTCAATTTCTTATCTGAAAAATGAGCAGCTTAGATGAGGTGATCTCTGTAATCCCTTCCAATTCTCATATGTTGTGATTTGAAGTAGAATGTCAACCTGACATGGGAAGGCTGTGAAATGTAATAAAAGTGACTTTAAAATCTTGGAGCTCCATGATCCTCAGAAATGGAAGCAGAAATGATCAGATTGCAATGACATTTAGGACATTGCCTTGACACAGTCAACCAGGCCCTGTCAAACACAGGAACTTTGGAGAAGTGCCACACAGGACAAAGCTAGACAAACTTGTAGTCTTTCTGTTACTTTTTCAAACAAGAACTGGGGCTGAGTCCAATCTATTTTATATTTAGAATAACAGAAATAATCAAGTCAGAAATAAGACTGAGATATACAACTTAAATAAACCTCAACTATTATTATGAATAGCACACTCAGGATATAACCTAACTATTCACTATGTCCACAGATTAAAGGAACACAGAATAGGTGATCAGTTAAGCATCTTAGTCCTCAATATATTTTACATATTTCTTATGTTTTTCTATGTCTGACCATTTTTATCTTAGAGAAATATTTTTTTCCTAACTAAGCACAATAACATTTCTCTTGAGATATAAAATGACTAGAAATAAGTGTAGGAAATTTTTTTATTTTATTGTGAAAATACCATATAGAGGGGTTACAATTACATGGATGTGTAGGAAATTTTTATATGGAGAAACCCAAAGACCTAAATGTGCCTAGACCAGTGCTGTGTGTATGCTTTGTCTTTGTTATCCTAGTTTCTGGCTCCATTCTTATGATTACTGTTAATGCTTTAGAGGGAAAATCACAATGACCTTTTCATTTTAATCAAGATGCAAAATATGTAGTTGGGAGAGAATGGTACAGTATGTGACTGAATATTATATAAAGAACTGTGTTAACACCTGCACACCAAATCTTCTGGGACACAAAAAGTCTGATCTTGCTATACAATGTTGTTCCATTTTAGCCTTAGAATATTTATCATTTGAATCAAATCCTAAATTAGTCTACTTAAAAAGTAAATTACTAGAAGTTTAATTTTCTTATTTTATTTTTAAAAATATCCCACTACAGGAACCGGACACCTGAAAGCAATTGGGTTGTTTCTTTTTGTCCAAATTCAAGTGAAATAAAATATCGAAACCAGCAAGTCCTTCCTCCAAATAAGTGTGCAGCCCATTTATACAAATAATCTTTGGTCAAAACGTATTTTAGCCAAACATACTCAGAAATCCTCCTTAAATCAAGTGTTCTCCTTGTTATTCCTAATACAAAATATAGAAGAAAATAGAAAGTCTGATAGTTACTTGTAATAAATGTAGAAATGATTGAAATAAGATGTTAAAATTAATGATATCTGGCTAACATTCTTTAAAGAGACAATGACTCTATGGATAAGAATCCTAACAAATGTATTTCATCACAGAAATGTATTAACAACTCTTCATCATCTGGAACTTTAATAAATCAATAACAGATAATATTTACTCTATCCTGCTGGGGTAGCTTTTCATATTTCTAATAGAACTTAATTCTGGTTGCCATAGTTTCAACAGAGTTTTAGAATGAGTCTGTTTTATCATAATTTCTGCATGTTAGTATGTATATAAACAACTGAATTCTAGATTCAGGCAGAAGCACTCATTTATGAATAAAGAAAATCTTTTATCATAAAGTGATTGAACTAGGATTCAAAATATGCTATTGAGCCCTTGCCTTCCTCAGAGAGCTCAAAATATTTCTGAAACTTTAAATCACTTATATATCTGAAAAGCACATCAATGGTATAAGGAGGAGGCGGAGGAAGATTTTAAACATTGAAAATGGTGTGGAGATTTACAGAAGGTACAATCATATACTCTTACCTTATACTATAAAGCATAAGGAAAAAATTAAATTTTAGGCTAATGGGATAGCTTTAAGTCTGTTTTCTCAACAAATAATTGTTAATTGTTAAATGTTAACTGCTTCTTTAGTGTTTTCTTCAAATTGTACATGTGGATTTCAATTTAGTCTGTCACTTTTATGTGTACAAGGCATCTTAATGAAAGTCACCATTTCCTTTGTTCTCCCTCCCATCTATCCCACCCTATCCACCTCCTCAACTTTCCTTGTTCAGTTGAGCATTACAGCTATATTCATCCATATTTATTTTTTTCATTAGTCTTCCCCTTACCTTTTGGATTCCACTCCCTTCAGTCAAAACATGTTTCTGTTCCCTAATATTCATTTTGTTGAACTGTGTGTTCATTGTTCAAAGGGATTACATTGTGGGAACTTTCTTCTACATATACTATCATTTTGTCAGTTTGATTATGTATGTATGAGCATATGGCCATGGATGTATTCTCAAGTATAGTTATATTTTAGAGATTAAGCTCAGGTATCTTACAATCAACATATGATTCTGGTGCCCTGCATCTTGTATTTTTTTCTAATTTGAGGAGGGGAAAGGAAATAACAAAATGCAGAAATAAGGATACACGATGACCCATTGTAACAATGAGCTGCTCAAGACAAGATATACAAGAAAAGAACTTTACAACTTTGCTGGGGGTGGAGGTGGGGGAAGTGGGGGGGATTGGAGGAGAGGGATGGTAGGGGAAATATAAAGAAGGGTGTAACAATGCTCGATAGGAAATGAACTCATTACCTTGCTCATGTAACTGTAACCCTCTGTTACAATAAAAATATATTTAAAAATTATATGTATGTGGATATATAAATATATATGGATAAAATTCCATTGTCATAGTGTGTGTGTGTGTGTGTGTGTGTGTGTGTGTGTGTGTGTGTGTGTGTGCGCACACATGCATGTGTGCACAGGTGTGTGATGTCACTTACAAGGAATTAAATGTACTTGGAAAAATATCATATTGAGTGAAGTAAGCCAGGCAGGCTCTAAGAGACAAGGGGCACATGTTTTATCTCACATATGGAAGTTAACCTAAAATATAAAATATATAAAATATAATGCATCCAATTCAGTGTCAATCAGTTTTATCCATTTATAATGTTCACCATCCAATGGTGTTTCTATGATCTTATTCACTTAGGAAAACATGCTTGCTTTTGCTATTTCTTTAAGGTGATAAATGCCCAGAAAACATAAAATCAAAAAGGAATAACGATCCAATCACTTGGGAAATAGGATGATTAGAAATCACAATTAGAAATAGGATAATTAGAAGTATTCATTCTCTAAGAAAAGCTGAAAACAAATTTTCATAGCCAAACAAATCTATGCCCATAGCAATTAAAATGTCAATTAAGTTAAAGTTATAAAACTTTAACTTTTGAAGAAAAATAAGTCTTTTCTATTTATCTCTAAATCTTTCAAGGTGTATTTGTCCACTTGTAAATTTTTGGAATGCTCTCCATAAAATCCAAAAGAAGATGTCACAAGAATAATGAAGGACAGAAACTGAAACTAAAATTATCTTTTCCCATATGGCAGTATGAAAAACAATCTTAAGCAATAGACAATTTTTAAGTAAGTGAAGACACCGCAAGTTATTCCAGAAATGAATATAAGCTTGGCTTATTTATCATATACTCTTTGTATTTAGCAAAAGGTTAGCTTTTAATATATTTTATTTGAAATTATGTCCTATTTTCAGCATTCATTGGTTTGTAGAATCATATTATTGAGCATGCTATTAGATATGTTATTTTATTATAGATAACATATAACATATATTTTAGACTTAAATTGTGACCATTTGCATGAAATTTTCCTATAATACATTAACAAGGCTATATGCTAATAATTCAAGACAGACCAAAATAAATAAGACTTATTTTTTTGGGTGCAGTCATGGGGCCTGAACTTCAAGGCTAGCACTCTACCACTTGAGCCACAACACCACTTCTGGATTTTTTCTTTTTGCTTATGTGGTGCTGAGGAATCAAACCCAGGGCCTCAGGCATGCAAGGCAAGCGTTCTACCACTGAGCCACCTTCCCAGCCCCTAAATAAGACTTTTCTTACCTAAAGGAAAATGCATTAGAAAATGGAAGAATGAGTAACGATGTTAAACCAACTAATACTTTATAGTTATACAACATGAGCTGGCCTGGGAGTATATGGAATAAATAAACATAGAGTGTAGTGCTATTAAAGATAAATGCTCTTTAAAGGTACAGAAAAGGCTTCAAGAAGGAGATTGCATTTGAATTGGGTATCATATGAAAGATAGACTCAATAGTATAAGATTAGTGCATTATTCATTTTTTCTTACTATATCAAAGCACCTAAAGTTAGTTAGTGTTAAAGATAAGAGACTTATTTAGTTTATATCTTGATAGTTGAAAGTTCAAGATCAGTTAGCCAACATGGTTCAGTCTTTGGCAAGAACCTAATGGTGAATGGTATCACCATTAGGATGAAAGATGAAAGAGGTAAGAAGAGTCAGGAAGACAGAGTGAAGGGTAGGTCATGCTACTATTCATGTAACAATCTTCTTGCAAGACCTAACTCAAAGTCTCTGGGGAACTACCACAATGCCTTCCAATGGCATACCAGCAATAACCTACTGGCCTCCACCTGGCCTCACCTCTTAAAGTTACTGCTACCTTTTTAACATACATATGCTAGAACAAGCATGAACCACTGGGGACCGACACAAATCATAGTGTGAGGGATATTTTGGAAAGAGAAAAACATTCAGTAAAAACAAAATCAATGACCAGCACAACAGAGAAAAATAAACTTGCAAAAATTTGTCGAACTTTTAGTAGCTATGGGTATTATTGAGTATAGATTAGTAGAAAGACATGTGGTGGAAGCTATTTGAAAGCCACACACATTGTAAAATCTGCAACTCATTCATAGAAATTGAGAGTGGAGCGTATTTCGATGCTGTGGTAGTAGCAACTATAGGGTTAAAGAAGGGGCTTCACCATGACTGACAAAAAAAAAAGAAGAAGCTTCAGAGACTATTTGTGCTTTGTGATCCAGAACATCTTTTCATCTCTTTCCTTTGGTTCATTAGTTGTTAACCTTGGTCCTTTGGTCATCAGTACAACTGTGTTGAGAGAGAGAGAGAGAGACCTTTAGGTGATGATGAAGTCATAATGACCCAGTCCTCGTGAATAAAATAATATCATCACGATGAGTGTAGGCTAATTATCTCAAGTGATATTATAATGTTGTTTTTACTATTTTTTTGTTATAAAGGTGATTTACAGAGGGATTACAGTTACATAAGTCAGGTAATGAGTACATTTCTTTTTGAACAGTGTTGCACCCTCCCTCATCTTCTCCCAGTTTTCATCCTCTCAACTTCTCTCCCCTCCAACTTGTATAGTTCATTTCCAACATAACATTTAATGAGTATCATTGCTGAATTCGTTCACCCTTTGTCCAACCCTGTCTGTGCTTCCTCTTTTCCTCCCAAGTCAAATACAGTTACAAACAAGACAAAGGGTACAGAAATCTAAAACAGTGACAAAAGGGAAAAATCAGGGGGAAAGAGAGAAAAAGAAGAAAAAGAAAGAAAGAAAGAGAGAGAGGGAGGGAGGGAGGGAGGGAGGGAGGGAGGGGAGGGGATGGGAGGGGAGGGGGAGAAGGGAAGGAAGAAGGGAAGGAAAAAAGAATGAACCATACAGTACAATAAAAAACCCTCTTGTTTCCATTTCTTGGAGTTCATTTTGATAAGCACCATTTTATATGATCATATGCACATAGCTATTGAATCTTTGTGATCCTCTCCTAAAAGAGTAGTATGATGATAAAAGGATGAAATTCATCTCCTTCCTTCTCTCACTCATATAATCTCACACATTGCTTTGCCCTTCTGCCTTTGCCATGGGATGGTATATCTAGAAACCCTTGCTAGATCAATAGAAAGCCCACGGATTGGGAGAATATCTTCACTAGCCATACAACAGACAAGGGTCTCATATCTAAAATATACTTGGAACTCAAAAAATTAAATCTCCCAACAACAAATCTTCAAAGAAACAACTGCCCCATAAATGAGTGGACTAAAGACTTAAAGAGAAACTTCTCTGAAGAAGAAAGAAGGATGGCCAATAGACACATGAAGAAATGCTCAACCTCTCTATAGAAAAGCAAATCAAAACAACGTTGCAACAATGCTTGATAAGAAATGTACTCATTACGTTGCTCATGTAATTATAACCCCTCTGTTCAGTATTTTTCACCATAAAAAAATTGAGATTCTACCTCACCCCAGTTAGAATGACTATAATCAAGAACTCTAATAACAACAGATGCTGGAGGGGATGTGGACAGAAGGGAACCCTACTGAATTGTTGGTGGGAGTGTAAACTTGTTCAACCACTTAGGGAAATAGTATGGAGGTTCCTCAAAAGACTCCACATAGAGCTCCCCTATGACCTATGACCCAAAAATCCCACTTTTGGACATTTACCCAAATGATCATAAACAAGACCATACTAAAGCTAAGAGCACAACTATATTTATTGCAGCATTATTTACCATAGCTAAGATATGGAACCAATCCACATGCCCCTCAGTAGAGGAATGGATCAAGAATTCTATGCCTCCATCAGAAAAAATGACATTGCCCCATTTGTTAGGAAATGGAAAGACTTGGAGAAAATTATATTAAGTGAAGTAAGCCAGGCCCAAAGAAACATAGGTCCCATGGTTTCCCTTATTTGTAATAACTAGTATATGTCTGGGACAAGCAGAAAAGCTCAGATAAGATGATGTTAAGCAAAATGAACTCCAAGATAGGGACACAAGTTATGTTTTTCTTCCTTGCTATTGTTTCTAATGTATTTATAAGGTACCATGTGACATTTTTGTTGCTTTGTATGTCCCTCCCCCATGGTATAACCCCTGTTTTGACTGTATTTGATGTTGGTGTAATTTGGGGAGGGGAAGGGAAAAAATTGTTTAAATAAGGATACAGGTGGACCCATTGCAACAATGAGATGTACAAGACATTATGTTGAAAAACGAACTTTACTTTAGGCAGGGAAGGGCAGGTAGTTGAGGAGGTGGGAGGGACGAGATAGTAGGGTAAAAACAAAGGAGGCAACAATTCTTGATAAGAAATGTACTCATTACCTTGCTCATGTAACTGTAACCCTTCTGTATAGTATTTTCACAATAAAAAACTTATTTTTAAAAAAAGAAACCCTTGCCAGATACAGGCTCCATTATGTGGGACTCCACACCCCCCTACAACTGGGATAAATGAATGTCTATTCATTGTAAATTACTTTCTAAACGTGCTGCCACAGTAGCATGAAACAGACTAATATACTCCCAGTAACTAAAGTAGGAATATTAACTGTCTTTGCCTTTTAAGTTGACATTGAATATTAAATTGAAGCTTGTGCAAAACACTTAGACTTATCCCTGCCAAAGAATAAGTAATCAGTATATAATACCTCTTCTGTTTCTTATGTGGAGTAAGACTGTGAATATGAGAATACAGCTATGGATGGTTTTAGAAACTTTTTATTGAAGTACACTTAGACTGTTTAAGAATACCTAAAAAAAGCCCTCTGTACAGAATTTTTATAATAAAAATGTACAAAAAAGAATACCTAAAAATGCCAGGAATGGGAGAAAATAATAAAGTAAATTAAACTAGCCAATGAGAAATAATGCCCAATTTGGCAGTGTTCTTTATGTGAATTTTTCCTTCATTGTAATGGATCTCTGCACTCTGACTTTACTTTTTAATCACATGAAGAACATTAAAATAATCATCTTAAGACTCATTTATACCCCCCTTGAAAATATGAATGATGTAATCTCATCTCCACAAACTCCAAGTTTACTTATGTTGGCCTTGCAGAGTATTAAGAAGGCCAGATGATTACAGAGTTCAGTACAGATTGAAAGCCACCAGTCCCATGGGTAAATTCTCAGGCAACTTGAAGATAAGTTGACAATAACTGTCGATTTACTCTTCCCCTTTAAACACACATTGCTATGAAAAGAAATTGTGACTTTTCATACCAATAATGAATCACTGACTTGAGTTCCACTAGACTGACCTATTTTCTAGTTTTATTCAAGGGGAGACTATAAAACTCTGTGGTTTTAAGTCTCTCTATCTTGTCAAGTAGGCTCACTGTTGGTTACTGGTCCTTTTGACTGCTTCCCACATTCCTATTCTACCCTGAGAATCAGAAATGTGAGAACCCCTAGATCCCTTGCCAGCCCTATGCGATCATTGTTGTTTGGTTTTCTTTTGCATGCATACAAAAGTATTGCTTTTCTTCTTTCTCTGTGGACAATTTGGACATACTAAATACTAAAAATATAGTGGAGTGGTGCTTTGGCTAGATATGCATCATTGTTTGACTGAGACATATGGAGAGGGACCCAGACCCTTCACAGTAATCTCTCCTCTTCTGGTGCATCTCCTATTTTCATACTCTATTTCTAATATATTTTCATAGGCCACATCTTTTATATTTTGTACACAATTACTTAAACAAACCTCTGTGTTACATGATAATTGCAAGATTCCTAGTGTTGGTTCTGAATGTGAAAAAGACACCTGTTTTTATAATTCAGAAAAGGAGTCCCAACGGTAAATTTTGAAATATTTTCTTAACCCAGATTCCAACTGCTTCAATTTTAGTCAAAATTTAAATAGCAACCTTTTCCTCTTTGTGCTTCAGTTCTAATATTCTTGCCTGGATCCTCCCTGAGGTAATGACTATATATGGCTAGACAAGAACACAGCTCAATACAAGGAAGTATAAACCAGAAAACTACACTAATACACTTCAAAATGTATTATTCACATAATATTTGTGGTTGAAAATAATTCTGGTATGTATCCCCATTTGTCTTGGCATACATAACCTCTATCTAATTGGACAGACTATGTTTTCAACTTCATGCCTTTATACTGGTAATTCCTCTCTCTCTCTCTCTCTCTCTCTCTCTCTCTCTCTCTTTCTCTGTCTCTCTCTCTCTCTTTCTCTGTCTCTTTCTGTCTGTCTCTGTCTCTGTCTCTGTCTCTGTCTCTCTCTCTCTCACACACACACACACACAATGGATACAGTCATGTATATGTCAGTGTTTATTTTTATCCATAGATGCTTGGTACATATAAGTCATGATATGTCAATATATGTTAACCTAAGTGTGAACAGTGCAGTAAGAATAAACATGACAAAAATAAAAATATTAATAAAACATTTAAAGTTATTTCAAAATTCTAGAGCTGAAAACATAATGAAGGAAACAAAATTTTCAGAGAGAATATCAATAAGAGAATTGAAGGAAAGAAAAAGAAATTCTGAACTAAAGATGGGTTATTTGAAACTGCATAGTCACAGGAGAAAAATTAAAAAATAACCACCACAAAATGAATGAAGATAGCTATGAAGTTGATAAGACAGTACCAGGAGAACAAATATTTAAGTAATAGAATTTAAGAATATGAGAGAGAAAAAGCTTAGAAAAACAAGTATTACTTTCTCAAACAAGTTTTTTTAAAAAATAAATTAAAGTAAGAAAATGATGGGAGAAAACTCCAATCTGTACTATATGTATATAAATATATACACAAAAAGCTCCAAAGTCTCCAGTAAGATTCACTCCAAATAATCTTAAGATCTACTAATAATAAGATATACACTCCAAATATATTAAGCTATATTATAAACAAAATGCCAAAACTCAAAATATGAACTTTAAAAAATTTAATTGTTATTATAAAGGTAATGTACAGAGGGGTTACAGTTACAAAAGTCAGGTAAAGAGTATATTTATGTTTGGAAATTTCACCCCTTCCCTCTCAAGGACAAACTCTTAAAAGCAATGAGAGAGAGAAAGCAACTAACTTACAAAAAAGTTTCTGGAAGGTTAATAGTATGAAACTTTGCAGTCCAGAAGAAAGTGTTATATTCAAAGTACAAAAGGAAGAAAACTGACAACTTATAATATTGTACTTGGAAAAGCTATCCTTCAAAAATGAAAGAGAAAGACTTGCCTAGACAAATAAAGGCAGGGAGAGTTATGTACTTCAAGACTTATAAGAAACTTTGAAGGAGGTGAAGCTGAGAGTAAAGGATGCTTATTAGTAACATGAATCATATGAAAGTATGAAATTCATTGGTGAAAGTAAGTACACAGTCAAATTCAGGTCTCTTAAAACTGTAATGTTATATAAATCATGTATATCTCTAGTATTAAGTTTAAGAAATTAAAATATGCTAAAGGATACAAACTATAAAAAATTGTAAACATAAAATAAGGGGCATAAATTGAAAGTTTGGAGTTTTTGTATATGCTCAAAATCAACTTCTCATAATCTTAAAACAGCCTGTCATAACTGTAACATGTGTTATGTAAGCTTTATAATAGCAAAAAGTAAAATCCTGAACATAGAAACTTAAAAGTAAGGTATCCAAGCACATTATTGGAGAAATCACCTACTAGAGAAAGTCAGGAGAAGAAGAAAGAAACAAAACCTACAAAGGAAAAAAAATGAGAAAACAATAAGCAGATGACAATAGTAAATACTTACCCCACAATTATCTTGAACATAAATGGATTAACTTCTCCAGTCAAAACACAGAGTGGATAATACATTACAGAAGAAGACCACAACAAAATAATAAATATTTGAAGTGATAAATATGTTCATTGTTCTAATTTGGTCATTCATTCCACATCACAAATAGTCAGAACATATAAGAAAATAACGTTCAACATCACTAATAACCAGTGAATAAAAATTAAATCTACAGTATGATATAGCCTCACAGAGATGAAAATAAATACTACAAAACCTCTGAAAGATAATGTATGTGAAATAAGAGAAGAAAAGGAAAAGTGAGCATTTGGTGGTAGATACCACTCAGGAGATATTTTAGAAAGTTGAAAGTAGACCTGTAAGATGCACCAATAGTACTATTAATTGCTTTTATCCAAAAGAAATGAAATCAGTATTAGCTTTATTATTACTTAAAAGTCAGAACTTATTTTATTTTATTTTATTTTTATTATTTTTAATTTTTTTTTATTTTTTTAATTTTTTGGGGGGGGTCCAGTCGTGGGCCTGAACTCTGGCCCTGGGCGCTGTCCCTCAGCTCTTCAGCTCAAGGCTAGCGCTCTACCACTTGAGCCACAGTGCCACTTCCGGCTTTTTTCTTTTTTGCTTATGTGGTGCTGGGGAATCGAACCCAGGGCCTTAGGCATGCAAGGCAAGCGCTCTACCACTGAGCCACCTTCCCAGCCCCCAGAACTTATTTTAATTTCAAACTTTACTATAAAATAAAAGGGAAACTTATCTACCCAAATCTTCTAATGCCTACCTCAGTCGCAAAGTCAATTACATGTGTTTAAGCAGTTTTATACTTGTTGATACCAAAAGCCTTACAAAATACCATAGAATGGGTAATGTAAAAGTCTTGTGTTTTCTTACAATTTTGGTGGCCTTAGGCATATAACTAGCTAATTTGCTTTCTGGTAAGTACCCTTTCTATTGTTAGCAGATGGCATTTTCTTGAAGTCTGTACATAGATTTTTCTTTATGCATACAGGAAAAGAAGGACAAGGCACGAGGGGAAGGGAGAGGAAAGGAAGGAGAATAGTAGAGAGTGAAAGAGAAAGGGAGAGATCTTATTCTCTTCCTAAGAATCCCATTGTCAGGACCCCAAATTTATCACTTTAAACTTAGTTTCCTCCCATTACACAACCTCCCAATGCCATCGTTTGGTAGCAGGTGGGTTAGAACTTTAATAAATGAATTCTGAAGGAACACAAGGATTGAGATTTCAGAGCACACAATGAGAATCTGAAATATTGTTTTTTCATTCTGGCAATCTATCCAAGTATCTTAAGTCTGCAAAATTCATTTAAAACATGCATTTCCTTTCCCTTTGGCCTCCATCAATATTTCATTACAAATGTCAAATGCACTAAACCTCTGGTACCACTCTCATTAAGACTTAATGTCTAAAGATCAAAATTTCATGGTGTCCATCCAACATTTGAAATACAGATGGAATTAGTTTCATACCATATCTTACAGAAACTGTCCACTTGACCCTAACTTCATGTTTTTGTTCTTATCTTCTCCAGAATACCCTGGAAGTGGCTCCATTTTTCCACCTTCAAGTTCCTTAAAAATGATTACAGATTTCAATAATGGCAACAAAATATTTCTTTTCAAGAAAAACTGAAAAACAGAGAGAAGAATAAGGAAGAAACAAAATAAACATCTAGTGATTACTAAAGCTATCATTTTGCTCCATTTCCCTCTCTGAGCACAAAGTAAAATCAAACACATAGCAGCCATTTTTTACTTTAGCATGTATTGTGAAGACTTATTCATGCTGTAAAATTGCTTTTGAATATGTTTGTCTCTACTAATTTTATCCCTACAAATAAAACCAATGAAAATAATAGCACCAATCAGAACAATTACTTAAATTGTAATTGCCTCCTGCACAACTAAATCTTTAGTGGATATTATACTATAGAATTCACAGAAATGGTGTCAGTCAGTATTAGTTTCATTCAAAATTTGTAGATGAAGATGTTGGAAGCTAGTACAATTAAAATAATTTGACCTTTAATGCACAACAAATACACAGAAACAGAATTTATAGAATTTTATAGAAGGAACTCTCCAGAAATGGAATAAAATTTTAAGTCATTTGAGCTCTTACATGTTTTTGATGTCTAATGCTAAATTGCTTCCCATAAATGACAGTTAAAAATACCTGTTTCATAGCATTTTTCTCAAATAGTTGCAAGTCTAGTAAGTAAAAAATTTGTAATTTGCTATGTTGGAAAATATTATCACGTTTTCACCCATTTGCTTTTCATGCCTGAAAATTGTCTCTTTCTGTCTTTTGTTTTATTAATGAAATTGTATTGGTAATTTTTTTTACTTTTCTTTTTTTCTCTCTCTCTTTTTATGTTTTTTCAGGGGGAGGGGAGTTATAGAATGTTTTGTTTCCCACTACAGATCACCCAAAGCAGAGAGGATAAAGTATGTATTGTAACAGATTAGTTCTTTTAAAAAAAAATATGTTTGTCTTTTAAGTAGTTGTACAAAGGAGCTACTATTCGACAAAATAGCTAATGAATATAGTACATTTTGATCCATGTCACCCATTTCAACATTTCAACATTCTCACTCAAACTTCCCAACCCGTCCTACCCTTACTTTTCTTAATTTTGTAGCATACTTACTGAATTTTTTGCCATTTACCAAAGCAGTTTATGTATATAATGTATTAACTTTTTTTTTCTGGAGCTTGAACTCAGGGCCTGGGTACTGTCCCTGATCCTCTTTGGGCTCTACCACTTGAGATACAGCACCACTTCCAGCTATTTCTGAGTAGTTTAAGGAAATATGAGTCTCATGGACGAGCCTGCCTCAGCTAACTTTGAACCACAAATCTCAGATCTCAGACTCCTGAGTAGCTAGGATTACAAGCATCAGCCATTAGTGCTCAGTTTACATTTTATTTTTATCTTTTGGCAGTAATGAGATTTGAACTCAGGGCCTAACACTTGCTAGACAAGGGCATTATATTTCTTTATAAGATAACTATTCTATCATACACACACAGAGACACACATAGACAGAAACACACACACACACACACACACACACAAACACCATACTTTATTCATACCAAGGGGGTGAAGAAGTTCAAAGACTATCATATATATATATATATATATATATATATATATCTGAAAATAGCATAATGAAATTTATCAAATGTTATTTGAAAGGGGAAGGGAAAAGGAGAGGAATGGGAATATGGTTGAATGCATCAACTTTTAATGCACATTGTACACATAAGAGAAATATCACAGTGAAAAACCTCGTATTATAACTATATACTATTGAGACATTTTTTACATTTTAATAAGTTTTTATTGTGAAAATAGAGGGGTATAGAGGGGTTACAGTTACATGAGCAAGTTTGTTAGTCCTATCCACGGAAAAGATAAGTGGGATCAAAGGCCAGGTCTTCTGTAATGATCACATGTGAATATATCTGCTAATTCTAACCCACAGACAAATAAGACTGACCTAAGCCAGGAGGCATGCCTAGATGAAGACTGCACCATGATGCCCACAACACTGGTAGAAAACTCTTGTGCAACTCCACATCTTTAGTATCATATAAATGCAATCATTTGAAGAAAGACTATTGTTCTCTACAGCAAGTGACACTTTTCCTATCTCCTCTGTGCCTATCTTGTCCTTTAAAGATACCTTAAGTGATTTTCCTCAAGCATTTGTAAGTATCCCTGACATGTTGTTTCTTGTACCAAATTCTCTCTTGATGAAAACCTAACTTGTAGGTTTTAAAAATATATATTTTCCTCCAGCTTTTTTTTTAGTTCTTAACAACAACAGCAAAAAAAAAAAAAATCTAGAGATAAAAAGACCACATCTATTAGAAACTATGAGTAGCTGTGTGTAGGATTTTTATATATCCTTTCAAATCTAACAGAAAGTCAGACCAATTTACAATGCAGCAACTACATCTTCAAACCAAGAGCCACATCAATGAAAATTCAGTGTGAACACAATTTGTATGTAGCTGAATTAGGTTAGGTAATATCTGACTTTGTCTATTTCAATTTCTACTCACCCGTGATTACTATAAATTTTTTATTCTCTTCCAGAACGTTGCTGCTAGTTTCTGTGCCCTGGCCTCTGACATTGCCTACTACAGTGAAATATGTCTTCGTTCATTAATTCCTGTGTAAGTTTCTGACTTCCATACAAGTCAGAGAGAGGATTTGTGGCGCCGTAAGGCTTGTTAGAGCACCTATCCTGTGAGCACCTTTTGATATGCAGGCCTCACCTCCAGCTTCAGGCTGCCATATCCACAGACATAGCTACCTTCATTGTTTCTCTGGGGTCTCAAAGTTGAACATTGCATGAGACCCAAAACCTAAGGCTGAATAAGAAACTCAACTCCTCTGAGAGAGAGGAAAGCCCTTAAGCTTTTCTGCCTCATTTCCCACTTCTCTTTGGGATGGTGAGAGACAGTGAAGAAAGACCTGTTTACTCTCAGTAGGATTTCTTGACTAACATTAAATCTCTCTCAACTCCAGAGAGAGACAAAGGATGCATGTTTTCTCTTATATGTGGATGCCAGATTTAGCTTATAAACTTGTAAGTAAATACATTGGGTGTAATGTGAGTGTATAAAAAAAATTATTTACTGAAATATGGTAGATTCAAATGAAAACTCAAATGGTGTAATTCCTTACAAAGGCAAAGTCAGAGTTCAGCAAAATAAATACCAGGAAGTGATTATTTGAAAGGAATGGGGTAGGGTCAGTGGGGAAGAGGTAAATGAATGAAGAGGAGAAAAAAGAGAGAATGCAGTAAAGAATTGTTTCTAATGTATTTATAAGGTGATTTATTTTTCTGTTGCTTTGTATGTCCCTCCCCCATAATTTGGGAAGGGGAAGGGAAAAAACAAATTGTTTAAATAGGGATACAGGTGGACCCATTGCAACAATGAGATGTTCAAGACACTATGTCAAAAACCAAACTTTACAACTTTGGCAAGTTTGAGGGGGGAGAGAGTGTAGTTGTGGAGATGGGAGGGCAGGGGTGGTAGGGAAAAACAAAGGAGGAGGCAACAATGCTTGATAAGAAAGGTACTCATTACCATGCTCATGTAATTGTAACCCCTCTGTATGTCATTTTCACAATAAAAAACTTATTTTTTAAAAAAGAATTCAATATAAATCCTACACAATTAAGCGAAGTGGGGGAAGGTGTGGGTATGGGGGATATAGATGAGAATATTGAAAGGGGTGACATTGATCAAGATATATTCCCTTCATGAACAATTTTGTAAAATAGCAATTCCTTTGTGAAACTACTTTAAAATATTTTTAATATCTCAGTTCTACCATTAAGCTTATTTATGAAATGTTGTTTGTTACTATTTTTGCCACCATTGTACATTTTTTGTCCGTTCTGCTAGTACATTTTCATTCTTCTGTCTATACCTCTAGTACATCCTATTTTCTTGTTCATTCTTCAATCACACCCATGAATAGTGTCAAGGAATTTTATATAAAGAGTCATTCCAGTTTTTCTTCTTTTATTATTTGATATTTTTATTATGAAGGTAATATACAGAAGGGCTACCATTTCATAAATCAGGTTATAAGTATATTTCTTTTTGGACAATGCCACTTTTTCCTTCCCTCTCCCCCAGTTTTGTTCCCTACAGTTTTTCTTATTCCCTTCCCATTAATTCTAATTTATTGAGAAAAGTGGCTTTGAATATTTGAAAAAGGAGAACATGAAGGATCTGCCTCTACCCGTTCTGCCCAATCTTTTTATGTATATAAAGATGAATATGAAGGATAGAGTCCTGCCTTAGTTCCCAGGGTCAAGCAAAGCATACAATCAGATAATAGAAACACTATCATTTTCATCCTCATCTCTAATGATCACATAGTCTCACAGAAAGGCACTGGTAAAGAAATGGCCAAGCAATCTTATATGAAAAGGGAAAAAAACCTATGAGCCCAAAACAACTATTAACTCCTTATTACCAAAGATAAATAAATACACTTGTTTTGAGCAACAGATTTTTGACAAAGATACCAAGGCAACTCTATGGTTTATATTTTTTCAGTGTTAAGGATTGAATGCAGGGCCTCATGAACGATGGGCAATTGCTCAATTGATCTACCACTGGAGACATGCCCTAGCCCATGCCAAAGTAATCATGTAATTTTAATAGTCTTTTCAACAAATGGGAATGAACAATTTTAGGGGGAAAATATCTCAACCCTTACATCACAACTTATACCCAGAATAACTCGAAAGGATAACTGACCTTATCACAAGAGCTGAAACTGTTAAACTTCTAACATCAAACATAAAAGAAAATATTTATGACATGGGGTTATACAAAGATTTCCTACACATAAACTGCTAAACTGGTGGTAAATTGGACTTTATAAAAATTAAAACCTTTCATATAACTTATCAATGAGGTATTGAAATTCTGCTTCAGATATATAAAGCCTTAGTCCCAGGACCCCTCCTCTAAATGGTCTCTTGTAATTATTCTATAGTAGAAATGCATATATATATATACACACCTATATATATACATATACATATAAGCATACATATATATATACATATATAGATATTGTGATATATTGATATATATTGATATCTATCAACATATATATATATATATATATCTTTGGGTATACATATACATATTTAGAGATATGTGTGATATATTGATAGATATTGATATCTATCAACATATGTTTATATATATAGAGAGAGAGAGAGAGAAAAAATGCCAAAGAGTAGACCAAGGTCAATGTTAGCAGCTAACAAGAGTGCTAACTGAAACTAATGTACTAACTAGAAAGTTTCCAGAAAGTAGACACCTTATTCTTCAGCATATGCTATGGGAATCCAGTAAAATGTATGAACTTAACAAAGTGAGGAATGTGCCCAGAATGGAAATAACACTGACCAGGGGGACCTAGTCTTACCTCCTCAATGAATATTAGTATAACCTTGAATCTTTACACTCTAGATTCCTTCTACTTAAAACACAAAGGTTGACCTACAAATGTGATCCATCAAGCCTCTTTTGTAGTTATTACATTAACAAATAGAAGATATTCGCCTTTTTATTAACAACCTTACTTGGCAAGTTGTAATGGTATATAGCTCCTGAGAGTGAGCAAGCCATGATTAGAACAAGCAGAAACAAAGCCCAGATCTCAAGTCAGAGCCATCACAATGGCACCTCCCCTTGGCAATTGAGCTGGTAAACCCTACTGGGCATCGTCTGTCATGGGCTGCATGAAGTCAGAGGAAAAGAGGTAAGAAATGTTCACCAGCTATAGTGGGTCATTATTCACCAATTACACATGGTTCTATGGGGGAAAATATAGAAGGTTCTCAATGACTGGCAAATTATCCCCAACAGCTTCAACAGAGATGAATGAGTTTCCTGTCTAACCTGGGAACTGGGCCTGCAGATTCACTTTGGGAAGAATATAAACTTCTCTATGCTTTCTGAAAATTTCCATCCAAACTCCCCACAGGCCTGTGGAGTCTAGTACTTCACAATCTCACAGTCATTAGGTACTCCAAGCCTAGTGATGAATGATGCAAGGCTGTGATTCAGAATTCTCTACCCATTCTAAAAGTCCTTGTAAAATAACAGTGTGTACCTAACCTCTCTGTAGCAATTTGAGAGATACTTTACTAAATATATTTCAATGATGTCATTCACTTCTATTATGGAAAAAAATCATAAAACATCAAAGGCAAAAACCATATTTAGTCTGATTGGTTCTATAATTCCAAATACTGTTCTGTTTTTCTGTATTCCTAACTGACTTAACTAAAATAGACTTGTACTTCCGACTTTTGTAGTGAAGGGGATAGAGAGTTACTGAATTAACCATCACAGAGTTTGGCTTTGATACAGCTGTTAAATGTTGAAACCTATCTGAGACATTCAAAATATTTCATTTCCTTTCCGAATCCCATCAATTCTTCTCCCTCAACTCTACAAAACCTACTTGCAGAAAAGGCAAAACTCTAACATCTCTCATCTACAATCCAGGTTTTTTGTCAGTGTGATGGGGTCTGAGAGAATTTACATTCTAAGGCCTAATCCTAATGGTTTCACTAAAGGTTTAGTCCCCTGTACAAGCAATTTAGCAGTAGTAGTTTAGGGGGAGGATCTGTAGGTTCTGTCATAGAGACTACATTATCAAGAAATAAAATTAGCCTTGACTTTCTTGAGTAATTTCAACCACTTCTTCTTTTGACCTTTAACTTTCCACACACCTGATTTACTATATCAGTACCTTACTGGCAAGATACGAAATGGATGGTAATTATCTAGAAGAGCTACTGCCGAAGTGTGATTAACAGCCGGAAAAAGCAAGCAGAAGACATCATGATGTGCATGCAAAGAGTTAATACTTTTCTAGTGGATTCCTCCCTTTAGAAGGAAATCCTTCACTTTGCAGTTAAAAAAAAAATCCAGTTGTGCCTAAAGAGGAATGCCAAAAGCAAAGAGACTGTTTTAGGAGATGTCGAACTCCAGACCTTAAATAATTTAAATGCAATCCCCATGCGCAGCTGCTAAACCAAAGCACCTCACCCCAGGGAAGAGATGAGAAATTTTGAGGGCTATTGAACACTGAGAATTCTCATCGTAGCTTAGCAAAAAGTGACTTAGCACATGTGTTTCAGTAATTACGACACGTCAGGGTGCTCACTGGCTCTGAAACACAGAATCACCGGTGTGACAACTCTGGTGCTGGTGAAAGAGGCAATCGGATGAGGCAAGAATGAATACCTTTTGCCTTTGCAATCTGCTAATGCTCAAGGCAACTTCTCTTCTGGGAATGGATGTCTGAGTTGTGCATTCACTCTAAGATTATGCATTGCTTTTTAAGATGAGGTGTGCAGAGCTAATCAGGGGGACAAGAAGAAGATGGAATGCTTATTAGGTAGCTACCATGTATACAGCACATACTACAGGCCTGGAATTTTAAATGAAAAAAAAACATAAAAATTGTGCTATGAAATCCCATACATATTACAGAAAAGTACAGATACAGCAAACTCCAAAATCATTCTGCAGGTCCTAAAACAATTTTGTCAGGACCTAAGAAAGCCCCTGTATTCCAAGCCTCACCTCTGCCTACCTTTCCCCTAGGAAAGCAATCTCTTTCTGGCTTTGCCAAGTAGACTTTCTATGGAACCACAATGTTCTAACTGCTATGATGTTGTGGTCTTGGTTTGTTCATCTCAATACATGGAATCAGGCAGCACAGATTATCTTGTATCTGACTACTTCAACACAAAGTTATGTTGTTCAATTTTTTTCTTCAACTGCAGTTTTTTCATTGCTATGGTATGATATAATATGATATGATATTACCTCATCACAATTCATTTTTCTATTCTACTGTTGATGGGATTTGAATTAGAACTTCCACGAATAATCTATGAGAATTTTATACATATTTTTAGGAAAATGAGCATGAATTTCTTTTAGAGTTATATCTAATAGCAAATTTGAGGGCTATGGTGGACTAGGACATGACCATATATAAAGGTACATTCATTATGTACCTTATGTATACATACAGACATTATACATTGATTACACTTATAGACATTATAAAATATGCACTCAAATTTGGAATAAGGAGCCACTCAATTAACAATTAGTTTCTTGAATCAGTCTTACGTGATGGACTATGCTAGATTGGGAAATTAACAAAATCACATAAGTAAATTCAAATGTTTTTATTCAATTGTTTGTTTTGCATTGAGAATCAACTATGTGCTACTTTCCTACAAGGATAGGACCTTGCATACTCTATAGAGTAGAATATTGTAGTAAGAATCAAGATAAGTGTTTAGGAGAACATGCTTAATATGAGTGTTAGCAAGAAGAAGCAGGAGCTCAAGACCACTTGGTGCTACATAGTGAGACTGTCTCACAAAGTAATGAAATACAGAAAGGATGGAGGGAGGGAATATCATAGAATCATAGCAATGTGTAACTCAGTGGAGCAATATAGTTCATTTATTAAATAAATGAGAAGCAGACACACAGAGAGGTAAAGGACTTTACTCAATATCTTTAGAAGTTTAGAGAGTCCAGGACTCTCAATTCTCAGATCTAGAGACATTTTCTCCAAGAAAGAAGATCAGGGTCAGGAAAAGGAAATTTTGTGTGTTAATATTATTCAAATCCAGCTGCTACTAAGATCTTGCTTCCTCTTTATTTTTCTTTATGAAACTATCTACAATCCAAATTAGGAAATAGAAACTAAGGTACAAAGTTTGTTTCTTCTCTCAATCAACAAAGACTTTTAGTCTTACCTGTTCTACATCTCCCTTTCCCACGTACCTATTCTCTCAACCTTAAGATGCTTAAGAAACTGAATCTATTACTTTTTAACCCTCCAATAAGCCCTGGCTTCTCATCACTGTAACCATGGGTTACTCCAAAAGAGTAGCACACTTTCCTCAACTCAAGCACAGAATTGATGGCAAATGAAATTTGCACGGTCACTTTAGCCTCACTGAAGATAGTTCAATCTACCTTTCCATACCTTTCTTAAAAACCTTTGAAAATTACAATGCAGAGATTTCAGAAGATCTTTTGACCTATTTTCTTTCATGTTCAGATAGAAAAAAAGTAAGTCAACTCTGCTTTCTTTCAGGAAGTCTTTAATGCTCTCCACCCCACTAAGAATTGGCCATTTCAATATGCAATGTTGGAAAGAATGTGGGTTTTGGGGAAGAACGATGTAAATTCAGACTCCTAGCTGAGCTACTGCCTCTGGGTCAAGGTTGTTATTATGTGTAACCTTCATGAAAAATGTTTAATAGTAAGTACCTTTTCCCTCTTTTTTTATTTTACTTTATTTTTTTTTTTTGGCTTCAACTAAATTCTGGGAAAAGCACTGATTCAATTCTTTACAGTAAAATGACTTCAAGGTTTGGTCAAGGTCTGTGTAAAGAAGTAGTGTTGTGCTTCATTCTAATGACAAAGACAGTCTCTAGCCCGAATGTACCATTGCATGAAAAGAAGCCTGACCTGCTCTGGGAAGCTCAAGCTAAGTTTAGTTCATGACAAATTGCTACATTCACAATCCTCTTCTTAGAACAACTAGGGTACTCTCATATTCATACTTTTCTCTATCTTCCCACCTACTTCTTTTAAGTATTTGAGTCTCAGAAAGGCACAATACACTCTAATTCCTGTGTCAGAGTGTGATGACCTACTGCCTTAGAATATTAGATTACATCCCACATAAGAATCATTCAAAGACAAAAATAAAAAGTATATGCTTGGATAAGCATTTCAGCACTGGGTTAATCCGTGCTGGAAAGCACTGAATCATGGATCATCTTGCTGGGAAAAAAATTACAAAACTCAATCAGGGCTCATATAACAGCAGAGTTAAGTTAGTAAAGTGCTTGCCTTTCAAAGGATTCAATGGGGAGAGCTCAAATTTTTATGCATTTTAGTTAGGTACTAATTAACACCTAGCTGCCTGCTAAATGGACTCTCACCTTTCCTTCTGACAGTTTACTGAAAATTAGCCTCTCAATGTTATTTGAACATAGGAGAAATGGGTTGGGCGGATTGAAGCCAAAGATGGGATTTCATTTGGTGCATTTATGTGAGAAGTTTTAGTGTGCTGCTGATATTTAAGGACTTCAGTAAATGCAAAAGAGGGGAAAAGGTTGGGAATGACAGACAGTGAGTTCTGCACAGCAGGCATTGACTCTTTAGTCAAGTATAAATGGATCTAGCTCTTTTTAAATGTTAATAAGCTTTTGCACTGGAAGGAATTTCTTATGTAGTTGCTATAATATCAGGTCTTGTCTGTGGGTACGAAAGGTATATTGGCTGTTCGAGTTACTGACAATATTGGGTGAGAACAAATCCAAAAGTGGTGATTAGTAAAATGTACCTTTGGAAAATAAATAAAACATAATGTTTACCAAATCTATTTTTAATGGGTATTATTTTCATATAGAATTTAACTTCATCTTATTATGACAATATTTATCCCAGTGATTAAAATATGCATGAAAGCAAGGGTTTGGAAAAGATAAGGTGTGACTTTTATGGAGAACATAAAGAGAATAATTGCTCCTTCTGATGTTTCTAGCTCCGTGAGAATTTGCTCTTCTGATTCTCCTCAAAGTTTGATGGCTCCCAGGGATAGAAGAAGATACAGTTATTTTGTTTCCCTTTTGTTCTTCCATAGATGAAAATGGGACTTTTTTTGATGGACTCAGAGGAACTAGCCAGGGAAACAATGAGAGTTTCAATGGAAGATTCTGGAAGAAGTCATGCTTAGCCTCATCTCAAAGGCCAAGATAAACATTTTCTTTTAACTATAGATCTGGACACAGAGTGAGGCAGTAGTACTGGCATGATGACTGAGGAATCAAGAAGCTACCTTTGCTTTCCATATCCAGTGGTTGTCTGGTTTAGCAGGAGGTTTCCAACAGCAATAACAAATGAAGGGATGCTTGCTGGAGTAAAAGGCTCAACATCATAAGAACACCAGTATGTTCAGGAAGCTGAACAACCAGCCAGAACACTGAATGAGTCACAGAGTTCACATGGAGTGATTTGAGACAGAGGTAACAGGAAATCCCACGCTAATAAGCGGGAAAAAATGAGCATAAAATAAGACAAAATACTTCACCATAAGCCAACAAAAGCTCCGCCTATGTAGTTTCTCTGTAATTTCTGACTGAGTGATGGTTGTCTGCTTGGGTTGCAATAGCTACGAGACTGAAAGAGTTCAACAAACATTACTATATATGTGTTTATATGCATATACATATAGATATATAGATAGATATGTACATGCATATATATTTCTAAACTGTTAGTATATACACATATAAATATACATTTTTACTTGTTTTATATATGTGTGTGTTGATGTATATACACATATAAATTCGCATTGTTTTCTATATAAAATAAATAAAAAAAACTATGATTTTTCAATTTATTTTTGTGCTAGGGATAGAACCCAGGGTCTTGAGCATCCTTGGTAAGAATACGTAATGTTATTTTTCTTTTAGAATAAGTAATTTCTTAATTAGCTTTCAGTCATTGTACAGGAGAGTTGCCACTCAACAAAGCAGTTTAAAAATACAGTGTATCTTGCCCAATACCACCCCTCTTCTCATTCTCCTCATCCCTCCCATCCCCATCTCTTCTCTCAATTTTTTTTTAAATTTTGTCCCATCTCTTCTCTCAATTTTTTTTTAACTTTTGTCAAATGCACACTGATTTTTATGACTGCATTCTCCATCTCCACCCCTGCCCTTCTCTTCACTTGCAGGGGTGGAGGGTGGGATGTAGGGGGAAAGGAGTAGACAAATGGAGAGAAAAAGTTTCTTTTATGTTCTTCACTTCTCAATGGGCCAGCCTCTTGTCCACATATTGGTTACATTTGAAGCAACAACAGAATTTATTTGTAATATTTGCAGGGTGAAGAATGCTTCTTAATGACCTTTCAATAACGACCAGGTATGACCAGCCTCTGTCCTAAGTAACAAAAATAAGTACTTAGTTACCCTTGTAATATCTGTGGCTTTTCCACTTTAACCTGGAAAGGCTTTGTAACGATAAAGACTGTCATGAAGCTATATACACAAGACAATAAGAAAAAGACTGTCATGAAGAAGTGCTCAGAAGTGCCAGCTGCTTCACCTATGTCATATAATATAATCCTCACAACTGCCCTGTAAAGTAGCAACTATTTTTGCAATTTTATAAAAGACAAACAGGAAATTCAAAAGGCTTAAAGAACTTGCTTTGGGGTCACAAAGCTAACAAGAGAAGTTTTTGTTCCACAGGAGAAGCTCAGACTTCTCTTAATAGGGGCTACATCTTTTCTTTTCCTTCCTTGAACATAGGCTGAGTATTGTATTAGTTGTGTGCACACACAAATCTTTAACCTCTGAGACAAAACAATATCTCTTTACAGATGAAGAAATAGCATTTCATGAGAGTTACTAAAATATTCCAATTCTACAAGCCAGGGAGTGCAATTTGGACCCATCTCTCTCTTAATCTGTGTAGTCTTATTCTGCAACTGTGCAAGTTCTGAGTCCTGAGATTGCTGACGTCGGGTGGTTAAAAACAATGTAAATGAATAGCTAATGAAAACTTCATCTCTGTCATTACTTTTATGGCTAGAATCTGGCCCCTGTTATTAAATACAGTTTTTAAGACTCCTAGAGAAAAAAAATGTGATGAATTTGAAAATCCAGAATGAGACATAAACCTGTAGCTCTCAGCACTAGAACAAATCTCAATAAGCTGATACAAAATTAGAAAGGATTTGGGCTTGTGTGCTATATTCCCACTGGCCTCCTGCAAGGCATACAACAAATGAAATTCATTCATACTTCTTGGCATGCAATCAAGCTTTTCAAATCACTTATATGGAACCAGGGCAACAACACAACCATCTCTTCAGCACTGATCATGGGGCTGCAAATCCATTCCTAAACTGACGTAGGGAATGGTGTTATATTTAAGCTATCTTAATCTATAGCTGTGAGCTGGTGAATGAGCAAATAGTGAAGCCAGTGCTTCATTCTTCCTCCACTAGTACTAGTGGGGAAAGTTAGTAGAGCTGGCCCTTGTAATTTGTGTCCTTACTATGTATATTAGGATCAAGTTCAAGGTTTGATCAAACAGATCAGAGAGTCCTAAAGGAAATACCAGGAAAGGCCAATGATGAGTCATTTTATGAAGGAGAACATATTTCTGGGTTAGTTTCGGGAATGCAAATTAGTCCATCCTGTAGCATATCAATCACCTATATGAGCCTGAGAGGAGAAGGACCATGGCATTTGCTTTAAGGCAAAGTTTGTTTCAGTACCTAATTCGGCTACTGATTGGCTTCTCTCATTTTGGATTAGCTCATTTTCTGTGAGATTCACTCGCTTCTTGTACAAAATTCAATCCCAATACTAGGGTACAATTGTGCCTGTAATAACTATCAATTGTCCAAAATGTGTGTCCCATACACAGAAAACAATGGGGAATTCCACAGTATAGATTCTGTGCAAGTTAATTTCCCTGATCTGCCTTTAAATGTTTGGCCTTCAGTGAGTCATTTGTAAAATGGACATAATAAAAGCTGCTTAGAAAAAAATACATGCAAAATACTTATCATAGTTCCAGGCATAAGCTGAGTTCATAGCAAAAATAGTTCATATCCCTCCACTAATTTTGAATTCAGCCTCTATTTCTCGCCAGCTCTACTATCTGATTTTATGTTACATATGTCCAACATTTGCACACCAATACACAGGTTAAAATCATACAGCCATACCTGAATAAGAAAGTCTGGTTTAAGCAACCACATCATTGAAATTTATCTGGAATATGTAGTAACCCACAGTCATCAGTGTACATTCCCCATGCAGCAACTGCACCCAGTGACCCACCACCTGCCGAAGCTCATTATCAGAGAGATACTGATTAGTCATGCTGGGACTACCTAAAGCTTCCTAGTCACTTACTTCATGCATCTTACAGCAAATTATATTTGACTTGCAATTTACAACGCAGGATACTTGGAAGCAAAAGCTCAGTGTAATCATGGTGATAAAGCAATAGCACACACAGCTATGACAAGATAGGTTATTTTTCTTGTGTATTAGAATTTCCTAAGGCACATAACCAAATCTCCACTCCCCCCCCCCCCACTTCTAGCCTCCTTCAACTATGGAAGAGGAATAGAAGGGTCACCCATCCATGCCATCTTGAACTCAAAAGGACATCAGAGCACTAAGTGGTCTCTTTCAAAAGCAGGAAGTTACTATCCTGTTGGAAATCATAGTCTTAGACTTGGTTTACTGAGCATGAAATAAATGATATTGGAAATGAGAAGAAAAGCATATCTCCGCAATAAAATTTCATCTTATTTAATCAAACACATATTTGCATATTTCTTTGGCAAAACTTCAGGTTATCCAGTTTATAAAATAAAGCAAAATCTACCCAATAGAATTGTTTTGATTCTTCCTCTTGAATAAGAATCATTAACTCCAATTTTTCATCATGAATCTTGGGGGCTATTAGAGCTTTTTTTTTTTTTTTTCTCAAATACTCTCAAGTGTCATTTTGTTGTTTGATTCCAGGAACACAATCTTGGATTTAGATGACAGTTACTTTCAATAGCATTATGAATTGTATGAAAGTTGGAAAAGTTGATCACTCTGGGTTGGCAAACCAAAAGTGTTTATATTTGGCCCTAGTCTACAATTTTCAACTTCAGTTGAAAGAAGATGTTGGACTTAATGAAGATGTTGGACTTGAATCATATTGCGAATAGCATCTTGGAACTGGAAGTTTTAAAATCAGCCACAGATTAGGGATTACTCAACACTAATTCTGCAAACACTCTTCATGTTATTTCTTCACATATAATGTTGTCATACTGATTCTTACATAACCTTGTTTCTTCCTTCTGTCCAGAAATGTAAACTGTTGCACTAAGTTCTGATACTAAAAACTTTAGAAGTGGCAAAATTTAGTGCCCTAAAATAATCCAACTTAATATTGGAGATGTATGAACTATATATTAAAATTTATAGTCTAACAGAAGTATTTCAACTACATAGAAAACTGGTACTGGTCTGGCCCAGGCAGAAAAGAATGTGAAACTTCATCGCTAAATTAACCAGCCAAGCCATGTACTGGTGGTTTACACACCTGTAATTCTAGCTACTCAGAAGGCTGAGATGAGGATCAGCTGTTTGAAGCCAGTGTGGGCAGAAAAGTCTGTGAGACTCCTATATCCAATTAATCACAGAAAAAGTCAGAAGTGGTGCTGCAGTCAGAAGTAGTAGAGTACTAGCCTTGAGCAAAAAAGTGCTCAGAGACTGCACCCTAGCCCAGAGTTCCAGCACCAGGACCAGCAAATTAATAAACAATAATAAATAAATAAATACCCTGCCAAAAGCAAAACTGGAGTTGTGGCTTACATGGCAGAATGACAGACTAAGGAAATTAAACCCTGAATTGAAACCCCAGTACTGCCTAAATAGAGAAAAAAGCTTGCATTTACAAAATGGGGACTGTCTCCAATGACGTCATACCTAAGGGAAGAGCTCCTCCTCTGAAGAGATGGGCAAACTCTCCCCATTCTGTGTCTTTTTCACTCTCTGCATTGGCCACTGATTTCAATGTTTGCTCTTTTCCTCATATCATCTGGTATTCCATGGCCATTCTTTCTAAGGACTTGACAAGAAGCACTTCATCAAGATATAGGAGTTTTCACACTTAGACATTAAGAGTGAAAGCCTGAAGGGGACATAAAGATAAAAGACAAAAAACAAAAAATTTCAGAGAGTGCCCAGGTGCGAGTGGCACCAGGATATGCCTTCCTCCAACATCCCTGAGATTGAGGTAGAACTGTTTCTAACACTTAGATCAGGAGGCACGGCTGTATCCGCCATTCATTAAGAGCCTCCACAATCCTATTCACAATGGAAACTTCACAGGTTGTAGTTTTTTAAAGGTTAGTTGTAATGTGGTAAATGAAACCATATCAATGAACTTTTTATACTGCTATGTAAAAAACCCATTGTTCTCTTGCAATTTGCATAGACCTTTTACCCATGTGTGACTTTGTAATATCATGTATTAGTCATCTGGAAATTCTTGAATTAATTCATTATACAGCATCAAAAGAGCATATCTATTAACATTACTACTATCTCATCAGAAAATTTTAAGTGGGAAAAGTCAATGTGATAGGTAAGTATTCATCAAAAAAAATCTCAATTTTGCTTGACAGCTCTTTTTTGTCAATTGTTTGCCTTGAAGAAACAGACACACTTCACTCATTTTTGAAAAAATGTCAACCAAATACAAATCTGAACAATCATAACTTTTCTACCAATAATCATAACTTTTCTAGAGCAGAAATTATGTTTCAGAAAAAGAATGATGAGTTCAACTCACAACTTAACTGTGGAAGTACTTTTTCTTGAGACAACCACCAGGCTTTGAGATACACAAGTCCTTTATATGAATATGCCATCCTGTCATACAGAATATTGAACAAATATACTCAAGGGTCAAGACTTAATTAACTAGAATGACTCTAAGACACCATCAATTTCCCACACTATTGTTTTTGTACTATTAATGCAAATGTCAACAAACATAATACTAAGTAAAATCTCCCTTTCTTTCTCTCATGTCCATGACTGGTTTCAGTTAAATGAGTCAGGTTTACTTTCTAAATAACAATCCTTCAATCTATTAATAGATTCATCTACATTATATTCATGTCCCCACCTACTTTGTTTCTTCATCTCCTCAATCATGGATTGCATTGTGAATCCCAGAACATCTTTAATAAGTCTATCTGCTTATTCCTGTGACCTATTACAGCATTTGAATAATTTCATTACTTTACTTCTGCTTAGAAGTCAGCCATTTACACTTAATAATGATGTTTACAAATTGCTCCAAATTGCTGAGCATTAAAAATAGAAATCACTCATAAATAAAAATGGCTGCCATTTCCAACTCTCCCAACCTCAACATTCTGTTTCTTCATCCTTGGAACCACTATAAAAAAAAATCTGGGGATTTAGAAAATCTGTAGCCTCAGAATTTGAAGAGGGAAGGTAAATACTTTGAATAAACGTTTATTTCAGAGCTAAATGTTTGTTTAAATTATATTATTTATGAAAAAAGAATATTGAAAAATCAGAATATTTTACAGAAATGAACTTTAGGACAATATTCTAGGTGGTGTTGTCTTGATTACATTCTCAGCACCCATCCCCCTAAATACACACACACACACACACACACACACACACACACACACACACACACACACACACACACACACACCACAAGCTCTATTGTCACATTTCTCATTTCATAGTTGGAAATTCTACAGTTTCATCTCATTTTGGTTAAAAATCCAAATATGAAAACACATATGGGTTGACTCAAGGTTCTCTACTATCCATGGAGAGTTGAAAGAGGAAGATGGTGGAGGTAATTCTTGAATATAAAAAGAAGGAAGTGAACATTCAAAATTAGGAAAGAAAAAAGGAATTGTGAAGATGAGCAGAAATACAGAAATGAAATTTTGCCAGGGACATTTAATCTACTCAAAAGATTTTCCTTAGGGTCAGACCAGAAGTTACAAAGATAGAGGAGGGTAATAGTTCTCTTTCTGCGTTTCTTTGTCTCTGTCACTCTATCTCTCTCTTTTTGTCTTTTAATTACTGGCTCTTCAAAACAACAGATATACTCTTATATGAAGATTGGATATTTATTAGATGTCTAACATACAACTAAGTTCACTTACACCAATATGTCTGCAAGCTGTGGTATTACAAGAACAGTCATGGTCTTGGAAAACATAGGATCTTGGAAAACATAGATCTTGGAAAACAAAGGATTAGTATCTAGACTGGCATGAATTCAAGATAACTCATTTACTAACATAGGTTTTACATATAACTCTAGTGTTGATTGATCCTTTCTTCTTTAAGGACTGTCTTGATTTCATTTTCCTATTTCTTTCTGTTTTTCTTCAAATAGCCAGATACTGCTCTATGCAGACAAATAATACAGACAGCCTCACAGTGTAATAGAGGAATTCACTGTAGAAGCAAAAATGACAAGATGAAAGAAGAGAAAAATGTAGGTGGTATCAGTGAACTTGAACTCAGCTGGATGTGTTTTCATTCAAATAGTTTATCTGGTTTTTCATTTCTACTAGGATGGTGATTGTTCATTTAAAAAGTGCTCCAGAACTATCTAAGTTAACCACTTTTGAAATCTCCTCTTCCCATTCTCCTCTGGCTATGCTTTGCGGACAACCAGGCAGCTGATGTGTTCATATTTATGTATTTTCATGGTTTAACCTCTTCGTAGCACCAACAAGCCAGACACAACCATTAGTGTCACTATTCTGTTTACAGCTCACTATTCTGTCTACTGGCATGAGACATAATACTGTTGGCAGTTTAAAATTGATTGATGCTGCATAACAGGCATTATGAAAAAGATGCTCAGTCCCCTATGCAACCTGCTTGCCATCCTGCAGCAGTTATACTTTGTAATACTCCTGTCAGGACATTCTGCTTTCACTCAATTCTTGAATGTTTGTAAAGAAAGAGGGGATAGGATCTGTTCCCCATGGAGAATCGGAAAATAAGTACTTTTCAAAAGTGAAACCTCTCCAGTCAGCAATCTATGCTTGGTAGTGAGCACTTGACTGACAAGAATTTGTTAAATTTACTTTGAAAGTTTTTCTCTTGTAATTGTGAGAGTTGTTTCATTTGATGCATTGTTAGCCATCCCCCTGCTTTTTTATGACGGCTGCATATGGTACTTTGTTTTCCAAATAAAGACAGTCACAGCTTTAGGTTTGGCTAAGTGCCTGCCAGCAGAGCCTGGAGCATTTATTTCTTCAGGAGAAGCCGATCAAGACCATCTTCCATTTGCTTCTTGATTCTAAGCTCAGCCTCTAAATGGAAAAATTACAATGAAGTGAACTCCTTTCTACAGTTAATTTGTGTGATTAAAAAAAGGGACAGAAGAAAAAAAATCTCTGAAGAGCATACATCCCTTGGCCTGTGCCTAACAGGGATTCTTCTTTTGTGTAATTAAATTCTTGATGTGATAGAACTTTGCACATTCTCCTTGATCAATGCTCCCTTTGGCTTTATATACTGGCTTGACAAGCATCATAAGAGCTGTTCTTCACTACTCCCTAGGGGTTTACTATTCCCACTTGACACTCGAAGGAATAATGCAGTGTGCCTCTCTTCATATTCATGAGGAATTGGGCTCATCGTTTTTTTTTTGTAGGGGTGATATCAAAATGCGTTATTCCATCACCACTATTTACTAAGGAGACTTGGGATGATCACACTCCTTCTAGGTATCTATGATTCCATATCTCTTATAATTGTCTCATTCATAATTCCTTTAGCAATGTTTATAAATAGTATGGTGCCTTTTCAACGCATCCAACTCAGTGTTTATGAAAGCTTCATTCTTTTTTTTTTTTGAGTTTGTATTTCAAGTACCTATACAAGATAAATGAAGACACAGTGCTAGAGGAAATACAAGGAGCACAAACAGAAACAGAGTTGAATTGATTTTTCATAGGAAAATCTTTTAAGTGATAGGTCCAGGACTGAATGGCTACTAGAGAGTAATGTTCTAACTTTACAGCTCATGAGGTGCATTTCAGAAAGGGAGAGTTAGCAGTTTTAATTCTATTTTGTGTTTGGCATGATCATGTTCTTTTATCATGTGTTTGTATTAATTATTTGAACAGAGCAACTGAAATATGGTGTCAATTTTTAATTTGTCCACAGATACACTTGAGATTCTTAGTGGGCAAGAGTCAGCCCTGAAGATTCCCTTGGTTATCTTTGGTCTCTATATCCATGGATTCAACCAAATATAAATAGAAAATATATATTGATACTGAACCAGTATAGACTTGTTGCTTTTATCATTATTCTCAAAATGATACCATATAATAATTATTTACAAATAATCAAGTAATGATTTAAAGTATCCAAGATGATATACATAGGTTATATTCAGATACAACACTACTACCATTTCATATATGGGACCTGAATATGGATGGATTTTGGTCTCCATAGGCTAGTCTTGAAACCAGCCTCCCATGGATTCTGAAGGATGATCTGCAACACTGAAATAAACTCATGGGAAGCCAGGATATGGCTCCCAGGAAAGGCTGCATTTTTTGTGTTAGACAAAAACTGTGATGAACTTATGTCCTAGCAGACAACCTGCAAATGATTAACAGTGCTTTGAGAGATGGAGGTGTGGGGGTTGACAATACTCACATTTTAACTGAGAGCTTGATAGGCAAGTGTTTGAGGACCTGAGCTATATCACAGCCCCTTTTTGCTTTAGTATATATTTCATGAAAGGTCTCAGGCTTTTAGCCCAGGAATAGACTTGGACCCCTGCCATCTTCTCACCTTCATATCCTGCATAAATGGGAGTATAGGCATGAAGAACCATACATTGCCCTGAGAGTCTTTGGTGACCTGGATGACTTAAATGTCCTAATTCATTTATTTATTTGCCAACTATTGCTAAGCATTTTCTATTTTAAAAACACACTTAAAATGACACTTGTTGGTGTTAATGAAGTAATTTCAAAGCAACATACTTCAGTAAAATAACAAAGCATCTTTAGTCCGAAGGGAATATCCCTCAAGGAATATGGGACTTGAAATAGGCAACTGATGAGTTGAATGAGGGAAACTACAGACTTCCCCTTCGTTATTCCCAGGGCATCTAGACAATGCAATAGCATTGATGTCTTTGAGAAGAAGAATTAAACTTGGGAGAACCAACTCCCACCATACAGAAGTGGAGATGAGAGTTGTGTATGGAATGTGAATGAAAAGGTAGGTCCATGGAAAGGTGAACTAGACTTCATGACTGGGTCATAGTCTTGTCTCTGCCAAATAGCATTGTATGACATTTGAGAAATCATTACTACCTCTGTGCCAATGGATTCTGATCAAAGTCCTGAGTCCTTTACTTGCATATAACCTTGGGCCAAAGGCCTAAGATTTATTTTTGTACAAATAGAAATGACAATTTCTTCTTTAAAGAAATGCAGAGACACAATCTTAATAACGTATTTACTTTGAATAAAATATTTTGTTTTTCCATTAAAAAAAGAAATGCAGAGATTAAATGAGGTAATGTAAATAAAGTACTGTGCTATAGCAATGCTGCTGGTATTTCATTCACACATCTCTCTTTTCTAAGAACTCCACCTGAAAAGACCTGTATTTTGTGCTCAATAGTTTCTCATGAAAGTTTTGAAAAGTCATTGTGTCCATGTAAGGTTAGCACCTACCTGCTACTCACAAGGCCATTCCACAATAGCTCAGGAATTGCATATGAGTGAGTCAGCTTCCTCACTCTTTAGAAAAAGTCATGTGGAAGTCTGGGTTTTTACTCTTCTCCCTAAATATTCCATAAGATGAAGCTTTCTTCATCCAAGTGAAATACAGCTCTCGTATGCAAGGCTTTGATTCCAGGAGAATCCAAACTAAGACATTAATTATACAGTACTTACCATACAATAACTACTTACATAATTTATGATTGAAAAAAAATCTACCAGAAGGAAAACTTGTTTTCTTGGAGTGTTCTGAAGATTGTTCCAGGACAAAACCTGAAATTTAGAAAAAGGATTGATTATTTCTCCTTGGCATAACACAAGGGTGGCTGGGTTTTTTTAAGGTAAACTACATTCAGAGGAAAAATCATATGGACTATTAGGAAAGCCACACAAAGACCTGAAAATAGTGGCAAATATTATCTATACATTAGTTTATGGAGCTATCAGAAAGGAAATAGCAGAACCTCCTCTAGAAGAGTCAGACTCTGGTTATTGTGCCAAACTTGAGAGGAACTGGCCCCTTCTTCATTCTTCCAATAGTTTGTGATAGTCATCTACAAATAGATCGTACTATGGAAGGTAACATCACAAAACTGAGTTGAGCTCATGGCAGTGCTAGGTCAAGGCATTGGCCTAATTAACTAAGATGGGAAAAACTATGCAGTTCCCAAGAATTTCAAACTATTGAATGCTTACGTTCACATGATATCAAACTTTACTGGAGAGTTAATATTATACAAAATGTGAGTGACTCTGACAGCCCTAGGCTGAGTGGGCTATGTTATTCCAGGACCACGCGACATCCAATACAGCATATTTCACAAGTATTATTGTATATATTCAACCACAACAGAGAAAACTAGCTCTCAGACCATAAACTGACCTTTTGGATGTTCAAAAATAACAAGAATGTTACCACCTAACAGGAGCTGGGATGTGCACAGAAGCATATTATCAGTTCTATAGTCATGCAATTAACAAAGTCAAGATTATGGGAAACTGCAAGGGAACAATTAAATTTCTTCTGCAAACCAAAGAGTAACAAAAAGTGAAAGAAGGAAACTACAGAATAGAAAATACATGAAAAAATAATACTTTTCTTTGTTTTCTATGTGGAAGACACTAGGTAGAATTTTTTGAGTCTTATTTTATTTATCCTTATAACAATCAGCTGATATTAGCTATGTTTCTATAACCAATCATTTTAAAATTTAGTATCAAACACAGTAACCATTTGTTATTTCCCATGAGTCTAGTGGCTAACCTATCCTGGACCAAATGGTTGGCTTGTTCACATACCTGGGGCCTTGGCTAAGACCAAAGCACTGATGTGGCTCTCATCTACCTGATCTCTCATCCTTCAGCCCTAGATTGATCTCATGGAGTAGGCAGGATTCCAAGAGAACAAGAGATGGGTTTGGGACTAATCTACCTTTTCTTCTACTACAATGTGTAGCCAAACACGACACATACTAACCCTGATTTGGGAAGTAAAGAGGAAAGATTCCACCTCAAGGAGAGGAAGTAAAGGGCCAAAATGCAAGGAACATGGATACTGGGAAGAGAAAAGAAATTGTAGTCCCTTTTCAATCGGTCCACATATGGTAATTGATGTGATAGATTCATTGATATTGTAAGCAGAAACAAAAATATAGTAAGGGCTGGGAAGGTGCCTCAGTGGTAGAGTGCTTGACTTGCATGCATGAGTGTTCCATTCCTCAGCATCACATAAGCAGAAAAAGCTGGAAGTGGCTCTGTGGCTCAAGTGATAGTGCACTAGCCTTGAGCTGAAGAGGTGAAGGATAGTGCCCAGGCCCAGAGTTCAAGCCCCATGACTGACCAAATAAATAAATAAATAAAAATAGCAAATCCCTGAAACTTCAAGGTCTTCAGGCCTTGGCATGCTCTCAGGACAGTAGTAAGATTAGAATTTCTTAGAATGTATTCTTCATGCTACTCTCCATTTTACTGACTAGATTTCCTTCTGTTCCTTTAATCAATCTCCACTTAATCCCTGAAAACCTTTATATATGCCTGTAACACACTGAAATGTATTTGTTTGATCACTTGCACTATTGTATTGTATTTGCTTAACTCCTCAACTTTCTTTAGAAGTTAGTTTGTGGAGAGCAGAAACTGTTTTCCCATTCCATCCTTATAGCCTATGAAGCTAGCATGGCAGAATCTAGCAGATTTGTCACATAATAAATAGAGTACGGTTTCTTGAATGAATAAAAATAAGAGAAATATGAATGAAAATCATCATGAAAGATAGCATGTGATTAAAGATACACAAATACATACTGACTCTCTGTATTATTCAAGAAAAAAGCCAAGGACTCTCCATGATAGAGAAGGCTTATCTCTAATGCTGGGTAACATTCAGCCAGCTTCCTTTCTTTTTACTTTGCTTGGATGTCTCTTTGCTAGCTAGAGAACCATGGCATTTAAAAGCACCATAAAAATAGGGAGGCAGTCATTTATCTGTGGTCTGTTGTACAATTGAAAGCTAAAGTCTATCAGAGGGTTCGAAACAAGGGCCCATTTCTTGATTGGATTTCTGTCTACCACAGAGCTTGAAAATAAATTGTTCCCAATTTTTGGTGAGGTATGCAGGTCTGAAGGACCATTTTCTTTTCAGCCATGTTTCCAATCTCTAACTAATTATTTTCTCCAATTCCACCCTAATAAAACTTTATTTGGGTCAAAATTGAATAGTTGCAGCTATGTTGAACTAGATATAGCATATTGAGTAGTTAGGGGCAACTTCTTAGAAGGCTTCAGGGTAGCTTTGTTAGATATGACTAGCCTGACTATGCTACACAATTCATTTTCAACTAAAAATATATAAATGTAAGGAATTTTTGTTAAAAAAAGAGAACAAAATGTAAATACTGTTGTATTTTCTGCAATTTTCTTTTTTTTTCTTGGCATGTTCAAAGTTTAGCAAAAAGTACAGGAGGCTATGTTTATTCACTAAAATTTTAAGCAAATCTTAATGAAGAAAACATGCTAACCATAATATTTTAAAATGTAAGTTGATATAAGATTTATCATCCTTAGAACTTCATCAGATGGTTCAAAGAATGAAACTCTAAGAAACTAAAGACGCCATAGAAGTAAAAGAATTAATAAGCATATATAATATATACTGATCCAAAGAATCCATAGGAATTTGTTTTACAGGTTTTCTTTTTCAAGTACACCCTCAAAGATATCTATCATAGTATTGGATAAAAACACTGTACTCACAAAAGATCTAAATATTCAATTACAAGGTAGTTAAATAAATCTAGAAGACATAAATAATGGAATATTATGCAGCAACATACACACACATATATATACACACCAAAATAGAACTTTCTCTAAGATACAGTAAGTATAATAAAATATGAAAAGAAGCAAAAACAAGCAGTGGGTAATATATTTACATAATAAATTGTTTTAAATATTTTTAAATAGAACAAATATTTGTATTCTTCGGAACTGTTCATCAGATACAAGTAAGGATAATTGTCCTCTGGGTGAGAAAGGAGAGTACTTACAGAACAAAGCTAAGATAAATATTTATTATTTTCTTTATATGTTCTAAATTATTTATCTTATTGTTGCATTAACTAGTCAAGAGTAAAATAACATTGCTTGAAATAAAACAATAAAGCAAAGCATGCCTGTAGAGAAGAATATTAGTGAAAAGGCTTAATCATGACCACTATTTCATATAGAAATGACCCAAGACTTCAAAAGAATGACCAGTGTTCCAGATTTGTGAACAAGTTACAGAAAAAATCTGCTTTCAAAGCAGGTTATACCTTGATAATTAGTTTCAGTGAAAACTTATGGATTCACTTAGGTCATTTATATGGTCACATCCTAAACAAAAATGGTTTTGCCATAACTACAACCAGAAAAAAATATGCATACATACACACGTACACACATACACACATACAAATATGTACACAGTGGCCCAAAATAAGAAAGTGTCCATAAAATACAAGCCTTTCTAGTCTATGTTGCATATGTGAGAAACTCAAGATTCTTAAATGGGATATTATGTTTTGGGGAAGAGAGACTAAAACAAAGCAATATATTATATATTGTAACTGGCTTTGAAACAGAAATGTTAGTTTGCCTTTGATGATAGGTTAAAGAGGGATATCTAGAAGGACAAGACTTCTGTTTCTCAGTGTGATACAGCACATTGTGTTTAGTCAACTCTCCTGGGGAGAGGAATTTTAAAAAGTTAAATAATACACAATGATGAAATGCAGCACTGAGGACATCGGTGAGCAGACAGGGAGATAGATAAAAGCACTAAGAAAAAAATAATTCACTGAGATGAGCTCAAACTCTTATCCACTTTTCTTCTCGACTTCTTTTAAAAATTTTATTGTCAATGGAAGTGGTGCTGTAGCTCAAGTGGTAGAGCGCTAGCCTTGAGCTGAAGAGCTGAGGGACAGCTCCCAGGCCCAGAGTTCAAGCCCCACGACCGACAAAAAAAAAAAAAATTTATTGTCAAGAAATTTATTGTTAAGGTGATATACGGAGGGCTTACAGTTACAGAAATAAGGTAATACATACATTTCCTGTTGAACTTGCTACCCCCTCACTCATTTTTCTCCCTCTTTCCCTTTTCCTCCACTCTCCCCCCATTATACAGATCATTTCCACCATGTTGTCTTGTGAATATCACTGTTGCACTGGTTCCCACTTTGACTTTGTCTCACCATTTTATTGTTCCCCTTCCTTTCCCTAATTCAGATAAATATATATACAATACCCAGGGTACCAAAATCAAATGCAGTGACAACAAGGGAAAAACCATAGTGGGGAAAATACAAAAGAAACAAGACATCACATAGTACAGTAAAAACAAAACCAAAGAAGAACCTCTTGTGTCCATGTCTTCGGGTTCATTTCGCTTAGTATCATCTTATATGGTCATCTCACACTTGATATGGGAAGGAAAACAACAGTAGTTCTGAGTTATTAAAAGAACCAGGAATGGATGAAAGGGACATCGAGAAAAAGAGAATCTCAAATGCATTTTTATCTTCTCTCTCCCACCCCAACCCTACCCTCCTCTCTGGTGCTGTAGTGAGATGTCACTAACTCAAGTAGATAAAATCAGAAGGTAATCTGAAAATCTAACCCAGAGTTTTTTGAGAAGTGTCAAGATGATCCACAGACTGAATATGATAATCATAGCCCTCCACTGATAAGGGGCTTTGATAAATTTCCAGCTTTTCAACTAAGCACAAGGATGACAGGTCCTAGGGAGGAAGAAGGGGTGAATAGGAAATAGACAAATGCCCACAAGAGCCAAAACCTTGCTTTCAATTACTATAGTCACTCAATAGAACAGTATGACCATTCCTTATTCTAACATCCTTTTATTTTTAACATAAATTAAATATTCTCTGGAGATAGAGATTTTTCAGAGCTTCTAAAGTTTTTAGTTAGTATGTCTAGTCTGAACAAAAAAAAAAAGAAAAAAAAACTAAAAAATATCAAGAGAGTAGTCCCAAAAGCTAAAAATGTTTTCAAAATTCAGATAGGAGGAAGTAGAAAACCTATATAATCCTTTATCAATTGAAGAAATTGAATGAGCTTTGTTATGTTATGTCTAATTAGTTTAAAAAACCCTGGTGAGATAATCTCTGTGTCTGTACTCTGACTGGCTGGCAAATCAGTTCCATAGAGAGCTGACAGCTTTGATGAAGCCATGTGGGCTGCTTCCCTACTTTTCAAGTCAAAAAAGAGCTCAAGGTCACACACTCATTAAGTAAAGGAATATAAATTTGAACTTGTGAACAGAAGAAATCTGAGAAGGTTCTAACTGGCAAACATCCAAGGGGTTGTTTCATTCTCCTAGAAGAGATGTGTTACAAGACACATAGACGATTCCAACAAGAAAAGCTGGCTGAACCTTTGGTGTCTGGAGTTTTTATTGGGGCATGGTCACATATGGCCTATGTGGTTGACCTTTCACCTCAGACAGACCCATTAAGTTTTGACTAACTTTTAGTCCTTTCTTCTTCTAGAAATCAGACCTATCTCTCTTCCCAATTCTCATCATAAATGACCTATTAGATACTTGTTTTTGGTGGCCAAAGTGAAGGGTAAGCACAGACACTTCTCAGGGATTCAGGGACACTATGTTTAGTAGGCAAGGGTAAAAAATCCAGACCTCGGCATGAGATTAGTTCTTCACTGCTTATTACTGAAAGCAACCAGAATAGCAGTTACCTCTAAGAGTATCTACAGACAGCAAGTACCAGCAACATGCTGATAACTTGGGTTCTAGTATTGCTGTATTTCTTGACCTGGTGGTAGCTACAAAGATTTATGTACTTCCCAATCCTCTTGGAGCTGTGCTTTTATAAGCTATGTGTTTTCCTGTATGTGTGTTATACTCCAGTAAAAAAAATAATGATAATACATAGGGAAATTTTTTAAAGTAGAAACTACACAGCCAGGGCAGATATTTAATAGCATGAAGCAGGAGTGTTATAGCACTCATGGCTTCTACCCAGTAGGAAAGCACTTTTCAGGTTGAACTCAACAGAGAAGCTGTGATTTTCCTGCCAAGGAAGCAGCTGCAGTGAAACCCTTCCTGCTGCGAAGGTGCTGAAGGACCATTTCAACCCAGAATGGTATAGGTCATAAATGCTGTGTGGCCCAGACAATATCAATGACATCTATAGAATGAGCGTGAAGAAAAAAAGGAGGAAGAATGCAAATGATAAGAGGAAAAAGGAGAAAGACTCAGAAGAAGTATTTCTTCACCTGGATATTGACTCATCTATGAATGGCTTCCCAGAACTGTCTCTAAAAACAAGAATATAGGAGTAAGTGTTTTATTAAAGAAGTTTCTTAGAGAGGGAGTAGGGGAATGGCATAAGGAAGGCCAGGAACCAAGCAAGTCTGTGACTTTAAACAAAGTCCTAGTCTTAACCTGATCTCCCATGGGAACTCTGGAGTATAAATTTTGTTAGAATTTATAGTCAGGGCAGATAGCTGGGCTTCTGTGCACTTTCAAAGGTTAGCTACTGGTTAGTGCCATATCCAGTCATGTAAATTCTCAGGCATATTCAATGCCACAGGAACACACGAAGAGAGGCGCTAGTAGTTTGAAGATAGCCTTTCAGAGAGTTGATAGTGGGAACTATTAAAAATAAAGTATCCAGAAATCAGGAGGTAAGCATATAAATAGTAGGAAGAATATAAAGCAATCACAGTGAGGTGATAGCTATGTTTATGAATCCTGCAAAGGAATCATTGTAAATGAATATAAAATATACCATTTTTTACACTTTGATGTTCATAATCTTGTTCATTAAACATTTAGTATACACATTCACTTTCTATATTAAATAGGCATCATGCTAAGACAACAATTTTTTTTTTTGAAAATACTTAAGTTTGAACTTAGGGTTTCATGCTTACTAGGCAGGTACTCTACCACTGAATCATGAGGCCTCCAGCTCGGAGGAGATGTTTAAATATTCCAAGAAAAATTGTCTTTTAAACTATTGTTTAAGGTTTTTACTCAAAGTTGCATAATAACTTCAACCACATTGTTTAGGCCTCAAAGAAGGAAGACAAAGAAGAGGGACAACGGCAAAGGTATAAATTAGCACAACTTTTATGGAAAACAATATGGAGGTCCCTCAAAATATGAAAAATATTCAGTAAAAGTATGTTAAATATTGTAAAACAAAGAAATATTTTAAGTTAAAATATTGAAAAAAAATAAAATATTGAAGAGAACCTGTGCATTATTCACTGTAGGACTATTCACAATAGCCACGATACTTAGCCAAGATACAACCCAGTTGTCCATCAATGAATAAATACTTTAAGAAAATGTTTACTAGCCACATTAGGCATAAATTATGAAAATTGAGACTGTCTATCTGAATTTACTTGTAATTTTAAAGAACATGCATTGTCTGGATTTCATTGCTTTTCATTTTAAAAGGAATGACATCCAGACACTTACACGATATGAAAAATAGCTAAAAGAAATTACATTAAGGAACTAAGTCAAGTAGAGTGGGTAACTAGTATATTACCTGACATATATGGAATCTTAAAAGGGCAAATTCATAAAGTCGAATGGCAGTTACTCAGGGCTACTGAGGAGACGGGGAGAAAGAGATGTGGTCAAATTGTGTGAGTCAAATGACACAGAGTTTTCGCTACATAAGATGAACAAATTCTACAATACCCTTGCACAGCACAGTAACTGTAGCTAATAATATATTACCTACTTCAAAATTGAAAATATAGATAATAAGTATTCTCATCACAAGAAGGTAAAATGTGCAAGATAATAGACTTGTTACTTTGATTTTTTATCATTTCACAACGAAATGATACTTAAAAAACTGTAAAGCTAAAAGGAAGAGCCTTTAATTACAGGATCTTTTAACAGGTGGTGAGCAAGCAAGCCCTCCAGAGCCTACAACATTTACTAACATTTTAAGAAAATGTTTACTGGCCACATTAGGCATAAATTATGAAAATTGAGACTGCCTGTCTGCATTTACTTGTAATTTAAAAAAAAAAATGCATTGTCTTTTCTCATTTAAGAACAAGTATGTGTATAATTTTCTATCTATTGTGCAAAAGTTCCCAGAGGTGAAGGCTATGCCTATTTACATTATTTTCACTCACTACTTGCAATACATAAATGCAAAATCAAATACATAAAGATAAATGCTTATACTGATTGTTACCTCAGCCTTTCGCTTAGCAATAACTTTAATACTCACTCAGTAATTACTCATTGGCTAAACTGCCACCATAGTTTTCTGTGACTCTGTTAGCTACTGAGGTGGGGAGGGAAAGGATGATAAGGGAAAAACAAAGGAGGGGGTAACAATGTTAAACAGGAAATGTACTCATTACCTTACTTATGTAACTGTAACCCCTCTGTACAGTATCTTTACAATAAAATTATATTTTAAAATATACTTTAATGAAATATTAGAAAAAACACAGAACACTTGAAGCTTAACATTTATATATAGAATAAAAGGCCTCTTTTGCCTTCATAATATTGATGAAGGTGAGTAATAGGCCTGTCATAGCCACTGCACAGAGATTCTGGTTTATATATTCAGAAGTATCCATGCCTTAAAAAGTAATGAAAGTATTTATCCCTTTAGCATTACCATGTGTTCTGTCTTTGAAAGTGAAATTATCTAACTCATCAATCTAAACTCCTTTAAAACAGTAAGATAAAAAAGGTTTCCAATAAACTACTCAGAATAAGGCAGAAGAGGTGCTGAGGCTCAAGTGGTAATAGCAGTGTGCTAGCCTTAAGTAAAAGAAGCTCAGGGAGAGAGCCCAGGCACTGAGTTTAAGCCCCAAGACTGGCACAAAAAAGAAAAAAACAAACACTTATTTTTCTCCCACAATGATTCTTACTATTTACATTTACATTTCTGCAGAACTTTATGGCTCTTATAGTACACATTTTATATTATATTTGATTGTGTAGTTTCATTCTTCAAGTTCTACCATCTATTTTCCGAGCGGATTTGTCCATAATCTTATTGTAGTTCAACGAAGTGTCTGTATTCATTGTGAATTGATTTATATGTAGGTCCTCGGCTTCCTGCCATCCATAAAGAAACACATATGAACTCCAAAATGGCTAAGGAAGAATAGCAACTAAATTCCTTACTTCAGAAAATAACAAGACTGATCAGTACTTTCTTGAATTTCGTATTAAGAAACTAAACTTTTCCATTAAGTTTTCTTTATTTAGTTTTGCTTTGAGCCTAATAATTAACCTTCAGCATGGAGCATATAAACTCCTACTCTTATTGTGAAGCTGAAGCAAGAGTCTTGGAAAGTGTCCTTAGGTTTTACTAATGAAAGCAAATCCATGAAAGTCAGAGCCCCATTCATTAGCATAAACCCAAACCCCCTACAACTAGCAACAGGGACAATTCTAAGCTGACTCTCTCTTTCCAGTCAATACCTAAATAACAAGGAAGTCTGTACCTACAGAATTTGAATTATTACAGCAGGGAGCTGAGTTCAAGCCATAAATAAAGTAAATAGCCTGCTCCCCATCAACTTGATCCTAGGGAGGAAATCAATTTCCCTCTCTGTGGAAAACACCAGTCTTCTGCCACCTGGAAGGTTTATTTGGAACAGTGCCAGTTGGCTAATGGGTGCCCAATAAATACATGTAAGATTATTAGAGTCAAGTCTATTGCCATCTTTTTTAAAGATAAGTCAAGGAACCGCTATGACCTTTGACATTGTTCTCTTCCATCTTACTTGCTTCTATAGAGCAAGGAGTGCTCTCTGATCACCCTGAACTTTGGCTTACTGCTTTCTTCTGTTTGGAGGCTTATCCACAAAATTCTTTCAATAAAACAACTTTTGCCCAGGAGATCTTTTACAACTAAACTGGGAGCCTCATCTAAACCAAACAATTAGGTGCTATCTTTACTGCAGGTCATGGACCCAAAGTAAATATAATTTCATTGCCTTCCCTTATGGTTCCATGAATTTCTGATTTAAAATATAAACATGAAGTTAATGTTTTAGAAAGAGCTTGTTCTAAGCAGGCTCTTAATAGGCCTGTCATAGTCACTGCACAGAGATTCTGGTTTATATATTCAGAAGTATCCATGTCTTAAAAAGTAATGAAAGTATTTATCCCTTTAGCATCACCATGTGTTCTGTCTTTGAAAGCGAAATTATCCAACTCATCAACCTAAACTCCTTTGAAACAGTAAGATAAAAAAATGTTTCCCATCTCAACTTCCATACACTGGATAATTTAATCCTATGTATATGTCTGTAATTCACAACTCTTCATACTCTTCTTCCCACCATTGATCCTATATGTGCCGCAATTGGTGCCAGCATTGTGGTGAAAGTAGTTTGTAGTAGTTTGAGGACATGGAACAGGCTTTAGAGACAGAACTTTGTCATTGGTTTTTTGTTTTTTGTTTTTGTCAGTCAGGGCCTTGAACAAGGCCAGAGCTCTGTCTCTGAGCTCTTTCACACAAGGCTAGCACTCTACCATTTTGAGCCACAGCCCCACTTCTGGTGTTTTGAGTGGTTAATTGAAGTAAGAGGCTCAGGAACTTTTCTGCCTGGGATAGCTTCCAACCTCGATCCTCAGATCTCATCACCCCAAGTAGCTAGAATTGCATAGGGTTACAGGTGTGAGACACTGGCGCCCAGCTTGTAATTCTTACTCTTATTCTCTCTGCCTTCCTCTCTCTTTCTCATCACTTGATAATGCTTTAAAAAACTCATCCTCTTTTCTTTTCTAGAAGAATTCTCATTATTATTACTCCATTTTCAACATGAGAATACTAAAATGTAGGTGCTAATCCAACATAAAGCAGTAATTCATTCATTTCATAAACTGAACTGACATAAAATCAAATCTTTCTTATTCTGAAAATCTTTCTAAGTCTTCTACTAGCCTTAGAACAAAGTCCAGTGTGCTTAATTTGGACTACCAGGACTTTGCCAATTAGTCTCTGCCTCAACCTCCTACTTCTTGCTCTGTAGTCATACCCCAGAGCTAGCAATCTATTAGTTTCAAGTCTTTCCTTCTCCATGGCTCTTTGCATATTATTTTTGCTGATAAATTGGTGTATATCATTGTTATTTAATGATTATTTGCTTAATTGCAAGTTTCTATAAGTCATATCATAACATGTGGATAATTATTAAATGAATCTTCCATTGGATCTTAAATTCTTCTATATAATCATCTTTTGCATATATTTTCTATCTTTCCTGAACTTGACTTTATTCCTTTAGAAATAGCACTTTGATATGTCAACTGTCTTGAGAAGATATGGTAAGACATGATATTCAGATAATATTTATTTCTATTCTGGATGCAAACAATGAGGCCATAAGGCTTTTGTAGGTTAGAAAGGAACAATTCAGCTAAATCTCACTAGCAAATTAAAACTCCGAATACTGAACCCCTGTATTTGATTCTGGTGCCCTGCATCTTGTATATACATTTTTCTGATTTGGGGAGGGGAAGGGAAATAACAAAATGCTGAAACAAAGATGCAGGTTGACCCATTATAACAATGAGATATACAAGACACTGTTGAAAATGAACTTTACAACTTGGGAGGGGAGGGGAGGAATGGGATAGTAGGGGAAAAACAAAGAAGGAGGTAACAATGCTGGATAGGAAATGTACTCATTATCTTACTCATGTAACTGTGACCCCTCTGTACAGTAACTTTACAATAAAATATATTAAAAAATCTCTGAATACTTTTGAGTAGAGGAAATTTTTCATGACAATGTTTCAGTAATATTTAATTGCTGATAGTAGGAGAGGAAAGACTACAGTCAAGAAAATCATTTAGAAGTACTCATAACAACATAGAAAAATGTCCTGGTTGAACAGAGTTGAGTAAAAATTTTCAGGTATAATGAAAAAGACTTACTGACATTGCTCAGGTTAACCCCATTAGTGAAAGAGGATATTAAAGCTCCAAGCCTGTAGAATACAGGTCTTTAACAGCCATAAGATATGTGGAAAGAAAATAAATTTGAGATGTTGTAAAGTTAAGTTGCGTTTGAGATGAGCCACATTTCAGAAAGACGAAATATTTCTTTTTGGAACATGAACTCAATTCTTAAAAGGTAGACACTTGGTGCTGAGCCAAATTCTACATTTGATAAACCAAAGCAATAAGCCCCATGAATGAATTACCATTTTCATAATAATTGCAATATAATTTCTTTCAGAGAACTTCCTTTAATTTCTCAAGAGTTTGATAATATTGAGTGATATGTATTTATATAATGTTCAATCTTATCCAGTTCCATAAAATATGCCAGTTTATGTTCCTGAAAATGGACTCAAAATCTCAAAATACTTAGCTTGGTAAAATTCTCAAGAATTCTTATTTTTTGGAAATAATTTACAGTGTGATTTTGCAGCCATATACTGTATTGTAGAAACTTTAAATTCAACCCTGTACAAGTTGGAACTGAGATTTGTCCTGTCTTATGTTGTTTTTAAACAATGCTAATATGATTAATGAACCAGGTAAGAAAACCAGTGCGCTGATTTTGTTTTTCTTCCACTGCTTATGGGCATAAATGCAAAAGGAACTTTAAAAAAACATTCTCTATCCCTATCTTATCAACATAGAAAGGAAATGTACATTTTTGTTTCTAAGTTACACATCCTCCCTGGCATCAGACTTATTCTCAAAGGATTTTCAACTCAAACAAACAGTATGTTTTTGTGCAAACCGCATAAGCAATTTAAATTTTAATTGCTTCAATATTGTGCTTTTTTTTTTTTTTACCATTATCTACTGCAATACAGAAGTGTAAGGAGAGCCCCCCTGAGAGGGCTGCTCGGGGAGCTCACCTGGCAGCTCACCTGAAAACTGTTATTTCAGATATATTCTAGTGATTCTTCAGGAGTCCCTCTGCCCCTTTGTCACAATAGGAACACAGTGATTCTACCTTTGTAAACATCACTTCTCAAACCATGGCTACTCCGTTGTCACAAAGTGTAACTGAGAATTTAATGCAGTACTTTTTAAATATTGAAAGAAAAGTGTATCTGAAGGATAATGACTAATACAGAGATGGGGAAAATGGGCAAAGGAGGAGGCAACAATGCTTGATAAGAAATGTGCTCATTACCTTGCTCATGTGATTGTAACCCCTCTGTACAGTATTTGCACAATAAAAAAAATTTAAAAAGAAGAACTACATGCCTAGGATATACACCTCACTCCATGTTAGATTTGAATGACAAACTTTGGCTACTATACATAATTGTTCACAGAAGATACACTTTGTCCTTGAGAGAAAAGTTTAGTTTTCTTTGGGGAAAATCCAGTTGCATAGGTTGTGGGAGAAATAGGCTTGAAAATGCATCAAGTTATCTGTAATGGAGTAAAAGTTAGGGGGTATTTTCTGAGACTATAAGAGGATGGAAATTGTGAAGCCAGATATAATGTTAGCAACTGGCAACTACTAAAAAGGCATAGAAATGCAAAAGAAAATCATGAGAACCATAAGGGTGCTTGTGCCTCTGCTTTGTGTCCTCAACCACATCCAAAAACAAAACAATATTGCAGAGCATTATATAAGCACTGTGTAATCATGGTGGGAAGACAATTGGCTAAGGGAGGGATTATCACTTAGGAATAAACACAGTCAGTTAGCCAATTCACACTGTGAATTCTTACAAGAAAATTATTGCTAAATCAGGATATTAAACTACCTAAAATAGAACTGAAACAATTAAAGTCTGACATCCAGGAATCCACAAACATCACCAAAGAGTGTAAGCAGACAAATTAGTCATCTGAAACTGTTTTGATGCCCCAAGAACCAAAATAAAAGGTACTGGCTAGTAATACAAAAGATATAATTCCCTATTATATTTGAAATTTCAAACACACGTTGCCCTGATAGTTCTTTAACTGTTCCTTTGTACTAAATGAAGTCTCTTCCCTCACCTTTGAATAATTTAAAGGTAATTTATTTGATATGATTGCCCAATTTCTCATTATGGTATAAACCATTAAGACAACAATATAATTGTTATCCTACAATAAGGATTTTTTTTCATAACATGATCATTTCATATTTATTGATGATATGAAATCAATTATATTTTAGGTAGTTACTTTGGGGTTATATAGATATAAAACATTTAATTCTCCAGGAAAATATTCCTAGTCTTCATTTCAAAGTAGTTTTTCAAGCTCTACTGACAACATGTCTATTCAACCTAAGTTGCAAAATGAGGCAACTCTCTTTATTGGACTGTCCACATGTAATTGCTTTTTCCTTTTAATTTTCTCTGATAATTTTAGTATCTACACTCTCATTATAACTCATGGAATGAATCTGATTTACACTTTGGTTCCCCAATGTATTATTGACCTAATTCAGAGAAACAAAATCCTGGGGGAATCACCTAAGACAGCCAGTTAATCAATCTATGCATACTTGTTGATTGGCTATAAACACGTACAAAGTGAATTCCCTACTGACAGAGAATTTATAAAATGTCATGAGAAAGAAACATACAAAAAGCTAATATACAAAGCACTGTTTTAGAGATGCCAAAGAAGCAGAAAGAAAAAAGACTACAGAAGATTTGAGAAATGAGGAAAACTTCTCTAAAGCCCAGGTTTGAAGAGTATGATTTTGACTGGCAGAACTGGACAAAAGCAAATTCAGATTTAATTACTTTTTCTTCTGGCTTCAGGAAGAAAATTATTCTGTGTCTTTTTCATTTATCAAAGTGAAGTCTTTGATATTTTACACATTTATACACTTTTCTTCATTCAGAGTACTTGATTGATCACAACTGCTAATGATATTTGCATAACCATCACTTTTGGCTTTCAAAGTGTGTTGACCCAATTGTTCATACTTTAATTTTCAATGAAAAAAACTCAATTATTTTATTTTAAATGTTGTCAGTGATTATCTTCAAATTGTCAGATTTGTGAATGTTAGATGTAGCACAGAGAATGCTGCCTCTGAGCTAATGGAATAATTGGAGAGATAGCTACTAAGAGAGCTATCAAGAACACAAAAAGCAAGTCCTGTCAGATAAAGACTGACTGTTGTGTAGCTGCTTTGGCTATTGTAAGGAGATCCATCAATTCCTTTGCAAAACCTCCTTTCATACATAATCTGAGTAAGATTGTGGGGTTTTGTTGCTGTTGTTGTTGTTTTAGAACTTAATTTTTTTGTGTGTGTGAAAATACTGTACAGAGGGGTTACAATTACATGGGCAAGATAATGAGTACATTTCTTATCAAGCATTGTAGCCTCCTCCTTTGTTTCCCCTTCCCATCCATTCCCATCCTCCCCCCGCCCCCCACCCAATCCTCCCTGCCCCCCCACCTCCCCCACCTTCCCACACCAAAGTTGTAAAGTTCGTTTTTGACATAACGAGTTGTACATCTCATTGTTGCAATGGGTCCACCTGTAAGATTGTGTTTTAAAGGTGATTCTGGAGCTCGACTTTCCAAGTTCAAGTTCCAGCTGTATATCTGTAGCTCTAAGCAAGTTACCTAATATATCTTTGGGCATCAATTATGTAGGGATACTAAGAGTAGCAAATAAGTGTTATATAGACTAAATCAGTTAAAGAATCCTTATGGCAGCACACCTGACACATCATAAACTATCAATGACTAATACTAAAACTCAAACTGATACTAAAACACACATTCTTGGCCTTAGAGTTATTATTGCTGTAAATGTAAGACACATTTAAGAAAAGAACATTCCAACTGTGAATAGCCCAAATAGACGTGGCAGAGGGTTAAGTGGATGAAAGAATGTAATTTATTATCAGCTTGTCAGGTGAAGACATTTCCTGGAGAATAAAAGTTTAACTGTGGTTGATTCTGTAAGTCAGAAATTTACAAGTGGTCTATGGCTCATTAATGAAGCACTAAATTGGACAATCAGCATTAATGGAATTTCACAGTAAAAGCACAGTACATTGAGGCTCTGAATGAAATGTGTAATCACACACTTCAGCAGTTCAGTTCTGAGCACTCGGCATCACACTTCAGCCAAGGTACATGGATAGATAGATAATCTACAGGTACAGGATGTCTAATTTGTCATTTATTAATTATATCTTACTCCCTTCAAAAAAAGAATTACAATAACTAAAACTACAGAAAAGTTTCAAGTAGATGGGAACATAGTAAATTCATTACAGAAACCAATCAACTAAACTTATCGGAGTTAAACTACGAAAGCTATTGTACCGGGATATAAAATTGAGTTGAAAACTTCCTCACCATCAAGAGTAAGAGTACCTATTCAATGCTATTGATATCTTTGAGTAAGAAATATTTTTAGATATTTCAAAAACATTTCTTTGGAAGTGCGTTTTCTATTTAATATGCAGGAAATATTCCCTAAGTACCCCCATATTCATTCTCTTGCTGCTTTAAAGTTTTGTTTTCCTTTCATTTAATATGAGAAATTGGCCATTTATTGCAGAGGTTTCTTTATCATGTCTCCTAGGAAACCTAGTTAATCCTCAGGCAAATAAACCTATTTGTATGATGTCTTTAACTCCTGGAGTCCCCTACAGAGAGATGAAGAGTAGCAGTCTGAACACTAGCCTTCCTTGAGGAGCTAACCTTTTGCTTGTGAGGTGAAGCATCTGAAATGCATCTCACTTTCCTTTTACAGCTTATATTTCCTGGATAGATGAGTGACATGACACCTCACAGTTTAGCACCATGGAGCTGTTAAATCCGACTCCATTACCTGTCGAATTTAGTTTCTTAATCCCAAACACAATATGCACACAAGTTAGCCCTATCCAGCTTTTATTTAGGGCTCATGTCATGGTGCTTTATATAGAGTCAAGCAGTATTAAATGGTGTGGAGTGGCACAAATGGAAAGATTAATTTTGCAATGTGACACTAAAAGGAAGACTTTAAAGCAGGGATTAGGGACAGGGTTTGCTGAGAAAAAAATACTGAAATATATCTATTATAAACACGAATACCTCCATCTACTGCCATGAGGAAACCTAGCTTTATAAACATAACTTCTATATTCTTACAGAAATATACAACAGAAAGTGGAGTAAAAAACTCTACATAGCATACACACCTGTAATTCCAGCTACAGAATGGTAGATGCAGGAGGATTGTGAGGTCAAGATCAATACAGGCATTATTAATGAGAAGAAAATAAAAGCAAAAAGAGGCTGGGGGTATAATTTAAGTGGTAAATCACTTGCCTGATAAGTTCAAGACCCTGTGTTCACTCTTCAGTACTGGCAATACTAATACTGCTACTAATAATAATAGTTATCATTTCTAACTATAATGTCGCATCTTTAAATAGTCTCCCATCCCATCCTTCAGTCAAAACTAATTAAAGTTAAAATCTGAATTTCTACAGGAAAAGAAAGAAGTATCAATGAATTGGATTTCTAGAAAATCCAAATGCACAGAGCCTTGAAATCAGGTCACTATCTTCAAAAATAATCATTTACAACTATTTTGGAGGTTAGTTGTGTGTTATGACTTTTCTTTTGGCACAAAAATACAAGGGAACTGAAATAATCATTTAATTTTTATTTTGTCTCACTGCTTGTATTTTCTCTGATGTTAATTCTTTTGAGCATAATTAAGTGGGAAACATTCATTAAGAAAAAATCTAATCTATAATGATAGCTCAAAGGCCCTTTATTTTGTTTTAAGGAGCAGCAGAAGGAACACACAAACACACACACACACACACACACACACACACACACACACACAAATCTTTGTTTATAAAGGGCTGTATTAGGACATATTTGAAAGATTCAGTGAAAAGAAAAAAAGTGGTATGAGGTACTCAGATAAGAAGCAAGGGCAAATTTCCTGACAACTAATGCTGATGGACCTTGGGATGTGTTACCAAGGGAAGCAGAGCAATCTCGTTTTTCAAAAGTATTTAAAAACATGATAGATTCTCATCTCCCAGAACAACAAAATTTATTGGATTTCTATTCTAAGCAGAGCAGTCTACTGGAGAGTCCAGGGAGGATTCAAAAGAAACAGTAGACATTCTCTAACTTTGAGGAACTTTGAGTGGGAAGGTGGAAAGCACACTATAAAACGATCAAGAAATGTGGAACCAAAGTAAAGTGGTTAACCAAAAAATTAAATAAAAGTCATTCACAGATTGATGGAGTAGAAAGATGGCCCAGAAGACAAACGGGCACTAGTGGGAAATTTAGAAAGGGTCTAAATGGCCAAGAAAGTATTGAATTCCATAAAAACAATATTATCACTCTTTTGTTTCCTCCTTCAAATAAAGAGAATAGTGATATTTTCTTTTCACAGATGTGAAAGTACATAAGATAGATATATGTCACAATCTCTGAGTTAGAATTCAACAAATGGAAGCAATCCCTCATATCCAGATCATCACCTTCAACATCTTCATCCCCTACCTCCATTATCATCCTAATACCCACTATCAATATCTGAGTTGAAGTTAACAGGGAGTCATTACCAGGGTGTTTTTCAGGTATTTTAGATTCATGCCTATCATTTCCATGTGGGTAGTGAATGATTTTTATTAGTAGTATTCACTAGTCTCTATAATTTGGAATCTTTCAGTGGATATGTAGACTACTTTATCATTGTGAATTCTAGCTTCCATCAGAAGCAGAAAGTTCATTACTGAATTCTGAAGAGTCCTTAATGAACATGGTAATTGGGAGCAGATTAGCACATTTCATTTGCTCCTATGTTTATTTCTTTAAAAAAAATATTAAGTTTCCTTTGCTAAGTAAATTAAAATTTCTACTGTGAGAAAAATATTTTTTTTCAAGTTCCTCACCTCAGCAGTAAAGGACTGGAAGTTAAGAAAACAATCACCATCAAGACAATTGTAGAGGTATTACTTCTCAAAGAAGTTTATTATAGTTACTAAAGGAAATGACTGAGGACATGCCAGGTATTCTCTATCTTGTTCCAAAGAGGAATCATTCATGACATTGGCCAACAGGAGACTATTGAGCTCTAAAACTGGAAAAATTCTATCTGGTCTCAAAATGGCTAGTAAAAATTCATAGATTCAGTGAACTGATAACTTAAATATTTAACAAAAGACATTACCATGTAAAGAATAAAAGTTACTTCTAGACATTTCATTCATTTACAAGCTCCCCATTTCTGGCCAGCTTTCATTCCAGATTACAGACATGGTTTGGGATGCATATAGGTGATAACATGCCTTCCACTGCTGAAACGAAATCCTATTTCCTTGCTCCCTAGGTTTTCCTTATTTGGGGCATTTATGGGATGGACTGGAATGGTTAATGAGAAACAAGACACTGTAGTAGAGGTAGAACTATCTTTATTCTTCTGAATGGGTGACCCTCCAGGCACATCACCACCAAACCACAGTGTTCAGAGATGTGTGGGATGCACATTATGGACACAAAATTAACAAAACCCTTGGACATAGTGTTGAACATAATCTGTAGTTTCCCCTATTTCCCTAAATGTTGGGCCAGCTCAAAGTTTCAACCCTCTAATCACCTTAGAATTTCTTTGGTCATCAACACCCATTGAAAAGCTATCCTGGTAGGTATTACTGGTCACTCTATTATCATAACTGAAGAACTCTGTCACGCGAAAAATTCCAAATGTCTTTGAAGATCTGTGCTACAATCCATGATATATTCTCTATTAAGTCATATATTTGCCTACTATTTGTCATAAAATATAAGTTTCATGAGTCAGGGGTCTTCTCTGTCTCATTCACCCTTATACCTTGACACCCTTAGGAACTGTAAGCGAGCCATAAAAATTCCCATAAGAACAGAATGCATGAATGCATATATGAAGAAGATGAATTACATCCATATTAAATGAATAACTGAACTAATTTTTATATTTTTTTTATTTGAACCTTAGCAGATTTAGTAGTCCTCTGGTCTCTCTTATTAAAATACAATGCCTATGATAAGGTTTTCCTTTGTTGTTGGTATTTTTAGTGCACTGTGATTTCTTGTTTCTTTTGTATGTTCTTCCCCCTATGGAATATTCCATGTTGTCACGTATTTCATTTTGGTACCCTGGTATTGCATATATGATTATCTGAATTAGGGAAGGGAAGGGAAACAACAGAATGGTGAGACAAAGGACAAGGTGGGAACCAATGCAACAGTGATATTTACAAGACAATATGTTGGAATGGTATACAACTCAGAGAAGGGACTGGAGGGAGGGAAAGTGGGAGAAAAATGAGTAAAGGGGAAACAAGTTTGACAAGAAATGTACTTATTACCTATGTATCTGTGACCCCTTTGTACATCACCTTGACAAGGAAGGAAGGAAGGAAGGAAGGAAGGAAGGAAGGAAGGAAGGAAGAGAGGGAGGGAGGGAGGGAGGGAGGGAGGGAGGAAAGAAAGAAAGAGCAAGAAAGAATGAATGAATGAAAGAGAAAGAAAGAAAGAAAGAGGAGGAAGAAAGAGAGAGAGAGAGAGAAAGAATGCAAGCAAGCAAGCACTGGTAAATCCTGAACAAATAATATCTAAAGTTGCCTGGACTAACAATGGATGAGAGTTCAACTAAATTCAACAAGATTAATTGGTATTTAATATGTTCCAGACACTGTTCTAGGCACAAGGTGTTTGACCGCCCACTCAGGTGACCTAAACCTCAACAATTTTTAATGCCACTGGAAACTTATATTCTGCTGATTTATTTTATCATGTAATAACTTGTAGATTAATCATTCTAAACACCACTTTTATTAAGTTTTCTAAATCAAATAATTTGAATTCTATCTAGAGGCTAGCTCATCAAATTTAAGATCTATCACATGCCAAACAAATTAACCATTCCTATTCTTGTCATCCCTCATAGGAATGCTGTTTTTCAGATATCAGAGTTCATCCTAGCAAGTTCACAGTCAAGCTCTTGTTTTTTTATTACATCCTCCAAGAATGCAATTTGCTGGCTTCTCTGTTAATCTATATCTGATTCATTTATCCATTGAAATCCAATAGAAGGTCCCTTTTTATGGCTCCCCATTCTATCCTCAAAAACTCACAATTCCTTTGTTTTATCATCACTATTCACATGGCACTTGCCTAGAAACTATATATAATCTGTGAATGTACTAGAAAAGACTGTTGCTATTGTCTTTTGAACATGAATTGAATGTTAACTGATTTCTTTAAATTGCATTGCACATATTTGGAAAGAGTTGGGGGATGTTGGACTCTTGAATTTCATTGTATTAAATTCTTTTAAATATTTAGATGCCAGCAATTTAATGTTTGAACCAGTTTTACAATTCTACTAAACTGACTAAATAGAAAACAAAATATTTAAACTTAGCCTCTACCCATTTATAACCATTAGTATAGATTTTCTGCTAATTCTTTGCTCCACTGATTAACTCAATAAGGTAAAGGCTATTTGCTTTTTTTATTGTGAAAATACCATACAAAGGGGCTACAATTACATGAACAAGGTAATGAGTTCATTTCTTATCAAGCATTGCTGCATTGTTGCTTCCTCCTTTGTTTCCCCTTTCCATCGCTACCCATCCCATCCCTCCTCCCCCCCACTCCCCTCCTGCCAAAGTTGTAAAGTTCATTTATCTACAAAATGTCTTGTACAACTCATTGTTGCAGTGGGTCCACCTGTATCCCTATTTAAATAATTTGTTTTTTCCCGTCCCCTCCACAAATTATACCAACATCAAATACAGTGAAAACAGAGGTTATACCATGGGGGAGGGACATACAAAGTAACAAAGAAATCATCTTATAAATATGTTAGAAATAATTGTAAGAAAGAAAAAACATTTGAGTCCTTATCTTAGGGTTCATTTCGCCTAACATCAACTTATCTGACCATTTCTGGGTGTCTCAGACATATACTAGTAATTGCAAATAAGGGAAACCAAGAAACATAGGTCCCATGGTTTCCCTTGTTTGCTTTTAATTTTTAATACCTCCATACAGATATAGGTGCCTCTCTATACTCTGCAGTTCGTACATATAAAGAAGTTAAGTCTTGGTTCTGGCAGCCATTTCAAAATAGAGTTGTGATATAACTGTGCATTTGTCATTCACAACAGAAAATTATATGGGCAGCTTTTGTTATGGCTACATAAAGTTGGATAAATGAAGTGTGTCAAATTAGCAATTATTAAACATTATATGTGAAGCAATTAAAGCATAAGTGATTTTATACTCTGTTGTATCTAAGGCTGGTTTATTATGAATTATAATTCAAAATAATAAAAGCTGACTTTTAAGTGAGTCAAAGGAAGAACAAAGGTGAAGACACTCCAGGAATCCTCTGACTTTTAGGAAAGTTGAATTTATATTTGGATAAAAAAGAGTGTAACAATGAGATGACTTTATAATGGCACCCATTTTCTTTGTGATTAAAAATGAAAAATGCATAATGCCTTCAATATTCCTAAGAGTATAATTGAAGCAGAGATATTATACTCTTTCATAGATAAAACTATGATTCCACAGTGAAGACAAAAATTCAGTAATCACATATTACGTACTAAAACCTATCTGCCTGACAGAGTTTGTATTAGGTCATATCTCAAAATTAGCAAGATTTTGAGAATTCCCTTAGAATAGACAGAGTAATATAAAGTCAAATTCCCTTACAGTGAACAAAATAAATAGCCTACACCGACATCTTGGCAATAAGGCTATTTCAAACAATAGTAATTTACTGATGGTGTGCTAAAGCAGGTTGATCAATACTTTCTTTTCCTTATAAATATGGTGGAGTCTGATCAAGTCATGAATTCATTTTGTTAAGCTCTGTGAATTCTCATCAAGTCTGGTAACTTCCAGTATAACCTACCTATATTGATACTTGGCTTCAACTTAAAATGAAAAATCAATATTTTAGAGAAAATATGCCTTGCTCTTTATTCCTGACTAGATAAGTCACACGTGCGTGCGCACACACACACACACACACACACACACACACACACACCTTGTCCTCTCTTTGACTTTCTTTCCTCCTGTCATGTCCAATACATAAGGATAACTGGCACCTATTAACTAGCTTGAAAGCAGCTACTGAATGCTATCCACTTCTTAAGATGTGTAAATTACACTCCCAATCGACTGTTCTTGTCACCACTACCTCCCCTGGTTAATATCCCTCCAGAATTAAGGCTAAATGGAATATGGTGTCATAAATTATAAATTTTGCTTTATTCTGCTGTTCAGAATAAATAATCAGTAAATAAAATAATGCAAATTGTTCCCAATTTCTATTTGTTTGTTTGCAAATCAGTATAGACGTCTTTCATGACATTTCTATTGTGGTTCAGAATAGAACATAAGGAGAAAGGACCTATAGACTATTTTCATACTTAAAAGGTATATTAAGGTAAAGATAAATAAGCACCAGTTTTAGCAGATGTCATTTATATCTTCAATTATGAACAGGGATAAAAAATCAGAAGTATTAACTTTTCTGAATTTGAATTTAAGTATTCGGAAGAACTTTCCACAATGAGAAAAACCTCTGTGGAGCTTCTATCCTCCTATCCTTCTGTCTTATTCTCTAGAATTTTTTATAGCCTCCTTGATTATTTTACATGCCCATTCATTCTACAACTACCACCACAAAGATCTCTGAGAGGGCTTGTAGAGCATGTGTTCTTTCCATAAAACACACATTGTTTGAATCTTCTTTTCTAAATTCATTTTAATCTCCTATAAGAAAGGAACAGGTATTGAGGACTATCCTTAAACATTTTGTCACCAATAAATTGAGAAGATCGTCTCAGTCCTTTTCTAACCTGAAGGGACATCACATCATAACAAATGTCAAAGTATACACATACAGAACTAAAACTTTTTCTTAGACAAAAGGCTCAAAGTTAAATTTTTATCAAAGTTACTTTCCCAGAATTAAAAAAAAAAATTCTGCTTTGTTTGTTATTGTTTTTTTTTTCTTGTTTAGTTTTTGTTTCCTTTTGTGCTGGTTCTAGGGCTTGAACTCAAGGTCTAGGTGCCATCTCTAAGCTTTGGTGCTCAAGGCTGTCATTCTACCACTTGAACCACAGCGCCACTTCTGGCTATTGGTGGTTAATTGGAGATAAGAGTCTTACTTTCCTTCCTGGGCTAGCTTCAAATTGCAGTCCTCAGATTTCAGCCTCCTCAGCAGCCTAGGATTACAGGCATGAGCCAACAGCATGTAGCTATTTTAATAATCATCTACTGAATTTGTTATGTCTGACAGTCATTACACTGCCTTAGAGCTATTTTCAGAGCTATTTTACAGGACAGTAGAAGGGAGATATGAGGCATGTTATGAAGCTATGTGAGTGCAAAATATGTGTCCTTATTCCAATTAGAACATGTACCACATAAAACTTTAGAAAGTAGCTGAGTAAAACTTTAGCAAGTAGCTGAGCAGAGTCTTCGATAATAAAAGGAAATTAAAGTAAGAAAAATAAGGGTACAAAGGATGTTTCAGGAAAAATAAGTAAAGACTTCAAAAATAATCAAGTCTATGTGCAATTGCATTTGTTTAACTAGAAAGTAAGACATATTTATATGTTTATTTACTTATTCCTACTATGTCTGTATTTCCCATTAGCTCTATAACAGTGAAATTTTTCTGATGTTTCATTTTCTCTCTACATAGAGTAAAATTTTGTATTCTATTTCATGTCTTCTACATGGTTGAATAATTCTGAATGTAGCCAGATAAGATAGTGACATAATAAGAATAAAGAATGTGAACTTTTTTCAATAGAAAGTTGTGCACATTTCGACTGTGCAAATATACAAAGATATATGTCAATATTGTTCACTAATAACAAAGTCCTGATTATAACACAATGTCCATCAACTGAATAAAAGATTAATAAGATATAGTATATTCATGATATGGTTTATTTTGTAGTGATCAGAGTACAGTAACATAGATAAATCTTGAATATGTCCCAGACTATTATATATGTTGTTAGATATCTTTTGAGGTAAAAAAAATCTAGAACCGGGACTGGGAAGTTAGCTCAGTGTTAGAGTGCTTGCCTCACATGCATAAGGCCCTGGGTTTGATACCTTAGCATCATATACGCAGAGAAAAAGCCAGAAGTGGCACTGTTGCTCAAGTGGTAGGGCACTAGCCTTGAGCTGAAGAGCTGAGGAACAGTGCCCAGGCCCAGAGTTCAGCCCCCATGACCAACCAAAAAAAAAAAATCTACAATAAAATTTATCCAATAGACCACAACTATGGTCACACTAAAGCTACCAGCACAACCATGTTCGTTGCACCATTGTTTACCAAATCCAAGAAATAGAACCTATCCACATGTCCCTCCGTGGATAAAAAGGATCAAGAAAACATAGTACATATACACAATGAGTTCTATGTTTCCATCAGAAAAAAATATTGTACCATTCATAAGGAAATGGAAAGACTTGGAAAAAATGTATTAAGTGAAGTAAGCCAGACCCAAAGAAATACAGGGTGCATGATTTTCCTCACTTGTTATAACTAGAATGTGCCTATAAATCTACAGTAAACACACTGGATGGTAAAAGACAAAAATGTAGACTTGGATATTATAAATTATATAGGACTCTAGACATTCACATAGTGAGAACAAGGAGGATATTCTTAGGACAAGATCACAAAGGCTCAATAACTATGGGCATATGATCATATAAAATAATGTTTATCAAAATGAACTCCAAGAAATTGAAACAAACTTTTTGTTATTTTGCTTTTTTCCCTCTCCTTTGTCACTATTTTTGATTTCTGAACCTTTTGTCTTATATGTAAATTTATCTGTTCTGGTAAGGGTAAAGGGGAGCAAATAAATGGTGAGACAGAGAGTGAACAAATGCAACAGTGATACTCACTAGACACTATTTTGAAAATGAACTATAAACCTTATAGGGAAGGCTGGTCAGGAGGGAAAATCAAGGAGAAAAATGGGGAAAGAGGTGACACTGCTCACAAAGAAATGTACTCATGTAACTGTAACCCTCTTTGTACATCAACTTTACAATAACAATTCAAAAAATAAATACATAAATATTTTAGGAATAAATGTGACTAAGACTATTTTTTTTTATTGTAAAGATACTATACAGAGGGTTACAGTTACGTGAGTGAGGTAATGAGTACACTTCCTCTTGAACATTGTTACCCCCTCCATTGTTTTCCCCCTACCATCCCCTCCCTCCCTCCCTTCCCCGAGGTTCTTTTTTTTTTTTTTTTTTGATTGTGATTAAGTGATTACATAATTTCAAAGTCACAAGTTCATTCTAACTTCCATGGAGCAAATTGTCTACCACAGTCTGTAATATATAACAGTGTTCACATGTTATATACCATATTTGTGATCAATAGCATGGGGATATTTAGCAGTGGTTCAACCAGATGAGCAGGAGTTCTTTGTTTCTTAAGTCCTGTTAGTTTTGTCGTATCACCTAACATTTTGGATTTAGCATCCGCTTATCAGGGAGACCATGTACCGTTTGTCTCTTCGTTCTTGGCTTACCTCGCTCAACATGATTCCTTCTAGCTCCATCCATTTCCCTGCAAATGCCATTATTTTGTCATTTCTAATGGCTGCATAATATTCCATTGTGTATAGATACCACATTTTTTGGATCCATTCATCTGTGGTGGGGCATCTAGGTTGTTTCCATATCCTAGCTATTGTGAACAGTGCTGCAATAAACATGGAGGTGCACGTGTCCTTGTATATTGGTTCCTGTTGTTCAGGGTAGATGCCTAGAAGTGGTATGACTGGGTCGTAAGGGAGGTCAATCTTTAGCTTTCTAAGGACCCTCCAGACTGCTTTCCAAAGTGGTTGTATAAGTGTACATTCCCACCAGCAGTGTAATAGGGTTCCTCTTTCTCCACATCCCCTCCAGCATTTGTCGTTGGCTGATTTGTGGATGTGGGACATTCTGACTGGGGTGAGGTGGTATCTCAGGGTTGTCTTTATTTGCATTTCCTTCACCACCAGGGATGATGAACATTTCCTCATGTGTTTCTTTGCCATTTTTATTTCTTCATTTGAGAAGTCCCTCTTTAGTTCCCTTGCCCATTTAGTAATTGGTTTGTTAGGTTTGGGAGGGATTAGTTTCTTGAGTTCCCTGTATATACAGGATGTTAACCCCTTGTCTAATATATTGCTGGTAAATATTTTTTCCCAATTAGTTGGTTGTCTTTCTAGCTTAGTTGCGATAGATTTAGCTGTGCAGAAGCTTTTTATTTTAAGGTAGTCCCATTTGTCGAGTCTCTCTCCAACTTGTTGTGACCCTGGGACTCTGTTCAGGAAGTTCCTTCCTGTGCCTATTAGTTCAAGTGTCTCTCCTACTCTGTCCTGCAGTAGTTTCAGAGATTCAGGTTTAATGTTAAGGTCTTTAATCCATTTTGAGTTGATGTTGGTGCATGGTGATAGGCTGGGGTCCACTTTTAGTTTTCTGCATGTGGCTGCCCAGTTTTCCCAGCACCAGCGGTTGAAGAGGCTGTGTTTCTTCCATTGTATGTCTTTGGCTCCTTTGTCGAATATCAGCTGGCTGTAGGCCTGTGGATTTATATCTGGATCTTCTATTCTGTTCCATTGGTCTTCGGGTCTGTTTTTGTGCCAGTACCATGCTGTCTTTGTTATTATGGCTCTGTAGTAGTGTTTGAAGTTCGGCATGGATAGCCCTCCCATATTGTCTTTATCCCCTAGAATTGTTTTGGCTATTCTAGGTCTTTTGTTGTTCCATATAAATTTTTGGACTGTTTTCTGTATTTCAGTGATGTACGTAATTGGGATTTTAATAGGAATTGCATTGAATTTGTATATTAGTTTAGGAAGTATTACCATCTTTACTATATTAAGTCGGCCTATCCAGGAGCATGGGAGGTCTTTCCATTTCCTAGTGTCTTCTGCAATTTCTTTCTTTAACTTTCTATAGTTCTCATTAAATAGTTCTTTTACATCTTTGGTTAGGTTAATTCCTAAATATTTTATTTTTTGGGAGGTTATTGTGAATGGGGTTGCTCCCTTTATTTCCCTCTCTTCCTGTACGTTATCAGTGTATAGGAAGGCAACTGATTTTTGTGGGTTTATTTTGTATCCTGCTATTTTGCTGAAGTGACTTATGATTTCTAAAAGTTTGAGGATGGAGTTTTTGGGATCGTGGAGGTATAGTATCATGTCGTCTGCAAAAAGGGATAGTTTAACTTCTTCTTTCCCTATGCGGATCCCTTTAATGTCTTTTTCTTGCCTTATTGCCCTGGCTAAGGGTTCTAGGACTATGTTGAAGAGGAGTGGAGACAGTGGGCATCCTTGCCTTGTTCCTGTTTTTAGGAGGATTGGTTGTAGCCTTTCCCCATTAAGTATAATATTGGCTATTGGTCTGTCATAAATGGCTTTTATTGTTTTTAGAAATGTTCCTTCTATTCCTATTTTCTCCAGAGCTTTTAGCATGAATGAATGTTGAATTTTATCAAAGGCCTTTTCCGCATCTGTGGCGATAATCATGTGATTCTTGACCTTGGCTCTGTTGATATGCTGGATTACATTTACTGACTTACGTATGTTAAACCATCCCTGTGTCTCTGGGATGAAGCCTACCTGATCATAGTGTATTATTTTTTTTATGTGTTTCTGGATTCTGTTAGCTAGAATCTTGTTAAGGATCTTTGCATCTGTGTTCATCAAGGAAATTGGCCTGTAATTCTCCTTTTTGGTTGGGTCTTTGCCTGGTTTGGGGATGAGTGTGATATTGGCTTCGTAGAATGAGTTTGGGCTAGCTCCCTCCTTCTCTGTTTCTCTGAAGAGCTTGAGGAGTATGGGTATTAGTTCTTCTTTAAAGGTCTTATAGAATTCTGCTGTGAATCCATCTGGTCCTGGGCTTTTTTTTTGTTGGAAGACTTTTGATAGCTTCCTGTATCTCATTATAGGATATTGGCTTATTTAATTGGTTAACTTCTTCTTTGCTCAGTTTGGGTAACTTGTATTTCTCTAAAAATGCATCCATTTCCGCCAGATTTTCTTCCTTTAGAGAGTATAGCTTTTGAAAGTAGTCTGTTAGAATTGTTTGGATATCTTGAGTACGTGTTGTGATGTTTCCGGTGGCATCCCTAATCCTATTAATATGGGTTTCCTCTCTTCTTTTTTTAATTAATCTTGCCAATGGGCCATCAATTTTGTTTATTTTTTCAAAGAACCAGCTTTTTGTTTGGTTTATTTTGGTTATGGTTTTCTGATTTTCTAATTGGTTAATCTCTGCTCTTAATTTGGTTATCTGGCTTCGTCTAGTAGCTTTAGGTCCCATTTTTTCTTGTTTTTCTAGCTGTTTTAGTTGCAACATGAGATTATTTACTTGGTCTGTCTCCATTCTCTTGATGTGGGCACTGAGGGCAATAAATTTGCCCCTCAGGACTGCTTTTGCTGTGTCCCACAAGTTTCTTTGTGAGGTGTTTTCATTTTCATTGAGTTGTAGGAAATGCTTTATTTCTTCTCTGATCTCTTCTGTTACCCAGGTATTGTTAAGGAGTGTGCTGTTCAATTTCCATGTATTAGAGAAATTTCTGCGGTATGCTTTGTTATTGAGAGCTAGCTTGATTCCACTGTGGTCAGATAGGATACAGGGGATTATGTCGATCCCTTTGTATTTGCTTAAGTTCCTTGCATGAACTATGATATGGTCTATTTTGGAGAAAGTTCCATGAGCTGCTGAGAAGAATGTGTACTGTGTTGTTTTAGGGTGAAATACTCGGTAGATGTCAGTTAATTCCGCTTGAAGTATGGCCTCACTTAATTCGGTAGCTTCTTTGCCAATCCTCTGGTTGGTAGACCTGTCCTTTGGTGAGAGTGGCGTGTCAAAGTCTCCTAGTATTATTGTATTGGGATCTATTTTATTCTGTAAGTTTGAGAGCATTTGTTTGACATATCTGGGTGCACCGATATTTGGGGCATATAAGTTGATGATGGTTATATCCTCCTCTTGGATTGTTCCCTTTATTAATATGTAGTGTCCATCCTTGTCTTTCTGTACTGATTTTAATGAAAAGTTTATTTTGTCAGATATCAGGATAGCTACACCTGCTTTCTTACTGGGGGCATTTGATTGGTAGATCCTTTTCCACCCCTTCACTCTGAGTTTGTTTGTATGTTTGGCTGAGAGGTGGGTCTCCTGAAGGCAAAAGATGGAAGGATCTTGTTTTCTGATCCAGTCCTCAGTTCGTTTTCTTTTAATTGGCTAATTCAGCCTATTTATATTAAGAGAAAGTATAGAGAGATGCATTGTTGTCCCTGCCATTCCGTTTTCCTAAGTTTTTCTTCTTTCCTTTCCTCCTGTGCTTGCTCAGTTAGACTTTGAGTAATGCCTGTTTGGGGCAGGTCCCAGTTCCTGGTTGCTTTCTTCAGGTTGTGTCCCCCCTCTTAGAATTCTTTGTAATGCTGGCTTAATGTTTATGTATTCATTTAGTTTTTCTTTGCTATTAAAAGTTTTCAGTTCTCCATCGAATGTGAATGCTAGCTTTGCCGGGTATATCAGTCTGGGTTGGCAGTTATTGGCTCTCAGGGCTCGTATGGTGCTTTCCCAGGCTTTCCTTGCATTCATTGTTTGTGTGGAGAGATCTGCAGTGATTCTAATTTTTTTCCCATTGTAGTATAGCTCCTTCTTCATTTTTGCTGCATGCAGGATTGTTTCCTTATTATTCAGATCCATCATTTTTAATATAATGTGTCTAGAAGTGTTTCTCCTGGGATCTTGCTTGTTGGGTGTTCGATAAGCTTTTGTGATGTAGTTAAGATGGTCGTTTTTGAGGTGGGGAAAATTTTCATTGACTATCTTGTTAAATAGGTGTTGCATTCCCTTGCTCTGGAATTCCTCACCTTCGTCCACTCCGATTATGCGAAGGTTAAATTTTTTAGCATTATCTGCTTGCTCTTGAATTTCCCTTTGGTTTAATTTGAGTGATTTTTCCATATCTGTCACTTTTTGGTCCAGTTGGTGTATTCTGTCTTCTGTATCTGACACTCTACCTTCCATTTCATTCACTCTGTTGACCGTGGCTTCTATAGTGGTTTGCATGGAGGAAATGGATCCCTTTATGGATTCAATGTTGGTTCTCAGAGTACTGATCTCACCTCTCAATGAGATGAGATCAGTATGCATTACCTCTAATTTGGCGTTTATCTCACTTCTTACTGAGGTTTGTGCAGCTTCTATTTTTGCATCCAACTTTTGTTTGATATCCTATATATCTTTTGATAGTTCATCCTTGTGCTCTTTCAATTTCTGATCCATTTCTCGCTTTATTTCTTGAGTCATTGCCTCCAGCAACCCTTGGATGTAGCTTTTGTCTTCCATTCCTGCTTTGCTCCCACTGGGGCTCTCCCCTGCGTGGCTGCTGGCTTTTGAGGTGAGCTTGCTGTCCTGGGTAGTGGTAAACCTTGTGATTTTTCTCTGTGATTTTCGCATGGGGGTTCAGGAGACTGCTCTTCAATTTTGTTTTGGTGTGTCTGTCTTTGCTTGGTTGCTGATTCTGTATTGGTAGAGAGAGTCTGTGCCTGATCTGGATTCTGTTGGGAGCCTATTTCCAGCTGCTATTCTGACTTACTTAGGATTCTCAGCTCTCTGCTGTAGATTGCTGGCAATTCCCGCCTTTGGAAGGGTTGAGCAGCCTAGACTGCTTGTGTTTGCTCCTGCGGGTGCTCTTGGGAAGATCAGATGCTCTGGATGCACTCTCCCAAATACTGGAGTCTGCTATGGGCTCCTGATGTGTTTTTGTTTGTTTGTTTGGGGCTGGTTGTGGGCTTGAACTCTAGGTTTGGGTGCTGTCCCTCAGCTCTTCAGCTCAAGGCTGGCACCCTACCATTTGAGCCACAGCACCACTTCTGACCCTTTTTGCTTTTGTGATGCTGAGGAATCAGATCCAGGGCCTCATACTTCCAAGACTATCACTCTATTGCTGAGCTGCCTTATCAGCCTGAGCTCCTGCTTACAGCAGCTCCTGCTGGCAGCCTGTGTTGCCCAATTCCCAGCCTAGGGTATATGGGTGGAGTTTTGGTGGGGTTTGGGCTTCTCTTGTCCTGAGCCTCCAGGTCTTTTGTTGTCACAGGCATGCTTCCCGGGGAGTGCTGTTCTCTGTTTCTCTCCCCTCTTTTGAGGTGTATGCTCAGCTTTTTACTTCAGTTGGGAGGAGTTGGTTGTGTTGCTCAGGCGCCGGTCCCCGGGCCTGGTTCTGGCCCCAGCCTGGAGCGTGCTCGTTAGGCCTGTGCTAATGTGTATACCACCTAGGTTATGCAGCCTGGAGGACACAGTTCAAATTTCTTCTACTGTTGGTAGTCTTGACCCAGGGGCGCTGTTCCTGGCTTGGGCATTTAAGCTCCCTTCCAGGGGTACTCTTGCTCTGGCCTGGCTCCAGCCGGTGGAGCTCTCAAACAGTTGCCAGTTTTAGTGGGTCCTGTGGTCCGGGTGTTGGGTTAGGGAGTCTAGGTCAGGGTCTGGGGATTCCCTCCAGCTCTGGTCTCCCTTGAGGGATTCACTGTCCCCTGTGGGGTACTCACCCTGTAGGTCGTCAGTTGTTGTTGCAGTCCGAGTTCAGTTGGGGTGGTTGCGGGCTGGGTTGGGCGGCCCCCACCGGGTCGTAGCGATCGCGATCGGGCGGGTGGTCTGCCGACAGGTCCCTTTGTCGCGCTGCTGGTGCAGGGCGGCTTTGGTGGGATGGAGCCTCTCTGCTCCGGTGGAGAGTGAGGGGTGGGGGTGGGATCCTCGTGGAGACTCCCGGCTGGTAGGTTTCTCTGTTCCTGGCGATCCGCTGTTCTGCAATCCGGTACCTGGTGATCTGCAAGCAGCCCCCTGTTTCTCTGGGGCTCCGGCAGCCCCCGCCGGGCCGGCTGGCCAGCGGCTTGGCGCACTGCCGAGCGGCCAGTAAAGGTTGGGGGAGGGGTCTTCGCTCTTCTCTGTTCTGAATTTCTTCTTTTCCTCTCTTTCTTTTTTTGTTATTTTCCACCTCTGGTTTTTCTCTGAGTGTTCGTCTTTTTGTTGTTGTCGGTCTCTTGGGGAGATTAAGCGTTGGAACTCGAACTCTCTTTTTGTTTGGAGAGAGCTGTGGCGTTTCCCTACTGCCCCGTCGCCATCTTGGTCCCCCCTCTCTGACTAAGACTATTTTTAAAAGTAGAATCAAGATGATGGTGACTTCAGGGGAGGGAAAATGAGATTGAAAATGTTTTTTCCAGATCATAGTTAAGGTCTTGTGTTTTGATGACATTTGGAAATGGATCTTATTATTAAAAATAACAAATTATCCTTGCATGGCAATATGAAGCATGTGTAAAAATGCAAACACTAAAATAACTTTGGGCAACTATAGTCCAAAGAAGAAAGGGAGAAAAAAATATCTTTCCAAGCATTTGTTCTCTCTCAATAGTGGGAGATAGGGATAAAGGCTTTCTATGCTCAGGAAGCAAGCACTATGGGTTCATGTTCCAAACCTTCAGTTGCTTAGCTGTGTTGATCATGAATCAATTCCTAATTGCTTTGTGCCTCAGTTTCCAAAACTGTAAATGGGATAAATATAGTATTTCAAATTTATAATTGTCTTAAGATTATATTAAATCCACATAACTTTATGTGCCTGGCACACAAGGCTAATTAATTATGGTGATACGCCAAATGGACAAATAATTGTTGCCTAGTAGTAATAAAAAACCAGAAAATGGAAGATCTAGCCTAAGTGGGCTAAAGACTTAAAGAGAAACTTCTCTGAAGAGGAAATAAGAATGGCCAATAGACACATGAAGAAATGCTCAACCTCTCTAGCTATAAAATAAATTCAAATCAAAACAACATTGAGATTCCACCTCATCCCAGTTAGAATGGCTATAATCAAGAACTCTAATAACAACAGATGCTGGAGAGGATGTGGACAGAAGGGAACACTACTGCATTGTTGGTGGGAGTGTAAACTTGTTCAACCACTTTGGAAAGCAGCATGGAGGTTTCTCAAAAGACTCCACATAGAGCTCCCCTACCACCTAGCAATCCCACTTTGGGGCATTTAACCAAATGATCATAAACAAGACCATACTAAAGCTACTAGGACAACTATGTTTATTGCAGCATTATTTACCATAGCTAAGATATGGAACCAACTCAGATGTCCCTCAGTAGATGAATGGATCAAGAAAATGTGATACATTGAAGTGGTGCTGTGGCTCAAGTGGTAGAGCACCTGTCTTCAGCTGAAGAGCTGAGGGACAGCACCCAGGCCCAGAGTTCAAGCCCTATGACAGACCAAGAAAAAAAAAAAGAAAATGTGACACACACACACACACACACACACACACACACACACACACACACACAATGGAATTCTATGCTTCCATCAGAAAGAGTGACATTGTCCATTTGTTAGGAAATGGAAAGACTTGGAAAATATTATATTAAGTGAAATAAACTAGGTGCAAATAAACATAGGTCCCATGGTTTCCATTATTTTCAATAACTAGTATATGTCTGGGACAAGTAGACAAGGTCAAAAACTATATACATATGACCAGATAAGATGAAGTTAAGCGAAATGAACCCCAAGATAGGGACACAAGTGGGTTTTTTTTGTTATTGTTTCTAATGTATTCATAGAATGCTAAATAGTTTCTTTCTGACTCCCAAAGGCTTTGAGTACTCCAGACAAAGTTCAAGTAAAGAAATAATATGATAGCATTATAATTTTTTAGCAGATTTCCCCTGACTCCAACTTAGTGGAGATGCCTATTACTTTCATCAGGGATGCTAACTGATGCACTACTATAATTGTTCTGAAAAATGATTATCAAAGCCTACTCTAAGACATTGAGAGTGAGGAAGAAACCATGGGAACAGAGAGATTAAATAGGAAAAAAACAACATTTTAGCCCAGAATGGAATGAGGAGCTTGGGATGACTCCTGGGAATTAAAATCATAGAATGATTGAGTGAATGCTGGAGGAGAAATAGTGGAGGTTTTTTAGTCCTGGCACAATTGACATGTTGGCCCAGATAAGTTCTGCAAATGCAGAAAGAACATATTTGCAGGGAAAGATAATGAGCTCAGTGTTAGACTGCTGGATATGTTGGCTTTAAGAGGCCTGCAGGGCAGTAGCTTTCTAATATAAAACTGGATGTTAACAGTGTGTAATTCAGTAGAAAAGTCAGACATTTTGTAGAAATCTTAATTTTTTTACACTTATACTCTAAATCACAAGAGGAAACAAATTCACCTAGGTGAACTCATATTTTGTAATTCTTTTTTAGCCAGCCCTAGGTCTACATCCCATAGGCATCTCAAGCCAACATATTCAACACTTTATGTGTTATTTTTCCCTGTAAGTTTGCTCTTACTAGATAAAACATGTGCAATAAGAAGGCGAAAGCACCAAGGATACAATCCTGAAAAATACACCAATTCAGGTTTTAACAGAAGATAAACAAGTAAGCAGAATTTTTTTCTTGCCTTATTGCATTCTTTTGGTCCTCCTTTAGATGTTCTCCTTTAAAAGTTCTATGATAACAAATACAGAATAATGAAAGTGTTTCTGAAATTTCTACCATTTATGGTATTTCTGTAGAATCTTGAAATGTAACCAGGAAGAGACTGTTAAAGAATTTATCTCCAAGCATTGTAAAAATTTGGGAAGGAATACCAAGGAGGGATAAGGTTGAACTTTTTCTACAAGAATAGAGAAAAGGAAATGAAAATAGGCCTTGCTTTTTTCCCCTGAATATTTCTCTTTCATTACAAAATATAAAAAGTATAAAAATTCTCCTAAACTGTCATAACTACTTTGCTAATAAAATCAGACTAATATTTTCACCTGTGAAATACAAGTTAGAGGAGTGGAGTTTATGCCTAATAATCTCAAGAGATTTTTCTTCCTTTCAGTGGTAGGCTCTCTGTAGCAAGTATCATTTAATAAGGGAGAGAGAAAGTGTCCCTCAAGCACTAGAAATCCAAACATTATTTACATGGCAAACTTGCCTCCATTTAAAGAAAATAACCCTGAAGTATGGTTTTTCCCCCGTGTTTAAGTTAACTCCTGCTCTTGTTAAAAACTCTAGCAACATCTGGAAATTCCCTATTGGTTGAGATTAAATAATTCTCTCAGAGAAAAAGGCAGATGATAGAATATAAAATATAGAATAGCAAAATGTGAAAGATTTATATGATCTGAAGGCAACAATGCTGGATAAGAAATGTACTCATCACCTTGCTCATGTAGGTGTAACCCCTCTGTACAGTATTTTCACAATAAAAAACTTAATTTTAAAAATGTATATAGATAATAGCATAGAGCAGGGACTAGTGTAAATTACAGCCCCAAGAGCCACATACTCTTTAGCTGAGTTCAGCTTTACCAACCACCAGGAGACCATGCCAGACATCCACAGGTGTCTTGAGCGCCATGCTTAGCACCTGTCTCTCTAGCAGTTCTCTGAGCCATGAGCCGGCATGTGCTACCACCTGAATGTTAAGAACCTCCCTGTTAGCTTGAACTGGTAGAATCTCAATCCTTCAATCGTAACACCACAAGCCCCACCCTCTGTCTCCTTCCAGTGTTTCTGACAAGCCATATCCACTCAACAACCATGCACAACAGCCTAGCAAGAAGCAGGGGGAATATTCTCCTTTATTGTTTAAGTATCTTCAGTTTTCTCTCTCAGATTCACGGATCCTAAAACATTTACTCACTTATCTCTGGTATAAGTTATTTATTTCTTGGAAATTCAGTAAAAGGAGGAACCAAGAACAAATATTTGTTCTAAAATAAAATTATTATTCAATTGTCCAATTCTAGAAAATAAACTGATATTCCTCCCTACATGAATTAAATTGCTAAATGCAAATGATATTGTCACACTTAATATTATTGGGTGTTTCTCATCTAAAACAACACTGACACTTGAGGCTTGATAAAGCCTTTGCATTAGCAGATATCTTAGCATGCTTCTGACTTCTCCCAGTGCATGTAGCAAACCCCTGTTTGATCTTAGCACAGGGTGACAGGCAAAAAGGTCTAGATATTGCAAAATGTCTCCTGGAAAAAAGGGGGCAAAAATCATTCCCATTTGAAGACTCCTGAAGTAATTAAAAGGTAATGAAATCCCATGGGTTTTTTCCATTCTGGATCTATCAATATTTTAACTTTATCAAAATTGCCTTATCACTTCTGGGAAATTATTGAAGCAGTATTCTTTTCTCAGTCAGTATGAGAACTTTCATCACAAGGGCATTTGTTGCAGGAATCCTCTTGGTAGAGCTTGGATTTTGAATGTCCCCAAAAGGCTTATGTGCCATTGGGAAGTGACGCAGGCTTAAGAAAGGAGGAACCTAGAGGAAGGAAGCAAAGCTACTGCAAGCAAATCCTCAAACATGATCTTGGCATCCTAGCCCCTTCCTCATTCTTATGATGCCCAGTCAGCATGTGCTCTACCATGTGCTCCACCCCAGGATGTTCTGCCACATCACAGGTTCAAAGATTCCATCTACCATTGACTGAAAACCCTGAAAATGATGAGACAAAAAAAAATCTCCTCTTCCTTTTAAGTTGAATTTCCTAGGTATTTTGTCACAGCCACAGAAAACAAGCTCACTTTTCTGGTGAAGTATAGGGGTAGGCCCAGACGACAAGAGTATAGAGAAGGAAGAAAAGAGTGGTAGATTGAGAAATCTGAAAGAGACAGACAGACAGACAGACAAACAGATAGAAACAGAGAAACACAGAGCAGAGAGAGTTCCAGCACTACCCCTCAATATGCTGGAAACCAAGAAAGAAAGCAAAGCCAGGACCTGAAGCACTGCTATCAAACATCCTGAAGGAATCCAAAGACCTGCCAAAGACATAAAGACCAGAAGTACATCTTAAATCAGGACGGCCAAGCCACAAAGAGGGTGACAAGCGCAAGGCATCACACATACATGGAGAAATGTCCAAGATAGTGGCACTGAAGACCATATGGCCTATGGCTTTTATCAGCTACCATGTGGCATTTGAACTGCCTAGCAAACTCCAAAGGGCCAGAGTGACATGCTAATCTGATCTTACCAAGGGAAAGTAAAATTGTTAATTTAGCTATTACTTCATAAGATGGAAGATACGACCATGAGGCATCTGTGGTAAAATGAAGACAATCATTGCATCCCAAATCTTTGAGATTTTTGTCTCTTGTGAACAAGAAATGTGTGTGTACTTTGCCAAGAAGTCCAGCTATACCAAGTTGAGGCAGAACACGTATAGAGGAAGGAAGTGTGGCCCAAGAACAACCAGAGCAAGAAAAGCTGAGAGTGAGAAGGTCATCCTATCGCTTTACCTTCTCATGTCCCTAACTGACTGGAATCTTAATTTAGTCTCTTTTCTACTAGATGAAAATGATTCTTGGTATTCAAGAGCTGTCTCCCCCATGAGGCTTGTGAGACAATCCTCTGAGGGTTCTGGTGGCTCCTGTCAATGTAGCAACATCTTTAACTCAGGTAATCATATCTTGGGTTTCATATCTCTGAGTATAAGGTTTTTTGGTATATTTTCAGTCTTTTTGTTCTGTCCCTTTTATTTTTATTAAACTGCCTTGTTCCAATGCAATGCCCTGCAGTGACTGGGACAGTTGTCTGCAGCACTGCAGGTACTCAGTAAATGCTGCCCACCTACCTGACCACTCAGACAAGGACTCTCATCTCCGGCATATTAATGGTAGAACTTCTTTTGAGATGACATAGTTGTTGTGTTATATCTATGCTGGAGATTATTTGAGTCTCTGCTGGTCCCTGCCTCATTATCTCTTTTTCTAAAGGCTTATCAGCCACACACACACACACACACACACACACACACACACACACACACTCACAAGAATTCTAGCCATGTCTTTCCCTTAGGAATAAGGACATGAGCCAGAATAGCAAAATGAGATTCAACTTAGAAAAGTGCACAGAATTTTTCCTAAGAGAATCTAAGAATAAGGGGGGAAATTCAATGAATTGGAGAGGAATAAATTTAAAAGAGAGTAGGAGAGAAATAGCAGAACAATAGCCTCTCTTAGAATCATTTGCCCTTGAACACCCTGGATCTGTTTGTACTTTCTTATTGAAAGACATAGTCTCTATTTCCTAAAGAGCAATAGTTGTGTGTGTGTGTGTGTGTGTGTGTGTGTGTGTGTGAGTGTGTGTGTGATTACTCTATATATCTATACAATAAATAGCAAAAAATATAATTCTCACAATGTAGTACTTAATGTCCCCACTTCTTGTGAGATGCTACAGAAGTTCCTTAATGAAAGTTTCAAAGACATCTTTTCCTACAAGTGCATTCCACGCATTAGCATTGTTTAACACTGTTTATACTATATGCGGTTAGAGAAAGAAAAACAGAAACAGCCAGACACTGAAGTCCAAAATACATTTCCCCTCTGTTTCTGTAATCTTACCAGGGAGCAAGAGAGCATCAGACAGAACAGCCTCCTTCTCCCCTCAAAACAGACAGCTTTCATTAGCAGACACAGCCAGGAGCAGAGAAGATGACACACACTCCATTGCTTCCCTGAGACTTTCTAGAAAGAATTCCAGAGGATTCTAGAAGGTAGCCTGAGGCTAGCAGTAGAGCCATGTCCAGAACTGACCCAGGCAGGTACCTGTTGGGATCCGGGTAGGACTTGACAGCCAAATTGCTGCCTAGTGTCAGAACATCTTAAAAGAGAGAAAGGGAAAGGGCCACTGGGCCATGGTCCTTTCCAGTAAAACAACAACTGCAACAAACCAGCCTGACCTCCCAGGCCAGGCCACTCACTGGGCATCTGTCTGGCTCTTTTTATTCTGTTTGGAACCCAGTGAGTGACAGCTGCAGGATAAAAAGGAAAAAAGAAAAAGACAAGTCATGACATCTGTTCTTTTCCTTCCTTCTGTAATATAAGTCTCAAATCCTGCAGAAAGGCCAGAAGTTATACCATGACTCTTTGTACTGTCTGCTGTTAATGAGGCCTCTAGTGACATTTCCCCTCTAGACAGTGATGCAGGTAGTGATATTGTTTCCAAGAAAGGGTCACACCTGGGGCATCTCTGATTCTTTTCAGAAGCCTGCCCCAACCTTGGAAGGACCCTAGTCCTAGCAGGTACACTAATCATGGCACTGTGACAGGGATTTTTTAAGACCCTAGAATATTGAAATGGTGGCCATGCCAGCCATCAGAGCCTTGTGTAGATATTCACCAAGGGGTTTTTTGAGTGAGCTGCCTGAGCAATGAGTGATCTCAGGCCCTGGGAGCCTCTGCGTGCCTTCTCAGCACTTCAGCCACTTGCAGGGAAGAAAGTAAGTTGAAATCTCATCTCAGGCATTTGTTAACACTCAGTGTTGTCACAAGTGGGCTATGCCACCTTCATCGAGAATCTGAATTGTGTGCAAAACAAAACAATCATGTTCCCAAGACTGGTTTGTTTGGTATCTCAAGGCTGAGAAAACAAAAATATTTTCAGCAAATGCTTCCTAAGAGATAGTGTTTACGGTTTCTTCCAGAATAGATTGATTTGTCTGAGTATACAATATGAACCTTTTATCCTTCTCACCATTCTTTCTTTGGGTAGCATCTCTACATGTTAATGTATGCAGCTTGGCCCCAATACCACAGATGTCCATTTGCATTACCCCTGAACTGGTTCTTTCACACATTACATTTTACACACTCTCTATACCCCCTCCCGCTTCAACTCAGGATATCATTACATTCAGAGAGCAATTGCTACTTCCCTGACTGTGATTGATCCCCACTTATTTCATCCTGCATGCAAAGTATTTGATTTCAAGTGTGGTTCATTCTGCTTGGTGAACTCATTATAAAGTCAAGCTGAACATCTCACAGATGTGAAGCACCTTGCCTTTGAGGCTCAGCAATCTAATTTGGAATCTCATTATAGACCTTCTATTGGTGGTAGACACCAGGGCAACAACCTGGCCAGCATTTTCTGCCCATCTTCAATCCCATAAAGAAACTGTCATTTCAATATGGGCATGCCAGAATATTCTTCATTTTGGAAAATAGCTTTATTTATCTCTCCACCAATGACTATTGGCACTGATGAGAAAGTAATACTTTGTAGGCTATTTTATTAAGCATCTCAGGAGGTCAGGTGCTGAAAGAGACAGCTCGCAGCTGTTCTGGCTCACATCTATTTAGTTAGACTTCTCTATGGATCTTATGTTACATTTTCTAAAGTTTACAATGTGGTTGTCATTTTTGCTAAGAATCTATATACCAAGAATCATTGCTCTGTGCCAAAATGTAGTTTAACTCAGGAAGGGATGGTTTCTGGTGTCTCTTTCGTGGATAAATAGGGAATGGGGTAGAAATGGAAAGTTAGGGTTTATTTGTAGAGAGACACATTGATTCTGAAAGATTGATGCATTCATTTTTTTCCACCTATTTGGTGCTTTCAAAATCAATGAACATCTAAAGCTTGGTTCTGGCTGCTAATGAAGTTTTTATTTCTCTACTTTCTATTTTAAAACTTTGGTAAGGAAGAATATTTGCTTTTCCAATTGCAATTGCTTCTGTTCCCCCACAGGGAAAGCTGAACCTTGAAAAGAAGTGGAACTTGTTTCTTTGCTATAGAAGAATAAATAGGTTTCTACAATCACATGGAAAGAAAAGAGAGCAGATAGTGATTAAAATTATGAAGCACTAATAAAAGAAATGCAAATCAAAACAACATTGAGATACCACCTCACCCCAGTTAGAATGGCTATAATCAAGAACTCTAATAACAACAGATGCTGGAGGGAATGTGGTCAGAAGGGAACCCTACTGCATTGTTGGTGGGAGTGTAAACTTGTTCAACCACTTTGGACCTTGAGAGCTTGTTTGGAGGTTCTAGCAGGGGAGCGCAGCTACTATACCCTTGACCGAAGACCGGTCCTCCTCTATCGGGGATGGTCGTCCTCTTCGACCGAGCGCGCAGCTTCGGGAGGGACGCACATGGAGCAGTGAGGGAGGAAGGGGACACCCGCCCAGCCAGCCAGATCAGCCGAATCAACCCTGGCGATCAATGGGGTGACAGATGTGGCAGCCAGATCGTCCTCACATCCTGTTCAACCACTTTGGAAAGCAGTATAGAGGTTCCTCAAAAGACTCCACATAGAGCTCCCCTATGACCCAACAATCCCACTTGGGCATTCACCCAAATGTTCACAAACTAGACCGTACTAAAGCTACCAGCACAACTGTGTTTATTGCAGCATTATTTACCATAGCTAAGATATGGAACCAACCCAGATGCCCCTCAGTAGATGAATGGATCAAGAAAATGTGGTATATATACACAATGGAATTCTATGCCTCCATCAGAAAGAATGACATTGTCCCATTTGTTAGGAAGTGGAAAGACTTGGAAAAAATTATACTAGGTGAAGTAAGCCAGGCCCAAAGAAACATAGGCCCCATGGTTTCCCTTATTTGTAATAACAAGTATATGTCTGAGACAAGCAGAAAAGGTCAAATATGTTGATGTTAGGTGAAATGGACCCCAAGATAAGTATTCAACTGTTTTTTACTTTCATGCGATTGTTTCTAATATATTTATAAGATGATTTATTTGTTGCTTTGTATGTCTCTCCCCCACGATATAACCCCTATTTCCACTGTATTTGATGTTGGTATAATTTGTGGAAGGGAAGGGAAATAACAAATCATTTAAATAGGGATACAGGTGGACCCATTGCAACAATGAGATATACATCATTATGTTGAAAAACAAACTTTACAACTTCGGCGGTGGGAGCAGAGGAGTGGAGGGATATGGGAAGGGATAGGAAGGGGAAACAAAGGAGGAAGCAACAATGCTTGATAAGAAATGTAGAAATGTATTCATTATCTTGCCCATGTAATTGTAACTCCTCTGTATGGTATTTTCATAATAAATTTTTTTTTAATTATGAAGGACTAGAGTTAGGGACCTGGGGAAAGGTTATGGCCTATGAATAGGTTAATGTAGCTATGAGCAACAACAAAAACAGATTTATTTTTCAGGATCACATACCACCTTTGGACTTCTCAGATCTAGAAAAAGTGTCATGAAACCAAACCCATCTGGGGCCAAACCCATCTCCTTGCCTGTTTTTGAAATAATGTTATTTAGGACACAATTTATTCACGTACGTCCATTTCTGCTTAGGAAATGCCAACATAGAATTAAGTACCTGTAGAATTAAGTACCTGTGACAATAGCCATATATCTCTCAAACTTCATGTAATTCTTATCTTGCCCTTAATAAGAATAGTTTGATGGTTTCTGCCTAGGAAAAGAATCTTACATTTCCATTTAGTTCATAATTAACAAAGAAGGTATTTTGAACATAATTTCCAGAACAATAATTGCAATGAAGATTATAATGAGGTTAGAATAAGAATCTGACCCCTCAGAATTCTCAATAAGCTTAAACTTATGAATCTTAAATTTCTGTAGTTTCTCCCCAAGAAAAGTTTTTGTATGAATGGTTAATTAATAGCAAACCTATGATACCATTTATTCATACTTTCAATTCATATTTTCAACTCCTCTTTAGATTTGCACTTATGGGCTGGAGAAATATTTAATTTTATATTTACTGCATGATATTTAGGTCAGACATTACTCAGGAAAGGTGAAATTAGGCATGAGTGATAGTAAAATTTTATAGCCTATCTATCCCATAAAATTATCTCATTGACAGTATTTCTCCACATTTGACCCTCCCTTCTGAAAGATTCCCTGTAGTTCTTATGTCCTTTTAGAGAATGCCAGTAACCATCATGTTAGAGGACTATAAACTATGTTCATATAAACACATCACTGTATGGCTGGAAAGATGCCAGCCATCCATCACTATTTTCTCTTGGAGTCTACTCTAAGGAACTCTCAGGCCATGAGTTACACATTTCCATTCAAAAGGTACAATAAGGCAATGAGATGAATGGATAGTTAAAAGCAGACCTGGATGTTGAGTAGATAGGGAAAGGAATTGATATAGATAGATAGATAGATAGATGATAGACAGGCTGGACAAGAATAGAAATTATTTTCCAAAGTGGTTGAACAAGTTTACACTCCCACCAACAATGAAGTAAGATTCCCTTCTGTCCACATCCCCTCCAGCATCTGTTGTTATTAGAGTTCTTGATTATAGCCATTCTAACTGGGGTGAGGTGGAATCTCAATGTTGTTTTGATTTGCATTTCTTTTATGGCTAGAAAGTTTGAGCATTCCTTCATGTGTCCATTGGCCATCTTCTTTCCTCTTCAGAGAAGTTTCTCTTTTAAGTCGTTAGCCCACTTATTTATCGGGCAGTTGTTTCTTTGAGGATTTGTTGTTGGGGGATTTATTTTTTTGAGTTCCAAGTACATTTTAGATATGAGACCCTTGCCCATTGTATGGCTAGTGAAAATCTTCTCCCATTGGTGGAGGTTCCTCAACAAACACCACATAGAGCTCCCCTATGATCCAACAAGTCCACTTTTGGGCATTTACCCAAATGATCACAAACAAGACCATACTAAAGCTACCAGCATAACTATATTTATTGCAGCATTATTTACCATAGCTAAGATAGGGAACCAACCCAGATGCCCCTTGGTAGATGAATGGATCAAGAAAATGTGGTATATACCAACATCAAATACAGTTTTTACTCAAATACAGTTTTTACTGTATTTGCTGTTGGTATAATTTGTGGAAGGGAAGGGAAAAAACAAATTGTTTAAATAGGGATACAGGTGGACCCATTGCAACAATGAGATGTACAATTATGTCAAAAAATGAACTTTACAACTTTGGCGTGGGGGGGGAGATGAGAATGAGGGGAGGCGGTGGGGGGGGGAGATGGGAAGGGATGGGAAGGAGAAACAAAGGAGGAGGCAACAATGCTTGATAAAAAATGTACGCATTACCTTGTTCATGAAATTGTAACCCCTCTGTACAGTATTTTCACAATTTAAAAAGATGTGGCATATGTATATATATAGACACACACACACACAATGGAATTCTATGCCTCCATCAAAAAGAATGCTATCACCCTATTTGTTAGAAAATGGAAAGACTTGGAAAAAATTATATTAAGTGAAGTAAGTCAGACCCAAAGAAACATAGGTCCCATGGTTTCCCTTATTTGCAATAACTAGTATACGTCTGGGACAAGCAGAGAAGGTGAGATAAGATGACATTAAGCGAAATGAACCCGCAGATGGGGACACCCACAAGTGGTTTTTTTCTTCCTTGCTATTGTTTCTAACATATTTATAAGGTACTATGTGATGTTTTTGGTGCCTTGTATGACCCTCCCCCACAGTATAACCCCTGTTTTCACTGTATTTGAAGTTGGTATAATTTGGGAAGGGGAAGGGGGGCGGCGGAAGTGTTTAAATAGGAATGCAGATTGACCCATTGCAACAATGAGATATGCAAGGTGTTATGTCAAAAAAACGAACTTCACAATTTAGGCAGGGTGAGGGTAGGGAGAATGTGGTGGGGGGGGGGGTGAGGCAGAGGAGGTGGGAGGGAAAGGATGGTAGGGGAAAAACAAAGGAGGAGACAACAATGCTGGATAAGAAATGTACTCATTACCTTGCTCATGTAACTGTAACCCCTCTGTACAGTATTTTCACAATAAAAAAAATTAAATAAATAAATAAATGAGAAAAAAGAATAGAAATTATAAGGCCCAGTGGAATATAATGAATCTTTAATATTCTCCAAAGCCCAAGTGTTAAAAATTTGATTCTTAGGGTGGCACTGTTCGGATGCTGTGGAAACTTTATGCTGTGGGGGGGGCCTCCTCTTTAGGTGATTGGGGCGTGCCCTTGAAGGAAGGAATAGGAACCCAGCCCCTTTCCCTCCTTCTTTGTTCTCTACTCACCAGGTGGGCAATGTTTCATCACTGGAATTCATGTTTACTTTTTATCTGCTATGTCTGTGAACAGTTCTTGGCATTCTTTTTTTTGTGTACATTTTTTATTGTAAAGATACTGTACAGAGGTTTATAGTCACATGAGTAAGATAATGAGTACATTTCCTATCAAGCATTATTACCCTCTCCTTTGTTTTCCTCCTACCATCCCTTCCCTCCCCATCTTGGTATTCTTTGACCTACCTGCAATTTTTATCTACAGCTTTACATGACCTGTGTGTTTCTTTATCCTTTGTTTGTTTTTGTTTGTTTGTTTGTTGTAAAGATACTTGACATTGAATTCAGGGCCTGACCTAAATCCAGGATGATCTTATCTTGAGATCCTTAATAAAAGTACATTTACAGTAAAAAAAAAAAAAAAAAAAAAAGACTGTTTCTAAATAAGGTCATATTCATATCCTAGGTACTGGATTAGAATAGACATTTCTAAAGTACACAACACATCATACCTGAGAAGGCACTGTGATTAATGGCCAATGAGACAATAGCCCCTGTACACCCTATACCAATCGTTAACATAATGAGTTTTCATCCATGTCTCTCAGAATCACAGACAAGTGTGTTGCCATTTAGGTTTCCAAGCTTTCGTTGATTTTGACTTAATAATGATATTTGGGAAGAGACTGTTGAAGACAAAGACTGTGATCAAATAAACTTCAATGGCTTCACCACTGTGACCTTGAGAAAGTTCATCAATATTCTTAAGCTTTACTCTTCTCATCTATTAATTTTAACAGTAACAGTAACATTTACACTTAATTTGACAATTTTTACTATGTATAAAAGTGATTTGTAAATTATACTACAGTATTTTTATTACTAACCATTTCAAAGTCCAAGTATATAATTCAATTTTTTTTCTTCCTTGTCATAACCTTTTTCTTCCATTCTTTAAATATCAACATTATTCCCACTTTATTTTCTAAGGACTTGTTGTATGTGTCAGACCCTTGACACAACCTAAAATAGCTTTTTATATTTTACATTCACACTGAAATGATTTTGTGCAGGTGTGTATTTGAAAGCAGAGGTGACATTAACAACAGTTGGTTTATGAAATCACATACTTCATAAGAGAGATATCTAAATATTTCACTATGTTCATGACTCACAATATAGATTATTCCAATAGCAGACAAACAAGGAGAAAAAAAGAGAAAAGTTAAATGTCCTTGGCAAATAGTATGTTAACTTGTCCTTCTGAAGGCATGTTCATGATCACTTAAAAGGAAGTGAATAATATAATTCAGAAATATAAATAGATGATCATATTGGACTGCAATGAGAGCAGATGTTTTAAGTTATGTAAAAATCTTACCCCATCTGGTAAACAGTAAAAATGTCTCAACAACAACCCACAGATGAAATGTTGCCAATAAAAGTGAATATAGGGGAGGATTGGATAGAAGGCAGTTTTATTGGATTACTTCATAAAATGCTAAAAGGCTATTAATATGACTCTAATCATTTCACCTTGTATGGTGGTTATCATTACAAAACATATTTTCAAAATTTTCAGAAACTTCCCTAGGCAATTTCATGATATATTTCACCATTCATTCATCACACTTGTTAAATTAACTAGCTTATCCCCCACTCCCCACCCCGCCTGGAGAGGACCTTAAACCTAGAAATGCTAGAGTGCTAATATGTTAATTGAAGCATTTACTCTTTCTCCACTCTAATCAAGATGTGTACCAATAAGATGAAATAAAATTAGAGGTGGGTGAGAGTCCCACTGTTTCAGATCTCACTCCATTTGTGAAGAGTAGGTGGATCTATCATGAACATTTGGTTTGTGTCAGTTTGCCTTATAGCTGGATTTCATTGTGTGAACCGTTTGTAGTCAGTCTTTTCAGCTACAAATAGGATGCCACTGACATAAACTTACTGCATTATTCCAACTGAAATTATTACTAGAAAAACTTTCCTAAAAGCAGTAGAGTTAAATATCTTTCATAAAGGCTGTCCTTTGCCCCCTCCCATACTTGGGTCTAAAAAGTTGTTATTGCTATCACATTTCTTGTCCATGCTTTTGAACTGCTTATGGAAACCCTGTACCAATTCATTTATTTATTGTAACTGGAAAAAGGCCAGGAAAGGTGCCCTGCAGTACAAAGAAATCTGAAAAAAAAAAAAAAGCTAAATTAATTACTCCTAGGTATAAACAGACTCTTGTTAGAACAATAAAAGAATTTCTTGCATCTATGAGGAAGTAACCCTGGATGAAGTGAGAAAGTAAAGGGAGAAGATTTTAATTACACAGACAAGTTTCTGCACTATTATTTTTTTAATGTGTTTGGTGGATTTGATTACAGGGGTACAACACTCATATAAACATACCACCCCCTTTCCTCAATATTCTGTTATACTAAAGATTGTTCAGCAAATCCTTTTTCATAAATTAGTGGAAATGAAACAATTAAAATTAACTGGCTAGGACAAAAGACATGCATGTTTTTGAGTTATGTATTCCTTTATTTTTAATAGCTTCATAGTTTTACTCTCTGAATCCTCAAAGGTACTGCACATGTTTTATATGAAGAAGCAGAGATCATTAATATGCAACTATAGTAAATAAGGCTTTAAAGAAATGCTTTAAATCAAAACACACTATACTATCTTTGAAAAAATAGAAATTATGCAGAATCTCATTGTGCCCTCTAATGCTTCCTACTACATTTAGGATAGAATCCAGTCTTTCTCTGAAGGACCTAGCACCGGACCACTGGCCCAATTGTAATTAATTCTCCTCTATTTCACACAAAATCACTTCTGACTATGCATATACCAAACTCTGTCCTGCCTAGAATTTAATTGATCCTGCTCTCCAGAATATTTCATTGAGTCTTGATCCTCCTGCAATTTATTCCCTTGGTCACCATTACAAAGAAACCTGTTCCTCCCCCTTCTAAGGCAAACACTCCCTCCCAGGGACTCTTTCCATTTCCCAATACCCTGTTTGTATGTTTTATAGTGTGAATTAAAGTTTGTGACTATTTGTATGCCTCCATTTTCTATTTATTATTATTCTATACCACACTAGAAGCTACATGTAAATAGAGATTATTTCCCTTGCACCCATTAGGAAGTGCTCCATAAATATTCTTTTAGTTATTCTAGTTTCTGAAAGAGACATTGAGAAGAAAATGAGTCATCCTTCTCAGAGAACTTACTTTCTAAAGAGGAGAGGGACAAGAACATAACCAGAATGTAGACAGGAATGTGAAAATGCAAAATGAAGGAATGGAAACAAAAGGTTAGGGGAACAGAAAATACATGGCAGAGATCTACATGAAAAAGACAAACATTTGAGTTGGGTCATTAAATGTATTAAGAAGAAATCAGGAACAAAGACCTTGGCAGAGCTAAATTACAAGAGTGGAGGCAAGATAATGGAGAGTTGGGATGGTACAACAAGGTATGTATAATGATTGAGACTGAGGGAAGATCAGGGCTAGGAAAACAGTTGTAGGTGGATAGCGTAGAAAGTGCTATACTGAGTGTTATACTGAGTGATCAGAGGGCACCCAGGAAACTGAGGCACTGTCTGAAGTACCTGAAATGCATGCTCTGTGAGATCCAGAGCCAGGGAAGCCACCAGAAGGCCTTCCCAGAAGTACATGCTTGATGCCTTGACAAAACTCTTTCTCATATCTTCATCTCTGCTCGTTTCAGCAGCTCAGACTCTTGATTGAATAAGCCCTCCTGAGATAATGCTTCTATCAACTGTGCCTGGAAAATGAAATCTAACATTTCCTTCTCTTTAAGTGCATTTCATTACAAGTAGTTACCTTCTTTCCCCCTCAACTCTCAAAGACTCTGGCGAACGATAAAGGAAAAGAAGTAAGGACTTAGGTATTTGAGGTTTACGTTTTTAAGTAATGTTTTCAAGCCCATGTCTAGTTTTATCAAGAGGAAAAATCGGGCAATTTTTCACAGGGGGAAGATAATGGCTTATGCCTGTGGCAGGTAAACTATCTCCAGTACCTTCCTCTTTTCCCAGCTTTAGTACTGGCTGCCTTAGCACTAAGTCCTGGCTAGACAAAGGGTGATATTTTCAGCAGACTGTTTTACCAAGATAAGAGGAAAAGGTGAAAATAAGTCTTTATGCCCTAGGCACATATGTTTTAGTCTATGATAGCAAAAAATACATCCATTAGAGCTTTAGTTTCACATTGATGTAATGGGGAGAGATTTTAAGTCATCAAAAACAACAACAAAAAATTCCCCTAAGAGCTGTCTGTGATCCTTGTAGATTCCTCTTCTGAAATCTGCTAGTAATTTAACTCTTTACTATTAGGTAATTTGAAATATGGAATTTGGATTACTTTGTCTCTCCCTACTACCTATGATGATATAATTTCTATGATGCTGTTTCTAAACAACTTTGGTAGAATTCAACACTCTATTAGAGTGACTCACACATCTTGATCAAGCAGGAACCCCATGGGAGATCCTTAAGGCAATTATTCTAATCAGCTTGCCTTTGTCTGTACCACCCAGGTGCACAAGCACAAAGATGCTTCCTAACTTTTGCATTGTCTTATATAGGTACTGTTTCCTTAAATTATCAAAATATATTAACTAATCTAGAATTCTAGGAAGTGAGTAACTTCTTTAAGCAATTTCTCAGGACCTTGAGGTTCAAGGACTTGTTGTCTTTGGACATCAGGCTCAGGAAACTTGAGTTTCCCATAGCTGTATGTTAACTGTAACTAATGTCAGATATTCATTCAATAAACAATAAAATGAATAGAACGAGAGATGGGAAAATAGCACTGGTTGTGTCAAGCCATGCTTCATGAGAGATACATCTAAAAATACAGAGAAAATATTCATGCTTTTCAAAATGCTAGTCAGATCATATGTCCACCTATAATAATAGACTGTGTATAGCACATAGCATAAATCCAAATACCTTTCCACAACTAAGAAGTCCTTGTTATCCTATATTGTTCCTCTTTTCTTCTCCTACAAACTCTGCCCATCCAAGTACACTATCAGTGCTTAGAAAACTCATTCAGGACTTCCTCACTCCAGGTTTGCTGTCTCCTTTCCTTGGAAGGCTCTCACCTTTCCCTTTCCAATATTCTCAGGATTCGCCACTGTTATTTTATTATTTATTAACTCACTTAGTCTTTCGGTAGTTATTCTTTTGACCTCAAGACCTCTCTCTCAGCTTGCTTGCTTATCTAGTGCTCTACCATTTGAGTCACAGCTTCAACCTACTTTTTGATAGTTCTTTTGAAATGGGGTCCAGAGAACGTTTCTGCTCTGGTTATCCTTTAACTGAGATTCTCCTATACTCTGAATTTCAAGTAACTAGAATTACAGATGTGAGCCACTGGGTGTCCTTTATTTCAGTTCTAAAAGAAAAAAAGAAAAGTTACTTCATTGAGACCTCTTCTCTTTACCTAAATTAAGTCAAATATTATATTTGCTACTTGATTATTTACTTGTCTTACAATTTCAGACTCTTCTTAATTTTTCCATAAGCCTTAAATAGAACTTTAGAACATTCTAATCAATTTCTTTCTGTATGCCCTTCTGTTCATGTGTGTGCATGTGTGTCTGTACCCACTTCACAATGCCTCACAAAAACAAATTCCCCTTTCTGTTTTGTTACCATTGTATCCCTAACAACTAATAGTATACTGGGAAAGCACTGAATTTTTTTTAACATTGAAGAGTAGGAGCCAAGCAAACAGAGCACTACTGTTTCCTGGTAAATTCCATCTCCAAAGGAACATTTTTAAGTAAAATGATTTGAAACTATCTTCTGACCCATGTATTTTCAGACTATTCTTGGAGCATCGAGTCATTAACATCTGGAATAAGAGAGTCAAGTGAGGACTATTTGGATGGTTGAGCCAGTTAAGTGTAATCCATTTGTAACTCAGTTGGATGAGTATAAAATTGCATATTTAAAGGGATCACTCCTTTTTAGAAAGTTGGCTCGTTAGTAACACTGGAGCATAATGGAGTGTGATCAAAGCATTGGTACCTTCTACCAAGAGAATAGCTCCTGGGGGCCCTAGTGTAGTGACAAAGTTTATCTCATGGAAGCATGCATGCAGGCAGGCAAAAATGCAGCCATGTAGGTATGCACATTTCTTAGGTCCTCAGAAAACCTGCCTGAAGATAATAGCCATAGTCCTTGCTCCAGGCCTGCCTTGTTTCACATAACTCCAAACCTTTCTTTCTACTTCTGAAGCAGATTGTTGCTTATTTGGATAATAAAGAGAAATCTAAGTATCAACCACATAAAATGTGTAGTGCCAGATGCATGCTCTCAGCTGTCAAAAAAATAAATCTCTTTATTATTAACAGATCTCCCTCTCTTATACATTCATGTTTCAGTTTTGTATAAGTTGATACATTTGGTTAAGGTTCATTTTCACTTCTTGACAGTTGTTTGCTTGTTTAAAATGCTCAGAAGCACACACAGCATGGAGATGAAATGCACAAAGTCCCTAGAAAATTTAACTGGAAAGGCAATGGCTATGTCTGTCAGTTTTTATCAGAAGGCTTGCATCCTCTTCCTAGCTCTGCATGCCTTGCTTTGAGGAGTACATGAAAGGTCAGCTGGAATTCAAGTCTCATCAGGTTACTCCTCATCATAAAGAAGGCACACTTTAGATTTTGAACAACTAACAAGTGTTTTGCCACTTCATGAATTTCTCACAAAGCAGGTCATATTTGTTGACAGTGAAATAACCACACAAAACTACTTCAGTTGTCCAACTAAAATGCCCCTGAATTGATGGGTGTTTGAATCTACTCAGTTCTATGAGAAAAGTTTCATATTGATAGAAAGTGCTAGTATAATTATAGCCATCAACGAACATCCGTACATTTCCAACAACATTAGCAGCAGCAGCAGCAGTGAAGCAACTCTGAACACTAGCTACAGGGAAATACATGCATTATCAAAGTTCAAAGACAAATGAGGTAAGAGCTCACATAAGTAAGTGAGAGTATATCCCTACCATTCTTTAAATGTTATGTTCTTATTCTATTGCATCTAGAGAAAGAAATTGAAGCTGATTCCCAGGGCCCATACAATCCCTTGTGCATATGCAATACATTTTCTCCATTCACATGGCTTCTTACCCCTATTCCTGTTTTCTCTGTCTTGAGGTTTATTACCCGAGGTCATAGAAAACATCCCCATTCATAGGCAATCCACTTCCCTTATGGACTACTCTGTTTAATTACCTTCAGCATGTTTTTAGTCATCTGAAATAATCACATTTACTTGTTTAATATTTATGTCTCTACTTCATAATGTAAGTTTCATGAGGGTAGGGACTTTGTACCTGATGGAATCTGTAATACCTAGTAATCCCTCAGAATCTGTGAGGGTTTGGTTCTAGAATCCCATAAGGACACCAAAATACACAAATGCTTAGAGTGCTTTAGTTACAGTAGAGTTGTAGTCTCATATAATATGTACACGCACCCTAACTCATGTATTTCAAGTCAGCTCTAATTACGCATAATATCTACCTGCTGGGATGTGAATGATGTGTAAGTGGTTGTTACACTGTACTGTTTAGGGGACAGTGACAAAAGTCTACACTCATTATTATAGATGCAATTTTTTTGAATGAAGTATGTTTTAACCTTCAGTTAGTGTGCAGATACAGCACCCATGGATAAAACATCATTGATGTATACACAATCTATATCTGCTACACTGTATATGTGGAGATATGTAAAATAGATAATAAGTATAAACAATAGTAACGAATACCTCAAGTCTTTGGTATTAATGACAAGCATTCAGCATGACTGCAAGGAAATCATGACACATCTGGAATAGGCACATGAGGTAGAGCAGCTCAAGAGAGACAAGCCTGTGAGAACACCCATCAGAAAATCACCCCTAAGTAGACCCAATATGAAGGATGGGTAGAATGGGGAAGAGAAGACTGGGAGGAAGGAATTAAAGAAAGAAACATTACATATAACAAAAACCAACCTGAAATTATAGGAGAAGAAACGAAGAAACATTACATATAGCAAAAACCAGCCTGAAATTATAGGAGAGGATTCAAGTCAGAAAGTGATGGAAAATAACATCAGAGCCACTATTGCAAAAGGCTATGAGTACATGGTAGGAAAAAGAGAAGAAGGGGTTAATGAAGAGGACATGAAGAATATGAAGAAAGGAGGAAGAAAAGGGAGAGAGTAAAGGGAGTGATGGGAGGAGGAAAGTACTGTTGAGGATTATTAGCAAAAATGATTATAGATGAGAAAGAGAATGGTTATTATATGCTAAAGATGAAACAGGATGAGTTTCATGTGTGACAGTTTAGGAGAATTTGAGATTTGCTTACTGGAATTATTCACTCATGAAAGACAAAAATGATAGTCTAGCAAAAACCTTACCAATGCAAAAAAAAAAGTATGGCTATGAAAAATGCACTAGTCAAACTTAATGAACATTGGAGTGGATGGGACTCAAGTCATTACAATACTCCTTGACAAAGGCTTTACTTCCTAAGGAAAGAATATAGAGGAAGATGATGGTTCCTTCAAAGTAGTTCAGAACCATCAGAAGGCTCAGAGTCAGGAACAATACCATCTACTTATTCCTGTCCTGAAGAATAAAGCTGTGCCAAAGGTAGGAACAACATTCCCACATATAAGTCTGTGTGCAAAAGTCCTGGACCAGGTGCTTAGCTTGTTTCTGAGAAGTCTCATTTTCAAGATTAAATGATTTGGCTTTGGATTTTCTTATGCTTTTACAGTTTACACTTTCTCTAATATCTCATCACTAAGGTCACCACTAAGGTCAGACATGAGAGAAAATTCTCAAACTTTCATAAATAAACAAATATACGAGATCTTAAAGAAATGTATAGGACTTCAAGGAGTATCTAAAGTATTTTTTATTTATCTTCGAAGATCATGTGCTGGAAGTAAAAATAGGTCATGTTCACATCAGCAGTGAGCTCCCACTATTACTCAACTGAGACTCCCAGGGGTGTTTTTGCATCATTCCAGGTCTTCCTACACATGTCAAGGAGAGATCATTTGTACTTATATCTACAATTATTATTTTTAGAAAACTATGGAACCTGAGCAAAATGAAGATGGCTGCAGAGGACAGAAGTAGTAGCATTACAAATTTTCTCCATTATTCCTTGCTTCCTCAAAGACATAGGAGGGATTAAAACCCTGCCAGAGTTAGTTAAGAAAGAAAAATTTTCAAGGCCACTGTTCTTTTATACTGAGCCCACACCCTCCTTCCAAAGAACCACAGTAATTACTTTTGTATTTCCAATTTTGTTAGGTTCTTATTGCTTTGCAATAACAATACCACAAAGTTGGTGGCTAAGAACAACAACAGGGATTTATTTTGGGTTTTTTTGTTGATTTATTTATTTTTTATTGTGAAAATACTGTACAGAGGGGTTACAATTACATGGGCAAGATAATGAGTACATTTCTTATCAAGCATTGTAGCCTCCTCCTTTGTTTCCCCTTCCCATCCTTTCCCACCCTACCCCCTGCACCCAACCCTCCTCCCCTGCCCACCAAAGTTGTAAAGTTTGTTTTTCCACATAATGACTTGTACATCTCATTGTTGCAATGGGTCCACCTGTATCCCTATTTAAATGATTTGTTTTTTCCCTTCCCCTCCACAAATTATACCCACATCAAATACAGTGAAAGCAGGGGTTATACCCATGGAGTAGGGACATACAAAGCAACAAAGAAATCATCTTATAAATGTGTTAGAAACAATCACCTGAAAGAAAAAAACATTTGAATACATATCTTAGGGTTCATTTCCCTAACATCAACTTAGCTGACCTTAACGAGACAAGGTTGTCCACTATCTCCACTGCTCTTCAATCTAGTATTAGAATGCCTAGCTACAGCAATAAGACAAGATGCAAACATAAACGGAATCCAAATAGGGAAAGAAGAAGTAAAACTCTCCCTCTTTGCAGATGACATGATCTTGTATTTAAAGAATCCCACAGAATCCACTCCCAAATTACTCAAGCTGATTCAAAACTTTGGCAAAGTAGAAGGGTATAAAATTAGCCCTCAAAAATCAATGGCTTTTCTGTATGCCAACCATGAGAAAAGTTGTGGCTGAAATCAGGAAAGCAACTCCATTCATAATAGCCCCACAAAAAATAAAATACCTAGGAATTAACCAAAGAAGTGAAGGACCTCTATGATGAAAACTTTAAAAACTTGAAAAAAGAAATCAAAACAGAACTTAGAAAGTGGCAAAAACTCCCATGCTCCTGGATTGGAAAGATCAACATCATGAAAATGGCAATACTTCCCAAGGCTATCTACAAATTCAATGGGATACCTATCAATATTCCATCCTCATTCTTCAAGGAAATAGAAGAGGCAATCCAAAATTCATATGGAACAATAAAAGACCCTGAATAGCTAAAAGGATCCTCAATAGAAAGAACAGTGCTGGAGGAATATCAATACCAAATTTCAAACTCTACTACAAAGCCATAATAATCAAAACAGCTTGGTACTGGCACAAGAACAGACCTCAGGACCAGTGGAATAGAAATGAAAACCCAGAAATGAACCTACAGACCTATAACCATCTAATCTTCTATAAGGGAGCTAAAAAGAATGGAAGAAAGACAGCCTCTTCAGTAAATGGTGCTGGCAAAATTGGTTAACTACTTGCAGAAAACTAAAGCTAGATCCTGCACCAGAATCAACTCCAAATGGATCAAAGACCTCGGAGTCAAAGCAGACACCCTGAAAATATTACAGGATGGAATAGGAGAAACCCTAGGACTCCTTGGCACATGCTGAAATTTTCTTAATAGAGACCCAGAAACACAACAAATCAAAAAAGGTTGGACAAATGGGATTGGATAAAATTGCAGAGCTTCTGTATGGCAAAGGACATAGCTAGCAAGAATAGAAAGCCCACAGATTGGGATCTTTACTAGCCTTACAACAGACAAGGATCTCATATCTAAAATATACTTGGAACTCCAAAAATTAAATCCCCCAACAACAAATCTTCAAAGAAACAACTGCCCAATAAATAAGTGGGCTAAAGACTTACAGAGAAACTTCTCTGAAGAGGAAAGAAGGATGGCCAATAGACACATGAAGAAATGCTCAACCTCCCTAGCCATAAAAGAAATGCAAATCAAAACAACATTGAGATACCATCTCACCCCAGTTAGAATGGCTATCATCAAGAACTCTAGTAACAACAGATGCTGGAGGGGATGTGGACAGAAGGGAACCTTACTGCATTGTTGGTGGGAGTGTAAACTTGTTCAACCACTTTGGAAAGCAGTATGGAGGTTCCTCAAAAGACTCCACATAGAGCTCCCTTATGACCCAGCAATCCCACTTTTGGGCATTTACCCAAATGATCACAAACAAGGCCACACTAAAGCTACTAGGACAACTATGTTTATTGCAGCCTTATTTACCATAGCTAAGATATGGAACCAACCCAGATGCCCCTCAGTAGCTGAATGGATCAAGAAAAGGTGGTATAAATACACAATGGAATTCTATGCCTCCATCAGAAAAAATGACATTGCCCCATTCATTAGGAAATGGAAAGACTTGGAAAAAAATTATCTTAAGTGAAGTAAGCCAGGCCCAAAGAAACTTAGGTCCCATGATTTCCCTTATTTCAATAACTAGTACATAACAACAGGGATTTAATACTCTTGGTAACATATCTGACATTTATCACATTGAGCTAAAACCAAGATGTTATCAGAGCTAAATACTTGTTATTCTGGTATCTTGGAGCTGGGGGGTGAAGGGAGAAGGGGTGTGTGTGTGTGTGTGTGTGTGTGTGTGTGTGTGTGTGTGTGTGTGTGTGTGTGTGTGTGTGTGTGTGTTTATTTTTCTACCTTTAATAAGCAGCCTGCATTCTTTGAATTGTGGCCCCTTCCTTTACTTTCAAGGCATTATACTCAAATCTCTTTTTCCACAGTCAAATCTTTCCTCAGTCTGGCCTTCATGTGTAACCTTTTTATACAGATTCTTGTGGTCACACACCCAATCTAGGATAATCTTTCCAGTCCAGGATAATCTTTCCATCTCAAGACACACACACACACACACACACACACACACACACACACACACACGTGCTGAGGATTAAGAAATGGAAATCCAACCACACTGGTAAAGGAGCTGTTTACAAGGTTTGGGGTCTCCTGATTATGAATCAATCTTTAAGAAGAACATAGAAACCTGTAAAAGAGAACTTTTTAGACATTCCTGCACAGCATGCTGGTTTCCAACATTTATAGGCTTCAAAAACAGGCATTTTAACTAAGATACCATTTCCTTAAGGGAAGAAGGAAGATATTATCTCACTTACCAAAACTAAGCTTGTCTTTGCACTGATTTAAATTCAATGTAAATTTCTTACATTTTTTCAATAAGCATAACAAAATTTCTTGTGCATAGTAGTACTTTCTATTAATATTAATTAATTCTAATAATGTCAGAGTAAAAATGTGACCAGTCTAATCCTATGTATGGAGCTCTGTCATTGGCCTATTCAATATCTACTGAGGAAAAACTGTTCCAATAGTTTGAAGATTCTTGCTGTTGCTTAAACACAAGGGACAACCCCATAGACTCTATAGAGTATGTCCTTTTAGATAAGCTCGATAGTCATTGGCCTTTTCCATTGTGGGAATCTCCATCTCAAAAGTGGGCTACATCACCCTTTCCCTTAGATCCCACACACTCATCTTACACTGTATGCCCTCCCCATCACGTATCTGCAAACAAAGTCCCTAATTCTGACTACTGAGCCTGAGCACAGTAGGTCTCTCTCACCTGTTATAAAAATAATTGTAATTTTACATGCCAAAATTTTTGTATTAAAGTATCTTAATTATTTTATTTTTTATTTTATTTTATTTTCAATCTTGGGGCCTGAACTCTGGGCCTAAGCATTGTCCCTCAGCTCTTCAGCTCTACCACTTGAACCACAGTGCCATTTCTAGCTTTTTCTGCTTACATGGTCCTGAGGAATTGAAACCAGGGCTTCGTGCATGTGAGGTAAGCACATTCCCAGCCCCATAAAGTATCTTAATTACTTTTAAAAGGTTTTAGTAAGGTAGTACAAACCCAACATTTATATTATTATTATTATTCAAATTTTTATTATTATTTTAATAAGTATCAAAGTTGAAGTCTCTCTTTGGTGAAACTTCTCAGAAAAAAAGCAAACACAAATATGTGTTTATAACAAATTCCTACTCTTTATTTGTTAGCAGCATATTTTCCAACACATTTACTTGAATACTTGATCATTGGGTTAAATTTCCATTGCCAGGAAAATGATGACGGACATAATCAACTTATAAAGAGGGAAGGTTTATATTTGATTCATAACTTTGGAGGTCTCAGTACATGGTTGTTTGGCCCTATTTCTTTGGGCCTCTGGCGCAGTAGTATACCATGACACAGGAAAACTACTCCCCTCATGAATCAGGGAAGCAGAGAGAAGAAGGGACCAACCAAAGCTAATACTTCACTCTAGGGCATACTCCCAATGACCTAACATCCTTCTATTAGTCCTCACCTTCTAAATGTTCTCCCATCTAATAGCACCATAGGGCCGGCAACCAAATCTTTGGCATATATACCTCTAGGAGATTTAGATTTAAGATTCAAACCAAAACCATAATAGCAAAGTGAAAACAAAATAAATTAAGTAGTTTAGCTCTCTTTCCTGGCAGTATATAATCTGTGAAACTATTAACTCAATGTTAATCATATAATATGTTTTATATTTTCTTGCTATGTCTTCCCATTCTTCACAACTTAAATATGTCAGCTGTCCGTTGTTCATTGTGTTTCATTTTCTATGAAAACCAATTCTCATTTGTATGTCCTCAGCCACTGAATTATTTGTAGGTCTGGTTACAGACAGGAGTAAACTAATTTCCAATCACATACCTTACAGACTTTTTTCTCCCACAAATCAATATTAATAAAAACAGTAATAAAATAAAGGTTCACCATTTCTCAGCCTATCCATCTCACGTCATCTGAGGAAGCAGTAACCACTCTCATGGACACTGGGCACCACTGAGTTTAATGACCTCTTAGTTCTGTAATCTCAAAGAAGAAAATACGTTTTCTTATACACTTTAAAAAATTAATAGTTTGTGATACATTCTCTTTCTGAGGGTGAGAATGGACTATGAAAACCTAGGCTTATTTGTTCACTCTGCTGAAAATATCTCCTGTTAGAAGAAACTTTGGTTTCCACTGAAAATATTGGCTTCCCCATTAGCCATCTGCTAGATGGTGCAAATGTTCTATGTGGTTTTCTCAGCTGGAACATTTGGAAAATAAATACATTGTTGCAAAAATTCACATGGTTGGCCATAATGTTTGTGATAATGTTGTTGACTTACCAGATGTCCTGGAAATTCCTGGGGTAGAAGTAAATCCAGTAGGTCCAAACCTCTCTGTCATGTTGTAGACTGAAGTTTTGGTATATCTGATTGTAGCTATTGCTCGTGGTTTACAATGGCAATTGCTTCACTTCACCAGTCATTCTGGAAAGTAAAACAAAAAGGGAATTGAACTGCTTGTGTTACCCCGGCTACCCTAATGCCTGATATATAAAAAATCTATTGTTTGTTATTTTTCCAAATGATTGCTTTTCCAAACTGTACGCAACTATCTGTAGGTAAGCTTAAATACTGTGACCTTCCTGGTGCTTGTCTACAGCTGGTAAAGAAGCAACAAAGTGTAACAGTTGGGTGCTTCATTCAACTCATTATGCCTAAGGAATTTGTTTGAAATGTGCATAACCTCTGTTTTCAGTCTAAGTTTTCTCTTTTGAAATTGCATTAATGGAATGATGAAAAGTATTCTATGCTTTAGTATGCCAATAAATTAGACTTCTCTTGCAAGTGGAGTTATCTCTTAGTAGTGTGCTTCTCTAGTTGTTTTCATTTGAAGTACTAGAATTATCTGAGCAGAATGAAGACATTTTGCAAATGGGAATTCATTTTATTACTCCACACACTTTTTTAATATATTTTTTTTATTGTAAGGATACTGTACAGAGGGGTTGTACTTACATGAGAAAGGTAATGAGTGCATTTCCTATCGAGCATTGTTATCCCTCCTTTGTTTATCCTCTAGTATCCCTTCCCTCCCAACCTCCCCAACTCTTCCTCCCCCCACAAGTTATAAAGTTCATTTTCAACATAGTGTCTTGTACATCTCATTATTACAAAGGGCCAACCTGTATTCTTATTTCAGCTTTTTGTTATTTCTCGTTCCCTCCCAAAATTAGAAAAATGTATATACAAGATGCAGGGCACTAGAATTAAATACAGTGAAAACAGGTGTTATACCATGGGGGAAGATCATATAAGAGAAACAAAAAAATCACATAGTACATTTAAAACAACAGAATGTACAAGTACATTTAAAACAACAGAAACAAAAACAAAATCTCTGTCCCTATCTTGGGGGTATTTCTCTTAGCATCATCTTATATGGTCATATGCACATAGCTTTTGACTTTTTCTACTTGTCTTAGACATATCCTAGTTATTGCAGATAAGGGAAACCATGGACCTATGTTTCTTTGGGCCTGGCTTACTTCACTTAATATAATTTTTTCCAAGTCTTTCCATTTCTTAACAAATGAGGCAATGCCATTCTTTCTGATGGAGGCATAGAATTCCATTGTGTGGAATTCCATTCTTGATCCATTCCATTCTTGATCTATTCATCTACTGAAGGGCATATGGGTACTTGCATCTTAGCTATTGTAAATAATGCTGCAATAAACATAGTTGTGCTGGTAGCTTTAGTGTGGTCTTGTTTGTGAACATTTGGGTAAATGCCCAAAAGTGGGATTGCTGGGTCATAGGGGAGCTCTATGTGGAGTCTTTTGAGGAACCTCCATACTGCTTTCCAAAGTGGTTGAACAAGCTTACACCCCACCAACAATACAGTAGGGTTCTCTTCTGGCCACATCCCCTCCAGCATCTGTTGTTATTAGAGTTCTTGATTATAGCCATTCTAACTGGGGTAAGATGGTATCTCAATGTTGTTTTGATTTGCATTTCTTTTATGGCTAGAGAGGTTGAGCATTTTTTCATGTGTCTATGGCCATCCTTCTTTCCTTTTCAGAGAAGTTTCTCTTTAAGTCTTTAGCCCACTTATTAATTAGGTGGTTGTTTCTTTGAAGATTTGTTGTTGGGGTATTTAATCTTTTGAGTTCTAAGTATATTTTAGATATGAGACCCTTGTCAGTTGTATCACTTGTTAAGATCTTCTCCCAATCCATGGACTTTCTATTGATCTTGCTAGTTATGTTCTTTTCCATGCAGAAGCTCTGCAGTTTCATGCAATCCCATTTGTCCAACTTTCCTTGATATGTTGTGTTTCTGGGTCTTTATTAAGAACATTTTGACCTGTGCCAAGGATCCCTAGAGTTTCTCCTATTCCTTTCTGTGATATTTTCAGGGTGTCTTCTTTGACTTAGAAGTCTTTGATCCATTTTACTCCATAGACATTTAACTACCAGGCAGTCCTATGTGATATTGTGGACTATTACTCTTCCATATTCATTATTTATCTTTAACTCCTATCAGAAATGAGATGCCACATAAGGGTTTACATTCTGAAAAAGTTTTAAACAGTGATTTCATTTGTATTTGAGATTTCTGTAATACCAAACAATTGCAGTTTACTTGTTTTCTTAGTGTTTACATAGTGTCAGAGCAAAGGGGTGGCCAGTCCACTTTTACATCACACATCTTTCCCTGTCCTGGTGTTCTGCCATCAACCTACACAATAGCTATTGACACAATCCTATCCCAACAGTTTGAGGAACTTTGCTGTTGCTTCAATACCTAATAGGCTCTCTGTGGCATGTCCTCTTTAGATGGACTATGTAGCCATTGTCAGGGTCTTCATCTCAGAAGTGGGCTTTGATGGGAATCTTCATTGTTCTCATAACCCAATGCTTCCCTCCTGGCCCACTTGACTCACCCCCACAGGACCATTCTTGGAAATCCCCACCTTGAAGCAATTCTCTCAGGAACCTCATCTGTTGGAAAAGTATGCATTAGCCTAGACAAGACCTTTTGCCACAATTGCCTGATACTTAAACACTGGACCCCAACTTTCCATGCTCCTTGTATCTCTAATTCTGTTAGGTGTTCCATGGAGCACCTCTTCAGCCATAAAAATCCTGATCTGATCTGTTGAGATGCTGTCTCTTTTCTTTCTGTGTGCTTGATCTTTCCTAAAAGTTTTAACCAACTTTTCTCTTAATATCACACATTCCTCTTGAGTTTTGTCCCCTCCTCATCACTTACACTGCATATAAAACTCAAGACCTTGTCTCATGGATCCATTGAGGTCTCTGTTCTTACTTCCCTTTTCTTCCTCTTTACTCTATCCCTTCATTCCCTTTCACTCTCTTTAAAGGAATCAGATTTGGGGAAGCAGAACTTATGTACAGTTTTATTCCATCATTCCCCTAAAGTGAAAATTATAAAGATAATTACTTGCTTGAATGGAGGAATAAGAGATATTTTAAATCATCTATTAGTATCTCAAAAATTGTATGTCTAATCAGAACAGAGAAGCAAGCAGAAGAGAATGCCCAAATGGAGAGATGGAAAATCAATAACTTTATCAGCAATTTTTTTGATGGAAGAACTCTGTTACAACTACCTATTGTAAAGGTTTTATCCATATAATACTCTATATTTAAGGTCCTCATTATACCTTGTTCATGTAAATCCAGTCATCCTCGCTATAATTTTGAAAAAAATAAAGATTCAGAGTTACCCAATCTATGGGTAAGTGCATGAAAAAATAGAAGTTAATGGCAGGACAAATATTGGCTACTGTATGGTTGTGTTTCAATGCCATGTGTTGTTCTGATAGAAAGGTTTTGCTTCCTAATAAGTGTCCTCTACTTTAGGAATATCTCCATAACAATGAAAACTCTTAGAAATATAGAGCTGAAGTACATTAGAAATTACCAAATGCAGTGGATCTCCATTTTGAGTACATCCCAATTACCTGAGGAGATTTCACATCATATATGCATACCCATCCCTGCCTCAAGCTAATTGGGTAACAGTCCCAAGTAAAATGCCAACCCATGGTATGTCTTAAAGCCCCCCAGATGGTTGCAACACAACAGAGATAAAGACTTATCACGCTTGCCTACTTGTACCATCTAGGTTGTACTGGTTGTGGTTTCTCCAAGGTAATCACCCTAAGTTAAAGAGCAATGGTTCAGGACTAATCCTTCTGGTCCTTCCCTACACATCTTTATCACCTTACTCACACAGTCTTAACATTGAAAATCCACTTCAGAGTCTCCACACAAGAAAAGCTCTACTCCAGCTTATTTTAATGTTGAAAACAGTACATTAGAATAGCACAATTGCAATCACATATTTTCCATTCTAAAACAATAATGAGTGTTCCTATTCCTACCCCCCCACCCCACAAATGACTCCACAGCCTCCAACCCCACTCTGTTTAATAAATGTTAAACAACACATTTTGAGATGACATTCCACTCCAGGATGACATTTAAAAGCTCTGGAGTTTAATTGCTGTGGATAACCATCAATCATTGCTGGGATGCCCCTGAGACAGTGGACTTTGAGGAATGCCATCCACCTCGTGACGATATTGTGGCTGGCTGTCTTTCCCTCCTCATCACTGGTTGATGGGGCTGATGGAGATCGGCTGCTGCACTTTCAAACTATCTCCCACTCTCTCACCTGCTCAGCATGACTACTGAACTGAGACGTGTTATGACAGTCTGCCTGCTCTTCCCTGTTCAGATTAATGAATACAGCTTTAGCTGTTAATTCAAAGCTAGTCAAGCTTATATCCAACAATTAGAGACCAATTTTCATATTCAGTTTGAGTGTATATGTGGAAGGTTGTGGGAGAGGAATGCAATTTGGCGTGATTCTTTTCTATCTAGAGGGAACACAAAGAAGAAAGAAGAGTAAGGGATCCTGAAGCAGGTATCTGAATCCTCCATTGGGTCTACCTACAATAAAATGTTTCAAGCCTCTACATCTTACAAGCTACAACATTATCCTGAGAGGGGGGTGGGTGGGAGAGGGGGCGGTGAGCTTCCTGCCCTGCAGTTAGACTGCAATCCATCAAAAATAACAAGCACAAGGCAGGCCTCAGTGCACCTCTGCCTTCCAGGAGGGTCAGTAGCTAAGCCAGCATTCTAAGACGCTTCAGAGTCAGAACCCTGACTCTTATCTCCTTTCCTCCTTCCACAATAAGAAATGAAATGTTTACTTGTCCACAGAATTATGTAAGTGACCTTATATGCCCCTGTTCAGGAGCCTTGGGACAAAGAAAACTTAATGTTTCATTCTCAACACTGCATGTAATTCCCTAATTTTAAAGTTAGGATAAAAAAAAAAAAGGCCCCGTCTTATGTAGAAAAGCCCAATATGGACTCCAGATGCCAGATACCATCAAAATGTACTCTTATCTGAAATTACATCTTCAGAAAGGGGAAAACAAGCGGGGCCAGAAGATTGCTGTCTCTCTATGCGTAGGGCGGGGGTGCTTCTTGGCACACATGTCCATCTGGGGTAAGCAGTACGTTTACTTTGATGTTAGAAATTTCTCCATAGTCATTTAAGCTGATCTTATTTTTAAACTACATGGTACATGTTGGGGTCACAAAACATACCAACTGATGGTGGTTTGGGAAGTGTTGATGACTTGATTTTCATTAGTGTATTTCTTTCTGTTTTTCCTTAGTATTAGCAACTGACTTTCATGTCAGGTTACCTCATCTGTTAAGTGAGGCTCAAGGAGTGGAAGAGACATCCTTATTTGTAGAAGACTGTACATATGACAGACACATGGGGATGATAGTGGTCAGACTCATGTGAACATGTTTACTCGGGATAAAACAACCGACAAGGGCTGGGAATGTGGCTTAGGCAAGCTTAGAGTGCTTGCCTAGCATGCATGAAGCCCCGTGTTGATTCCTCAGTACCACATAAACAGAAAACATGGAAGTGACACTGTGGCTCAAGTGGTAGAGTGCTAGCCTTGAGCAAAAGAAACGCAGGGATAATTGCCAGGCCCTGAGTTCAAGCCCCAGAACTGGAAAAAGAAAAAGAAAAAAGAAAAGACAGAAAAAGAAAGAAAGGAGAAAGGAAGAAAGAAAGAAAGGAAGAGAGAGAGAGAGAGAGAAACAGGCAAAGTGTCCAGAGTTACAAACGCAATAATCATTTTGGTGGATCTCTATTCTGCTTAAGTCTTTGATGATTGGTTAAAATGTCTGATTATGTTGTCTATAAACTATATGCACAACCCTATTGTCTATGAGCTGGTGCTTAACAAGGCTGAACTTACCAAACTGATACTAATAATAAATGAGACAAATAGAATGTAGTTGATAGAGTGTCTACTTCATAACAGAATTTAATAAATAGTAGAAAATATATCAGCAATGATTTTCTAGGAATTTATATCTAATTAGGGGCACATATATTAAAACAATTGAATAAATAATGGTTATTGACCAATTTAATGAAATATGCTATACATTGGAAATACAAGTCATTTAACAGAAAATAATCAGGAATAAGGAATGATAAGGTAATTGGGCAGCCACTCTGAAGAGGAGACACTCAATGATAAGAAATGGGTGAAGGCTGGGCACTGGTGATTCATGCCTCTAATCTAGTTACTCAGGAGCGAAAGATCTGAAGATTGTAATTTGAAGCCTGTCTAGGCAGGAAAGTCTGTGAAACTCTTATTTCAAATGAAGTATCCCCACAAAAAAAAAAAAAACAAAAACCCTGGAGTAGAGCCATGGCTCAAATGATAGAGAACTAGTCACCATCACAAAAGTTCAGGTACAGCTCCCAGGCCCTGAGTTCAAGCCCCAAGACAGACAGACAGACAAAGAAAGAAAGAAAGAAAGAAAGAAAGAAAGAAAGAAAGAGAGAGAGAAAGGAAAGAAAGAGAGAAAGAAAGAAAGAGAGAGAGAGAGAGAGAGAAAGGGAGAGAGAAAGGAAAAGAAAAAAATACCAGTGAAGCGAAACTAGAGAGAGTGTTGATGTACTCGAGATTCAAATTTCTTAAAATGTGGTCCAGACACCATCTGGAAATTTGTTGGAAATGCAAAGCCTCAGGTTCCAGCCCACCAGATCACAATCCACATCTTGACAAGATCATTGGCCACTCCCTTGGCATTTCTGAGATTGAGAAATTTCAGTTTAAGAAGCCACTGAGAGGTGTGAAGAACACAGTGGTGTGGTCCAGTTTATATGCTTTAAAAGATCATTCCAGATGTCACCATAATGAGCATGGACAAGAGAACAATGATCTTTTATTTGTTGGTTTGTTCATTTAGCCCACTTTGATTTTTTTAGTTTTTGTTGGTGGTGATGGTGGTGGTGGTGGTGGTGGCGGTGGTAATGGTTAATTGAAGTTAGGAGTCTCCTGAGCTTTCCTGCCTAGGCTGAGTTCAAACCAAGATTCTCAGCTCTCAGCCTCCTAAGTTGTTAAGATGACAGGCTTGAGCCTTCAGAACCAAACTAGGATTTCAGGTATGAACCTCCAGAACCTGGATAGAGAAGGAAAGTGTTTGCAATGCTATTTTTTTTCTTTATTATGTGGGAAGTTTCTGCAGGTTTCCTGCTTCTTCTTTCAAGACTAAGTCCTGTTGTAATGTGGCCATTTTCCACCTGAAGCACAGCCAGATGTATTGCTTCAGCACAGCTTGTCTGTCTATGCTTTGTCTTCTACCACTGCTCACCTGTCTAATACTTTCATGTGTCACCTGTTCCTATATTCCCCAGAACAGAGCTCTAAGCACATCAGGAAGCCACACCCACTTACATCCTAGTAAACTTCTCTGCGGCTCTACACTAGAAACAGCATCTGCCTTTGATGTTGAACCCCATGCTTTCAGCTGGTTCTTCCCGACCTGCCTCTGCCAGGAGGTGGTAATATGCTTCAGCCATCTGTTCCCACTGAGTGCCCCTTCCATGCCCCAGTATTTCAATGACCAAGTGAAAAATGAGCAATCCATATAATTAGATTCCAAAATGAGAAAAAATAGTTCACGTATAAATGCCAGCCACATGCACATTAAAAAAATAAAACTTTTTAATCAATTGTTGGGGGGGGAGCAGTTAATTAGCTAACCACTTTTAATTCAATATTTGACAGTAATTGCAGCAGAATTACGTTTAACAAGACAAGAACCTCTATGGGTTTTTAGCAGGCAAATGATGTAACAGCAAACTTCCTGCTAAGAAACAGAATGATAATGAAAGAAGCCTCCATGCCTGTTGCAGAATCTGAATGACAAGACTACTATCATCGACGCACAAAGGCAGATGCCACTGGTGGTCTGGAATAAGAAATAAAATACAAGATTTCCTCAGTGCTTAGCATAAAATAGTCTGAATGCAGGGGTCTGCTAGAGAATGCAGATTGTCAGGGCCAGGTAGAGATTTTGCTCAGCTAAAGCTGTCATGGAGGCTTGGAACAAAAGAGGAAAAGACAATGCTTAATGGATTCTAATAGACATTAACAGGTAACTTTTGCAATGATGCCAGGAGTGGCTATAATTTCTCTCCATTATGTGGCAATAGTAAAGGCTACTTTTTGTCACTCTGTGTTGTGCTTTGTCAAAAAAAAAAAAAAAGCAGTTCATAATCTGGCTCAGTATCCTCTCAAAACAGCATCCTGAAACTTAACGTCTTTATGTTAGCAGCATTCAATCAGATCCACAAAATGAAGGCAGTATTTTAAAAGAGGTGGGTATATGCAGTATAAAAGAGGGTTAGCGGGAGCGTTTTAGAAGACTTTAATCAGGTCACACTACATTTAATCCTTAAGCTGTTCTGGGAGGTCTTAGTTAGGAAGCTGGGAAGACCACAGAGGCCTGGCTCCAAAATTGTCTTCATTATGCTCTTTCTTACAACCCTCTGAAGAATCTCACCTTTCTCACCTCAAATGGCTATGTCATCACCTTTATTTCTGCTCTAACTCTGGCTTTAATGGATTTTTCTGTGCTTCCAGCTTTGAAACCACATAGAAAGAACAACCTCAACTGAGTACCAAGGCTGTTACGCAGATCAAATGTCATCAGTCCTCAGGGACAGCTTTAACCTCAGACTGATGTTCAAATTTGAGTGTTTTAAAGCTAAGCAAATAGATTCTATATAGTTTCACTGGTCCCTAAAATAGGCTCCAGGAAGAAGATTCTTCCTTTATCCAAGTTTAATACTGTATGTGTTATAAAATAAACAAAGGAATTCAAAATGCCATTTTTATACAATTTTCTGGTAAGGGAAAGAATGTAAGAAAGAAAAATAGCTAGCAAAACATTCACATTGCTTTATAGGGCAAAAGAACCTTTGGATACAAAGTGCATCTCTGACAGGTAATGTGACAATAAAAGGGGAAAAACATGAATTAAAATGCAATGAAAAGTTCATACTCTCCATACTCACAGAAACAAGCCCTTAAATTGATCAGCTATCCACCTGGAAGAAGGCTTGAGGTGATTGATGAATGCATGTTGCTTTTTCTTAGTAATATATGTTGAACTATAGTGATGAGATCAATCTGAATCACTTTTTTAAAAGAATATATCTAAATTCATGTATAGAGTCCTCTGCATGACATACAGTAAGAAATTAAAAGTGCCTTAAATATTAATTCAACACCAAGAAATAAGCTGGGCACCATTGTCTTGAACTTGTAATCCTTGCTAATTGAGAAGATTGATTACAAGATTGAGTTCAGCTGGGGCAGTAAAGTTGGAGACGCCATAGCTAAGTGTAGGGGTCTATGCCTGTTATCCTAAACTGTGTGACAGATTGATATTGGAAGACATGGTTCCAGGTCAGCCCAGGCAGAAATGTCCACCAGACTATCTCCACAAAGGGATGATGGATGCAGTGACTAGGTATCCCAGTGACCAGTAATTACTGGATGTCTAAAATACACAAATCACTCTGGCACATGCTCAGGTAGGAAGTAAGACTCTGTCTTAAAAGTAATTAGTAAATAACAGGGTGCAGGGAGCCGGGACAAACGCCATTACAAGATGGCGCCCACTTCCTTTCAGCTTAGAGGTAAACAACTCCATATTAGGCAAGTGCTTGGCGGGGCTGCGGGTCCCTAGCTTTGTGCATGCGCCATCATTGTAAATCCTGAGCCAATCCCGTGGCACCTGGTGACGGTAGAAGGCAGACAGCCAATCCTGAAGCGACCCGTGTTCCAAACCCTATATAAGCGGCTGCATTTCCTTGCTCGCTCTCTTGCGCTCAAGCTCTCCCTTCAACTAAAAGGCTCTCCAATAAAGTGTGATCTGAGAAGACTCCTGGTGTGGTGGTCGTTCTTCCTCGCTGGCCGAGAAGGCGTTCGCCGCAACAGGGTTATATGTACAGCTCAGCAGTATTGGTTCAGCATAGAAAACTTGAGGCCCCAAACTCAAAAACCTCAGAAACTGTTAAGAAAATAAAAGGCAGGAAGGAAAGAAGGCAGGAAGGGAGAGAGGGATGGATGGAGGAAGGAAGGAAGAAAAGAAGCTGATGGTCAATTACCAAGTCTTCAAGTTACATTTAGCTCAGTGATGGGGAAACATTGACATAGAGCATAAACATCACAAAGAAAGGAAGTCTTCTCATGATAGTTTTTTTGGGGTTTTTGTTTTTTTAAATCAGGCCCTAAACATACATAATGGGTGATCAATCACAAAACATTCATTCAAGCCAGATGTCCTAGTGGCTTGTACTTGTATTCTAGCTACTCAAGAGGCTGAGATTTGAGGATAAAAGTTCAAAGCCAGCCTGGGCAAGAAATTCTATGAGACTCTTATCTCCAACTAACAATCAAAAAGCTAAATGTGGACCTGTGGCTTAAGTGGTAGAGTTCCAACCTTGAGTGAAAAAGCTAGTAGACAGTTCCTGGAGATTCAAGCCCTACTGCTGGCAAAAAAAAAAAAAAAAATCAGCGAATTAAAACTTTCACATTTCCTACCTGTTGACCTGCCCCCCATCTGAGGATTTAGGAATGCCACATCTGGTGGTAATTGAAAGGGGAATCAGAATACGAAGTCCTTCATATCCAAATTTTGTAATTTGCTGAACATCTGGAGCCAGGAAGCCTGCCAACATTCACCTTTAAGAGCTATGTGAGCACTCAGCTTTGCATCATCCCCTGGGCTTACAACAATGAAAAACTCACAGGAGGTGTACAATATAGCATTCACTGAACTAATCAATGCATCCACTTTTACAGTCATTAAGACAATTCAGTTTCATTAGTTACAAGGACAAATTTTATAATGGATCTCTTTTATCTTTTTTTAAATAAATGAACAGTAAAAAAGAATCTATGACCTATAACCAAGTGATGTGAATGTCACATTGATTCACACAATTCACAGTTCAAAAGATAATTGTTTTTAGTTTCTGAAATGGCCTAATGTTTAAATATTGTCTCAATCCTTTATTAAATCCATAAAAATGAATTCTCAAGGGGCTTTCATCTGTGTCCCATGAGACCTAGCATGTTTTACCTATTTTTGTAGGTTTGCCAACCAGTCAGGATAAGAAGTAGAATCATATCTTGGGATGTCTGGTATTCTTTGCTACCTGCCATATACAACCCCTCTCTACCCTGGTGACAGAGCATGAGCCATGAGAATATGAGCATATTGTTACAGCCAAGTCCTTTACATCATCATAAAAAAGAAGCTGACTGTCCTTGCCTTCCCCTCTTTTCCCTTCCTACTGGACAGCATCCAGACTTAGCAATCACCCAGTTTCAACTAAACAGGTTGATATGGCTGACCCCCTGGAGGAAAATGGAACCATAGGCTACAAAGAATGTGTATCCCCAAACACCTGCATGTCTTCCCTCCCATCCAGAAGTGCTCATCTATGGACTGCTATTTGAGAAAGAATTAATCTTCTCCCTTGACCAAGTATTTGGGCATTTTGTCTCAGTAGCTTATGTCTAAATATTATAGTTTCTATTCCAAGGTTCTATGATTCCATATATAACCAATAAGCCAAACATCAAATGTTTCCTTGGCAAGGAGTTTACTGTTGGCCAGTTTCTCCCAAAGGTGATTGCATGGGTTAAAGTAAGTATTCTATTTTATCATGTACACTGTCAACACCAACAGAAAATGTTCTCAGGACAATTGGGCCAAATAATGAAAAAAAGTGAGAAAAAGAAGCTAAAAATATTATGATACACAATATTTTTTGACCTGGATATATTATCTATAGGTGCATCTGGCTTGCATGTATTGTAAACACATTCTCAGTGACAAGAAACAATATTTGTGAGTCTATTTCTGGGCATGTGCATAGAGTTAATTAGCAAACTCCCAACTTACTGTGCATGCAAATTCCAAAGTTCAAGAAGTGGCAATTTGCCCACATAAACCTTATGTAGCTTTTATTGTTTTGTCAGATCTGCTTACTTAAATGCATAAATTAAGTACTATGTGTTGCACCTACTTAAAAATATGGCAGGGTTCCTTGGGAGAAGTGAAAATAAAAATGTCAAGAATTAAAAAAGCTTTGCCATCTTAGCCTCCAAGCTGTACTGAGGGATGAAAGTTAGTTTGGGAGATCTGTTGGCTGCCAGGCTAATTGTGGCAACAAAGTCTGATTGGTGCCTCTTCTAGCTCCTACTTCAACACTCACACACATACACACACACACACACACACACACACACACACACACACACACACACGAGTCATACACATACATACACACTGGTCATTCAGGAGACACATGCTTCATGGATATAACTGAGCAGAGAACTTCCCTCTCCTTTTTCAGTTTGCAGAACCAGTAATAGATCAAAGATTTTCAAGTGAAGAGCAACTTTTTGTGTTGTTCTCTATAAAAGTAGCCATTTCATTCTAATGCATTGTCTGATTTTTGTCTATGGATCCCTGCTGGGACATTACATTGGCCATTGCCCCTCCTCCTTCATATCAGAGATTATATATTATTAAACAACAAAAACAACAACTTTTCCAGGTACTAGTGGTGCAGGCCTGCAATCCTAGCTACTCAGGAAGCTGAGATCTGAGGATGGAGTCTGAAGCCAGCCAAGACTGGAAATAAACTACTCAGACAAAACCAGAAGTGGTGCTGTGCCTCAAGTGTTAGAGCTCTAGCCTTGAGGAAATGGAGCTCAGGGAGAGTACCCAAGCACTGAGTTTAAGCCCCACCAAAGAGAGAGAGAGAGACAGAGACAGAGACAGAGAGAGACAGAGAGAGAGAGAGATTTGGCACCCCAGCCCTCTGTAAAAATGCTTAATATCACACTTATCCATGCAATATTTTTTTTAAATCTTTGGTTAAGACTACCTATTCCTACAGTGAGTAATGAATGCTTAGTCGTATGGATTAAAAGCCACATAGACATGCTTCAAAGTGGTTAAGAGATTTTTCCTAGTCTATTTGTCATTGGGCTTGCATACAAATGCACATGCCATTCACACAAATGCATACCCACATGAACATTACTTTTGATAAAGCTGCATACATTAGCAGCTGGAATTGTTTTAATTACTTTAATTAATTAATTAATTAAATTCTGTTGGCCACAATGATTATCTTGTTACAAGCTGGAAAGAAGCTCTTGTCCACAAATATGTACATAGTGAAATATTTGAAATATTTCAATATTCAAATATATAAATATAATTCACATACTGATACAAGAGGATGAGTTATTACTTAATGCACTTTATTTGGGGTATATGCTTTCTTAAACAATACACCTTCCAGAAAGTAGAAAGTAATAAAATTTCTCAGTGATTAAAAAAAGACTATATCACTTTCTCTGGAGATTTAAAAATTCTGTCCCAAAGTGATTTAAAGAATTTCTTCCTAATCCTGTCAAACCATCAAATATGATATTCATGAAAAATGTGCTTGTCTTTCACCCATCACTACTTAATTTTGCTATTAGAGTAGATGACACCACCTTATCATCAGCCGCCAAAAAAAAAAAAAAATCAAGAAATCCCTCCCATGTCCTATCATTTACTGTTCAGGAAATTATCAAAACAGAACTTATGTCAATTTTGTTCTGCTGACATTTTCCTGTATAGAAAGAAAGATCCTCATTACTTCCTAGTCCAGGCTCCCTCTTCCCTCCTCCCTGTTTCAATTTTTAAAAGTTCAAAGTACATATTTGAGTAAATAATTCCCACTCCATCCCCATTTCCAGAGGCAGTTTAAAGGGACATGAAAGCAAGGGAAAGCAGGGTCGTACTGTCTTGCAACTGTGTTTCTCTGTTCTCAGCTCGGCCATCTGAAAGATTCACATCTCTAGGTCTCATGTCGAGTGTTTACTTTTTTTTATCACTTCAAAGTGTTTCTTCCTGATAGCACCTCTGTCAAATTTATGAATAAGTCTAGAAATTTTCGAGATAAGCTGAAATCAGTCTTATTTGTTGGCTTCTGACTCAAATTCTCTCTACTTCATCCGGGAAGAAGCTTCTGATTTTAGAAACCAACTGCTATATGTTTCTTTGCCCCAACTCGAGCTGTAAATCACACTTGGTTTCACAGATTTGATAACGCCTGTGAGCTTATAATGTCCCTGTCAGAACTAGCCAAGAGTTACTTCCTGGGGAACGAAGTCCATCTCATCCCTTCTTGTCACATGAATATGACCCTATTAGGTAGAAGTTAGTGGGCCTAACGGTAGAGATTTGCCCAAACAACTTTACAAAGTAGTATGATCAAAGTGATTTTTTTTTAAAGAAATTTCCTGAAATGACAGAAGGAAAAGAGAAACAATGAAAGGATTCTGTCTTGACATTGTCCTCTGCCCTCCAGCTCTGCTTGGCTCCCACAGCAAGAAGCATTCCCTGCTAATACATGACCTGTTTCTGTGTAAGAATGAATATGTAGGAATCAAGACAGACCGTTGCTCACACTTCAGCTGCCACATCATAGCACAAGCTGCACAGAGCCTTTGTAGGTTTTGACACTGGTAGGAGAGGGGCTGGATGTTACAAAGAGGCAGATAGCAATCTTGTGCATCCCTGCTACATATAAAGATAGACCCGTTGATGGGGTGTGTACAGACCCCACAGTAATGGCAGAGAGAAATTTTCCTGTCATGTTAGCATATATTTTAATCCATGGATCAAAAGGGCAGGAGAGAGCTGATAATACTTTGCCATCACAAGGTTTGCATTGCTCTCTTGGCTCTTATTTGACTCCATCAAAGACCATCTGCTAACATGGAAATATGTGGTTTGAATATTCATTCATCATCTAATTCACTGTCTATGTCTACTATATACACACAAGTGTTTGCCTGAGGATTTATTTTTCTTTTCTTTTCTTTTTTGGATTTGGTCTGAAATTGTACTGAATCTATATGTTAAATGTATTAGAGTTCTAGGACTGTTAGGACAAAATGGACAGGTGGGTTAACAATAGAGATTCTGAGATCAAGTTGTCAGGATGTTTGGCTTGGCTTCTTCAGTATGATCTCTCTTTGCCTTGTAGATGGCTACCTGCTGTCTGTGTCTTCAGCTGGTCATGCCTTATTTGGTATCTTAATCTCCTCGTCTCTTTAATGACAATTATTAGATTGGACAACAGTTGACCCATATCATTCCTCAAGTAGGACTAAATATTCTATCCTCAAACACAGGGAAAATCTAGTTCCTCATCAACAGCTTTTCAGTATTGGAGTTTGGCCTCCATTGAACACAGTATTTTACAATTTTTAGTATTGTTTAATATGATTTTATGACTTCTATCTTTCAGTGTAGAAGTACAAAATATCATGCTGAATATTTTCCATTTACTTCACCAACTTTCTTAGCATTATTCACAGAAACATATACATGTGTGGTTTGGAAGAAGACAAGGAAATACTAATGAAGCATTCAAATTCTGAAAGACAAAATCAAAGTCTGGATTCTTCCCCATTGTTAATTCACATTGTTTCATGCAGAAATTCACATTGTTCTATGTGTGAATTAAAGTTTATGTGTTCAAAAATAATGTCTGAAAGTAAGGAACTTTATACAAAAATATTAAAGATATTAATGTCAGGAAAAATCAGATTGACTTAATGATAATGATTATATTGTTCCATTATCCAATATCAAGCTTTGTGAAATATTTTAAAAAATAAAGGAGTAGAGCATAGTGGTTCAAACCTGTAATCTTATCTACTTGGAAATCAGAGATAGGATGATCAAGGATTGAGGATACCAGGGACAAGTGAAGTAGGAGGTATAGGTAGAATTGTGATCTGAATCAGCTCCAGAAAAAAGGCACAAGAGCCTGTCTAAACAGGAAAGAAGGGCAAATGAGTTTGACTGAAGTTGTAGAAAGCCTGCTTAATAAGCATGAGGTCCTAAGTTCAAAACCCCAGTACTCCAAGAGGAGAGAGGGAGAGAGGGAGAGAGTATGTGTGTGTGTGTGTGTGTGTGTGTGTGTGTGAGAGAGAGAGAGAGAGAGAGAGAGAGAGAGAGAGAGAGAGAGAGAGAGAGAACAGAGAAAGAGGAGACAGGAAGAGACAGAGAAAGAGGAGACTGGAAGATAGAGAGGCCCAAGAAGGGGAGCAACAAAGGAAGGGAAGAAGAGGGTAAGAGAGGGAAGAAAAAGGAAGAGAAGGGAAGGGAAATGAAGGAAGGTTAAAGATCAAATTATTATTTTATAGCTAAGCAAACTGAGATCAACATGGCTTGAGTTTCTGAACACTGTACAAACAATTATAGAATACAGAAATAATTCACTGTATACAAGGATTTAAATTGCATCCAGCTGGGCATGTTGCTCTCTGAACTAAGAATTACTATTCAAACTTCTGCATGTGCTATAGGTCTCTTTCTTCAGGTGCTTGGAGAAAGTGAAGATGTGATTAAGATAGATTTTTCTTTGAGGCTTTGAAAGGGTTTTCTTGACAGGGAGAACTTACTTTCAAATGTCTCTCTCAACATGGTCTTGACAAATTAATGGATGAAACTAAGATTAAAATATCTCAAATTAGACACTAAATTCTATGAATTGTTTTCACTATGTAATTAGAACAAAAATCAAAATTGGGAACCTGCCAGTTCTCAGAGCTTTTCAGGTCTCTACAAAGTGGGAGTTCACTCTCTCTTCACCTTTCTATTAGGGACAAAACTCACTGGAAAACTCATTTCCAGCCTTGGGTAGACAGTAATGGGTTATATTTCATGATATGTAGGGCCCCTTCAAAGACACCAATCATCTAGCCACTGTAAGGATAAACTATTAAAAAAATTAATCAGGCATTAGTGGAGCGAAGGCCACTCATCTATCCTCAGAAAGCTGATGGATATGACTGTGGCACTTGACAGGCTGCTTTGTGCAGAGTTGTCTGATATAGGAAAGGGCATTTGAAGCTGTCATTTAAGGCACATCTGCTCTGGCAGAACATCGTACGAGGTGTTCACTACACAGAAAGACCCTTCTAATAGAAAATATAAACCTATTGCATGTGAAAAGAGCCATGTCATTCTGAGGAACAAATACAAATGGAGATATAGTGCCTTGCTGCTTTCTTCCCATATACATGCCAAGTAAAATTTTGAAGACAGACACCAGTGAAAGATTTCCATGGATATCATGTTAATAGTGTTAGGTGAATCACATGACAAAAGTGGTCTAAGGATGCCTCTGTAGAGACTTGCATTCTCCAGTGGCTTCATAGGTCAGCATGCTCTGAAACACTTCATTGTATTACCATTCTGAATTCAGTTCCAAGTACTTCACTCCAGTGGCTTAATTGAAGAATTGGGTAACACTAATTCATGTCCCTTCCATTAAATCACTGGTAAAGGAGAAAAATCATTCCATCAGTGACTATACCAAATCAGTTTTTAGATCTCACCAAGTCATGAGATTTGTACTACTATCTTCTATTTCTATTGCGAGAGGGCGCAATAAGATTCTGAAATGGTCTGTTGGAGACATTTGAAATTAAGTTTATGGAATCCTCAGAGATTGAAGAAGTATTTCTTAGTTAATTGTTATTTCTATGTGTTTGTAGTATTTTTCAGCTTCCAAAGAGTCTTTACACTTATCCCTTTGCATAACATGAACAGGCACTAGTGGCTCACACCTATAATCCTAGCTATTCTGAAGATCGCAGCTCAAAGCTAACCCCACCAGAAAAGACAATGATACTTGTATCTCCAATTATCCATCTAAAAAAGCAGGAAGTGTAACTGTGGCTCCAGTGATACAATGCTAGCTTGAGCAAAAGCAGCTCAGGGACAGAGCCCAGACCAAAATTCAAGCCCCCCAAATTCAAACCCCAGGACTGGCACCCAAAGGAGGGGAGGGGAGGAGAGGGGAGGGGAAAGAAGGGGAGAGGAAAGGAGGGGAGAGGAAGGGAGCGGAGGAGAGAGGAGGGGAAGAGATGAGAGGGGAGGGAAAGAAGAAAGGAAAAAAAGAAAAAAGAAAGGGAGAAAGGAGAAAAGGACAATGAAATTCAGAAAAAACATATGGTTCTACACAGCTGAGCAACAAGAGGCATTCAAGCCCACATACCAATGGATTTATACTTTGTTTTTCGCATTCCAAGCCATCTCTAACTAGGAAAATGTGCTTTGTGTGTCCCTTGGTAAATGACCCCAATTCCCCAAATTTGGGAGAAGAAATAGAGTCAGTAAGCATCTTCTTTTTATTCCTGCCCTATCTTTTTAAATTATCTTTAAGTAGTTGTACCAAGGGACTGCCACTTAACAAATCAGTTTATAGATATAAGGCATCTTCTATGTACAAATGCACCATAAATAAGGATTCTAGTGATCCAATATCTCTCTTTATTCCTATCCTCGTGAACTACCTCTTTCTCTTTCAAGGCTTAGCCACCATTTATTAAATAAATGTTGGTAGTCATAGATGTCAAGGAAAAGGGTGTTTAATATCTCTCTCCCAACTGGTATGTAAAACAGGACAAGCCAAACAGAAACTCAATGTCAGAAACTTGAGGAGTGAATACAATGCAGAGAGCCTGACCTACTCTTCAGAGCAGAGATGGAGCAATCAAATGCCCTGCATAACAGTAATAGGTATCTAGCAGAAATACAAATGTGTCTTTCACATTTCTTATTTGCTGTTAGTCCAAGCTTAGATTCTCTTATTTGTAATCAAGAACCTCATAACCCCCCAACAACAAATCCTCAAAGAAACAACTGCCCAATAAATAAGTGGGCGAAAGACTTAAAGAGAAACTTCTCTGAAGAAGAAAGAAGGATGGCCAATAGACACATGAAGAAATGTTCACCATCCCAAGCCATAAAAGAAATGCAAATCAAAACAACATTGAGATATCACCTCACTCCAGTTAGAATGGCAAAAATCAAGAACTCTAACAACAACAGATGCTGGAGGGGATGTGGACAGAAAGAACCTTACTTCATTGTTGGTGGGAATGTAAACTTGTTCAACCACTTTGGAAAGCAGTATGGAGGTTCCTCAAAAGACTTCACATAGAATTCCCCTATGACCCAGCAATCCCACTTTTGGGCATTTACCCAAATGTTTACAAACAAGACCACACTAAAGCTACCAGCACAACTATGTTTATTGCAGCCTTATTTACCATAGCTAAGATATGGAACCAACCCAGATGCCCCTCAGTAGATGAATGGATCAAGAAAATGTGGTATATATACACAATGGAATTCTATGCCTCCATCAGAAAGAATGACATTTCCCCATTTGTTAGGAAATGGAAAGGCTTGGAAAAAATTATATTAAGTGATGTAAGCCAGGCCCAAAGAAACATAGGTCCCATGGTTTCCCTTATTTGCAATATCTAGTATATGTATGAGTCAAGCGGAAAAGGTCAGATAATGTGATGTTAGGAAAACGAACCCTTAAATATGTATTTTAATGTTTTTTTTCTTTCATGCATGTGTTTCTAACGCATTTATAAGATTATTTCTTTGTTGCTTTGTATGTCCCTCCCCCACAGTGTAACCCCCGCTTTCACTATATTTGATATCAGTATAACTTGTGGAGGAGATGGGGACAAACAAGTCGTTTAAGGATTCAGGTGGACCTGTTGCAACAATGAGAAGTACAAAAGGTCAGGTCAAAAATGAGCTTTACAATGTCGGTGTGGGGGGGGGAGGGGGGGGGAAGGATTGGGGGGGAGGGGGGAGGCTGGGAAGGGAGGTGAAGGGTAAACAAAGGAGGAGGCTGCAATGCTTGGTAAGAAATGTATGCATTATCCTGCCCATGTAATTGTAACCCCTCTGTACAGTATGTTCTCAAATAAAATAAAATAAAATTTAAAAAAAAAAAAAGAAAAGAACCTCATATGCCACATCAAATTCCCTCATGTTAATAAGTGTGGTTTTCTCAATACACTCAGCTGCTGCTAATAATTAAATTCGATAATTGAGAAAATTCTAAATACTTAATGAATCTTTTATTGAAAAGTCTAAGATCTTGTTACATCCACAAAGCTAACCTGGAGTGAGTGCACATTAATTTTTCATCCTTTGTCATGGCATAGTATAGAGTTTATTTACAGTTATAAGGGCTAGGATCAGGGTTATGTTGTTTTTTTGTGTTTTGTTTTGTTTTCTACTAACATTGCCCAAGCAGTCTGCAGAATCCTGTATTTCCTCTTCAGAATGCACAGCATTAAATATGTAGCATTACTGGTGAGCAGTTACTGTTTTAAACTATGCTTATATTAGTATTTATATATTTAATATATTCTCAAATCTGCTTGTTAAGTCTTCCTTGTAGACCCTCAACTAGTTTTCCTATGGTAAACTAAGAGGTAGAGATTGGGTGCAGAATATTTTGTATTGTCTACCAGTCACACTGTAGAGATCAAGTGCCTTTGCTTATAAAAGGTACCTACTATTTTGCACATCTTATGTAAAAATGTTCTAATTTGAGGCTCATGAACTATTCTCTTTATTTCTATATCTTATAGCTCCCCTTTTTATTTTCCAGTCTGTTATTACAATGACTTACACAGAGATGACAAGTAAATATTTTAAATCAACGGTTGCTTTAGAAAAAGATTGTTAACATCTATGACTGCCAAATATTATTTAAGCAATAGTTGACATGAAATGACCAGGAAGAAGTATGTTGAGAAAGGACTGCAATTATTATAGATTGGATATAGAAATCTAATAATAGGATTTTATGAAATATAAAAACACATGCAGTGTATTTGTGCATTTTTGGTGCTCTATAACTTCACAATCTGCATGATAGATCTCCTCCATTTTCTTGTCTCCTTGCCCCTGCTCAGAAGAATAAACCTCTGACAAACAGTTCTTGATAATTGTCATTTTTTTATCATAGACACAGTCTTGTCTATCCTATTTCCAACAAAACAAAACAAAACAAAAATGCCTTTGGTGAACTCAGTAAAATGAAGAAAGAACTGCTAGTGGGAAATTGCTGATGGTACATGCATATTTTAAAAACACTTCTTTCAACTGCCAGTCGCCTTGTCTAATCAGGCCACCTCTATTCTGAAGGAGCAAATATCAAAGTCAAGATGAAATGTAAATGTAGCATTATAATATATGGCATGTAGAATGAAGATATGGCAAAGGTTGACATTGATGATGATTAAATCATTTGGGATTTGGTCTTAGAGGCATGAGGACAGAATCTTTAATCACCAGCCCTCTTCTCATCATTATACAGTACCTGCTAATAATATATACCAGCTTCATAATTGCCTACTAAAACATAGGTGGGGAGTTCATTAACCACACTAATTACAAGAACAATTTATGCTAAATCATCAGCAGGAATGTTTAAAACACTCCTTGAAAGCCAAAACAATGTAAAACCAACCTTTAGTGGATGCAAAACATCTGTTCTTTGGGCCAGGATTAAAGGTGCGGCAGGGGGGGGGGGGGTGCGGGGCAGGGGGGAGTCTGTATCACAAGAACCCAAGTAGCTGGAAACAGAAAAATATTTTTCCTTGTCATTCCCAATGGAATGACAGGTGCAAGTCTATTAGTGAGGAACACAGTGGGCTTTAAAGACAATGACCTCCCAGGGGAAGGGGTGGCTAGCATCTGCTAGTTCCTCAAGGCATTGTCACTTGTCACCCAGCAGTCCAGTTGTTATTATTCAGAAGAATCCCATCTCCTGCCTCCATGTATCGGAGTGAGTCAGCCAGAAAGTGATATTCCAAAAGTTTTTGAGATGTGTTTGAAATGTCATGTCCATTTTTACTTAACTCTGTCAGATTGTCACAAGCCAAAAATCAGAAGATGAGGGCTGACTAATGACTAGATGGTGCATGATAAAGAAGTTTAATTGTGAAATTAACAGAAAAACATTACAAATTTTATTTTAAGACCATTTAGTAAGTACGTATAAGCAGCAAGAACTAATTTTTACTGAAGGGTTTCTTTGAAACTTTCAGTTTTAGGGCTATTATTATTTCACAATTATGAAATAATTCCTTGTGATTAGGCGGTGTCAACTAAGGAACTTTTTTATTTTAACAAAAGCCAACCATATCAAAATGCATTATAATTACCTTTTTCCCTGCAGGAATAGAGTTTTTAAAGGAGCTAATACAGGTAATGTTTTAAGATCTCTTTAAAATGGAAATGATTCTTTGGAAAATTTCCACACATTTGGCCTCAGCGGTGTCCTCTCTTATCGCTGCACTAATTAGGGGCATACACGTGGAAGTTGCCATGTAAGGTAAAGCCAAAGGAACATTAATGACCCTGGCTGTGATAACATTTGTGAGAACTTCTTTCCACTGATCTGACACCAATTGAAGTTCAGCTTTCAATTCTGTCTTTGAAGCCCAGATCAAGCATTAGCATGGACACATGTCTTTTGTATTGCAGTCATGTGTTGTGTTTTGTTTTTTCCTAACTCATAATGGACTACCAATGAAAGAAAACATCTATGTTGGCAGCAGGCAATGTTTCAAACTAATTTTTCATTTGGGATAAATTCTACCATGGCAACTCTTATGGTTTCTTAGTACCTGGGGACATGGCTACATCATAAGGGGGATTCATACTGCTTAGGAAACAAGAAAGAGTGACTAAAGATATTCATTTCTACCAAATCTCCTTTTTTTCCCCAACTCATGGTCAGCTTGTGAAACCACCCAGCTGATAAGCCTAAGATTGGTAACTTCTGCTAAGCAATCTGTGTGTTTTCAAGGACAACAACTCATTGGAAAATTTCATTGGGGCATTAAGTTTCTACTATTTTTTATGCTTCTGATACACAGAACTGGTAAGTCCTGGAAAAATAGAATTGTTAATCATTGGCAATATCTGTCCTTAGTTGGCACAACCATTCTCCATTTCAACTTGCACCTGAGGCCCAGGTCCTTTTCAAAGCCCTCCCCGCCTGTCTCTGCTATTTCAGTAGATGACCACTGAGGAAGAGCAGATGGTCCCATATCCCTTAGATGGAGTCTGAGCATTAACCATTTTTTCCTTTCAAGATGTGGCCAGGAGATTTATATGTTCCAAGAAAAGCTAAGCACACCAAAACCTTGTTGCTCAGACCAACCATAGTGACATCACCTGAGAGCCTATCGGATCTTCAGAGTGTCTGGCCACATCACCAACTCACTGCTTCTGAACCTGCTTCTAATGCAAGAAGTACAACTTCTTGCAGAGCAAAGGGTTTTATTAAAGTTAGTTACATACAAGACTTCAAAGAAACTGTGATCAGAATACTATATGTTTGTGTTCATCATCTTTTCCAAGGCAGTGTCCAGTCGTTTTTATGATACTCTTCAAAGGCTCTGTGACCCAAATAAGATGAAATACCAGCACTGGAAACTAGACCAGTTCTCATAAACTGAGGTGCTTGTAAGACACAAGCAAATAAATCAGTGAAGAATGAATAGGGTGAGGAACTGCCAGGTAATTTTGTGGAAGTATTCTGCACAAAAGCAGTGTTCCTCCTTATTTTCTGAAACCTACTGCCTCTTTTGCTTTGCAATTTTAACACTTTGGTAGAGACATACATTCAAAAATTAACCCTTTACTGTAAGGGGAAATATATACCTTTATATTGGTGCATGGTCATTGATATAAGTACAAAAGGGAGCAGGATAAGGTAAAGATGGAATAAGTTAGCCCGGCCTCTAGCCAACTGCTAGGATGGAGGAATATAGGCACCATTGATTTTTTTTATGGTGCCAGGATTTGAATTCAGAGCCTTGTACTTGCTAGGCAAGCATTTAGTCACTTAAGCCATACCCCCAGTCTTTTGACTTTTTAGTTCATATTTGGATAGGGTCTAGTGCTTTTGCCCAGACTGGATATCTTCCCACCTCCACCACTCAAACATCTAGACTTTGAAAATGTGCCATTGTACCCAGCCCAGATCTTCTGATTTTTAAAGATAGTCCAAAACTGCAACTTCTTTTATAAAGTCAACTATTTGTGCATTTGTGTGTCTGTTCGTCTGTGTTTGTGTGTGCTATGTGTGTGTGTGTGTGTGTGTGTGTGTGTCTGTCTGTCTGTCTGTCTGTCTGCATCTGTCTAAGTGTGTGTCTATGCACCAGTTTTCTGGCTTGAATTTACACTCTCACTTGACTCTTTTCTCTTCAAGGTGGTGCTCAGCCAGTTGAGTCATGTTTGTACTTCGCCACTTGAGTCATGTTTGTACTTCCTGTCTTTTCCCTGTTAATTGGCAATAAGAGTATGAAGGGTTTTTCTGACCAGACTGGCTTCAAAAACCCAATCCTCACATATCAGCTTGTGGGGTAACTAGGATTGCAGGCATAAACCATCAGTACCCAGCAAAAAATCAATATGGCACTAATATTTTCTATATTGAGACTGACTAGGTTAAATAATATTGCTAAGTAATGATATCTGAGAAGTCAACAGGTGCTGGTGCAAATTATTCTGTCCTCTTTTACTTCTGAGGAAATGCCTTTCTAGAAAAAGTGGATTATGTGAACCCTTCTTTTCTTTTTAAAAATGAGAAGCCAGGATGTTTGAGGAATCTTGAAACAGTTCATTGTTAATTAATCTTGATTAATGTCAGCTACTGGAGTTTGGTCAGCAGAGTCAGAAGTGTTTTAAGCTTTGGAAGAAAGCAGAGATTTAATACAGGAAAGTGAACAGTGAAAAGGATGCAAGAACGAAGTTCGGAAAAGCTGCTTCCACTTCTCAGATGTACTACTACACCTTGGAGTTGGAAAACTTCCTGGAACAGTGAAAAACTGCTAAGAGGGAGAGCAGCCACCTGCAGCAAGGTGGCTGTGAGGAATACACAGAGAAATGCCCAGAGGCATTTCCTCAATTCTACCCACTAGTCTTCTACTGCATGAGAAGTAATAGGATATTTTCAGCATATTATTAACTGAACTTTATTTTTTTAATTTATTTGCATATGTTGAACCATCCTATGTCTCTGGAAAGAAGACAACTTAGTCATGGTGGATGATTTTTAATATGTATTTTTATTGTAAAGATACTGTACAAAGGGGTGACACTTACATGAGTAAAGTATTGAGTACATTTCCTATCAAACATTGTTACCCCTCCTTTGTTTTTCCCCTACTATCCCTTCCCTCCCCACCTCTCCAACTCCTCCCTTCTCCCCCTCCCCACCAAAGTTGTAAAGTTTGTTTTCAACATAGTGTCTTGTACTTCTCATTGTTACAGTGGGTCAACCTGTATCCTTATTTTAGCATTTTGTTATTTCCCTTCCCCTCCCCAAAGTAGAAACATGTATATACAAGATGCAGGGCACAGGGATCAAATGCAGTGAAAACAGGGGTTGTACTGTCGGGGGAATAACATACAAGAGAAACAAAAAAATCACATAGTACATTATAAGTACATTAAAAACAACAGCAACAAAGATAAAGCCTCTTGTGTCCCTATCTTGGGGTTCATTTTGCTTAGGATCCTCTTATATGGTCATATGTACATAGCTTTTGACCTTCTCTGTTTGTTACTAGTTATTGAAAATAAAGGAAACTATGGAACCTATGTTTCCTTAGGCCTGGCTTATTTCACTTAATATGATTTTTTTTCCAAGTCTTTCCATTTCCTAACAAATGGGACGGTGTAATTCTCTGATGAAGGCAGAGAATTCCATGTGTGTGTGTGTGTGTGTGTGTGTGTGTGTGTGTGTGTGTGTGTGTGTCTGTGTCTGTGTCTGTGTCTGTGTCTGTGTCTGTGTGTATGTGTGTGTGTGTGTGTGTGTATCACTTTTTTTGGATCAATTCATCTACTGAGGGCCATAAGGGTTGGTTCCATCTTAGCTATAGTAAATAATGCTGTGATAAACATAGTTGTACTGGTAGCTTTAGTGTGACCTTGTTTGTGATCCTTTGGGTAAATGCCCAAAAGTGGGATTGCTGGGTCATAGGGGTCATAGGGGAGCTCCCAAAAAATTAAATGCCAGGATGGGAAGGGATGGGAAGGGGAAACAAAGGAGGAGGCTGCAATGCTTGATAAGAAATGTGCTCATTATCTTGCCCATGTAATTGTAACCCCTCTGTACAGTATTTTCACAATAAAAAAATATTAAATCCCCCAAAACCAAATTCTCAAAGAAGCAACCACCCAATTAATAAGTGGGCTAAAGACTTAAAGAGAAACTACTCTGAAGAGTAGAATAATCAAGAAATAATAACAATAGATGCTGGAGGGGGTGGTCAAATTGAAACCTTACTGCATTGTTGGTGGGAGTGTAAACTTGTTCAACCACTTTGGAAAGCAGTATGGATGTTCCTCAAAAGACTACACATGGAGCTCCCTTATTAACTGAAATTTTGCACTCCTGCATTTCATTGGCAAAATTATTCTAGAACACATTATTGATATGGGACTATATATATATACATATATATGAAATATATACATAGATTTCACAGGCTTTGAACCTCTGCCATGCAGAGCAAGGCACAGAAGAGCAGGGATCGTTCTGACTCAACAACTGAAAACCAGCCAACTAACTCAATATTTAACCTATGCTGATGTCTGATTTGGTTGAACTTGCTACACATTGATTGCAACATGGGCTTTTTTGTTGTTGTAGTTCAGGTAGTAGGTGTTATCCCTGATCGTTTTTTGCTCAAGAATAGTGCTCTACCACTTGAGCCACAGTTATACTTCTCACTTTTTGATGCTTAATTGAAGACAAAAATCTCATGGACTTTCCTGCCCAGCCTGGCTTCAAACTATGTTTCTCAGATCTTAGCCTCCTGAGTAACTAAGATTATAATTGTGAACTACCACAGCCAGCAACATGGGCTTTCTTGTGGTAGCTTCAGGTCATAACCATGGGAGAACTAACAGATCTATTGTTCAGAACAAACCTTCTTCTACTGGAAAAAAAAACACTCAGGAAGGAAAAAAGAAACAACTTCTATTTACCTAAATAGAAAGTAATATAAAATAAGAAATAGATGGTAATATTAAATTTAACTCTATAAAACTCTGAGCATGCATACTATGTCTACCCTAATGTTAGCCTTACACCGTTACCCCTTATTGACAGTATTGCTTTATGTCAAAAGAATAAATCAAATTTAAAAACATTAATGTTAAGGAGGTACAAACAAGAGCACAAATAACAATTTCTACCTACTCTGTTTTGACTGAAAACAGTCAAAACAGGGAAGCAGCTTCTGAATTTCTTAATGTTTCCTTTTCTCCTTCATAACTTAAATCTGTTATATAAAAGCAATACATCTTCCCCTTATTACATTCTTCCAAAATACAGAGCAACAATTTAGAGAGAAAACAGTTGATAACTTGATTTGTTTCCTGGAAACATTCCTAAATCATCTAAAAGATGTTGGACTTGATTGGATGGAAAAACACCAAAAGTAGTAGAAGAGATGAGGGGCAAAGCCAGCTATTCCTTAAAGATCACCAGATAGCAGAGATGTCTCACTGCTGAGTCAAAGTTCCTTTCTCAGTTCTGTCATTAGTTCACTTGTATCTCTGAGCTTTACTTCCCCACAGATTAAAAAAAAAGAAGGTTTCTCTACAGCTAGGTTATAATATCATAAAATATGTCGGTTTGATGAAGAGATAATAGGTATTGTTTCATTCACAAGCATCCCACTGGGTGTAAGTCAACAGAAATCTCTGTCAAGAGAGTTGTATTTTGTCCTGCAGCAAATGAGAGTTTTGCTGAATTGTACACATTTGAGAGCAAATAGCATGGGGACAGCTCATGGTGTTACATGAATGGCTACAAAGTTTTCTTGTTGATGTAGCCTTTTCTCACTGAATCTGGGCCCAGATAGTAAGTGAAGATGAAGAATATTTCCACCTAATGTCAATCAGACATAGTGGGGCTACTGAGTTAGTAAGAGCTAACATTTTATGCAGTTCCTCCTAGTATTTATTCTGAGAGTCATTCACAGAACATAAGTGTATGTATTAACCCATTTAAACTTTTACAGTCAGCTTGTGAAGGAGAGTTTATTAGGACCTTCATTTTCTAGGTCAGTACTTAGAGACATCTCTAAGAGCTTAAATGAGCTGTCCAAGATACCCAGCAGGGCAGTGACAAATCAGGTTTTTCACCAAGTATGTGTGTATTTTTAACCATTTAGCAAAATATTTGTAGGCCAGTTGTACCAGTTTTGTCTAATAGTAGAATTTTCCACAACATTTTGGCAAATGTGAATCTTAGTGTAGCTCTTTCAACGAGAAACCAGTTTAAGAAGGAAATCATTGTTTATACTGTATGTATATGGTCCAACACAAACCTCTGGCATCTCTTATTCCCTGCAGTGGTTTACGCCTCCCTTCAAATTGACACACATACCTTACCAACAGACACAGCTACAGACGCAATCAGACACGGAATGAAATAACATATTTCATAGGGATTTTATAAGGCCTCTGCTGTGACTCAAATAGCCCTTTGTTTATAGAAACAAGTAATTACTTATACAAATCTCGACAGGAGAATACAAGGAATAACTTGGGAACCTAAGTTCCGTTGGCAGTACCCAAGACAAAAGTTATCCAGACAGAAATAAAAGGATCTATGGGATGATAGGGATATCAATTCACATTCTCAGATCTCAGATTCTCTGATTCTCAGATAAACTTATACCTACAAGCACTTTCAAAGTGGGAAGATAAGAACTCTTCACTGTTTTTCATCTTCTTTCTAAACTAATGTCATCCTGGTTTTCAGATATATTTCAAACTTGTGTATGCTTTAAGTCAAAGTTCTTCTCAGGAGTGTTTGGCTACTGGCTCATCCAAGATTTTTTTTAATTAACTATATATATTCTTATATAGTTAAATTATAAATATATAATTTATATACCAACCTATCTCATATGGTTAGCATATATTTAGTAAGAAGCTCATTTATTCACATATATAAGAAAATTCGGAGGTTATCTAGCTCCTGGAGTTCAGCAAGATGTTGCTTTCTACTGGCATTTCAAGCATTGTACATGTTTTGTCAGAACAGTTGCTGAGGATTTCAAGACTTTCTGGTCACTCACAGGAAACTGCTCCTTTTGTCTACCAAGTGGGAATCTTCTAAATAAAAGATATATTACAAGGTAAGAGGCAGATTTTTTTTCTAATCCTTATACCATGTACTTTCAAAATAACATTCTTCAAGGACCCTTTCTTCAGCATTGAATCATCATTCAGAAAGAGAGAGGACGGTAATTTGTGTTTGGAAGGCTCTTCTCCCAAGACCACACAAGTAAAAGCCACTTTAATCTTTCCACTGGCTTTCAAACCATTCTGCCAAAACTCATTAGGAAAGTCTGAGAGACAGCATACATAACACCTTACTTTGAAGGGTACTTTTTCTCTCTGCTTCGAAAATCAGTAATACAAAGGACATAGAAATGTGTCATGAGTAAATGCAGTTAAATTATAAATCTCAAAATTTATGAATCCTGTGCACTATGGATAGCAGTCCTAATATTGAGAACAAGTAGAAACACAGTTTAATGGGGACTATTGTGATCACGTGGCTGTCAAGGAATGCACTATTTTCATTTTCACTAATTGAAGGCAAAGATTGTGTGCATGTAGCAATAAAGTGGGTAGATCATGTTAATCTTGTATAAAGAAGCAAAATGATGGAAAAACAAAACCAAAATTGATATATTGCTTTCAGTGGTGAAACTAGTGGTTCATGTCTGTATTCCTAGCAACTCATGATGCTGGAATTTGAGGATCATAGTTCAAAGCCAGACAAAACAGAAAAATTCATGAGACTTATCTTCCAATTAATCACCAAAAATCTGGAAACAGAGCTGTGGCTCAAGTGGTAGGGCAGTAGCCATGCACAAAAATAATCAGGGACAGTTCCCAGGGCCTGAGTTCAAGCCCCGAGATACACACACACACACACACACACACACACAAACACAGACACCAAATAGTCTTTAAAAAGCATATTTTAAAGGAAACAGTTAATATATACTCATTAAGGAACCTCAAAGAAATAGATAGCTGAGATATTTTATAATGTGAGAGTTTGCTAAACACTTGATCTTGAATAACATTCTGGGAACATTTTTACACTGACATATATGTATGTGTATATATATATATATATATGTGTGTGTGTATATATGTATATGTATGTGTGTATATATATGTATTGTATGAATATTCCTGTGTATATATGCATATATAAAATATGCACATATATGCATCTATATATGTATCTATAGATATATGCCACTTTAAGTTGCCTAGACAAAAGAAGTAAAGCAAAAAATAAAATAGATTAATAAAGAATAAAAGCAATAAAGAAAAATATCTGTTGGAATATCTAAGCTAGTTCTTATTTCTAACAAAGCTTGTGAACTATCTACTTTAACATATCTATGTTCACCACCCAACAAAATAATTCCATTATAAACTTAAAAGCACCCCATATTTTATTTGCATCAAGGTTATTTCTATTAAGCTGAAATATGATTTGTTGGGGGTACACCAAGAGAGGGATAGAGAAATGGAGGGGAAGGATGAGAAATAGAGTCATTATGTTCAATGTCCTTATAACTTGATGGTATGGGTGGGATTAGGAAAGATGGGGAAGAACCATAGAAGGGGTGACATTGGTAAAGATGCCTTGTACTCATCTGACTTCTACATGTACTTAAGGATTATTCATATTACCTATTTACAATTAGCAAATTACAAAATAACTAAACTACATCATCACATTCTGTTTGCATGATATCAAAAGAATGAATTGAATGACTATCTGGAAACTAAGTTTGACACACAATGCATTTAAGATCCTATGTGCAGGCATTATTTTCTTTAGGAGGATTCAGAGCCAACTCTATAGCGACAAAAGTACAGTCAGTGCCCTGTATAAGGTCACAGCAATACTGGAAAGTAATTCTGCTTTACATAATCAAATTTTGAGAAATGAAAGGATTTTTTTGGTTTTGTTTTGTCTTGTTTTTGTATAATTGTCTTAAGTCTTCCAGCTGGCCATTATGAACTACAAATATTGGTCATGGAATTGAGGGGCCTACATGGAATCATTAAAGTATCTATGGAAATTTTTTTCTGAAATGAGCTGAAATGTGGTTGAACTTGTTTTTTATTCTTTATTCTTCTAAGAGAAAAATATTTAATTTTATGTTTCAACTCTAGCTTAAGAGATAGGAAAAATAGCTTATTGATCTATTGTTAATGAATATTTATCACAGACTTGAACCTATCAAGCAGAATGATTAACATTCTACTGTCCTCAATTGGCTCTGATTCCTTTGTTTGAAACTACTGATTTTCTTCCTAAAAGCATAGTCAGTTTTGAAAGAAATTTCCTGGATTTGGAGAGTGAGCTTTGCATATTGGTCTTTTCTATGACTCATAATGTAATTCTTGAGTGCACTAATGTTGCCAGGGCATCCGTTCATTGCCAAGTTGTGGCCACTCATCAGTACACAATTCCACACCTGGTTCCCTCTTAGCTGTATTTGAGTGCTTTGTTTTCCTTCTGGGGAAAAAAGAAAGCAAAATTAATTCTGTAACAGAGATTTTCACCAATAATGAAAGATAAATCTTGTTTTCTATTACCTGAGATTCAAAGTAGATACCTATCTATACCTAGGGATAAAGATCCTGGTCACCTAGGTACATTCAAGGAAACCCATTAAAATTCTGCTATTAAACACCCTTATGTATTCCCTGGAATATAAGGTCTTTCTCTAGCTCTATAGAAACTTGCTTAATAGACACATTTATCATTCAGTACTCTAGAGCAGCTACCACTCCTGGGGGTAATCTTCTACAAATGAGAACAGTTTCACCCTTCTAGAAGAAAATTCTATGACAATTCCTCTTAAAGGGCCCTCAAGAGACTGAGTATCATTTGCCCAAGTGGTTAACTTACTTCTAATAAATGCTCTATTGACTTTTATCTCTTCTCTGATTAGCCTATTTTCATCTAAATCTTAGTCTTGGGGTCTATTTTGGAAATAAATCTGTTCAGATATTGCGACAGCCTAACCAAATTCTATCTCTATACCTTAACCAAGATTTTAGTTCCAATATGGCTATATATATCCAAGATCCAACGTGACTAAACACAAGAAGCCCAGTGATAGAATAATTTAAATGGAGCATTTGATTATTAGAAACTCAATATGTGACTGTCACCATCCTTAAATCTGACCATAGTTCTGAACTACATCTTTCATTTTTCAAAAATAATTTTACTGAGATAGTTTTCATATACCATACAATTTATATATTTACCTTGTACAGTTCAGTGACTTTTAGCTATGCCTAGTAATACCACATCACCACAATCAATATTTTAGTATTTCATTTCCCTTAAAAGTAACCTGGTACCTTTTAATCATCTCCCCCCCGCAATCCTTTTCCTTAAGCCCAGATGGAGTTTTCTGTCTCTTACAGATGCGTCCATCTCTGGATATTTCAGATAGGTACAATCATATTTGTAGTCTTCTCTAGTTTCCTTTATTTGCAGACAACATTATGTTCCATGTTGTTCCATATATCAGTGCCTCACTTTATTTTATTGCCAAATATTTCTTCTTATGTGTGTAGCACATTTTTGTTTTCCCACTAAGCAGCTGGTGGGTGGCTGGGTTGGTTGAACTTTTTGGCTACTAGGAATAATTCTGCCATGAAAATTCAGGTAAAGTCCTCCTGCTTCTATTTCTCTGGTATTGACAGAGAAGTTGCTGACTCTTGTGAAAACTCTGTGTTTAACCATTTGAGTAATTGTCCAACTGTTTTCTGAATCATTGGCTCCAGTTTACATTTTGGCCTACAGTGTTGAAGATTTCCAATTTCTTTACTAACACTTGTCACTTTATTTTTAGTTATGGTCATCTTTAGGAATGTGAATTCATTTCTTATGGGTCTTGATTTGCTTTTCCCTAATTACTCAAGTACTGAACATCTCGTGCTTATTGGCCATTTGTACATCTTTTTATGGCTACTCTGATATTGTACCCATTTTATTGGGTTATTTTTGTATTACAGAGTTGTAGATATAAGTACCTTATCAACTATGTAATTTGCAAAAATTTTCTTCCATTTTATTGGGGCCATTTTTTCATTTTCTTGGTGTATTTCTTATGACACAAAAACCCTAAAAATCTTGTTGATATTTCATCTGTCTGTTCTTTCATTGCTGCTGATTTTGGTAACGGATTGAAAAATAAAACTAAAAACATTACCAAACTACTAAGAGTACCAAAGCAGAATGAAGTAAAGTCTAAATGATCTTTGCTTCTCTTCTTTGAGAGCCAGCTCATTTTCTCAGTCAGACTTCGTGAACAAGAGCGATCTTCTTATTTGCCCAGCAAACAGGGACCTATACCTCTCTATGAGGCCTAAAGAGCTATCCCACATGATGACTATATAAAGATGAAAGTTGGAGGTATCTATCCAGACTTTACAAATAAATTAAACTTTAATTCAGTGATATCACAATGAGACATGAGTCTGTGGTTCAGTAATCCAACAGTGAATCATTATTTTCCTTAATATCAAGGCTCACTTCATGTCCTGGGCTAGTGGTTTTGACTGAAGCAGAAGGTTTCAAAGACAAGTGCTGTTCTGAATCCAGTGATTCATTAGGACATCATTCTAAGAATCAGTTCTTCTTCAATTGTATCTCTCAAGGAAATGAATATTTTACTTTTTTGAAATAATTGTCCTTGGATTACTGAACTTAGGTATGTAACATCCTCCTGCCACAAGGCTGGAAAGATTTTCATGTTGTAGAAGGAACTGGTGACAGTGGTAAAGTTAATAGGGTCCTACTTAAAAAATAACTGGACATTTCTCTTGTTTTATGAGATACTACTTTTACTCTCTAGTGAATAAAGATTGGAGAAAAAAATGGATTGTTGCCAAAGGCATAGCCTGCACCATTTCCAACACTGCCAGTTGCATCTTCTAAACTGCCTCTGTATGTCATGGGGATGCTTACGGGGAAACGTTTCTAACTTATTTTGAAAAAAAAAAAAAAAGAAAAAAATCACATTTAACAAATGCCAGCCTAACAATACAAAGTTACAGGGCTCAGTCTTTTGTAAATGACTCATGTAGATAAGGTTCTACCTTCCATCTCCTACTAGGTCTAATATACCATCCTATATCATCTGCCTCTTATGTAAATAATCTGGGCACCATTAAGTCCCATCATTGTTTATAAGTACTAACTCAGGATGCCTATGGAGAAGCTTAGGATTCTTGGCTGGAAAAGGGGAAACTTCCATCCAAAGAAAGGGATGACTGTATATTTTCTTTCAACTGTTCAACATGAATAAGCAGTAAACAGAAATATTTCAAAAGGAAGTAGTGAATTAATTACATTAACAAATACATTGCCTATCCAAATGCAGGTCCTAGGAGAATCCTTGTGGGAAATCAGCTATGGGATACGTTTCTACTTATCTAACTGAAAAGTGTTAGCTTACTCGCATGAGAAATAAACTTATAACCCATAAACAGGGCTTAACAAAAATATACAGCAGAGTGACATGATCCAATAAAGCTGGGAACCATCTCAGCTCCCTGGAAGGACAGTTATTTGTGTTCTCCAATTACAAATTACACCTTGGAGACCTCCACAGTCACTAATTTAAGTTTTCTAATTTAAATGGTTGACCTCGACCTAAGAAAAATAGACACCAAGTTTGGAAAATATTTTAAAAAATCCATCTCTAAGGGAATCTACCTTATACATAAGTAACTCATCAGGCTCTGAATGGAGAAATCAATTCATTTGAACCAGGCTATAACTGAGATTAAAATAAGTGCTAAAATTTTTCAATATGCATTAATTTTGCCCACAAGGATATTCTACAGGTAATCATGAGTTTCTAATTATAGTGCTGTACTTGAAATTTGCTGATTGACGTGGATTTAAAATCTTATCATCGTTTAAACTCATTTGCCCTATTTAATAGGCTGGGGGGTTGATGTTATTATCCTCCCACATGTCTAAATACCTGGTACAGCTAAAAGGTTAAGCAACTTCACCACCAAGACCTGAGAAACCCTTCTGTTTCATTCAAGCCCTTCTCCTAATACTGATGAGACTGTTTCTCTGTCACTCATTCTCAGTCTACATGCAGTGAGGACCTTGGGTCTAAGTTCACAGTGCTATACTAGATACAGATATCAGGAAGGATCTGGACATGTCTTAGAGCCCACTGAAGATGCTCCCAGAGAACATAACAGGCCTAGCTTTACTCATACCTCCACTTTGTATTAGGGAAGCACACAGAAGGGGCCATTCATTCTTGGGTCTTTTCCTTCCTACCACTGTGCTAACTGTGGTGATAACAGAGAGAGTTCGGCAGAGCTAAGCCAAAACAGGAAGGTGACCTTGTTTTCTTCTCTGCTGTCATCACCTTCTAAATCAAGCTGTATATCATTTTCTTGAAGCTTTTAGATATCTGTTTATTTTTATGAGTTTGTAAAACTAAGATCTTGACACTGATGTAGGAGAAGATTTCTGGTTTCCTGGCAAACTCTGTTCCTTTTTCCACATAGGAAAGGAGTGGAAGTGGAAAGCCTAATGGCTCTTTGTAGGTCAGTTTGAGTGGGCTATGGTGTTCAGTTGGGTGGTACAATACTTGCCTGGATGTTTTGGTGAAGGTATTTTAAAGATATGATTGGAATCTACAATCAGTTGACCTTGTATAAAGGTGCCAACCTTATGAGAAATTAGATGAGCCTTGTGTAATCAGTTGAAGGCATTCGATTAAGAAAAAAAATAAGAACTCTGAGATTTCCTAAGGTAAGAGAAATCTGACCAAAGACTAGAACATAGATTAAAACTCTACCTGAATATCCAGACTGAAGTTTACTTTACAGATCTGAGATTCAAGTCATCCATATAAGCTCTTATCCTCACTTCTAGTATGCTAGCCTACCGTGAAAATGTTAAACATGCTTCTCCACTATTACTTGATCCAGTTCTCAATTCCTTAAATTGCTTGTGCATATACATTCATGTTAAGATACTGTTCGTTCTAGTCTCATGAAAATCCTAATTGATACAGGAGGCAGCTATCTATATTAGGTGTCTACCATGTGTCACAAACCATGCTAAGCACGATATAAAATTTTCCATAACAAAACATACAATAGGTTCTACTATATAGTTTCCAGTTATCCTTCTAAGTAGAATATTCCAAATATTTGTAACTTCTCCATCCTTCCTCACTAAAAGCCAGACAACATGTTGAACAATCATAAGTGCTTTATTTGCCCTAGGGGGGAGAGTCCACCACAGCTGCTAAATGAATGAAACAAACACCAGAGTTTGAAGTTCACTATAAAAATGAAAAAGAAAACTCCCTGAGAGTCTTCTATAAAACACAATATTCAAGAATGAAACATAAAAAGTAAACACTGTATACTGCTAAATATTTAAAAAGATAAAAAACTGCTACACAGATTCCATTTTAAGATATGTAATTTCACACTTTCTAGTGGGAATAAAAACAGAGGAATAATGTAAAATGTTACATAAAAAAGAAAGCATTTTGTAATTTATGTATTCTCTGAGGTCAATTCCCATAATTTCCAAGAAAAGGATGAATCCCAGTGCCTAGTTAGAGAGAAAACTAAAGAGTTGGAATGGTTTGCATGCCATTAAGTATTTGCCTGAAGCACAAACCACATTTGATTTTATTCCAGAGAGAATAGGGCCTGGAAAAAAGGATGCAGATGAAAGATTAAAAAATCAACAGCATAATTGGGATATGCTTTGGTGTGTTTTTCCTGGAGAAATACAGATACATTTTATCTACTGATGAGCTCTAGCAGAAGCTATTGGACCTCAGGCAGTGGTGACTTGGTAGTTTCTTCCTAAATAGGAAACAGCACCTAGAAGCAGACACCATAACATCAGCAATCACAGCCACACAAACAACAACAGCATCAAGAATCATGAGACCACTCACCACATGCTTAGGGATTGTTTTATGTGTTCTATCACATCTTTTAAAGTAATGTCTGTGACTCAGTAAAATATAAATGGAAATTTGGGGGAATACATTAAAAATGGCATCAAGAAATAAACAACTAGCAATAAAATGGGAAAGGGGGAGATAAAGTTGAAATCTTCTCATACAGTAATATGAATTAATACAAGTTGCATTTATTCTTTTGTTTTTTATTATGAAGGGTTACAATTCCATGAGCAAGGTAATGAGTACATTTCTTATCAAGCATTGTTGCCCCTTCCCATCTCCCCCTGCTCCTGCCCTCCTCCCAACCTCCTCCTCAGTAGATGAATGGATCAAGAAAATGTGGTATATATACACAATGCAATTCTATGCCTTCATTAGAAAGAATGACATTGCCCCATTTGTTAGGAAATGGAAAGACTTGGAAAAATTATATTAAGTGAAGTAAGCAAGGTTGCTTTTAATAGCATCTGTTAATAAAAATATCCAGTATAGGTGAGGGTGGAGGGAACAGATGTCCTCATCTTGTAGTAAGCAATGAGAACTGGTGAGATATACTTCCTTCCAGAAGATGATTGTGCATGTTTGTTTTGATAAAAAAAAAAAGCCCCTCTCTTCAAATAAGTCCTTAAGAATGATAAACATGTACAAAGACTTTTGTATCAAGATAGTTATTACAGTTCCTGTTGAAGGGAGAGCATATTGAAAGCATGAATGTATCTTAAATGCACTAAATAGGTATTTCAGTCAAATAATTTTGTCACATTCAAAAGACAGAATACTGTGCAGGTCAAAACAAACAACATTCTCTAGCAAAATATTTAGCAATAGAGAGATATATTAAAATGTCTTCAAGTGAAAAAATTCAAAATGATATGTTATTATACCAATGAATGTGGCTGAGTGCAGCACACTTAACTTCTGTTGGACCTCTATTTCATTCTTTCAGATAAAGAAGCTGAGCTAAGCTGTGGTTGAGCTCTCATTCCAATCCCAGTTTCTAGGTTCACAATGTTTTGTACCTCTGCCACAGAAAAGCTTCCCATATTTAATAGTTTCCGACATTTTGAGCTCTTCAGCATATCTACAATTGTTACTCCATCAGTAGATACTCTTGCTTCAAATTATGAGCACTAGTTTGAACACATGGTGCTAGGAAGCCTTTTGAGCTACATCATCAAGGCAAACTTAAGTTTCCCTTAAATTCACTTTACAAGAGGCAAGGACACTACAACCTGTCAGACAATACCTTCACGGTACAAATAACTAGTGTCAGTCAGAGTTCTCTAGAAACATAGCCTGTAGGCAACAGTGTGATAATGATGATGATGATGACCATAACCATGATAATAGATTCAACAGATATAAATATAGATTCATGTAGCTAGCCAGCTAGCTAGCTTGCTAGATAGAGATAGTAGATAGTTGATAGGTAAATAGATGATAGAGATACATTATAGAAAAAGATGACATGTAAATAGGTGCAGATACATGATAAACTGATAAGTAAAAGATTGATATAGATACATGACAGAAGCCGGAACGAAAATAAAATAAGGAGGCAGGAAGAAAGGAAAGAAGAAGGAAGGAAAGAAGGAAGGAAGGAAGGAGGGAGGGAAGGAAAGAAAGAAATAGAAGAAGGGGAAGATGAAGGAAGAAAAGAAAGAGGGAATGGGAGATCCCACACACATGTGAGGGCTGATAAGTTAAAAACCTATTAACTTTCTGACAGGCTGGACACTATATACAGTAGGAGCTAATGTTGGAGTCTTCAGGCAGAATTTTTCTTCCTCTTTCAGGAAATTGAAGTTTTTGCTCTTAAGACTTTCAAATAATTAAATAGGGCCTTCTCACATTATCTATGATAATCTTCTTGATATAAAGTCAGGTGAGTCTAAATTCTTGCTACATCTACAAAAATATCTCACACAACATGCAAATTAGTGCCTTATGAAATAATCAGGTACTATGGACTATATATATGAGTGATTTGATCTTGATACTAAGTTGCAATCAGTCCCTTTGGTGCAGATTTACAAGTGAAGAAGAAAGAGTGCTACAGAGGAATAGAAAGAAAAGTGATTTTAACAAAAAAAGTAGAAGTTAATGAAGGCAATAAAGGAAAATTTAGTCAAATTTAGTTTAGTGTTACTAAACAGAATTAGAAGGGATAGGAATAGGGATAGAACACTTGAAGAAGCAAGAAAGCAATATAATGTGTATGGACAAAGGGAATAGACAGGCATCATGAAGAAAGAACAAATAAAACCTGGAGGAAGGAAAAAGAATGGCAAAAAGCTTACTACATTCTCTTTGATGGTTAGAATGATAACCCACTAGCCTTCACTAGAACTTCAGCCCTCTCTAGGCAGTCAACATTTTCCCTGAAGTTGTATGCCACTGACCCACTCACAGGAAGAGTCAGAAATTCTTTGGCAATTAAATTACCAGCCTAATAAGAAGAAATCATCTACCATAGGCACCATTTAGACATTCCGCACACAGATTAGTCATTGGAGTTTTGCACATTAGGGCTGATTAGTAATATGCTTTCTAGGATACTTTCAATATTAAATGACTTAGGATATCAGTAAGATATTTTTGCTTCCTCTGTATCTAAAACTCTGGTGGTAGAAATCCTTTATCCATCAGCCTTTTTTAACCCAAGGGAAGGCTTACCATTTCACTAGACAGTAAATCGTTAACATCTGTGACCCTCTCCTTACTTTCCCTTCCTGTCTACTGTAGCACATATAGAATCTGACTTTGCATTCACTACCAAAGTGGTCAGTTATGGGTGAGTGTATTTTCTATTTTGTGACTAACTTTTCGATCTCCCCTTTCCAAATCCTCCTATGTTCTGTACTAAGAAACTTCAGAAAGCAAGGTACATGCATTTCACTAGGCCCCTAAAACATTTGCCATTATTCCTCATTTTCTATAAAATAAAATCCAGTCCTTAGGAAATTCAAAGTCATCACTCTACACCTACCTCTCATCTTTCCACTTAATTCACACTCCAGTTTAAATAAAGTCTGAGATTTTTCTCTCTACATGCTTTGTTCAAGCTGTTTCCCATCAGAATGGCTCTTCAGTTTGTGAACAAGTCAGCCATTTTTTCCATGCAAATGAAAATAATTCAGCTCCCTCTAGCCTTATCAAACCAGGAAAATAACTGAACCAACAATGGAAAATTTCAGAAGTACAGAACAGTTTAAGCTCTTAGAAAGGGTCTTGTCCTAGGTTCTCAAGCTACCAAAACATATTTGATACTCCATACATCATCTTTATTTTCTGTGGTTTACTTTTAGGCACATTCTCTCTGTGTGTGGTGACTTATTCATATAATTCTTTTGCATGGGAGACAGAGGAGGGAAACCAGTATACAACTGGAAACACTAAAAATGGAAACATTCATTTGCTTGTGTTGGTGGTCATTTTGCAGGGTCTATAGGCCATTTTCCACTCTTCTGAATAATCTATTTTGTCTAAAGAGCTTTGCCCCAACTGTGGCACACCAGGCCCATGCATTTGCTCTGACCTTTCCTTTTTTCTCCTAATCCATACACCCGAGTGCGAGAACCAGTGTGTTTATTTTCAGAAGCCAGCCTTTAAGGAGTGTATGTGTAGCTTTTCAAGTGCAACTTAAAATGAGAATGGTCTGGAGTCTGGAAACACAACTCACAAAGCCACTGTTATCACTTATTTCTGTAGTTTTCTAATTCGATGGATAGAAAGTTATTTCAGTTTTGAAAAAAGTCCCATACAGTTACTTTGCTACTTGATGCAAGACATTTGTAATAATCATAACCATAGTGTGTAAACGATAAAACATAAAATATAATCCCTAGATATATTTCACTCACATCTTTCAAAAAAAAAAGTACTTCAGTTTTGAAGTTAATGATTTCAAGTCTTTCTTTGGAGATTGTGTGTGTGTGTGTGTGTGTGTGTGTGTGTGTGTGTGTGTGTGTATGTATGTGTGTGTGTGTGTGCATGTTTGTGTGTGTGCATGTTTGTGTGTGTATATGTGTGAGAGAGAGAGAGATTTACCTAAGACTCAATGAATGATCAAAAATAAAAAATATAATGAAAAGATCCATATTTGATCATTTTTTCCCTATTTTTTACCTGCCTCAGTTTTCTTGGGTTAGAGCCTAAATTCTTCCTCAGTCATTTATCCTTAATATCTGCTCCAGCTCAGCACAGTGTCCCACAACTGCTTATCTCTCCATTGCCAGATTATGTCTCCTCAGCCTCATATGGCCTATGTTACCTGACTGGATAGTGCAAGATAATCAAACAGAAGGATTTATTTTGCCTTCTCAGAAAGTTGTATCATGTTTCATTTGGCAGTTCTCTTAAAGATTTTCTAATCCAAGTCCTTATTTTATAGTTGATAAAATCAAGTCCTGAGAGGTCAAGGAATTTATCAGACAACAAACACTCAGCTCACTGGAGGCAGGGTAGAGACTAGTACAATCCATACTAGAAAATAAAGTTAACCATAGCTGAGGATGAAAGAACTAAGAGCTGATAGGAGAAGAAACTGAGATAAGTGAATAGTAAAGTGACATCACATGAATTACAGGAAATAAGCCTTATCCCTACTGTAGTTTTCATGCTTCATGTGGTTATCATGTTAGAAATTATAATATATCTACAGTACTATGGAGATCTTGTGCTTTCAAGCCAAAATGTTTAATCCTTTCATACTATTTCGGCTTTTTTTAAGCAAGGGCTCTCACTATGATGCACAGACTACAATTAAATTTGTTAATTCATAATCCTTAATCCCCAACCCCCAGAGCTGTTGGGACTGCAAAACTACAGCACCATTCTTGGTTCATATATTCTTAAACCAAACTCATCCTCACAATGATTTAACATCTAATACATAATTCCACCCATATTTATCCCTTAACTATTGAGGATGGAGGAGGAAACTAGTTTTTTCTTCATTTACACATCTTCTGAGATTTCCATGAGCACACAGAAATGGATCCATAGCAAAACCAATCAGGATTTCAGCTTCACTTGATTGGACTTTTTGATGGCTTCCCTTCTGCAAATGCAAGAATACAAATATGTCATAATTTCTTGCTCCACCTTTTTGCATTGCTTCCCCAAAATTGCCAATTTGCAGGAAAGCTTTTCTGGAGGTTTACTCACTATACTCAGGTTATCTCTATCCACTAGGCCCAACTATTTCTGTACATCAACCACATAGCTTTCTTCCTTTCACTTGTATTGCTGTTCAATACTTGTAAATGTAACAAATATTTCCCAAATAAAATATAGTTCTGGAAATGTTAACATGTTCTTTGGAGAGAGAAAGAGAGGTTGTTTTTGAAATTTGGGGAAAGGTTAGGTTAAAGATTTTCAACTGTCTCTATTGAAGATCTTTGCAAGAGTCTTTAAACTGCAATGTGCATTGTAAAACCATAAATGCCACAACTCCATATGCTTGATTTTCTTTGCTTAATTACAGTAAGTCAGAATATTAATTACAACAGCAGTTAACTTGGGTGTACTACGTAACACTCTAAAAGTAGTCCCTTTAATGGTCTGCATGACTGGTCTCTGGTAAAAGTATTATATTTATTTATATTATTCTCTATAGCAAAAATGATTTATCATAGCTTCAAAATTATTTAAAATAGCATTAAGAACACATGAAAAATAGTAAATTCAATCTTAAATGAAAGCTATGGAAGCTTAATATTGGCTCTGAGCTTACTAATAGTCAAACAACACAGGGAAGAACAAGTACTTATAAATGTGTAACGTCCTCATGATCAAATTGTAGAAGTTCCTCTGGAAAGGGATAACCTCTGACACTGCTCAGTAAACCACAAAGTTACTGGTGTATTATTTTGAAACTGGTTCTTATGTGCTTTATCAACCAACCTAGAAGTACAGAAACCAAGAACTGCCATTTTGATGACACCATCTTTAAAAAATGGCAAGGAAATATTTGTCACACAATTTGAGTTATAAGTTCCTAAATGGGTTAAGCAGAAAATGTCTGAGGCCTCCTTTGTTTATGATTGGAAATAAACATTATTGCATCTTCCTGTTTTGCACTATCCAGAGCAAGTCATCTACCAATTCTAGAATCATGGAGCCTGGAAGTATACTCCTTCCTTGGAGCTAGGTATAAGGGTAAACAATGTTATACCTTATACCAATAAAAATTAATAAAATTGATCAGCTAAATATTTTTTAAATGCCCATGTTAGAATTGCTTGAGCAGTTAGCTTAACTGAGCCATTAACATTCATAGGAAACACACACTTGGTCAGTTACTTGAAAATATTCCTTTAATGTAATTTTATGTATCCCAATATTCAATATCAGAGGAATTTCTTTATTTTTATTTTTTATTATTAATAATGTTTTATATTGTGAAAATATCATACAGAGGGGTTACAATTACATGAGCAAGGTAATGAGTACATTTCTTATCAAGCATTGTTTCCCCCTCCTTTGTTTCCCCATACCATCCCTGCCCTCCCATCCCCGCCTCACGTTCCCCCCCTCCAAGTTGTAAAGTTCTTTTTTTGACATAACATCATTTTTGCAATGGGTCCACATGTATCCCTATTTAAACAACTTACAAATAAAATTTTATACTGGTTTCACTTCTCTGAAAGTCAGTGTTTCCATTACCCAATTGAAACATTTAATAAAAGCTAGTGAATATTTACTTGGAAAATATTCAGCTACAATAAAATACAACTTAGGAGCAAAAAAACTTTCATTTGTACGCATACTCCCATCTCTCTAACTCAAAAACATCAACATTAATTGGTGACAGATTCTCCACTTCTGAAAGCAATATAAACAAACACAGATGTCAAACAAGAAACAAATTGATAGAATACACAAAATTATCTCAGTTTCCTTACAAGGTGACAGTGAATATATTAAACAAAAGTTGGAAAGAAAATTTAATTTACAAATCTCACAAGAATCTTGGTGTTCATAGTATAACAGTAAGTTCTTATCCTATGAATTTTCCCTCAATAAGGAAATATCCATGAAGGGTAATCTCTAGAAATTTTCACACTCTCATACAAAACAATAAACAGATCAGAAATTATCTAATCAATGTTGGAAGAAATGTCAAAATAAAAGCACAAATTTGCATTCATTCCAAAGCTTCTTAGAATAGCTTATTGAAAGAGAAATTGAGTATTTTTCAAGGATATGCTCAATAAAAAGAAATAAGGTTATGATGAGTTCAAAGTATGGCAAGAGGTCTACAACTTAGAGGCAGGAAGTCTGCTTTTTAGAAACTACTGCTGCTGAGCAAAACTGAAGATTTATAAGTATTTATTATTATTATTATTGTCTTTAAATAGTTGTATAGAGGAGTTTCGGTTTCACAAAGCAGTTTATGGATATAATGCATCTTGATGAATGTCATCTTTTTCAACATTCTCACCCCACTTCTTACCAACTCCTTCTCTTACTTTTCTTAATTTTGTAGTATATACAATGAATTCTTGACTTCATTCTCCTCCTCTTCACTTGTCTATCCCTCTCTACTTGGCCCTACCCCATTTTACAAGAACCCCCATTTCCTGGTACTTATTTTGTTGTTTTTTGAAAAGTTTATTTTATTGTAAAGATGCTACCATAATTCAGTGAATACATTTATAATGACTTGAATACTACCTAATGTGTTTACTTATAGATTTAGAAGCTGATTCTAGCTACCAAAAATTAAAAAACCATGCAACCTTTGTGGCTCTGGGTCTGAATTACTTAAGTTAATATCATTTTTTCCAAGTCTTCCTTTTCCTTAAGAACTTTAATATCATTTTTTTCAAGTCTTCCTTTTCCTTATGAATGCTACAATGTATTCTTTCTAATGGATGAGTAAAACTTCATTGTGTATATATACCATGTTCTCTGATCCATTGTCCATTGAGGGACATCTGGGATGATTCCATATCTTGGCTACGGTAGACAGTGCTGCAATAGTCATGGTTGTGCTTGTGGCTTTATTGTATGACTATTGTTTTTCCTAGCTATCTCAGATCCAAAAAGATAAAAGAAAGAAAATCCAGCAATAGAAAGTAGAAAGGAAAATACAACATGGTTCAATCAAAGGGAAAACTCTGTAACAATTAGACACAAAATTGCATTTCCTGAACATAGAAAGCTCTAAAAGAGAGCAGGAGAGAATTTGCCTGGGATATTGTATGGCAATAGATCTCAAAATGTAGTATGAACCTGAATCATTGAAAAGCTTAAGGAAACAGTTGGCTAAGTTGTAGATTCAAAGTATCAGATTCAATGGTCTGGAGAGATGACCTAGAATTTATACTTCTAACAAATTCCCAGGCAATGCTAATTTGTTGGTATTAGATGGCACTTTGAGAATCTTGGTTATAGAGTGTGATGACACATTCAAAAGGCTATTTTAATCTAGATAGGATTCCTAATCTGAATCTGATGGATATCCAGGCTAACAAATCAGAATTCCAAAGTTTTATGCGAAATCACTTAAATTTTATTTTATTTTTTTTCATTTTTTTAATTGTGAAAATACAGAGGGGTTACAATTACATGGGCAAGATAATGAATACATTTCTTATCAAGCATTGAAATCACTTAAATTTTAAGTACTAGCAACTATTTTTTTTTCCTGAGTGTGAAAACATCCGTCCATCTGATAAGTCATAGGAACTCAGAACTTCATGTCTCATGTTGGAGGATTCATTCATCAGATGGAGTTGGTCTACAGAATTAGAGATTGACTGGTACCCAAAAAGGTTGAACTCTAAAGCTCAGAGTGTCAGTAACAATGATGACATGTCAAATAATAAAACATAACAATATTTTTTCAATTTACTAACTATTCTTATGTGTTACTGCATTTTGTCCTTGAATTCATAAAAACAAAGTAAGGATTTTGCTATCAATGCTATTTCTTAATTACTCAAGACTCAGAGAAGTTGAATTCCCAAAGTTTAAAGACTCTACTATGTAAACTTGTACTACTTTTCTGAATCAACAGTGTTATACTTTTAAAGATTATTCGTAGCCATATCTAAACTATCTACTTTCAGCAATTGGGAAAAAAACCTATTAAATTTCTAGCAAACATAGATTGCAGAGCTTCTGCAGGGCAAATGACATAGCTAGCAAGATCAATAGAAAGCCCACGGATTGGGAGAAGATCTTTACTAGCCATACAACGGACAAGGGTCTCATATCTAAAATATACTTGGAACTCAAAAAATTAAACCACCCAACAACAAATCCTCAAAGAAACAACTGCCCAATAAATAAGTGGGCGAAAGACTTAAAGAGAAGCTTCTCTGAAGAAGAAAGAAGGATGGCCAATAGACACATGAAGAAATGTTCAACATCCCTAGCCATAAAAGAAATGCAAATCAAAACAACATTGAGATATCACCTCACTCCAGTTAGAACAGCAAAAATCAAGAACTCTAACAACAGATGCTGGAGAGGATGTGGACAGAAAGGAACCTTACTTCATTGTTGGTGGGAATGTAAACTTGTTCAACCACTTTGGAAAGCAGTATGGAGGTTCCTCAAAAGACTTCACATAGAACTCCCCTATGACCCAGCAATCCCACTTTTGGGCATTTACCCTAATGTTTACAAACAAGACCACACTAAAGCTACCAGCACAACTATGTTTATTGCAGCATTATTTACCATAGCTAAGATATGGAACCAACCCAGATGCCCCTCAGTAGATGAATGGATCAAGAAAATGTGGTATATATATACACAATGGAATTCTATGCCTCCATCAGAAAGAATGACATTTCCCCATTTGTTAGGAAATGGAAAGGCTTGGAAAAAATTATATTAAGTGATGTAAGCCAGGCCCAAAGAAACATAGGTCCCATGGTTTCCCTTATTTGCAATATCTAGTATAGGTATGAGTCAAGCGGAAAAAGTCAGAGAATGTGATGTTAGGAAAACTAGCCCTCAAATATGTATTTTAATGTTTTTGTTTCTTTCATGCATGTGTTTCTAACACATTTATAAGATTATTTCCTTGTTGCTTTGTATGTCCCTCCCCCACAGTGTAACCCCCGCTTTCACTATATTTGATGTCAGTATAACATGTGGAGGAGACGGGGACAAACAAGTCGTTTAAGGATTCAGGTGGACCTGTTGTAACAATGAGAAGTATAAAATGTCATGTCAAAACCAGCTTTACAATGTCGGTGTTGGGGGGGGAGGGGGGGTATGATTGGGTGGGGGGGAGGGGGGAGGCTGGGAAGGGAGGTTAAGGGTAAACAAAGGAGGAGGCTGCAATGCTTGGTAAGAAATGTATGCATTATCCTGCCCATGTAATTGTAACCCCTCTGTACAGTATGTTCTCAAATAAAATAAAATTAAATTAAAAAAAAAAACATAGATATAAGTTGGGATCCAGGTTGACCTTAGTGCCAGAGGGTTAAGCAATCACCAAGGTAACTATTGTAAACAAGCAGTAATTGCTGGTCATTGCTAAGTTTCAAGTATTGTGCTTCTCAAAATATATGTTCTCTCTGTATATTACCTTAACAGTAAAATTTTTTTAAAGAAATGCAAATAAAATTTTTAAAAATACACATTCTTGTTGAACTCTGAGAAAATACAAGCTCCCAGACCTCACTCTTGAGGATTCTAATACTAGAATTTCAGATGCCAACTCAAAGAAGTGATTATTTTTTCTGTCACTTTCCATTTGTTCTTAAGAATGCCCAAATTGGCTGAATTTTGATGACAATTATTCACTCTACTCTTTTCTAGTTGGCCAAAAATTGTAACTGTAAACAGAATAAAAACACAAACTTGATTCATTATAGGGAACTTCAAGGAAGAAAGTTCATCCTCTAAATTATTCCAGTGAATGAAAGTCTATTTTAGTCTTCGGGACAGCCTGAGGAAAAAAAAAAAAAGATGAGCCAGTTCTTTTGATAAGACATTCTTATGCTCAATAATTTTCAGTACAGGAGCTTAATCTTCTCTAGCTCAAGTCTTCTATCAGAAGAATATGTCACCAATACATTCTTAATTCATAACCAATGGCACAATGACCTCTGTCTAAATACCTAATGTAATATATCACACACCACAACCCAAGGTCTAGGTGATTGGTGAAGTTTCTTAAATATAATTCTTTTTAAAGATAGATTTTTTAAAGGGCCATTTTTTTCACAGGAAACAAAAGTCTTCAAAATGTAAAGTTAAACAACCTAGAAATATTCGGTCACTTAATTATGTGACATAATATGATCATATAACCTTTGTATAAAGCAATTAACAAATCAGCATTCCAACCTCTACTCTTCCTCCTCTGAGACTCTAATCGAATGGTATCTTCCTAACCTATGGAGGGGAATTAAGAAAATTATGGGCTTTAAAATTACTCTCACCAGAGTGAAATTATTTAAAACTATATATATATATATATATATATATACAAACATACATATGTATATATGTATATATAGGTAACATAGATGTATATACATATATATGTAGAGGGAGAGAAAGCAAGAGAAAGGGGAGGGGAGGGAGAGAGAGAGATCTCACTTAACTTTGCATCTTTGATTCTTCCTTTGTCTAACTAGATGAAAAATTAAACTTTGAACAATCATGTTTATTTAAAAGCAGTTTAGTGATGAGTATTCCGTGAAAGAAATTATATAGATGAACATATTTATCAGGTCTGTAATGATTTCCCATTTTATTTCTACTTTCTTCCCTTCTCTCCTACTGCCACTGCCTTTTCCATTAGCTAGTCAATGTGGTTGGCAAACAAGAGGATTTCTTTAACATTAATGACTTCAGGATAATGAAATCTCTTGTTGTGGGTACTATCCTGGGCATAGTGAGGTATTTGGTGGCATCTCCATTCTCTTCTCCTGCATACAATTGTGTCAACCAAAGATGTCTCCAATCATTCATTGCCAAAAGTCCCTTGTAGGGAATGAAGATAACTTGTCCCTAGTTGTGAACTCCTCCTCCAATTACAGGAACACCACTCAGAAATAGGCTCAACTATTTCTTGCAATCATAAAGTCATCTAAAATGGCAGAAATAAGTGAGCAGCTTCAAATATATCTTTAATTCTTAGTGTTAAAAGGTATTAAGTAAATCATCCAGGAAATGGATGACCTTGTCACTCAAATGGCATATGAAAAAGACAAAGACAGATATAAAAGAGGAGATCACATCGCTGAAATACTTTTGTCCTCAAGCAGCCTTTTAGATTATAACTTCATTAAAAACTAATTAGTTCTCTGTCCTTCCCTCTTTCCCTCCTCCCCTTTTGTCTCTTCTCCACCATTCCTTTTTGTTTTCTTGTCCCTCCTTGCATTAATTATGCTTTGGTCTCAGTAAGTTAATTTTGACCTATATAAATTAGTGTACTGAAACAATACTTAAAGGTAAAGCTTCATTGAAAGAATTTCTGAGGTATAGTAGTAAAGACAGAGTACTTGGAATGAGGAGATTGTTGTTTTAAACTGAATTCATGATGCTATTAAGTTTTCCACCTCCTAGTCTGGAGACAAGCATTTCAAAGATAAACTATCTTGATATTTTCATTCCAAAGACAGGTAATAAGTGGAATACAACAATTTTCAGGGAACTCTGGACAGGCATAATCTACTTCATACAGCCAGTCACCATTCTGAGACTTCTGAAAAAGGCTGACTTCAGAGTTGTTGAGAGAAGCCACAGGATTTGTGTTGTGGACACAGCCTACACAGTGAAGATGGATGAGGTGGTTAATAAATTCACAGGAAGTGGATAAGAGAAGAGGACCAGGTAAAGGATAGAACTAAAATGAAACGATAAAACAGGTAAGAAGAAACACAGCCAGGTGGGGAGAGAAGACGAAGCGAAAGCAGATTAAATGCTCACTTTTCTTACATTGGCTACTTGGATATACTCTTTCTGAAAAACAAATGTGATTGTGAAAATATGAAATATTTCCCCTATTCAAGATATATTGTTCCTCCTTTCATATTTTACCTTATCAGTAACAAATGTCTTCAAAGATACACAGCACTGATCTACTCTGCCTACTGTTTATGAGGCACTTGTCTTTCAGCACCAGCAAGAAGAAAATGTCCCTGTGTCAAGGGAACTCTGTGTAATAGGAAAGAAGAATGTTTCCATCACTCCCGTATGGATAAGAAAATTGAAGATTAAACAGAGCACTGCTTGTGCTCTGGAACTTGTGGTTAATTTAATCAGACACTCCTGTGGTTCATGGTCTTAATGAGAAAAAAAGCAAGTTCCCTTGATAGCTGAACTTACTTTTTTTTTTAAGTTAGAGAATTATAGGCCAGAAAAATACAAAAAGGAGATGTACTTCTTATGAAAGAGAGAATATTGTACGAAGAGGTTGCAGCAGTAAATCAAGAGTATTCTAAAGCCTTCCCAAGTTTATAGATTGTGCAGCTTCTTCACATGGTAAAAAATACACATGCAAGCAAACAGGAGGACATATCCTTGTAAAAACTCTCTATCTCAGTATCCAGGAAGACAGGATTCCTGTCTTCCATTTACCTTAGAGGCAGAAAACATGTCTGTTCATCCATTCTAGCCCATCCTGTTCCGTGTTCCCAGAAAGGAAAAATAAATGAGCAATGTATGGACTCAAGGGCCCTGCACGTGGTTTACAAGTAGAGATTAGGGAAAGTCAGCTGGAGAAAAGCTTCCTTGGCTCTGGGCTACTCTACAAGACAGAAGTTCTGTGTGACTTCCATGATTCTCTTTACCTCTTACTTCCCTCTAGACTTGGGCTTCTGTCTTGTCAATCAAACCCTTCCAAGGTTTGGCCTTTCACTGCCTGTCCTGTATATGAAGAATGGTATTTGAGTTAAAGAACTATGTGAGGAGCAAAGAGCACATGCCTCAGTCACAACTGTGCCTCCAGACTCTGAAAATAAAACACTTCTCTCCTGACTTTCTGTCTGCTTGAAACTCTCTGCCCTTTGCTCTCCAGTCAAGTCTTACAGAGTCCCATGTGGAAAAGTATGGTTAACAACCAAGTTTGTCAGAGTAACATCTGCACCTCCACAAAAGAGACAACTGATTTGATATTCAACACAAACAAGCAGACCTAAAGTGAAGGGCCTCGAGTCAGTGCCCTTTTGCTTAGATTCTCATCCCCCTATGTCTTTGATAGGCCAGAAAATGCAGATTCATACTGTCCTGATGACCCTCAGACAAGTTCAATTTACTGAAGTGTCAAGACTTGCTGTCTGCTGAAATACAGGCCACACCACATGGGCTTTCTTTAAATCTCAATCTAAATTAGTGTCTGTATGTAAAGCATCTTGTATGCCTTCAATTATGCATTACAATATGAAACCATCTTTTCTTGAAAAATGACCACTGTGTACACTTCATCTGAGGAATTTCCCCTAGAACTTGCCTTAGAAATGAAATGATAAGTTCTAAGAGAGATATAAAGCCTGAAGTGCTGAGAAGTAGCTAAAGATTCTAACCAGCACAAACAAGTATGAGATGACCAGCCATAACAGTGGGATGAACAAGGGACTAAGAATCCCTTCAGGATTAGAATATAAAGGGACTGAGAATATGAAAGCCCCAGAGAATCTTTATATTCTCAGAAGCCTTAATAGTAACTATGCCATGCCCAGATCCATGTCCCTGTAAAATATCTCCAGTAACAAAATGATGACCTGATTTGTCCAAACTCATCCAAGTTATGTCATCTTTCTTTTTTCACTGGCAAGAGCATAGATGTCACTTTTTACTCATTTGAAAGCTAACAAGGTAGCCTGCTAGTTATCATGCTGGCTTGATAATGAATCATGAATGCTGATAGAAGACATAAAACTCCCCTGTCAGAGGCAAAGGTCTTTTTTGATTATCCACAGTAATAACTGTAGCTAGAGTATCAACATTTTCTGTGCAAGTTCCCCAGGTGCCAGTTTCTCCAGAAATACCTGAAGAAGACAAATGACATCTGAACACAAAGCAGACTGAGTTGTGTAGAAGAGGAGCTCTGAGTTTAGGGGAATCTAACTTTTTTTATGGTGGACACTAAGCATAATGCTCTTTATGCCAGAAAGGTCATCCAAAAAGAGGAATGGCTGCCATAGTCCAGAGCAAAAGTATTCAGTGTCTCTCCTTACAAGTTACACAAACTACCAGAAATTCAGTGAGAACTGCTTCCAATAACACCCACTCTCCTTTCTATGACTTTTTTATTTCTGACAATTTTTTACACCATTTGATCTCTCATTGATAAAGCTTAATAATCTAGAGTGAGACTGAATCCATCAATTCACCCCAAACAACATTAGCACTCTTTACTAAAGCTACTATCAATAGGACTACCGACAGTAGAGAGGAAGTCGGCCTCTAGGATACCTCACCCAGATCTTTCCATTTTTACCCCAGACTCAAATAGCTGAACAAACCCCATAAACTATCAGGGTCTTCTTTTAAAAATAAGGTTGATTTTATTTTTTTAAGTGTTTGTCTATCCCTCTCTAAGGGAGACCGTGAAAAGCCGAGCAAAAATGAGGACACTGCTAGAAGATAACTGAGTCCACAAGTCATCTAACTCAAGAGAACTACTCTATTACTCATGAGTACCCAAAGAAACATGGGTACCCAAAGAATATGAATTTTAGGAAAGAGAAATTATAAAGGCCTTTGAGCTACCATGTGCAAGCTGAACACTGAGGAAGAAGACTGGTAGAGTCTGGAAATCTGGAAGGTGGAGAGCCCATAGTATAGATTCCAGTCTCAGTCTAAAGACCTGAGAATCAAAAGCAATGAGGGCAATAAAGAAAAAAGACCTTCCTCTGCAGAAGCTATCAGCAAAGAGCCAGCAAATTCTCCCTTTCTCCACTCAGTCTTGGATGAGGTATACTGAGGAGAGCTATTTGATTTGCTTAGTTCTCCAATACAAGTACAGATATCTTCCATTGTCACTCTCATGGACCTACAAATAGATGGGAATCCTGTGACTCAAGTCAGGTTCACATGTAACTATCACATTCCCATTGACAAGAATACATGCTCTGGCTTATTATGGGAGTTTCTGAAATTTATGATGGCATAAAGAAGTTTGTTTCCTGCTCCCATAATAATTCTTTCTCTCCCAAAGAACCTTGCACACGTGCAAAAGAAGCCTCAGTGATGGCAAACAGATGGTGCATTTGAAAACTGCATAATTAAAATAATAATTCAATAATAATTAAGTATTCGTTTAAAGCAATATTGGGATATTTATGTATTCCCAGAAGTCTGTCACTATGAACTCCTACAGTTTATCTTATCCACTTGTATGAGAAAATCTCTGAAGGAAAAGAGACATAATTTGACTAACAGCAAGATGTTATAGAATTTTTCCTCTCTAGAGAAATAATACCCAGTAACTGCCTCAGACACATAGTCAACAGGGAATCTCCCAATTTTCCTCATCGTCAGCAAATGTTAAGAACCATAGGGAAAACTTAACACTCTGATGCCAGGTTGAAAAACCATGACATTCCCTGGAGGTCTTCAAGTACATGAAATAATTAAAGAACTAAGCTCACCCATAACTAATTCTCTCATCTCTAAAAGAACATACAGAAAATTAGTTTCATTTCATAACTAACCAGATATAATGCAATACAGATTTATTTTTGTCTTATATCTTTTTTTATTCAAGTCCTGGAGCTAGAGCTTAGGACTTCACATTCTTGCTTGACTTTTTCACTCAAAGCTAGTGCTAGACTCACACCTCTACTTCCCTTTTTTAACCTTTTCTTTTAAACATGTTAGACCACTGTCCAACTAGCGTACTATAAATGGATTGAAACTGTGTGTGGCTGATCAGATACAGTAATGAAGTTGTTAATGTTACAGAAGGGGAGGTTGATTCTAATCAAAGCCTTCCTTGATCAATTGAGTCCCTAGAAAATAGAAAGCTCCACTTCTAACTTATTAAATAAGATAATAAGCCTACTCTCAGTTTCTACTTATGTGATTAACAAACATAAGCGTATTCTTTTCTCCTTTCTTAACTTTTTAAATTGTTGTACATTTTAATGGGCTTAATCATGATATTTTCATACATGCATATAATCAGCTTAATGCATGTGATCAAAGCTGTACAGTTTTAATTAATCATATATGCCTATTTCAAAAATGTCCCTTTTGTAGCATTTTGTAAAATCTTTACACAGATTAGATGGAAAAGTGTTTTTTTTCAGATTCCATATATTGGCAAAACACAATTCAAATTTGATTTCAAGTTTAAGTGATTTATTCCTTGTTATAAAACCCTACCTTCCATCCAAACATTTAGCCTGTGGCATGTGACCAATGACTTCTTATAATACAATCAAATAAATGATTAAATAACTCCAAATGTTTTACACAATTCAAGAGTAAGGAAATACAGGCTTCTGTTTCAAATGATGGAGTTAGAGGTAGAAATTGATCATTCTTTCCTTTAATCTTCTCTTCCTTTTTGTCTATTGCTTCTACAATGAAAACAGGTTGATTGTTTGCTAACTGCACATCAGCAAAAATACTCCTTCCTAAACTGGATACTTGATGTGAAAGAAGGTTTTGAAAAGGCTTATCTAAAAACAAATTTCCTCCTTTACCTGAAAGAGAAAACATGCACTCAGGATATACCTTAGTAACAAGTATAGGAAATGTTATGTATCATCTCAAAATAATTTTACCACCATCCACAGTGAATAAGCATTTTTCAGATAGTAGTGACATATTTATTCTGACATACTCATTAGTATCCATTGACAAAATAATAAACCACAACAGAAACTGAAGAGCTATTACCCCTGGACCAAAAAGCAAATCATGTATAGGGGACATCCAAACATAGCCAAAGTCAGAATGTGCTCTATCACCATCTCACCAGCTAGCAAACATTGCCCATGTTAAATGAGAACTTGGATCATACACAATAGGTTGAGTACATACATGAAATTGTGAATTTTAACCAAACTTACACTTTCTTCTCTCTACAAAGAAGATGCCCAAATTTTGCAACTGTGTTATTATAGATTGGAAAATGACATTTCACTCTTTAGAAATCATCAGTGGTTTCCTTGAGCCTATGAAAAAATCTTCATACTCCTTAGAAAAAGCACTAGATGTTCTTTATTTTCAGATTGAGGACATACATACAGACAGACACTCAGACAGACAATACATTTTAATTTATACATAATATGATTTATATATATTTAAGTTTATAATTTATATATTTACATATATACAAATTTGTATATATGTTTATATGTAGTTTATATATAACTTTTATGTACATGTATACACACATACTAACATATATATATATTTATATATACATATATCAGGTTCATATGTTGCTTCTTTTGTGAAGCCTTCTCAAATTCCTCCTTTCAAATTAAATGTTTTCTAAACCATAGCAGGTTTGGGCCCTTGATTTAAATTTATTAATAATGAATCTTAGCAAGGCAAATAATTAAAGTTATTTGAATGTCCTTGCCTCTTCATAGCATATACTTCCTGTGGTTAGGATCCATGATCCAAAGTCACAATGCTTAACACAGTTTTACACCCAGTAGATCCACGGATGTTTACTCTCTGATTAAATGTACACACAAAAGTGTGTTTAATTTCGATTTTTTTTTGCCAGTCCTGAGGCTTTAACTCAGGGCCTGGCCACTGTCCCTGAGCTTCTTTTGCTCAGGGCTAGCACTCTACCACTTGAGCCACAGCACTACTTCCAGCTTTTTCTGCTTATGTGATACTGAGGAATCGAATCCAGGGCATCATACATGCTAAAGCAAGCACTCTACCACTAAGCCAAATTCTCAGCCCTAATCTAGATTTTTGACGTGTAATTTTATAATCATAGAGTCCTATAAGCTATAAAGCCATTACAATCCAAAGGAGTATGAACATGGTAACCTACAGAAGTATATGTTACAATTGAAGAATAGAGTGAAGACATGAGAGCCATATTTTAGTGTAAAATTCAGACTACAATGAAGCGTAAAGGGGAGACTCATTAGATCTGAATTCACATTTTTACTCTACCTCTTAACTCAGCTGGATCTGTTCCTCATCCACCTAATGGAAGCAGAAATCTTTACCTAGCTGTGCTATAGTAAGGGGCATCTTGGAACCTACCCTTTTTTGTTTTTAATCTTTGAAATCACTGTAATTTCATCAGTTTTTTTCTTAATCTGGGAATATCTTTATTTTACCTTTTTTATTCATTATTTTTCATTTATCTTTATTGAAGAGATGAGTGAGTAAAGGGGTGGGAGTTACAGTTGTATAAGTAAGGTAATGAGTACATTTGTTTTTAAACACTGTTGTACCCCATCCCTCATTTTCTCTCGCTTACCCCTCCCTACTCCTCTCTCCCCAATTTGTTTCTGTGATTCTCTTTCCCTTCTGCAGATCAAATCTAACAAACTTATATACAAGACAAAGGGTACAGAAAAGTAAAAGAGAGAAGGAAGAAAGGAAAAGGAAGGAAGAAAGGAAGGAAGGAAGGAAGGAAGGAAGGAAGGAAGGAAGGAAGGAGAGAGAGAGAGAGAGAGAGAGAGAGAGAGAGAGAGAGAAGAAAGAAAGAAAGAAAGAAAGAAAGAAAGAAAGAAAGAAAGAAAGAAAGAAAGAAAGAAAGAAAGAAAGAAAGAAAGAAAGAAAGGAAGGAAGAAAGAAAGAAAGAAAGAAAGAAAGAGAAAGAAAGGAAAGGAAAAGAAAGAAAGAGCTACATCCAGGACATATTGAGAACCTCTTGTTTCTAATTATTGGAATTCATGTTGATATGCTTCATTATACATGGTCCTATGCACTTAGCAATTTGGTTTTTGAGATCCCCTGTTAAGAAAACCGTGGACATATTTTAGTTCTTACAAAGGAGGGTAATCATGCAACCTACTTTTCTTTGGAACTGACTTACTTTGCTTCATATATTTTTTTCCAGGTCTTTCCATATTCTTACAAATGGAGCCATGAAAAGAAATGCAAAAGAAAACTACATTGAGATTCCACCTCACCCCTATTAGAACAGCCATTATCAAGAAATCTAATAACAATAGATACTGATGGGGATGTGGTCAAAAGGGAACACTAGTACACTGTTGGTGGTTATGTATACTTATTCAACCACTCTGGAAAGCTATTAGGAGGTTCCTTAAAAGACCAAATATAGAGCGCCCCAATGACCCAGCAATTCCACTCCTGAGCATTTTTCCAAATGACCACAAAGAAATCCATACTAAAACTACCAGGACAACTATGTTCATTGCAGTATTATTTACCATAGCTAAGATATGGAACCAACCCAGATGCTCCTCAGTAGATGACTGGCTCGTGAAGCTATGGTATATATACACAGGGGAGACTATTCTTACAAGGTAGTTCAGCCATGATTTCTCTTTGCCACTGTAAACTCTGTTCAGATAGGTGTCCATGAGACAGGGGAGTAAACAAGAGTCATTTTGGGAGTTGAGTTTCAGGAACGTAAATATCACTGAGTTTCCATCATTCTAGAAGAATGTGTACTTAGAGGGGGCAAACTTTTCTTTTTCATACACCGGTAGCTTCAGATCTTGGTTAGAAGGAAAGCTCTAGACTAGTCAGTGGAGAAGAGTGATGGCAAAACAAATCAATTAATGTGGAGAAATGACTCCCCTCTGGCCAAAATGAAGATAGACCTACTACCTAACCTTGTGGGATTGGAGAATAACATCAACAACAAAAAAAGGCAGGACTGCTGTGAAGAAGTGATTGAAATATGAATCTGGATGAGACAAAAGTGTCAATATATCCTTGCTGCTCAGTGTGCCCAAGAAGCACTAAGATCATCCCATAAGTCCACAGGGCTTAGAAGTACAGAAGACTTACCTCCAGTTTTCATGTTAAAATACCAGATGGGAGATTACTGAGGCTAAAATTGGATCCTCATGTTCTTGCTTTTTTTTTTTTTTTGCCTAAGGTTGATGCTTTACCACTTGAGCTATACCTCTATTTCTGGATTTTTGCTAGTTAATTGGAGTTATCAGTCTCAGACTATTAGCTTCAAGTAGTAATCCTCAGATTTTAGCCTCCTGAATAGCCAGGATTATAAATGTGAACCACAATAGCCTAGCTTGAATCAAAATTCTGAATAGCTAATTAATATCTTACATTGAATGACAAACTATTTCTGTAAAGTTAGATAGTAAATACTTTAGGTTTTTCAAGCATTATGATAACTACTCCATTTTGCCCTCATAACGTGAAAATATAATAGACAAAACATTTAAAAAGTGTGATCACTTTTCAATAAAAAATTGTCTTTATAAAAACAGGCAATCACCATAACTCACTGACCCTTAGACTAGAAGGAAATATAGCTTAAAGAACTATTAATTTATGAGATACAACAGGCCTTAGCTAACTAAGATGGCAGTTGTGGGAATAGAAGTGCAAAATAAAATTACAGAAAGAGGAATGAGAGAGCAATCAAAGTTGATCATGAAAGAATGAATTGTTCCTGATAAAAATAAATAAATAAAACAAAATTAGATCATCTGCAGCAAGTTTGGGATTCCCATGCAGAAAGGCATATACATAAGGGCATCCCTTACCACAAAAGATGCCTCCACACAAATGTAGAATTAAAAGGCAGAAATAACTGAAGAAGAACAGATACTCTGGGAGGTTCAGTTCTCGTGTTTGGCAGTTGTGACAACGGAGTATAATCTTTCAAAAGAGCTGCCTTGACTCTTGACTTATTGCTGAAGGCATAGTTCAAAATCCTCAGAGCCCACCACTCCCCCTTACACACACACATACACACACATACACACACACACACACACACACACACACACACACACATGCACACACACACCTTGCAAATCATTTGTAAAGCTCCAATCTCAATCCATGTCAATCTTCCACTCTCCAAGGTTGAAAGGCCACATCTCTACCTCCCCTGGGGCCAGATACCAAACACCTAGGAAAAGCATCTGTGCACTAGATACTGCAACCAGGTGTTCAGGTGAGCCAATTTGCAGGAATTCAATGAAGCATAGACACTTCAGCCTCACTTGCCATACACAAAGCACCTCATACTTTCCAACACACTGTTACCCCAACCCCAGGTACAATCTTCCCTGTGTGGCCCTGCCTGGCAGGTCTCTCTCCTTTGGAACTGTAACTAGTGAAGAGTTTGCCTCTCATCTATCCAAGTGCAGCGGTGCTGTGCTCTGACCCATATCCAATCTTTAAATCTTACAGAGGGAATAATTACCTTAACATGTTGATGAGAGTAGGGAAAGGAGGAGAAAACTTCCAAAACCTATTCCCTCTAATTCCTATCTCAATCAAACAGTGGGTACCCAACGCTGCATGCATGCTAGTTTTTGCCCAGACATTTCCACATGGTTTTCCAAAGGAGAAATAGACATTTGGAAAGGAAAATTGAAGAAAGAGATTTGCCATTAGATTCTCATAGTACATCTGTTTTGGGTATTTTGGTTTGTTTTTAATCACTGCCGCAAAGTTCCTGTGAGGACATCATTGTGCTTCTTCCTAAATTGTAATCAGTGAATCAAGCCAGATGAGTAAACTGACTCTCCTTGCTGGAGACTGGAAGACGTGGAGTTGGCTGGTGCTTTCTGCCTGTGACTGTCACCCATCAATCACTACGAAGGTCATGGAGCCCTCTGGGTGGGAGTCCTGTTCCTGCAAGGTGTCCATGCACAGACATTTGTGATTTGCTGTCTATAAAACTTGCCTCTTGCCATCTGTTCTGAATGTCTCACCCTTAGTTTATACTACCTAAAACTGAAAACAGGACAGGATTGACACTAAACGTGTGATCTCAGCGTTTACTTCTATCAATAAATTTCCTCCTAATCACCACTGTAGGTTTTATATAGCATCTTCCTGCTCTCCATCACTAATTTCTTTAAGTAACACTCTGGCTGGCCTGAGTTCTCATTTCACAAACATTTTTAACCTCTCCTTCACACTCTGACCTGCCCTATCCTACTGGCTTGCTGCAGTCTGGTTTATCATGCTCTTTCCCTGACCTCATCTTCAAGCCCTTCCTCTGCTGAAGCCATCTTGGCATCTTCTTGATTGTGTATTTAATATCTCCAAGTAGTTTTTCTCTCAGCTGACTTCTTCATTAAAATACTTCCCAAGTACCAATATCTAGACAATTTTAGTCTCAGGAGAGAGGGTGTACTCTAGAATCTAGGCCCTACTATTTTATGCATTCAATGATTTTGGTAAGTCTTTTCTATGGGATCTGCCAAAAATTCACACTCTAGAACTTCACTCCTAATGTGATCATATTAATGAAAATGGGAGGAAGGGGGTAGGCAGTAATAGAACCATAAAGGCTCATTTAAATGGAATAAATACTAATGCAAAAGAGTTGAAAGAGCTGTTTTCCCTTTCTGTCAGTTAGAGACTAAATGAGAAGACCTATCTTCAAAACAAAATAGGCCTTTAACAGATGGGAAATGTACCTGTCTCTTGACTGTGCACTTCTTAGCCTTCAGAACTGTGAGCAATAACTTTTCTGCATCTTTATAAATTTTCCACTCTCAGGTGCTTGTTATAGCAGGAAAAAATAAGCCAGTCTAAACCTCAACTTCCTCATTCATAAAAAAGGATAGGAGCCAGGCTCTGGTGGCTCATGCCTATAATCATAGCTACTTAGGAGCTGAGATCTGAAGATCATGGTCCCAAGCCAACTCAGGCTGGAAAGTCCATGAGACTCTATTCTCCAATTAATCACCAAAAAACCAGAAGTGAAGCTGTGGCTCAAGTTGTAGAGAACCATCCTTGAACAAAAAGAGCTCAGGGACAGTGCACATGCCCTGAGTTTAAGCCTCAGGACACACACACACACACACACACACACACACACACACACACACACACACACACACACACACGTACACACACATATTCACACAAAGAGGATAGAAAAATGTTACCCACTGCACAGGATCAGTGAGATATCCAAATTAATGACAAATATATAACATTATCTAACAACTGTTTCCATTGGTTTAATATTTCAAAATCATGTCCTAATTGAGTTTAACTTATTAGCTTATTTACTGTCTACAGCCAGAATCCTCCATACTGTCTTCTAAAGTATAGCTTTATTCATCTATCATATTAGTTATATTTTACTGAAGTCTATATACAACAGATGTAGTCTTTAAATATATGCTAAAATAATTTTAATAATAAAATCAGTAGTAGAAAAAGAAGAATGCGCTTTGAAACAAAAAGACAACCCACTAGTTGGACCAGGAAGTGAGGGGAAGGAGATCTTTCTTTTAACAATGACTAGTTAAAGCTAATTTTAGAAATCCAGATAAATTCTATTTCATTTTGACACTCCTAGGGGAGCTCTGATTTGAGCTCAGAACTCTTTAATTCTACAATTCTGAAGGTGTTAATTTATATTTGCTGTGGGGAGAAAAATCATCTCCATCTTTGGAATTATTTATATGATCATGTATAGATATTGGGGTAAATTAATTTGGACTGTCTTATTCCTTTTCCCCTTTCTTCGTAGTCTAACCCCAAGCCAGACTTCCCTAAATGAAGAGAGCTGTCACTCTCTACCCCACATGGGAGCTACTGCTACAGTTGTGCCCTTTAACTAAGGCAGTCTGCCTGCCAATGGCCAACTCTTGATTCATGAATCCACATTGGGGAACCTAACAGAAAAAAAAAATTTATCCAAAGGCCTGTTTACTGCATCGATTCATTTAGGATTAAGTTTTGGCTTAAAAACATCATTCGATAGGAAATGTAATCCTTACCATACTCATGTGACTGTAACCCCTCTGTACAGTATCTTTACAATTAAAAAATAATTTAAATGTATATATATATATGATATATACTCTCTATATAACAACATAATTAACACAGCCATGCGCATTCTATGTAGAAAATAATTACTATTACTCTAAATATCTATGACATATAAAATGGCTCAAAATATAGTACTCTATAATAACTATAATTGCTGTTAGTAATTAGGACACATTTCTTTATAAAGCTTAGTGTACATACATAGGTACATCACAAACACATAGATACATACACACACACACACGCACATACCAGTGTGCTATCAAGTGAATCATTCACAAATTTAAACATTTAACTTATACATAGACTATTTAGGACCTCATTGAGGCTTCCCCAAGAAAAATCTCCCTACCTTATTAACTTCTCATAACAGCCAACTGTTTAAAGTATTTGAATCCATGTTTATAGGGTCAACAACCTAAAGGGGAAACAGTGCTTGTATATAGGCAGAAACATTTCATAAGTCTTGTTCCAACTATCTTCCACCAGTTGCTAGGTATCTGATCATTATTTTAAGGACAGAAAGGTCTTCATTCCCACACATCCTTTGGTCCTTTCCTTTAATTCAATAGTTCACAAATTTCAGAATGCAAAAGAATTGCTGAGTAGTTTATATATACACATAACTTGCATGATTATGAAAGAATTTAAATACTTCTAACCCTAATTTTGACTATATATGATGTCTTGATTAGCAGATGATGATTTTTTCTAATATAATTTCATCATGCACACTCAGAAATACTACACAATATATAAAGTAACTTTTTAATTTAATTTGCTTAATCCAAGCATCTTCCCACATCTTAAATTACTCTACAACATTCCTTTTAATCAACGCATAAACTTCTTATCTATAAATATACCATAACCTAATCAATACTCAATTTTTAAACTTCTTAATTTGTATTTTAGACAGTAACTGCTCATTGTATTAAAATATGATTCTAGTTCAAAGCTAGATTGCAATACTGAGATGTACAAGACAATATATTGAAAAAGGAACTTTACAAATGAGGTGGGGGGGGCCACAGACTGTAGTTGAGGAGGTGGGAGGGAAAGGATGGTAAGGGAAAAACAAAGGAGGAGGCAACAACGCTTGATAAGAAATATACTCATTACCTTGCTCATGTAACTGAAACCCCTCTGTACAGTATTTTCACAATAAAAAACATTTTTAAAAAAGCAAGGAAGGAAGAAGGAAGGGAAGGAAGGCAGGCAGAAAAAAGCAAACAACAACAAAATGAATTAACATGAATGGAATATAGCAGCAAATAATGAAAAAAATCTGAATATCCATGAAATCAAAATATGTTATGATTAGACTTATTTTAAAAAACCTCATAGTTTCTAATTTTATTGCCAATATTGAATAACTAAATACTGATAAGCTATCTATGGTAGCATGATTTTAGAGACTATATAATGAACAAAGAGAGAAGCACAAGTGTTTAGTTATCTTGGAACTAGCCTATATTTCAATAAAGACTTTTCTAAATAAAAAAAAATTTTTAAGGCACTCATTTTGAAAGTTTTTTATTTGTTTGTAGTTTGTAGGACTTGAACTCTGGGCCTGGATGCTGTCCCTGAGCTCTTCAGCTCAAGACTAGCCCTCTACCACTTGAGCCACAGGGCCACTTCCCGTTTTCTGGTGGTTTACTGGAGATAAGAGTCTCACTGGCACCTGGCTTCTCATTGTGAAAGTTTTATAGGCGTTCTACAGACCTTTTCCTCATCCTATGCTGAAGAATAATAGAGTATGCTGAAGAATAATAGAGTATGCTGAAGAATAATAGAGGAGACAAATGTCCATGTCTTCTTCTTGAGCATGCAAAGAATTGGAACAGGCATCCAACCTAAAAGTAAATCTCACAGTTCACATCATACTCAATGATGGAAAAATAAAAGCTTATCGTCAAAAATCAGAAACAAGGCAAAGATGCCCACTTCCACCATTCCTATTTCAGACTGAATGTTCAGCTAGAACAATCTAACAATCACAAAAAAAAAAAAAAAAAAAAAAAAAAAAAAAAAAAAAAAACAGAAATAACATGGCATCCAAACTAGAAAGGAAGAAAGAAAAATATTTCTGTGTATACATTCATTATATGTAAAAAACAATCCTAAAGACTCCATTTAAAAATTTTGTCTGGGGCTTGGAATGTGGCTTAGAGGTAGAGTGCTTGCCTAGCATGCACAAAGCCTTGGGTTTGATTCCTCAGTGCCACATAAACAGACAAAGCTGGAAGTACTTCTGTGACTCAAGTGGTAGAGTGGTAGCCTTAAGCAAAATGAAGTTCAGGACAGTGCTTAGGCCCTGAGTTCAAGCCGCAGGACTGACAAAAAAAATAAAACTAAAACAAGCCAGTGGCTCATACCTGAGCCACTCAGGAAGCTGAGATCTGAGGATAGCTGTTCAAAGCCAGCCCAGGCAGAAAAGTCGTGAGACTCTTATCTCCAATTAACTACCAGAAAACTGGAAGTGGCACTATGGCTCAAGTGGTAGAGCTCAGGGACAGTACCCAGGATCAGAGTTCAAGCCCCATGACTGAGAAAAAAAAAAGACAAAGGGTGAATGCAGCAGTGGTACTCACTAGACACTACATTGAAAATGAACTATACAACTTGGGTCAGGGGGGATTAGGAAACAGTATAGGAAGGGATGACTTTGTCCGAAAAGAAATGTACTCATTACCTGACATATGTAACTATAATCCCTCTTTATATCACATTTATAATAACAATAAAAATTTAAAACAAGAACAAATAAACTAAAAAATTCGTGCAAGATGCAAACCAACATACAGAAACCAGCTACATTTCTATTCACAAACAGCAATCCAAAAATGAAATAATGAAAGCAATCCCATTTATAATACTAACAAAAAGAAAAACTACTTAGGAATAAAAGAGAAGTGCATATACACCCACCAAGAAAATCAGTAAACAATGAAAGAAATTTAATGTTTATTTTAAATCAAGTGAAAAAGTTGAATAGGTGTTCCTCTTAAAGAATAAATGTAGATCACTAAGAAGCATACAAAAATACTCATTACTAATCACAAGGGAAATGCAAACCAAATTAAACAGAGCATCACCTCACTCTTGTATGAGTGTCAATTATCAAAAAGATAAAAGATCGGAAGTAATGATGAAGATGCAGAGGGAAAAAGGGACCTTCACATAATGCTGAAATGTAAATTAGCACGGTCGTTTGCAAGACAGTATTGAGGATCCTCAAAACATGAAGAATAGAATTGCCAAATGACCCAACAATCTCAACTCTGAATATTTGTCCAAAAAATTCAAGCCAAGTCCTGATTTCCTTTGATCATTGTAGTACTGTATTATTCATAATAGCCAAGAAGTGAACACAACCTAAATGTCTAAACAAAATGTCAAAACCTAAATGAGTAAACAAAGAAAATGTGGGATTTACATATAATAGAATATTATTCCAGTCTTCAACAAAGAAGGAAATCTTATCATATGCTACAACACGATTATCCTTAAGGGCATTATGCTAAGTTAGACAAGTCCATCCCAGGAGGGCAAATATTAGACAAATCCAATATAAACAGTATCATTCAAGTAACTAGTCTGGATTCTTGAGCAAGCTGTGCAACATAGAAAAACAACTTAGTGAAAAACAGGAGGAATCTGGTACCTTATAAAAATAAATATAAAACTTGAAGCTTTATTATGTTTGGATTATCCATGGAGGAACGATACATTGAAAATTTCCATCCAATGAGTATTGAGTGTGAGATATACAGATGAAAAGAAACTTGCTTTGTAACAGAGTAAGCAATATTGCACAGCACATTTAAAATTTTGTAAAGGTAGGTAGTGCTCATGTTACAGGTGTTTTACCATAGTAAAAGAATAGGCGATAAGATTGCAGCCCTATTTACCACTTTCTGTCGAACATTGTAAGATAAAATCTCAGCAGCATACAACAGAAGAACACTTACTTTTTGCTTCCACATTTGCAGCTTGGCTGAAGGTTTCTGCTGACCTAGACAAAGCTTGGGTGGCAAGCTGTGGTTTTAATTCAGAGTGGAGCCATCAATCACTCAATTTGCTGAGATTCTGGAATTTATTTCCCAGGTGTTATAAGGGGACAAGTCCAATAGCTCCTGACATATCTGTGAATGTCCAAGTGGCCTCAGCAAAATATCAAGAAAGTTCAAGACCCGGAGGAAAAAAAAGTGTTCATCTAAGGAATATTGGGGAAGAAAAAGAGAGAAGAATAAAGAAAATTAGGAAGACAATAAGTTATATAGCACCCATCTTTGGAATATTCCTACCAAATAAAGCCAGACTTGACACTGATCATGATAAACCTTTAGACAAATTCAAAATAAACAATATCATTCAAGTGAACTAGTTGGGATTTTCAAGCAAGCTGTGCAACATAGAAAAACAACTTAGTGAAAAACAGGAGGAATCTTGTATCTTATACAAATAAACATAAAACCTGAAGCTTTATCATGTCTTGTGATTCATAAAAGAAATTATCTGTAACATTTTAAGGCAACTGGGAAAAATAGGAAGTTAAATAATAAACATGTGGTTTGTATTAATAGTAATTAAAAGTAAAACATCCTAGAAGCATTCTTAGCAAATCATTCTTAGCAAAACATTCTTAGAAAATCAATGCTCATGTGGCTTGAACTCAGCACCTCAGAGCTGTCCCTGAGCTATTTGGCTCAAGGCTGGTGTCTTGCCCCATTGAGCCACAGCTCCACTTTTGATTTTCTGGTGGTTAATTGGAGCTAAGAGTCTCATGGACTTTCCTGCCTGGTCTGGCTTTGAACCACAGTGCTCAGATCTCAGCCACTTGAGTAGCTAGGATTACAGGCATGAGCCACCAGTGCCTGGCTGAGTGAAAATTCTTAATATCTACAATTTGTTTCCAGTGAATTGTCAAAAATATGTGGTAACTAGCCACAGTGGTTTATACCTGCAATTCTAGCTAGGTAAGAGACTGACTTTGAAAAGATTGTAGAGATCACCCTGAGCATGAAATCATCATCTCAATCAAAATTTTGACTGTGGTTCTATCCCATTCCAAACATGAGAATTGTAGTCCAGGCCAGCCCAGGGATAAACGTGAGGCCATATTACCTAAAGCATAAAGACCTGGGTGTATATCCTGCAGTAGTGAATACTCAGTAAACACAGAGTTTAAACTGTGATTCTGAGAGAGGAAAAAATAGTACTTATGTGTGGCTGTATATCAGTAAGCAAGAGTATGCTGAATTTGATTCGTGTTAGCAATTAAGCAAAAGCAAAAAATGTGATCATTCTTTCTCCTTTGTTGCAGTTTCTAAATTTTTAAGAGAAAAACAAAAGATTAAATAAGTTACTTGAATGGTCCAGGGCAATTTAAAACCGCATCAAAAGAAAACTATAGGTGTTATACTAAACAAAACAGACTGTATTTTCCAAAACATTGCTTCATACATGCTTTCCATTTTGGCCTACACTGGTTCTAAGGTGCTTGATAAATATGAAAATGTTGAAGCTTGACTCTCAAAGCATCTATTCTAATTTGATAGGGTAATCAACATAATAGAGATGACTAAAACTGAAAGAAATATTTACAATCAAGGCTAAGAATCTGAGCAAAGAATGAAAACAACTTTCAAGCTAAACAGTTTAGGAATACAAGAAACAAAGTACTTATTCACCTCCTGGGAATTCTGACATTAGTATCCTCCATCCATGTATGTGGTCATTAACCATCCCCAACTACATTGCCTTGAAATAAAATCTACTCTGATACCTAAGTTACCTCTCTGAAAAAATGCATCTTTGAGTCAACTTGGAGTTCTTCACCAAGTCCCCAAGATCCACAGCTCAGGTTTCTTGTAAATAAGTTTGATAAGGCTCATTAAGAATTTGATCCTTTCCAAGCATCAAACTCTCACTCTGCTTCAGTTCCTAGAAGAATTCCTCTTGTGGCCCTGAGTCCCTGCTCAGGGAGGAGCAGGTGCAGAACAGAACAAACAGGAGCAAATTTGGACCTGGCTGATATTATGCACATACCTAGAGTGACTACATTCTAATCTGCATACAGTAAATTCAGCAAGCATGTTCTGGTCCGTGTTCTCTTTGGGGAGCTACAACCTGTCCTGATGAGGAGTCTGCTCACTAATACAAAGGAGAGTTTAGAGCTTTTTTATTGTTTAATTCTCATTTTTCTGCAAACCAAAGGAAGTCAGTTTTCTAAATAAGGCAAGTAGCTAGCAGACAATAAATTTTACCTCAAGAGGTCACTATGTTTTGATTTATTTAAGCTCAGGCAATAATTCTGCTTTAAAGTCACTTTTCAGCATTTATTTAACATAATCTTTGATTTCAAAGGCATTTGAATTATATGAACAATCTCAGAAATATTTACTCAGTGTTAGTTTTTATACAAGGTGAAGTTGGGAGACATATGTTTTTCATTCCTTTATTTTTTATTCCCTTATCCACCCATTTCTTCATTGTGCATCTCTTCTGTCTCATTTTTACTCATGTCTATTTGCTACTGGTAGTCACTCTTTACATTATAATTTTCAAAAGTAGATTAGAATTTCTCTCTCAAATGGAACTAAAATCAACAAATCTTTATTTTTTTAAATGTTATTGAAAGGGTGAAGAGCAGGGAGCAAGGCAATAAGTACATTTATTTTTAATCATCATTACCCCATCCCTCATTATCTCCCAATTATCCCTCCTTACCTCCCTCCAAGTTGTAATGTTCACATCCAACGTAGTGTCAAGTGAGCATCAATGTTGCTGTGGTTCATCCGTTGTTCTGCTGTTTCTGTGATTCCCTTTCCCATTGAAATATTGCATTGTCTATTATGCAAAACATGCAGCACAAAAAATTAAGAGAAATGAAGAAAGATAAAAACAATAGAGAAAAAAGAATGAACTCTATACAAAGTCTAATGAGAACCTCTTGTTTTCATTAAATGTAGTCCTATGTACTAAGCACTTGGGTAATTGAGAAGCCCTGTTAAAAATATCATATACATATTTTAGTTCTTACAAATGAGGAATATTCATCCACAATGCACACACACACACACACACACACACACACACACACACACACAAATACACAAACATACACACAATTTCCCAAGGCTTGATTAAGAAACCAGGTCCATCTCTATGTAGATTTCTTGGGCCAACCTTGTATTTTTAAGCCAAAGACAACCTGGACCCTAGACTGTAAGGTCTCAGGATCTTCAATATTTCTTCTGTGGTCCAGAGAAAGAATACTGGTAGAGAAAGAACTATACTCAATATTACCTAACTTTACTTGAAAAGTGCCTATGGTAGACTCAAATGTCAATACACACCTTAGAAAAATAGTTTGCATCTATTTTCCTTGTGGACAAAATAAACTTTACTTTTCAAGACCAGGAGCACACAGACCAAATCTTGGTGGACTTACGAGTCCAGGATATAAAAACATGCTTATCTCCACTAAGATACAGTCAGTGGCCCTCCAGGGCTCCATTACAAAGGAAATTCTAGCCAGAAGGACCCAAGGTGAGGGAATTGTATATTAAATAACCTGAAGAGAGCTGCCCTGGGCTTCTTAGTTCCTAAGTTACAAGTAGAAAGGCCACGGGGTTTCTTTTCATAAAATTATTGTAAAGAGAGTTAAGAATAGAATTTATAGACTACATTTCTAGTTCCTCATTCTATACTCCCTTTTAAGTAAATCTGTGACAAAATCCAATCAAAAACCTAGTGACAGTCAATAGGCAGGACTTTGATCTGGTTCACATCAATATTTATTCCATTCTTTTGTGATTATTATTATTATCTATAAGCTAATAGCTTTATTTGGAGTCATTTTGAATTCTGTAACAAAGTTCTGTTATCATCTGCCTTTCAGTCAAATGTTACCCTTCTTCAGAACAAATATTGACATTTTATCCTTCCTTCCTTATTCAAAATGATCCAAAATATTGGTGATATAAAATAAAATCTAGGGCTGGGAATGTGGCTCAGTGGTAGAGCGCTTGCCTTGCATGCTCAAGGCCCTGGGTTCGATTCCTCAGCACCACATAAGCAAAAAGAAAAAAAAGCTGGAAGTGGCGCTGTGGCTCAAGTGGTAGAGCACTAGCCTTGAGCTGAAGAGCTGAGGGACAGTGCCCAGGCCCAGAGTTCAGGCCCCACGACCGCACCCAAAAAAAAAAAAATAAATAAAATAAAATAAAATCTATTTTCTTTAGTTCTGTGATTTCACATGACTGAACTACTTTGTTGATATGTTACAAATTATTATTAATATACATAAAAAGGAATTTCATACAAATATGTGTGTATATTAAGAGGTATATGTAGATATAGATACATATTTTATTAACTCAATGGCTAATATATGTATAAAAAGAAAGACATTATTTTACTATTGTTTTCTTCAATTTCTGCACTCAGGATAACACAAAATAAATTCTACCAGTTGCTATATATTATTGTATGTTTTTAAATACCTTCATATATAGAAACTGCCTTTAATATTCCAAATGTACTATAATTCATAAAACTACAGCACAATCCCAGCCTAATAAGAAAACATTATGTCAAACCCCTAAGTGTTCTGATTGAAAACTAGGTGTTAAAGCTGTGGCTGCTTCTAGTCTCCTAAAAAGTAACTACTTATGTGAAGGAAGACAAAAGAGTGTTAACAAAACAAAAGAAGTCTCAGAAAAATAATTCACTAAAAGTATGTGAAAAGCATTCCAGGCTCACACCCAGACAATAGAATGCTGATTTGGGAAATATAAGTGCAAGAACGGACAATGACAGATTAAAACTCATTAAAATTAAATCAGCTCATTGTGTATCCTTAGCTAAAAGGAAAATGACTCTTTTGTAAAAACATGTACGCGCCTTTATCCCCTTTTATATGCAATAATCCAGCAAGACACTGCTCAGGTATTTTAATGTCTAATTCTATTCCTGCAGTGTCATATTCTATATGAAAAATAATGTCAAGGTGTCCAACTATTCAGGACATATGAGAAACTTTGTAGATGAAACTTTATTTGACCATCAGCTACTGGGCACAAACAAAAGGCAGACAATACTGTCATCATGGTCTCTGGAGGTTTTTTGTGGAATTCTAATTAACCAACCCTCATTTTTTTTGCAGATATTGAAAAAGAGAAAAGAACAATCTGAGTAAACTTTCTAAGGAATTGAAAGGAAAAGTATGAATTTATGTGTGGCATATATTAGAGAGGACTCCCTAAAGATTCTTCAAGAGACTGTTGGAACATTGGTTTAAAACATTTCTTTAGACTTGAAATTGAAATGCCACTCATCAGGAATCAAGCCACGAGAATGCACTGAGTTATAAAACACAACTGTTCATTGCAGTGTCTTGAGGAGAATAAAGTCTAGATGAAAAAAGTCTTGATGCATAAATTCCCTTTGCAACTTCCTGTTCAATGACCATCTTTCTTAGACCCTAAATCTCTATGAAGGACATGACAGATGTGGGCCATTCATTGCCCCAGGTCAAGAGTTAGCACAAGCTGGTTCAAAGCCAGCCTGGGCAATATCTCCAATTAACTAGCAAAAAACCAAAAGTGGGAGAGAGCTAGCCTTGAGCACAAGTACTTAGGAATAGCACCTGGCCTTGAATTCAAGACCCAGTACTGGTACAAACATAAAAGGAGCCCAGAGGCTAGCACAGTGGTAGTACTTTGTTGGTTTTCAATAGGGGAGAAGGAAAGAAACTAACCCTTATCTCTCTTTTCTGCTGCTTAGACTTTAAACTCCACGTTTTTGGCAAGGAAAACTCTTAATAATGACATATGCCAGTAATAGTAAACAATGTCGTGAGATAATGCACAGACACCTTTGCCAGGTTTCCTTTTGATCTTTAACAAAGCATCAGATCTGCTTATTTTAGGAAATCATTGAATCACTTAGCTATTTCTTTTAAATTCTTAAGTTATCAATCAGCACCATGTCTAGCGTCAAATCATTGACCATAGTCAAGCTTAAAAATCTAGAAAATCAGCTTTAAAAATGCAAAACGGGGGGGGGGGGAAGCAAGAAGACTATAGATGTACACACACACAGGATGAGAATCATGAGATGTAAACTTGAACACAGTCTATATAATGTTTTGGTATTAGACACCTGCTCATTTGGAAAAGCATCTGTGACATGTTTGACAACCTACATGGATGAAATACAAAAGCCCTATAGATTCCCAGACAGGCTGGTGTCTATTCCGTCTGTGAGTTATTCCGAGTCAGTATCTTGATGTTAACATGCTTTCTCTGACTTGGGTAATTATTCCAGTAGGCTTCATAAAGCCTGTTTTCACTTGGGACACAATTACCATAGGTAATTACGTGTAGTCAACTGTCTGGACTCCCATTGGTTATTCACAGCATCTCCCGTGTTCCAAAACACAAAACTCCCTTTGCAGGGATAGACTTGACATGCCATCGGTGAAGTAATTAGCATGTGTGGATTTTCTTTTTAATATATAAAAGCATCAAATTCTCACCAGAGACTTTTTTGTTCTTGGGAAACTCTGCTCTAACAACCTGTGAATTACAATAGAAGGTAATTGGAACACAACGTTCCATAGGAACGTGTTGAAAGATGGAGCTTTCTCTCTATAACATTAGCAAGGGAGACAGGTGCGAGTGATTTCCAAGTTCTCTAATGCCGTTTTCGTGAGTTTCTGTTCACACTGTAACTAAAGAATTTCAAGAGCACGAGCCTCAAACTAGTTGCAATAGAATGATAGCACAAGCACATTAAAAGCAAAGCGTGTGCTGGGTAATTCAGACAAAGCAATTCAGAGCACAATACAGAATTCAGAGATTTTTTTTTCAGTGCTCACTTGTCTGCACTAACAGCTACAGTAATATCAATTTTATTTATTTATTTGTATCTTGAACCAAACCTATAACTGCACCTGACAGTATACAAATAATACAATAGGATTTTTAAGCAACTTCTGAACTCCAATAAAATAAGAAAAACAAAATGAAGTCAGAGATGAAATTAGTACAAAATGTGTGTTTTAAAGTCCAAATTTGAAACTGAGCTTTGTTGTGTTTTAAAGTCCAAATTTGAAAGTGAGCTTTGTAGTACTTCAAAAGAGAGAGACGTGACCAAATTCTGCATGCTTCTGTTCAGGAAAGGCTCCCCAAAATCTTTGTATGCAGACAGATAATTACCTAATTAATTCTGTGTGGTTTAGAAAGCTACTTTGTATCTTCTACTGCATTTACTTTCATACATTATCTTGATTTTCAAGAATTAAAAATTCTCATGTAACTGTATCCCCTCTGTATAGTATCTTTACAATAAAAGCAGATATTAAGAACAAAAAAGAATTAAAAATTGATTAATAAGAATGGTTTTATTTGTGAACATGTACCTTGAGACAAATGTTACCCAAATTTCATATTCAACAATATGGTATGCAATCAATATTTGTGTTATACCGAACAACTTTCTAAAAAAATTAATTAAAATGAATCACACAGATATTATATGAATTTCTACATATTTACATATCTGTGTGTGTGTGTGTGTGAAAGAGAGAGAGAGAGAGAGAGATAAAGTGTTTTATTTCATTTTTCTGTGCCAGTAACTGGGGTTTGAACTCAGAGCCTGAGTACTCTACCTTGCTCAAGGCTGTTGCTGTACCACTTGAGCCGCACCTCTTCTTCCAGATTTTTGCTAGTTAATTGGAAATGAGTCTCTTTTCTGCCTGAAGTGACTTCCAACTGTGATTGTCAGATCTTAGCCTCCTGAGTAGCTAAGATTACAGTCATGAGCCATCAATGATCAGTAATTTTTTTTTTTTGTCAGGGGCTTGAACTCTGGGCGTGGGCACTGTCCCTGAGCTCTTCACCTCAAGGTAAACATTCTACCACTTGAGCCACAGCACCACTTCCAGTTTTCTGGTGGTTAATTGGAAATAAGAGTCTCATAGACTTTCCTGCCTGGGCTGGCTTTGAACCATGATTCTCAGATCTCAGCCTACTTAGTAGCTAGGATTACAGCTGTGAGCCACTGGCACCTGGCTAAAACATGTGTTTTTTTAATATATATGATGATCAAACTTCTTTGAAAACCTCTTGGGCTAATCTGATGAAGCCTCTCTTTGCTGTCACTGGACAACCACAAGAAAATGAATGTGAGAAATCCATAGACAGAATTTGAAAGAGCAGCATGTGCTTTTTTGCTTTGCTGGGGAAGGAAAGCAGTTGCAAGTAAGCAAAGCAGGTTCTCTGGAGGATTCTGAGTGAGGTTCTGTAGATGCAGGAAGCCTCCAAAGACAGTTATGTTTAACTGATTTCTTGCTATTACTTTTCATGATGAGTTTTAAGTAGAAAGATTAAAAGGAGAAGATAATAGATTTTAGAGTTACTTTTAAGCCACTATTCCAATGGTAATACTGACATCTGCTTCAGGGCTACCCCCACACCCAAGGAAATGGGGAATTCAGGAAAGCCCCCAGCTCCTCTATATCTAGACTCCATGGATGGCTTCCCAATTTTATTCTCTATGCTTTCATGGAGTCTTAAGAACAGTCTCATATGCGTATCTATCTCTCCCACTGGATTGAGAAAGTTCATAGAGATTTACCCATTCTAGGAGAAATCAAACTGCTCAGCACTTTGCAGTTAAAGGAATGTATAAATGTATAACAATATTTTCCACTACACTTCCTTATTGTTATTGTTATCTTTAAGTAATTTTACAAAAGTGTTATCATTACCTACTCTTATGTTTCTCTGGAAAGCTCAAAATTTGTTCTCTAGATGAACATCTGATATTCCAAGATTCTAAAAGATTTTAAGAACTACGGAAGGAAAAGAGACTTCAATGTTTTCTTTCATCTTAGTCTAATTTTTAAAAATAGCCACTGGTCCTTTTCAAAGATGGCCGAATAGCTGCTGTACAGTGGAAGCCAAGGCAGGAGATGTCAAGTTATGGTAAGCCTGACATATACACCAAGGTCCTAAAATACCTAACTAGAAATCTGCTGGGAAATTATTCCAAAGTTTGCTGTAGCAATTGGACTCCAAGCTTGGTAAGTGATGGTACATAAGAGGACATAATGATAGCCTGGGTGCCATGTGTTCATCAAATATCAAATGGAGAAGACAAAATTATTCCTCTGCAATAGGTATTGGAAGCTGATTTTGCTTGCAGCAGCACTCCCAGTACCCCAACTCCTCTTGGGAAATGGCTAACTAAAAGGAGTTTGGGGATAAGCAAGTTAATTGCTTCACTCATCATATTTCATTCCAACTTTCTTACCGCCAATAACAGCTAGGACTATCATTAGTTCCCAAGTAGGAGAGATGATGATGGAATGCATTAACATAAATATTCCCTGGGAGGGAGCCGAGAAAGAGAAAAGGGAGCCACATAAAGTGTGTAACTCCTCCTAGACCAGGAACTTCATAATTACTACTTAACAGCAATTTTTTAAATGAAGCTATGATTATTACAATCAACATAGTCAACTTGTCAAAACTTTTCAGTGTTTGTTAAGTTTTGATATATTTTGATAGGCAGCCATTCCTCCAGTCCCTCCAGGAACACAAGGTTGGACTAGGGGCTGCAGTCATCTTAAAGGCTATATGAGATATACATTTCAAAGAGGATCTTTTGTTTTGCTTCATCTTTCTGAGTGGCACGCTTGTATCCAAGATCTCTGTGAAGTAGAAAGCAATACATTCCAGAGGAAATTGTTTGCAAACCAAAGAGAAAATTCAAAATTACAGGTCAGAGCCATTTGCTTGCAGTTATAATGAAAATTCATGGTTAGATTTCAGAGTGCTGCTTGATCATTAAAGCATTGTTTGTGGCGCCATCCCTGAGAAATTAGATAATGGGCTGCTAATCGGACTCACCTCTCCAAACAGTTTTGAAGAAAGGTAAATCAGGAACAACTGGAAGAGTCCCACTAATGTCCTCCAAGTCGTTGCAAAGCATTCTGATGGCGAGCAGCTTCACTAGAAGCTGCCACATCCCCCAACAAGAATCAGCCATGCTAAGCAGAGTTTAATCTCAAGGAAGGTGTCCCAAATATGGAGAAACATTAAGAAAGCCCACAGAGATACATATGTCCTGCTTGGGACACAAAGGGACTTTACATGAAATATTTCATGAAATCTCATAAAAAAAAAACTGCAGAGCCTACCAAAGGATGCATTTAATCCTTAAAAAAATTATTCATTCCATTTCCATATCCTCAAACTTCAAGGAATATGTGGAAAGTGACACTTAGTCATCAAGTTGTAGCTGAGAAGGAAGAAGAACTGATTCTGGAAAGAGACAATAGATAAATAGAAGAGGTAGAGTCATTGCGGTTAAAAACAAGTGGGATAGAAAAGAATAGCATGGGGGCTGTGCAAACATGCAATAATAAAAAGGAAAGAGAAAACTTGGACTCTAGTGAGCAAAGACAAACCAAGAATCCAAACTGGCAGGATAAAAGTAAAAAGTTACTTAAAACAAAAACACACTATGGCTCCTGTCTATAATCCTACATAGGAAGCTAAAATCTGAGAAACAAAGTTTGAAGCAAGTTGGGCAGAGGACTCAATGATACCTTTATTGGCAATTAAATATCAAAAGCCAGAGTGCAGGTGTCATTCAAGTGGTAGACCACCAGCTGTAAGTGAAAAGGCCGAGTAGGAGTGCAAAGCCCTGAATTAAATCTACAGTACTGGCAAAGGAAAGAAAGAAAGAAAGAAGCAAAGAAAGAAAGGAGGGAAGGAGGGAGGGAGGGAGGAAGGAAGGAAGGAAGGAAGGAAGGAAGGAAGGAAGGAAGGAAGGAAGGAAGGAAGGAAGGAAGGAAGCAACCAAGCAAGCAAGCAAGGAAGCAAGGAAGGAAGGGTATTTAAAACTCTCAAAATCACCAGGTGCTAGTGGCTCACGCCTGTAATCCTAGCTACTCAGGAGTCAGAGATCTGATGATTGTGGTTCAAAGCCAGCCCGGGCAGGAAAGTGAGACTCTTAAATCCAATAAACCACTAGAAAATCGGAAATAGCTCAAGCAGTAGACCACTTGCCTTGAGCTGAAGAGCGCAGGAACAGCCCAAGCAGAGTTCAAGCCCCACGACCTACCAAAAAAAAACTCTCAAAAATTTGAAAATATATTTTATAAAATAAATATTCACCTACACTGATAAACTGCAACAACAAAATTTGATAAAGGGAATATAATAAATAAACTCCAAAGAGGAAAGGAAAGGAAACATGATTAACTCTTGAATGGACGGGATAGTAGCTATTTTAAACCTTGCATGCCTCTACCACAGCTTTTCATCTCAGTTCATATAGGAGAAAGTACTCAGGAAAATTATGTAGATAAATTAAATCTCCAATAAAACTTTATTTACAGAAACTGGTGACAAGCTGGATCTAGCCCATGACCTGGAGTTTGCCAATCCATAGTAGAGAAAACCAATCATAAATGAGATAGAGAAATGATTTAGACATAAAATTTTATGAGCATATCTAAAGAACTGAATTTCAAGGTGCAAATAGAGTGCTAGACACTACTAAATGATCTGAATACATTACACAGAACATCAGTATGGTGTGTGGTGGAGCACAGTTTAACGAATATAGGAGAAAGTGGTGACCCCTTCATAATCTGGAATCATGTGACTTGGGTTTAAATGCTAGCCCTACAATTTACAATCCAGAGCCTTCACATCTAAGTGAATCATTCTATTCCTAGATGAATACACTTAATATCTTGCTACCTCAATGAAACATAATTTTCCCAGGGAAACCAAAAGGATTCAAAGTGGAACAACACTGATACCACAAAGAATGGCTCATATATATCTTAATAAGTAAATGAGTTTATTAGGGGTTATGTGCAGTGATGAGCAACTACAGGCAGCTGCATTTACCTGAAGTTACCAAAGTTGCCAACACCTCACTTACAAAGCTCCTATTTTATATTTATGTAAGTCCACAAGAGAATTGATATGAAATGAGATTTAGAGCACTACCAAGTATTAAAGCAGCAGAAGCAAACTCAAGTGCAGATACCACAAGACCAGACAAAGCCAGAGTCTGGTTAAGTTATGTTTATGTGCATTCTGTCATTGCTATTATCAGGGAGTCTGCTGGTCTCAGCAAACTATGTCTGACCATGGGAATGACAGCTTTGTTTGTAAGCAGTCTGCATGTAGAATACCTAAATGGTAGCTTGCTTCAAAATGGTATTGCTCTAGCTAGCATATGGAAGACAAGTCTCACTAGAGTGGAGTTAGAGTTTAAAATTACTTAGAATCGACCTCGGCATACTTGTTGGCAATTCATATGATCAATAACAATACACATGTAAGATGAATTATCAAATTACCAAGGTGGAAAGAAAAGTAATTCAAATATCTAAGCTGAAAATTTATCCATTGGGGGAAAATAAAGCTCAGCTGTGTGCTTTCCCATGACCATATTTCATTCCAGAAGACAACACTGTCTATAAGCACATAGCAAGGGCAGCAAGGGTAACCGCTAGTCAAATGCTGCAAGTATAAAGGCAACGGTCTGGCATTCTCCAATATGAAAGAATACCAAGAATGAAGAATGTATAATCTCCTTCTTAGAAAAAAAGAAAGTAAAGTATTTCCAAACTATATGACAATAAAATCCAACCAACCAAGTGATAAATTAAAAAGTAAGTGCAGAATTGGAAAAGTCATGGTAAAAGGACTAGCACTAACCAATGCTCCCATTTAAATAGAAAGCTCATAATGATCAACAGAGGGAATTACGTTTGCAGAGAAAATGAAATGCTACAATGCTGACAAAAAAAATGATTTGAAACACAAAGCAAAAAACAAAACAGAAAGACACAGGGAAGAGAAGACAAGAAAATAAAAGACTTTAAAAAGTCCTGTCATCTTTGGCTTTTCAAGCAGATTCTCTACTCAATTCTTTTAATCAAAATACATAATTAAAATTATTTTGACTTTAATCTTGGAAGTGTCTTTAAGCTATATAAGGGAAAGAGGTGAACTTACTATTTCCTGTGAATGAAGAAACCTTAGTATTTCCTTAAGTTTCATTTCAGCTTCTTTCTCTTTTAAACTTAATTTATCTCAAATACTTAAAATCAAAGATAGAATTTTAGGAATAATTTTATTGCATTGTTTCAATATCATTTTTTACTCATCCATTTATATGTTTATTCATTCATTCTATTGATATCCAAAGTGATATTTACTAGGTAATTTTCAAGTGACAGAACTTAAGATTTTCTTTCCCTCTGCTTTGTACTTAATTGTGATTTTTGACAATGTATGGGGTGTCTAACTGCCATACTCATGATGTAACATTTTCCCCCACCTATCTACTAGCTACATGAGACAAAGTAACCAAATTCTCAATAGAGGGTAAGCAGGAATAATATTCAACTCAATCTGGTTTGATCCTTGACACCTTTCATTCTCTTTCCTGTCTGGTAACCAGATCCAATGCAGAAAGCTTATATTATAGATGACAAAGGTTTTAGATTACAAGTCTGCAAGGCTGTGTCACTCAACTAGCCTCAAACACTGTGGTTGTGCCACAAAGGAAAGAACAAAGTTTTTTTTTTTTTTTTTTTACTGCCAAGGTGATGTACGGAAGAGTTACAGTTACATAAGTAAGGTAATAAGTACATTTCTTGTCAAATTTATTACTCGTTCCCTCATGTTTCCTACTTTGTATTTTTGTGTGCAATATTATTGTGGCTTTCTTAACAAAGAATTCTTTTCTTTTTGTAAACATTCAAATAGTTGTTCAAAGAGGTTACAGTTCAACATGTCCACTTGTGTATGGAATGCTTCTTGATCAGCCTTCCATTAGTCATTCTTCCCCAATCCCAAGCCCTATTCCTTACAAACTCATCTCATTTCCCTACTTCTTTTATCACATATGTACATTGAGTATTCTTGCTATTTGTACCCTGTTCCCTCTTTCATTCATCAGTCCCTCTCCCATTACCTTCCTTGCATTCAACCTTTTTCAGTTTCCTGATATTCATTTGGTTAAAATATGTGTTGATTGCTCACAAGGTTTACTCCAGGGAATTTCACTCCTATGTATATTATACTTTAGTCAACTTGATCATGAACATATGTGATCATGTACATATGCACACATCCCTCTATGAATTTACATAGCAGGTTGTACTTTGAGTGTAAGATCCATATGTGAACAAAAACATGCACTGTTTGTTATTCCAAGCCTGGATTACTTTGCTTGGTATGCTATTTTCCATATCTGTCAGTTCCTGGCAAATGACATAATTTCATTCTCTCTGATGGAGCAAGAGAATTCCATTGTATATACACTACATTTTGGGTCCATTCATCCATTGTAAGGCATCTGGGATATTTCCGTAACTTGAATATTGTGAACTGTGCTGTAATGAACATAAACATGCAAGTTGCCTCTGCTGTCTTGCCATTCAATCTTTCCATTGTATCATAGGGTAGATCTATGTTTAGATTTTGTTTTTGAGGAATTTCCTCTATTGATTTCTAAAACGCTCAAAATCTCATTGTCATTCTTCATGAAATAGAGAAAACTATAAAAAAAATATTCATATGGACCCACCAAGGTACCAAAGAGCAAAAACAATCCTGAGCCAAAAAAAAAAAAAAAGCAATGCTGGAAATATCACATTTCTAAACTCCAAACTTTATTACAAAGCCATAGTAACTAAATAGCCCCGCACTGGCACAAAAACAGACCCAAGGACCAATAGAACAGGCTAGAAAACCCACAAAAGAGCCCACAAACTTACAACCATCTAATATTTGACAGAAAAGCCAAAACCATATGCTAGAAAAGAGACCTTCTCTTCATCAAAAGGATATCTCTATGCAAAAGACTGTACTAACATCAATTCAAAGTGGATCAAGGATCTCAATGTAAGACCTGCTGAAACATTGAAACTACTATAGGAAGGAATAGAAGGAAACACTAGAATTCATTGGCATAGGCAGAAACTTCCTGAGCAGAATTTCAGGGGTTCAGCAAATACGGGAGAGAATTGACAAATGGCATTGCACCAAGCTCCAAATCCCATGCATAGTGAAGAACAGAGTTTTGAAACTAAATAACAGCCTACAGAATGGGAGAAGATCTCTGCCAGCTACACATTATTTGACAAGGGTCTAGTAACCAGAATATATTAGAAGCTTAGGAAACAAAACTTCCACAGAAGCAAGAACCAATTACTATGTGAGCAAAGGAGCTAAACAAAGACTTCTCAGAAAGAAGTACATATGATTAATAAATACATGAAGAAATAGACAGCATCCCAGACATCAAGGAAGTGTAAAGCAACACAGATTTCATCTCATCCTAGTCAAAATGGCCTCCATAAAGACTATGAACAATAACAAATGCTGGCAAGAATGTGAGGAGAAAAGAACCCTATTATGTTCTTGTGAAAATGTAAATTAAAGCATTCTATTCTTTTGACATAACAAATACAAGCAACCACCATTTTATTAGGGAAAAAATTAAGTAGGAAGACAATAACCTAAAACTAGAAACAAACCAAACTGAAAAAATGAATGAAATTGAGGAGAAACTCCAGCACCTAAGTCAGAGTTACTGATTAGCAATAGCGTAAATGCAACTGCCATCATCTTGAAGTATTACCCCACGGGATGGTGTTCACAGGCCAGGAAGGCCAGCAGTCATTGCTTTAGTGACCTTGTGAATAGGCTTGTTTTGTTTGATTAATTTTTAAGGAGTCTGCTGCTTTCTCATTCTATAAAACAATCTCATCCTCCAAATTCCACAGGATAGTGGTCTCTGATGCCTTACCTTTGTCATCCAATCAGACATTGCACTTGGTTCTAAGGAAGCCAGATGGCTCTAGACCAAGCTGTCTTCTCTAAACACTCTTATAGAAAATTAATTTTGACACAGGACTCATTTTACATAGATTAATTTAACTCCTTTGTCCAGAACATAGTCCAGGAAACATCGCCAATACACCACCCATTGTGTTTTTGACATGTAATAAGAGATTCTAACTCCCTATCAGTGTGTAGGGCTATTGAAAGCCAGAGCAATCATTTGGATCATTTTATACAAAGCCTTGAAGCTAAGTATTTATAAGCAAAAATTATCTAAAAGCTGGAAGGGACCTCAAGAGACCATTTGGCCCAGCCTCTTCTGAGTTAAGGTATCAAATATTTTTCTTAAACTTTTTAATTAAGCAGCAAGATGACAGGTTTTCAGATTTTATTTATCACCACTGAGATAAATGGTTTTCAAATAATCACTGAGGAGAGGAACGTGGGAGGTTAAAATAAGCTCTCATTTAGTTTCCTTCACACATTTGCCCCTAGAAAAATCTTTTTTGAACTCGATATATTTTTTTTAATTTTCTGAAAGAACAAATTGGAATTAAAAAAGGCTTGAGGATTGCAAATGTCTTGCTCTCATCCTCCCAAGAAAATAAAAATCTTTCCACAATGTGCTTATAAGTGAGTAGCCAGAAACTAGTACTAATTTTTCACAGATATGAAATTTCCATTAAAATACATTTGAATCTCTGCAAACTACAATGTTTTGAGAAACCATGTCAGTCAAAGATGTCTAAAACCATGTTGCTTCTTTTCCTGAGTTAGCTTTATACCAATTAGCTATTATTCCTAGTGCTACTCAACTCCCTCAAAGATAACCATTCTATTCTCTTTATTCTTGACTATCTTATTAATTTTGACATTTTTCCTTTTATACATTAAGGTAGCAATAGCAGCAGTATCAAATTCATCAAGCAGAGAAAGATACTTCCAACTTGAAATCTAATTAATTTTTCATGTTCATTATCTTTTAAGAGTGTTTCTTACAAAAGGACATTATGGGCTCCTCTTTACATGATAATTGATGTAACTCTTCTCTCGCCCTTTTATTTTTTTAATAGGTGAGGGAAGACCTTTAATAGTTACACTTATTCTTGCCAATAACTTTTTAAAGGATAAGTATTAATATGTCATTAAGTTGCATAATGTGTTACAAGAATCAGATTCATTAGAATAAGAAACTCATTAAAGGATAACTTTAGAGTTTACAAAAGTACACCCTATTATTTCATGAGGAACTAAATTGTTAAATGAAATGTAATAAACTGATTTGCCTTTGTCTTATTAAGAAATCATACAAACAAGAAAACTATTTCAGTCATATAATAAATTATATCTTGAATAATGTTAAATGCTGGCTCCCAGATACACAGGAAAATTACCCGTAAGGAAAATTTATTATGTTATAAGGAAAATAATGAACAAGTGAATGAATGAGTGAGTGAGTGAGTGTTCATTTGTGGCTTAAAAACAAAGGGAACTACTCTGGATACCCAAGCTACTTCATGTACCTAAACATATAGCTGTCCATTGAAAAGAAGTGAATGATAAATCAATATTTTACATAAAATTTCTTTTCATGCTAGCATTTAGGAATTAGAAGTGATGAAACATTGCCATTTGTTATTGGAAATCAATTGCCTGTAATAGGCATACCTAAATCTAATAACAGAATGTCTGAAACCATGAAGAGTCTCTGAAACCATGTCAGTCTCCTCTGATAGCTCAGAGTGCACTGTTCCTCCTAATGGAACAGTTATCAACTGATAGTTAACAGAAAAGAAAAGGGAACTAGAAAATGGGGAAAGGCATGGATAATCACCTGAAATAAATGTATAGAGTTGCAAGGACTGGACTATCAGCTCCTTTAAAACACTACCTCAGAAAGGAGAAAGGAAGAGAAGGGAAGGTAGAGAGAGACAGAAGAGGGGAGAAAGAAAGGAAGGGGAGGAGAGGAAAGGGAAGAGAGGGAGAGATGGAAGAAGACAGGAAGGGAGAAAGGGAAGGATGGAAGGAGAGGAAGAAGGGAAAGAAAATAAAACAATAGGAGGGAGGCACAAGAATAAGAAGTTTACATGGCATGCTGAAGTAGGGTTCTCTTCAGAGATATGAATATGCTAAGTCTCAGAGAACTATTCACCCAGATCGGTCCAGTTCACCTAACAATTTAAAAATGAAAAATAAAAAGGTTTATTTTGAAGCTACTAAGACTTATTAAGATATACTAGAATGTTGTTCACTTTTCAATTCCACTCTCCCATTAGTTGTGATGTGGTAGAGTTTAATCCTTCCCTTCCTCCCCCTTCTAGAATGTGCTGCCTCGAGTTCTCCCCTTCAGCAATAGAAGCATACTCCCTCATACTTGGGAATCTACAGAACATATTAGCAAATTGAAGTCATAATTTTTGGCTAATGAGGAGCATTTTTCTCTATGAAAATCTAGCTAGTTCATTAACTGGAATCGAAATCATATACTCAGCTTCATTAGGTACATATCTATTCAACTGGACTATCCAACCCAAAAGGGCATGAAAATTCCATTGATCAAAATATTTTTACTTATAAACTGTTGAATTTTCCCAAAAAAGACAGAAATGCATGTTGTATAGACAGAGCAATTCCAAGGATTTACATCAACATTCATTTAAAAAATAAGTAAAGAGAATATTAGAAAAAATAAACAATTAACAATAAGAAAAATTAGACATGGCAAAAGGATATTAGAAATTTTGACATTTTTTTTTACCTGAATCAATCCAAGTCTTATCATTGGAAGAAAATAAGTTTGGCCATTTTCTGGAGAAATTACATGGCAAAACTCCTACTGAATAATCCATAGTCCCTACACCTAAAATTCACACTGAAAATAAAACAAGCCCTCAGCAGGCACTCTTACTTTTAAGCTGACTTACAGGATAATTTTAATGCTTTCTGAAATTATAGGGTTTTTATGCATATGTCCAATATCTAGCTCCTTACATCTCAATTCTTTTTTCCTCTATCATAGAAAAAGTGTAAGCAAAATCTGGAGAAAGAGGCTAAAAGGTGAGCTATTTTACAGAGATGAATAAGCTAGCATTCTCCCGGTCATGACTTTCTGTGCTATACAATTTGTGGAGGGAATAAAATGAGGCTCATCCTCAACAGATGATTCTTCAATTATATTCTGAATAAACCCAATCATGGTGCCATCATCTCCATTTAGTCTTCAATTAGATATGCAATTTAAATGATCACCTTTCTTTAGGAATAGGTGTAGTGCCTCACTGTAAGACATATGATTTCCTGTCTATGTTTTTGTGCATATATTCTTCAGGGGAGACCATTTCTATGTCCTACAAAAGTGGTTCTGCTTGCATGATCATTATCATCATTAAGCATTTATGAAGCACTTTAGACTTATTTACTAGAACTCCTGATGGCACTAGAAGATAAGTTGGCATAATGGACTTTGTTCAAATGAGAAAATGGAGGTTAAGTAACTTAGCGAAGGTCACAGAGATAATTTGGATAAAAGACTCAAAGTCCCTGACTTCCCATTCAGAACCTACATGGAAACTCTTTAAGTAGCATAAAAAAGTTATCTCTTTCAAAACTTTATACTTCTACTGGACATAAGGAACAGGAGAGGTGACTTTGGGCTCTAACCCCTTGTCTGATGGCAATGTCTTAGAAGATGCCTGATGTCTCTACAGTTCTCCTGGTCTTTCCCTCTTTGTCTGAAGATCACAGCTCTCCCTCTAGGCAAGATATCTGCATTCAAGAGAGTATGAAGGGAAGAAAGTATGTGGATAGCCCTGTGCTTCCCAAAAGAAGAGACACAGCTGTCTCAGAAAATCTCCAATACAATTCTACTTAGAAGACATTGTAAAGGGAAGTTCATCATGTTCACGTTTAACTTTTTATTGTCTGTGATACGGAGGGTGACAACAAATAAAAAGAAATCAAGGCGATTGTGTCAGCTAAATAATGGTGTCTGACACAGTTACTTGCAAAATTTCCTGCTGAATATTCATTGCTAGGCATTCCTTGGTTGCTTTCATTGACAATGCAATAGGACCCAGACTTTAAATTATTGTCGATCAAAAGAAAAACTCTAACTTGAAAAATTTTACCCTCTGATTTGACATATGTTAATTTTGATGGATTAAATCCATGGTCCAGTTTTTTTGTGTGTGTATATGTATGTATGTTCTAAAGAAGTATATTTTGATATCTTTTATCATTCATGCCTTCATTTTGAAAAAAATCTCTAACCAATACATGTCCTTGGTCCTCTCTTTGTTTTGCCAAATCGTATTTACTTTTAAGGTTTGATCCAACTCTTATAAACTCTCCCATGAATGCCTTCCATCCATTTAACCCAAAGTTCAATTATTGATTGGACCCTGAACACATCATTATCTTGCTGACACTACATGCTCTGGGAGCATTTACCAAATATGGAGATTCATGATATAGTTTTTCATTGACATTAGTTTCACATCTTTAAAGACTGTCATCTCTTTTCCTTTTAGTACCTACATAATACAATATACAGAACTGCAGTTAACATTTACTGGGCAGTCAACAAGTGTCAGTTAAGTAATTTATATAAATGAATTCTTATAGCCACAGTATAAAACAAGGAATATACATATATATATATATATATATATATATATATATATATATATATATATAGTAATTCAAGCTCAGAGAATTTAAGTACTTCACTATAAGACACACAGCTGGCAAGTGATACAGCTAAGATACCAATCCAAGTAATCACTATGAATCATTCTGCAAAGTCATTCAGCAAAGGAAGGAGGGATTGATGGAGGAAAAGAAAAACAAGAATTAAAAATCGAAGAGGTGTGGAAGAGCAGTAACAATGGTGAAAAGCAAGAAGAGAGGTATCTAGCAGAGGTGGATTTGCTAGAGAGTAACAAAATTTAAACTTCAAGGCACCACAATTGCTCAGGATTTCTCAAGACTTGATAGAGTACATTACGTTAACTATTGGTTAAAACAACACATGATACATTTCAAATGAGTTAAAGAGTGATTTAATATTTGAAGAAACAGAAGTACTTGTGATCCTGATTCAATGTGTATATATACATATGTGTGAAATTACTATAATGTATCCTATAAAGATGTAAAAATATCATCTCCAAAGTATAAGTCACTGGCAATACCTTTTTGCAAATTTTTGAAGTTTTCAAAAGATGCTTTGTGAGGGTGTGCTGGGGCTTGAACTCAGGGCCTGGATACTGTCTCTTAGCTTTTTCACTCAAGGCTGGAACTCTACCACTTAAGCCACAATCCTCAGACCTCAGCTCCCTCATTAGCTATAATTACAGGTGTGAGCTACTGATGCCCAGTTCACTATTTTTCAATTAGTTAAGCAGTGTGTCTCTTTGCACTCTGATTTCCCCATTGTATGCATTCCCTTATGTACATGGGACATAAAAGTGATCATGGGTAACGTTAAATCCGTGAACGTTTAAGATGTATTTGGTTTGGACTTGGCAGAATATATTTATGTAATGTACAATCATTTGCATGCATAGTTATTATTTTTAGTCATCCTAATGCAGAAATAACTTTCAGGAAAATTCCTATGGCCCTAAGTACCAACTTACCAGTCTCATTATATGAGAGTACCAGATACATTTATTAGGAGTGACATCATCTTATGAATGTGGCCTACAGTGTCACATTGGTAGTGAGAAACAATGATTAAAATGTATGGAGCCAGAGATAGTTGCTCAGAAATTCTTTCAAGCATCAAATATGTAAAATTGTTAGCAGGAAATGTGTTTAATACTTAGTCACAATGTAAGTTCTCTCCTCGTGGGAATATTCTACTGCATACTATGTCACTATAATGATGGGAATTATACCAAATAGAATCTATCAGGAACCCTCTATTTGTAGGGAACAAGTCTATAATGGTGCCAGAAGCAGTAAACATGTCTACGAGTGAATCCATGATTTATACACTCTAATATACCTTAGTGTGACACTACCAGTAACAAAGTGTGTGGCAAGAAGAAACTTCCTTAAACTGTCAATAGAAAGACACAAAATTCTATCGATTGTGATAATGGAATGGAATTGCATTTTCTTTCTCTCTAAGAGAGAATTATAAAAATCTTTTTTCTCTGAAGAAGCAGTTAGGGAGCATGTATCTAAGGATGTCAATAAAAAATGTAATCAAGGAATAAATCAACAGATAAGGTATTTTTCTAAGTTCTCTGATGGTTGTGATTTTGCCTGCTTTCAAAAATTGTTCCTTTTAATTAGTTTCTTTATTTTGATAACTTTTTTCTACTTATGATTTTATATCATTTTTCTTAAAGATGTCCCAATATTATCTAAGCTTCAAGATTCAACATATTACCATTCTGCTCCAAAAGAGGTAAGAAAGCCAAGGCCATCTAATTAACATCTAACCATTCCTTCAAGCCATAAACAACTTTTATGTGTCACTCCTGTTGATGGTATATAATACACTCATCTAATGAGGCCAGTACCTAGGAAGAAGGAATTTTTCTAGAAGCCACTTTTCTGATGATGATTAGCAGTAAAGGAATTCACCATGGTGCTAAGAAAAATATGTTTACTATATATCATCAAATATGATAGCTATTGAGAATCTGGCAAAACTTAGGGCTATCCAAATCTTTATAAGAAAAAATGGGAATGTAATATTTATTAATTTTTTGGTATATGGTCAAGCCTATCCACATTGGTACAGTAATGGAAACATGAAGGAAAAGTATCAAAACTGTCAAAGCAGCTAATGAAGATTTCAGTGTCTGCAGTGCAGATGATAGAAACATAGTGAATTCTTTCACCAAGACAAAGTTGCTCCAATGAATAGAAAAGAAAGCAATGCACAAAGATGTGCAAAGAGAAGGGACAGAGATGATACATCACAATGAGACTATGAACAAAGTGTACCCAGGAAAACACGTGGGTAGGAATGAGATGAAGCACAGCTCTGCCACGCATGGCTTCTATCCACACTTCTCCCACTTAAGGATACATTAAGCTAGTCAAAAGAAAGTCAATGTTGCAAGGTCCAGTTGGACTGAGTTCATTGTCACTCTGGCTGGCTTACTAGAAAAAAAACATATGAAGAGAAATAAGAACAAAATAAAAGATGAGAAAGGCACTGGGAATGCGCAAAAAGAGAAATGAGAGGCTGACCAAAAAAACCATTATGGAGAAAGAAAGAGACTTCAGTATAGATTAAGTTCTTATTACAGCTCCATAAGTTGTCCAGCCTATGACTCTACCCATACCTAAGATACTCTGGTCTCTGTGTTAAAGATATCATCTGGGTAGCTAAGAGTACTTGTGAAGTGAGGCTCTTGGCTGAACCAAAGCCCACTAGCAACCAAGGTCTCTATAAATAGAAGGCAAAGGAACCAAATATCTCAGAAGGACATGTCAGCTGAAATTTTCTCATTTATTCTTTCTACTAAATGGTAAGAATTATAGGAAATGCTTGCTTTGAGTGTTATGATCTAAGGCTAAACACTTCACAACATGTAATGTATTATCACATCACTTTGAAATAGGTATTATCTCCATTTATAAGTTGAAAAACTGTGATCCTAGGAAAAAAATTAAAATATGCTTTAGAAGGCTAAGGATGGAGCTCAGAGGCAGAGTACTTGTCCAGCATGCACAAGGCTCAGGGACTAATTGAAAAATATATGTTTAAGATCACAGAAATAGTCATTGCTGGAATTTTGAGCTAGCTTTTATAAATACAGAATTCAAGTTCTTTAAAACAAGAATCACCTCACACAATCAAAATAATAATATAAAATAGAAAGTTAAAAAAAAGAAAGTTAAAATCTATATCATAGAAACTACTATTCAAAAAATGAAAACTAACTAACAACCTGGATTGAAATAACTTCCATTTGTGGTTTTACTCATTTAAAGAAAGAGATAGCATGCCACTTCAGCTCTTCATTTTTCTGCCTTTTACCTTCGTTCATGTGCATCTATGTCTTCAGAAAAGATGTTTTACTGCCTGCCTTTCTTCACTGGAAAACATTGTAACAGTCTATTGTGAATTTTAATTTGCTGTGAATCATGTTTCTTGTTAGAGACATTTAGATCTTGGAGCCAATTTCCTTCTGAGTTCCTGCTCTAGCCAAACAAACAATAGTCAAGATAATAGAACTGTGTTTTGTGTTATCCTTAGGGAGTAATGAATTTGTGTTTCTTTTATTTGGGGGGAGGGTCCATTCGTGGGGCCTAAACTCTGGGCCTGGGTGCTGTCCTTCAGCTCTTCAGCTCAAGGCTAGCGCTCTACCACTTGAGCCATAGAGCCACTTCCGGCTTTTTTCTTTTTGCTTATGTGGTGCTGAGGAATTGAACCCAGGGCCTCAGGCATGCAAGGCAAGCTCTCTACCACTGAGCCACCTTCCCAGCCCCATGAATTTGTGTTTCATCCATGAGCACGCAAGGACTTTAAGTAGCTTTCCTTAGAACCTATTTATCAAGTCCATTCACTTATAGACATCTCCTCTACATACACACTGTGGATAACTGTCCTGTTGCTTAAATCTCAGTATCTTACCAGTTTAGTACATTTATACACACATTAAAAAATAGCTTGGGCTGGGAAGGTGGCTCAGTGGTAGATTGCTTGCCTTGCCTGCATGAGGCCCTAGGTTCGATTCCTCAGCACCACATAAGCACAAAAATCCAGAAGTGGCACTGTGGCTCAGGTGGTAGAGCGCTAGCCTTGAGCTGAAGAGCTCAGGGACAACACCCAGGCCCAGAGTTCAGGCCCACAACTGAAAAAAAATAGCTAAGGCATTAATTTTCATTGGAAACTAATAGCTCACAAAATTTTTTTAAAATACTTTTTATTGAAAAATACTGTACAGAGGGGTTACAGTTACATGAGCAAGGTAATGAGCATATTTCCTATTAAACATTGTTACTTTTTTCTTTGTTTTTCCCCTACCATCCCTGCCCTCCCATCTCCACAACTACACTCCCCTCCCGCCTTCCCCCACTCCAAAGTTGTAAAGTTTGTTTTTCAACATAGCATCTTGTACATCCCATTGTTACTATGGGTCAACCTGTATCCCTATTTAAGCATTTTGTTTTTTCCTTTCCCCTCCCCAAGCTAGGGAAGTGTATATACAAGATGCAGGGCACTGACATCAAATACAGTGAAAACAGGGGTTATACTGTGGGGGAGGAACATACAAAGAAACAAAAAAAATCACATGGTACATTATAAATATGTTAGGAACAAGCAAGAAAGAAAAAAAAACACTTGTGTCCGTATCTCGGGGTTCATTTCGCTGAAGATCACCTTATTTGGTCATATATACATATTTCTTTTACCTTTTTGCCATAACTTGAGTTCAAAGTCACCAGATTTCGCTTCACTCTTCGTTCTATAACTTAAAATATCCAAATTTGAAATTACAATGTCTTTACCATTTTATCTGTGAATTACCTTGAGACTGTGTTTCACCTCTATATTTCTCTTTTATAACTTAAATACCCAAAGTTGACATTCTTTGGTTTTAAGTGTATTTGGTGTTGGTATAATTTGTGGAGGGGAGGGGAAAAACAAATTGTTTAAATAGGGATGCAGGTGGATCCATTGCTACAATGAGATGTACAAGACGTTATGTCAAAAAACGAAATTTACAACTTTGGCACGGGGGAGGGGTGGGGAAGGTGGGGAGATGGGAAGGGATGGGAAGGGGAAGCAAAGGAGGAGGCAATAATGCTTGATAAGAATTGCACTCATTACCTTGCTCATGTAATTTTAACCCCTTTGTATGGTATTTTCACAATAAAAAAGAAGAAAAAAAAGAAGTATACAATGTATGTTGTATTTGTAAGCAGAAAACAACATCAACCATGATAACTTTAAAACAAATTTTGCAAGTATGGACATATTATTAACTTTTGAAACAGAGAGACTTCTAAGATTCTGTTGAGTTCCAACCTAGATATTGATGGCATTTATACTATTCTTAAGACTGTACTAAATGGTTAAGTCCTAATATATGACCAATAAATAATCCTAGACATTAGTGTCATTTCAAATATTAACACCTTGGGGGCTCATATTAAGGATGTACTGTATGAAATTTCCAAATTTGGAACCAAAGTGGAGAATATATATCCCAAATGAAGGACAGTGGCATATGGTCTGCTTCACCTTTGAATTTGAGAAATGGACTGGAACTCTTCTGAATTCTTATATTTAGAATCATGTATATTTTTTTCATTTTGACAGAAGCTATTTTATTTAACAAATGGTTAGTTACAAATGATTCATGTAAGTTTGTATCACTTGTTAGCATTCAAACATTTTTCTATTATCCATCTGCTTATCTAAACATCCATCCATCCATCCATTCATCAACCCATCTATCCATCCATCCACTCATCCATCCATCCACCCATCCACATGTAACTAAAGGACATGGTTCTTAAAGAATCTGAACTCTAAAAAATGAACCATTTAACATCTGTGAATAAGAGGTAAGGCACTGAGCATCTGTGAATTCCACTTCCTTGTCTACAAAATGAAGGCCAAAATACCTTATTCTACTATTAGTGGATAGTGGACTATTCTTTGTGGCATCTCTTCTTAAACATACTTTGAGTATTTCAAACCCAAGACATCCTATAAGTGAACTTATCCATTTGTCTTCTTCCAATACCATCTCTTCTCCATTCCAAACCAAAAATATAGTAACAATTGCTGACTGTTCCTTCTCCCTCAGCTTTCAAACCTAGTTGTGCTTTCATTTTTTATTTTTATTTATTTTTAATTTTTTTATTGTGAAAATACCATACAGAGTGTTACAATTACATGGGCAAGGTAATGAGTACATTTCTTATCAAACATTGTTGCCTCCTCCTTTGTTTCCCCTTCCCATCCCTTCCTATCCCTCTCCATGGCATCAAAATAATCTCCATAATACCCCAACCCTCTCTGCTCCCTTTTCTCCTAATGCAGGTCTTGCTTTGTTTTCAAAATGGTTGAAGTGTGTTCTTTGACGTTTAAATTGCTGGAAGCTCTGCCCTCACTCTGATGGCATTGAGAGGATGGATCTCATATGAGAGAGGAGAATGAAATTAGGCAATGAGGCATGGAAGAGATTTGTGCTGGTCACTCAGAGTTAGTTCTCAATGGATATAAAGCCAAGCTACCCATGTGCTTGGCCCCCTCTGAATGCAGCTGGTTCCCTTTTCTTTCTTTTCCACCATGCTATCATAGACAGGAAGGGCTCTCACCAAAGAATGATCAGCGGAAAACTTAATCTGAAGCTTTCAACCTCCAAAGATAGGAGTTGAGCATACATTTTTGCTTTTAAAAAGTTCCAGGTTGGGTATTTTATTATGCAGCAGAGAATGGACTAATGCTGGTGTTCATCCTTTCTTAACTGAATAATAGTAAGAATGGATAGTCATTCTAATGTTTTCATTTATCCTTTCAAACCCACCCTCCCCATCATTGGTGGGTAGCATTCTAGATGGATAACTTGATCTCATCTCTCTCCTATATATCTTTATACTTCATTGATGATGCTTTCCTACTTCAGCACCAAGGCCAAGATCCTAAGACAGAAGGAGGCCCTGCATGTCAGGCCCCTGATTGTTCTCCCCTTTATCCCTAACCCTCCTCACCAAACATGCATCACATATTTTTGCAATCTTGGGGCACTTGCAGTCTGTGCATGCAGTCCCTTCCCAGAATGCCCCTGATCTGCTTCTCTTCTTCACCCAATCCATGCCATTTCATCTAAATCTAAAATAATCCCAAGAACATCATATTCAAAATACAAATGGACTCATCCCTTTCCACACTGAAAAATCAGAATTTCAAGTATGTATACTTAAATATGGTTCCATGTGATTCTGGTGTGTGCTAATAAAATTTGGAAAACTGTAACCTAGAGGAGTCTTTTTATCATTTGAAATGAAGATGCTATACCACCTCTTCCAGAAAGCCCAGCCTGAGGCCCACAGCATGGATGAGGGGAAGTAAATGCCCACATGACATCCCACAGCATCCAATCCATTGTTTCTCATGCTAATAACAAATATGAGTTCAGCTATTTACTTTCTTTTTTTAATTATGAGTTTATTCAGGGCAGAGTATATATGGTAGCTTCAGTTCTCCAATATAATAGAGGTATACTTCATATTGTCATGACAAGTAGATAATATGCATATTTGATAATTGTATATATAATGATCTGATTATTAAAGTAATCTCAGGAAATATTTATGGTTATTACCAACTCCAATTTTCACATGAAATAAAAACAGAGATTGCATAAACTGTCTAAAACAATCCAGTGACTAAATGTTAGAACTAGGATTTAAAGCCAAACAGGACTAGCTCCAGTGTCCACAGTCCGTGTCCCCAACCACTATAAGGTATGCACTGCCTGGGCAGAAACTGAAAATGAATGAATACTTGAATTGTCTGGCACATGATTGCTCAGTAAATGGAGCAACCATTCTCATTACCATCACCGTCAGACTCCCACAAGCCAAATTACTTACCTAAATCTCTGCAATCAGCTCTTCGCACTCCTTCCTACTCTTTGACTCAAATACTCTCTTTTCGGTTCTATCAAGATACAGCATGATTTCGTATAATGCCAAGGACTGCCTGGGGAAAATGTAACATCAGCTCCATCTCTTGACCCTCTTTTCCCACACCAGGAACCTCCTATAGCTCAAGTCAGCTGCTTTCATTCTCACCCTAGTCTAAAACTTCATATGAAGTTATTAGAATAAGAGTTATTAGAATAATAACTCTAATGAAATGACTTTCCAAAGAAAATGATGAAAACTTCCAATTCCATTTACAGTTTCAAAGGCAATCTTCCATAGAGTATTCATGCTATTTTTATTCTGTACTGGTACACACAAAATCGGATGGCATAACAAGAATATTTTGAAATGCCACCTACCACTTCATAATTCTTTTTCAGGTCACAGTGGCTCATATCTGTAATTCTAGCTACAGTGAGGAGAGACCTATCTTCCTGTAATAACTAAATAAATAACTTAAAAAGTATTGCGATGTGGATCAAGTGGTAGAGCCCCTGCCTAGCAAGCATGAGCTCCTGAGTTCACATCTCACTACCACCAAAACAAAACACAGAAACACTTTCATGACAATGAACTGAGTTTGGGCAAGAAGAAGAAATGAGAAAAAGAAAAAAGAAGAAGAAAGGAGAGAAAAATGAGCAAAGTCTTGATTTTCTCTCACACCTAACTCCACAGCATAAGTCCAGTTGAATCACCTCTGACAGGTGTTTCTCCTCACATTGATGGAACTTTGCAAGACCCTTGGAGAAGCCTTGAATGGGCCAAGATGCCAGAGCATTGTGGTCCCAACTGGGATGAGGATAGAGAAGACTAGGCCAAGAGCTATCTAGGTGGATGGAGGGAGACAGTACCCATGACTTTCCACTATCTTAGAATGAGACTTGTTCCAGGAGGAAATGTGAGAGGGCTGAGACAACTTGTAGACTAAGAGAGCCTGCATAATGGCAGTGGCCACTAAGTGCAATTAGTCTTGACTGGAGATGATCATGCCCCAACTTGTATTATAACTGCCAACAGACATCAAAAGCACTTAGTAACTGCAGGGAGTGGACAGCCTCTTCCTTGTGCAGTGATCAGATTGGATAAGAATGCAGGCAAAATCCACATAGGCAGGAAGTAAAACAAAGATCCCTCTCAACCTTGTGCAGACACTCAAAGGTCCCTTTAATTAGGTGATATCTTTTAAGAGCAGATGATGTTGTCTATGATGGGAGAAACAGACAAAATTAAACTTTGAATGGATTAAACTTTTGCCTACCATATTGCTTATCACAGCTCCTGATCTACAGGTGACTGGCAACTTTGTGGCCATCACTAGGAAGAACATTCCCAGGCAAAGCAAAGTTTCAACCTAAAACTGTTACTGTTTTCATATTTTTGGTAGCTTTGGGGTTTGAACTCAGGGCCTCAAGTTTCCTATATAGGTGCTCTTACTGCTGAGCCACGTCCCCAAGACCCCAAGAAGGGTCTTCCTTCTTGTTTGGAATCACCTCATAAGCATACCACATAAGTTAAACTTCTGATGGTTTTTAAGATAGCATGCACATGCCACTCCAGCTCTCTGTTTGGAAGGGAAGTCTCCCATACTTTTCTGCCCAGGCTCCCCTATAACTATAATCCACCAAATCTTAGTCTCCAAAATAGCTAGGATTGAAGACATGTGCTACTGGTGTATGGCTTAGGACAGTTAATATTTTTATCTGACATATTAAAATTATAGTCAGTAAAAACTTTACAGTGACTGGTTTTTCATTTATTCAATCAATGTGGTGCTGCTGTGGACACAGAGGTACCCCCACAAGGCTCTTTGGGGACTAAAAGATGCCCAAAGGAGCAGACTGGCAGACTGGCCACCCACAATCATCACTGCTCATTGAGTACCTAAAACAAGAGTTTCCGCTCCGTGAAATATCATTCTTCTTCATCATCCCACCTGCCTTTCTGATATGTAGTGCTGATTTTCAGAGGGCTAAATCCTTCTTAGAAAGCTTCCATGAATAGACTGGAAAGAGAAATATTACATGCAAGGGGTTAAGGTTGGGTAGGGTGGGACAAGTCGAATGTGGATAATCTCCACTTTCAAAACCAATGAAGTTTATAGTTTTGACATTGTTTGAGCTCTCTGGGCAGCCAGGCTGCAGCTCCTAATCTATATTCTGGCAGTGATTTTGAGCATTATGTAGCTTGAAAACTCAAAGTGAGTTTTTTTCCTGAGTGGTTAATAAGCTATCTGTACAATTATTAATGAACAGTGACCTTGCACTGAGGCAAACACTTCCTAAGTGTTTGTCTCTTCATTACTTCTCTAATATCAGTGTTTTGCCTCCTTCCTTTCCTGGTTGATTCCAAGGTGTGATGATTCTGCCTTACTAAATCAGACATGCTCAGCGGGCATACATGCTGTGTCCCTTACCATCCCTCAGAAGGAATGGAGGCAAACCTCTGATATTTTTGTTAATGTTCACCATTGTTCAATATGTACACTCTAGAAACATTTTGATGGGTATAGATTTTTTTCTTTTGTGGTACAGTGATTTGAAGTCATAGCTTTGTGTTACCTAGGCAGATATTTTACAACTTGAGCTCTAATGACTATTGAGGAATTATTATTGTAAGAGTTTGAGAGGCAGAGTCTACGTAGGCCAATGAGAGGAAGTGCTAGAAACTAGCCAAATTATTTGGGATATTTCTAATCATTAACTTAGGGTAACAGAAAAAAATTAAAACAGCCAGGAATTCTAACGTTTCTTTGATAACTGGCCTTGAACCACAATCCTCCACATCTCAACCTCCTGAGTAACTAGGATTATAGACATGAGCCACTGGCACCTAACTCTAAAATAGCTTGATTAGTAAAACTACCTGGAGGAAAAACTCTTTTTTTTAATTTAATTTTATTTTTTTTGTGAACATACTGTACAGAGGGCAGGATTACATGGGCAGGATAATGCGTACATTTCTTATCAAGCATTGTAGCCTCCTCCTTTATTTACCCTTCACATCCCTTCCCAGCCTCCCCCCCACCCCCCCACCCAAACCTCCCCCACACACACCCCCTCCCCGCACCAATGTTGTAAAGCTCATTTTCGACATGACAACTTGTACTTCTCATTGTTGCAACAGGTCCACCTGTATCCTTAAATGACCTGTTTTTCCCCATCTCCTCCACAAGTTATACTGGCATCAAATATAGTGAAAGCAGGGGTTATACTATGGGGGAGGGACATACAAAGCAACAAAGAGATAACCTTATAAATGAGTTAGAAACAAATGCATGAAAGAAAAAAAAACATTAAAATACATATCTAAGGGTTCATTTTCCTAACATCACATTATCTGACCTTTTCCGCTTGACTCATACATATACTAGATATTGCAAATAAGGGAAACCATGGGACCTATGTTTCTTTGGGCCTGGCTTACTTCATTTAATAAAATTTTTTCCAAGTTTTACCATTTCCTAACAAATGGGGCAATGTCATTCTTTCTGATGGAGGCATAGAATTCCATTATGTATATATACCACATTTTCTTGATCCATTCATCTACTAAGGGGCATCTGGGTTGGTTCCATATGTTAGCTATGGTAAATAATGCTGCAATAAACATAGTTGTGCTGGTAGCTTTAGTGTGGTCGTGTTTGTAAACATTTGGGTAAATGCCCAAAAGTGAGTTTGCTGGGTCATAGGGGAGCTCTATGTGAAGTCTTTTGAGGAACCTCCATACTGCTTTCCAAAGTGGTTGAACAAGTTTACATTCCCATCAACAATGAAGTAAGGTTCCCTTCTGTCCACATCCCCTCCAGCATCTGTTAGAGTTCTTGATTTTTGCCATTCTAACTGGAGTGAGGTACTATCTCAATGTTGTTTTGATTTGCATTTCTTTTATGGTTAGGGATGTTGAGCATTTCTTCATGTGTCTATTGGCCATCCTTCTTTCTTCTTCAGAGAAGTTTCTCTTTAAGTCTTTAGCCCACTTATTTATTGGGCAGTTGTTTCTTTGAGGATTTGTTGTTGAGGGATTTAATTCTTTGAGTTCCAAGTATATTTTCGATATGAGACCCTTGTCTGTTGTATGGCTGGTGAAGATCTTCTCTCAATCCGTGGGCTTTCTATTGATCTTGCTAGCTATGTCCTTTGCCATGCAGAAGCTCTGCAACTTCATGCAATCCCATTTGCCCAACCTTTCTTTGATTTGTTGTGTTTCCGCGTCTCTATTCAGAAAATTTCGGCCTGAGCCAAGGAGACCTAAGGTTTCTCCTATTCCATCCTGTAATGTTTTCAGAGTGTCTGCTTTGACTTCGAGGTCTTTGATCCATTTGGAGTTGATTCTGGTGCAGGGTGATATATAAGGATCTAGCTTTAGTTTTCTACATGTAGTTAACCAATTTTGCCAGCACCATTTACTGAAGAGGCTGTTTTTCTTCCATTCTGTTGTTCTAGCTCCCTTATCGAAGATTAGTTGGCTACAGGTCTGTAGGTTCATTTCTGGGTTTTCAATTCTATTCCATTGGTCCTGAGGTCTGTTCTTATGCCAATACCAAGATGTTTTGATTACTATGGCTTTATAGTAGAGTCTGAAATTTGGTATTGATTTTCCTGGAGGAAAAAGTCTTATAGACAGTTCTCTTTGTGATAACCTGAGTGTCATAAAGAAACATTTGGGATTAAGTGAATGAAAATAGTTAACCTTCTTTCCTTTAGACAATAAAAGACAGAAGCTTACCAGATGAGTATTTCAAAAACTGGTTTCCACTGAGAATTCTCTGCTGAGTTTGGGTTTCTGTAGGCTGAGACTTACTGTGAAGAGGTCAGTAAAGGCAGCAGCCTGCCTCGAATTCCAGTCACACAGTGCTGTGCTGACAGAAGCTATCCGAGACCATGGAAAATACATTTTGCAGGTTTTTGCCTTCTTCCTGGGGCCACTGGCCATGCTCTACATGTGGTAGGTACTGAAAAATAGTCATAGACTTACATAGAGTCTTACCCTCCCTTTTTTTCTCTTGGGATTCATTCTTCTGGATTCATAACTTCTCATATCAAAAAGCTAACTAAGCTTCATTGAAAAGTAGAATTGATTACCCAAGATGAAGATAGAGTGATTCTTGCATACTCTATTATTATTATTATTATCCTTAAGTAAAATTGTACAAAGGGGTTTTAAGTTAATGTTACAATTTATAAGTTCAATGCATCAAGATCAGTGTCACCCCTTCCATCATTCCCCCCATCTCTCCCAACCCCACCTATCCTCCAAGTTACCAGGCTCCACTTTCACATATATGCATTTGAATTTATGACTATATTCACTTGCTTTACCTCTTTCCAATTGCCTGCCCCTAATTCTTGCTTAGTCTTAAAGCATCAGGTGATTGTGTCCAGTTCTTACCATATTCTTGGCCTTCAACCCAGGGATAACTTGCCATGAGTTCAGATAGTTTCAGACGTGTGAGGCAATCTTCTCTATCTTGTAGAAAGAACATCAAAAGTTCTCCAGTGTTTTCTGTCTTGTGCATAAACATCAGTGAATGAAATCAGTTAAATGTCATACACACAGCCACCAAGAAGAAATTTCCCTTAGCCTATTTCTGAAAGACAAGATTAAAACAAAAAAAAACTTATATAAAGGTATTTGAAGTCTTCAGTTTGAACTAGCCCAAACTTGAGTACCTCCAGTGTCAACTGGGAGTAAAGGTAAACAAGGATCAGCATCACTGCATTAACATGGCTTCTACCTGTCAGACTCAGAAATCTTTACTCACTAGCTTCTTTTTTCCTTCTGATTCATTCGTAAGTTTTTGGTCAAGATAGATATGAAAGTAAACCCCCAAGTGTCTAAAAGAGAAAGAAAGCTATTGTGCACAAACAAATCGTTTTCTGTGCAGTGCAACTTTTCATAGTGAAGGGCCTCTCCTCCCTGTCTCTTCCACTTACATAGACTTTCAGTTTGGCCCTGCCTTGCTCCCAGGTACTATTACAGATGTGACAGAGAGAACTGGAGAGTCTGTTAGAATAGGAAGTGCTGAGAACAGGTAGCTCAGGAGATAGTTAGTGGGTTGTAGAAGCAGCTGCTTCTAGGTAACCAGGTATATTCAGACCCAGGAGAGGTTGCAGCACATCTGCTCCTAATGCAAAGCCAAAAGCAGAAGTAATTTTCTTGGTAATGTAGCTTCTTTTTTCAGGTGGCTTGGATGCAGTCTTTTAGCTTTTCACTAAAAGAGAAGTTAGTGATAAATATCTAGCTGTTTGCTATAAAGTAATGAATGAAACTGTAGCTAAGATAGCTCTCCCTTCTTACCCTGGGAGTGTTAGTGGACTAGGTTGAGGAAGGCCTTTGGGAGGAAAGGGTGGGTGAAGAGATTGTGAGCTTGGCTCTAAAGACAAAGACTCTGACAGGGATTTGTTTGGCACTTACCTGTTTCTTCTTTTGCTACCTTTATTCTTTCTCTTTTTAAAGCAGCATTTGGCAGTGGACCGTGAATTTTGAAAATAAAATGAAAAGAGATGTGTGTTTTGCATGAAAAGTAACAAAGCAGAAAAGGCAAGAATGGGCCAAAGGCAAAGGCACAAGGATGACCTTGCTTTGGGCTCTGAAAATGAGTGCAAGCTGAAGCCCTACATCTCCTCTGCCAAGAACTCCAGTAGCGAGCAAATAGGAGTCTAGGGAACAAGGAAAACAATTGCTCAATTAAAAGCAAAGGAGCCAAGTTGATTGGTTGTTGCTTTCAAAAATTGTTAGATACTGACAAAGAGAAAATTAAAGTCATAGAACCACCTAGAATAAGAAAGCAAGGCACACATCAAATTAGAAGAGAATACTTTTACAAGTTGTACTGATTATGAATCTTTCATTATAGTTGACTGAGAAATCTACACAAATTCACTAAGCAAATCAAGAAGTGTCATAAAGAATCAGTGCTTTCTCATCTTTCAGGCCAGCTCTCCTCAAGTTGCACACATGGCATTGTGGCCCCAAGCAGCTCCATGACTAGAAATTCAACTGTGGAGAGCATTTTTCTTTTCCCAACCAGCTGATAACTGACATAGTTCTTACTCAGTGACAGGAACTGCTCCAAGAGCATTGACTATATTAGTTCATTCAATCTTCACAACTATCCTGTATTATATTGAAACACAGAAGAATGAGACAATTTGCTGAAGTCACTCACTCATCTAGTTGGTGGTAGTGGTGGCATTCAGGAATCCTAATGTCTGTGGAGAAAATGGATCAGCTGTGTCTCCCTGCACCAAACTTCCTGAACTCAATGTTTTAGATAACCATAACTGAATCATGCACCATGCATTGATGGAAGTAGACTCATGGCCACCTAAATCAAGTGCTGACAGTTACCCTCATGAAACTCATGGTGCAGCCAGCAAAAAAGGAGCAAATAGCTAAGCATCCACACTACAGTACAAGAACAATGTACCACCCTCTGCTGCACTATAACAACACTATACATTATTTGCCAGACTTATGGATGGAACAGTAAGTCACACCTCACTTTCATAGGGCTTACATCCTAGTGGAAGAGGTGACAGACACTATCCATAGGTGCTCTAAAGAAGAGTAAAGTAGTATTAGAACATAAGAATAAGAAGGCAGGAGTGCTATTTGATCCAAAGATGAGATCAGAGGAAACTACTTGAGTGAGAGAACTGAATAATATCTATAATAAGGAAGAGGGGGAAGGAGTGAGGCAGAGTCTGGGAGAAGGAAGAGCTAGGTAGTAGGAAGATCAAGCACAAGATGACTTCCTGGAATGGCAGGGAGCAAGGGAATGTGAAGTAGTATTCGTGAAGAGAGGTGATGCCAGGAGGGCACTCAACCTGCTCTTCCAGGGTCACCTCAACCACTCCTGCAGATCCTCTGTAAGCACATACTTGAAATCCTCATCTCTCATAAACAAGTAGTCTCTGTTTTCATGCCCCCTTATTCTAAAAGTCCCAATAGCATCTCGAACCCAACATGCTGAAGACAACATCATCCTCATATATGGGATCTTTATATTGGCTGCTAATTTAAAAAAGAGAAAATCACCTTGGATCACTGGCAACTTCTCTACCGCCTTTTCTCATCAAGACTCATTCAAGTAGCTTTTATTTTTTATTCTCTTCTGCAATGGCTCTTGCATCCATGCCTATGTTTCATCCCAGGAAGACCCTCATCATTTCTGATCTCAAACAGTTGTGACAAATGCTAACTATTCTCACAACTTACATCAGATTCTTTTCCAAGGTCGCATAGCTTGGGAGACCAGTCTTTGGAATACACAACACTAATTGTTTCTGGTAGACTGCAACACATTCTAATGCCTTCCTGGTAAAGTCTAAACTTGCAACATGGTCTTTCATGAGGGAAATGTTTACAGCCTTACTTCCTATTCCTAATCAGTCATACCAGATCACTTGTCATTCTATGTTTCTCTACCTACCTCTGCTTTGTTTTACAATTTTCTTCAGTTAGGTTGCATAATTCCAACACTACTAACTAGGAAAGCCTTTTTAGCCTTTTGTGGTTTAGTTCACATGATTCTTCATACAAGCCTTTAGTCCACCAATTAGAAGCTATTCCTCCCTTGCCATTTCTCAAGATGGCCTAATCCATTTCACTTTTATTCAACAATGTAGTCTTTGGATAAATGGGATTGCATCAAACTGAAGAGTTTCTTTATGGCAAAGAATATTGCTAACAAGATAAATAGAAATCCCACAGAATGAACAAAGAGTCTTACCAGCTATGCATCAGACAAGGGCCTCACATTTAAAATTCACAGTGCTCAAAAAATGAACCCCCCAAAAATAAATGCTTAAATAAACAACTACCCAATTAATAAATTGGCTAATGACTTAAAGAGAGACTTCTCAGAAGAAGAAGTAAGAATGTCCAAAAGACACTTGAAATGTTGGACATTTCTGGCCATAAAAACCACAAATCAAAACAATGATGAATTCCACTTGACCCCAGTTAGAATGATCATTATCAAGAAAGCTAACAATAACAGATACAGGTGGGAATGTGGCCAAAAGGGAATGTTATTGCACTTTTGGTGGGAATGGAAACTTGTTCAACCACTCAAAAGCAGTATAGAGGTTCCTCAAAAGATTAAACATAGAGCTTCCCTATGACCCCACAATACCTCTCCTGGGCATTCATCCACAAGCAAGGCCACACTAAAGCTACCAGCACAACTATGTTCATTGCAGTATTGTACAGTGAAGATATGGAATTAACCCAGATGCCCTTCAACAAACAAAAGGATCAAGAAAATGTGGTATATATACACAATGGAATGCTGTGCTTCCATCAGAATGATATTACATCATTCTAAAGAAATGGAAAGACTTGGAAAAAATTATATTAAACAAAGTAAGCTAAACCCAAAGAAACATAGGTTGCATGGTTTCTCTCATTTGTTGTAAATAGAATGTGCCTATAACTCTACAAGTAAACACACTGGATGATAAAAGACAAAAATTCAAACTTGAGCATGATAAATTACAAAGGACTCTAGACATTCACACAGTGAGACCAAAGGAGGATGTTCTTAGGAGAAGATCACAAAGGCTCAATAGCTATGTGCATATTCTTATAAAATGATGTTCATCAAAAGGAACTGCAAGACATGGAAACAAGAGGTTTTTTGTTATTTTGTTTTTGTCGTTGTGTTTTTCTCCTTTATCGCTATTTTTATTTTCTGTACCTTTTGTCTTGTATGTAAGTTTATCTGTTTTGGGGAGGGTGAAAAGGGAGCAGGAAATAGTGGAGCTAAGGGTGAACAAATGCAGTAGTGATACTCACTAGACACTGTGTTGAAAATGAACTACAATTTGTAGTGGGGCTTGGGAAGGAAAAACTGAGAGAAAGAGAGGGAAGGGGTAATCTGTTCAAAAAGAAATACACTCATTACCTGACTTAGGTAACTGTAACATCTCTGTGCATCACCTTTACAATAAGAATATTGTTAAAAAGTGGAAAAGGAAGAAATCTATATCACTGTAGTCTTTCACCTCTATAAATTCTCTCTCTGTTCTCTTCCTGCTTGACCTTCCCCATTTTCAATGAATGACACTAGCATTAAGTCTGTTTTCTAGGGGATAAATAACATTCTCAACCCTCTGCCTCAAATCAGCATTGCCAACAGGGAAAGATCCCTCAACACAAAGTAGCTTAACCTACTCCCTTTTGTAAAGGACTCCACAATGACTGGCAAGAAGGCTGCTTTACTGTATTTTGCAAAAGCATTGTTCCTCTGAATTCAAGCAGAACCCTCCCTGTAACAACATATTCTTGGACAGCATTGTACAAGCAAACAAACCACCACCTTGGCAAAACACAGAGGAACTGACTGCTCCAGTGGCTTCCTGGAACACCTTATTCAAATTAAAACTACAAAGCAAACATCAGCTGTACGTCACCTATTCTTTTTATATCTGAAATGCTTAGAAACTCGAGCCCTAAAACCAATCATGGCTGATGTTGCTTCTAGTCTTGCTCCTTTCCTCTCTTGGAAAGTGAATCAACCTTTTCTCTCTTGCTTACCACTTGGCTCTGGTGAATTCAGACCTAACACTCTCCATTGCAGTAAGTTATGTGGTTTATATGGTTTAAGTCAGGTTGAATTAATCCTTTGCTGCGCCAACAATGTGCTGTGGGTGTTCTGTTGTTTGGAGCTTTTTCTAACTCTGGGGCTCTTTGTTGTGATTGAACAGTAGTCAGCCAAGTGTTAACAGAAGAAGAGCAATGGGCTCCCAGCCCAGAGGCTGATGAGGGGAAACACTCATTGGCTACAGTCTTTCCTTTCTTTTCCTTTCCCTTATTGGTTTGGTTTTATTTGGGAGGTAGAGGAGTCCTTGGTTTTTGTTTTAGTCTTTCCTCTTTTCACAAATTCTTTCCGCATATTTGGGTTCTGACTGCATAAAGTCTCAGCTTTCAGTTTCTGTTTCTATCCAATCAGTCATAGTATAGACCCTCTGGCCCTATCAGAAAGTAGTTAGCGGAAGAAGAGTAAACTAAAATAGACTGGATGCCTTTGCTTGTGGTTGGGCCATATCATTTGGGACATCAATTGTCCTGGTCACCTCCCATCACGTACCCCCATTGGTGAAGGAAGGATCTCTTGCCTTAAAAAAGCACACTATAGCAAACACACACCACTCAAGCACTGGAAACTGACAGAAGTTTATTAGTTACATGTTTTCACAGCCCAGGGTTGAGGAACTATGCATGCCAGGCAGTCCTACATGGAGCTACACTCTGGAACTGAGGAAACAAGTTTCAAACAAAGGCTGTCAGAGACCAGGTCTAACAAGAGGGTACAATCATCCTTGGTTCCAGTGGAAGCATAGATCCTACTTATTTGAATAATATCACAGGCTAGAAAGGAAGTGGAACCAGTTGGCTTAAGCACATGGTAGAGTGTAGATGATCCAAATCATACAAGGTTAGGCCAAATGCGGAGCCATTACTGGTGGTAAGAGGGATCTCTGGCAATAGTAGAGGAGCTCATAGTTAGGCCATGGAGCCCTGATCAAAGAGATCAAGATATTCTCTCTCTCTCTCTCTCTCTCTCTCTCTCTCTCTCTCTCTCTCTCTCTCTCTCTCTCTCTCTCTCTCTCTCTCCTTCCCTCTCTCCTCTCCCTCCATCTTTCTGTATGTATGTTGGTACTGAGATATGAACTCATCCCTTGCCTGGTACTCTGCCAGTTTTTTGCTAGTTAATTGTGGACAGTAGAATTTCTTAGACTTTTCTGCCTAGATTGGCCTTGAACCTTGATCTTCAAATCTTAGCCTATGAGCTCTGAGCTACCAGCCCTAGCTTAATTTTAGGCCTTCCTCCAAAGTTCTAAAGCCCTATCTCACTCTAAACTTCATCTACTTCTCTTCTTTCCCACCTGTTCGCCCTACCACCTGAATGCCAGCTAGCACCTTCCTCACCTATCCTACCCCAACAGCTTCCTGTTCAGTTTGTCTGCTCTCTCTCTCCTCTCCATTCCTCATCCACAGAGTATCATTTAGACTCTACAATAAACATCTGCATTTCCTACTCAGAATGTATCAGTCTCCAGTCAGCCCTCCAAAGTTCCGCATCCACAGATTCAACCAAATGTAGATAGAAAACCTTCTGAAATAGACTGTGTCTATCCTAGATATGTACATATTTTTGTCAATCTTATTCCCTAAACAATATAAAATAGCAACTATTTACATTGTAGTAGGAACTAAAAGTACTGAAGAGATGTTTTAAAGTATTTGGAAGGATGCAAATCTATTCTATGCAAAAACTGTGTGAAAGTGCTCAGACTGGTGTCTGGAAGGGGACACACAGAAATGAATCAGCTACAAGCACAAGGATGGCTGCATTCCCATCATTGCCTAAAGGGTCCTCTAAGACCCATCCTCCACTTCCATTCTCTTTCAACTTCTTTTCCTGATTTCTGTTCCCCAAGTTCACTGTGCTACAGCCCTAGCGGCCTTTTTCCCATTTCCAATACATCACACTTAATCTAGGGCTCTGACTCTTGCTGTTCTAGCCACCTGAAATCTCCCCAAAGTATTTGCAAAACTATGCTTGTCACGATTTGGGCTTGGCTTTAGTGTCATTGTCTATCTTTGAGTTCTTCCACTTTCTTCATAGAACATACCCCTACTTGATGAACTGCTACACTGGGTTTTTTTATCTATGCAGTTCGTAGGCCCAACTAAATACATTTTACCAGATGGCAGAGAACTCCTCTTGCTAAAATTCTATTATATGCTCAGCATATACAATTGGGATTAAATACAATTGGGATTAAAATGTAATAGCTACCCAACAAGTATTTGTTAAGTATCACATAAGTACAAGATAATTGCAAAAGGAAATCAAACAGAGAATATCTACACTTTGCTTAGCACATAGTACAGAAATATTATCCCTTTATTAGATTTATAAATTAATGCTTCCCAAATTATGATCATGAAGTGGGGTCAATTTCAAAGTTTACTCACTGTTGTTATTCCTTACAGCCCTCTGAACAATGGCTAGCTTCTTAATGTCAAACACCTCATGTTCATTCTTATTTCTCCACCCCACCTCAGTATACAAGAAGCAAACAGTAGATGCTTAATAAGTAAGAAGAATACTTGCTATGAGCCAGTCCCCATTCTAAGGGCCTTCCACACATCTATTGACTCAATCCTCAGCTTAGCTCATGAGATGATATTGTTGGGTACTATTCATATTCTTATTTTATAGGTGAAGAAACTTAGTTAATAGAGCAGACAAGATCAGCTCAGTCACCAGTTCTGTCGGTGAAGTAAAGCTGAATGAGGGTGAGGGGACAAAAACAGAGATTGGGAGAGGGGTTGGATTGGTGATATGATTATCTTGGCTAGGTGGCTTGAAATGTGTAGGGGAGACCAGCAGCTTCAGTCCCCAAGAGGAATCTTAGTTTTCTTCCTCAGAGATACCTGAGTTTGCCCTTTTCACTTTTCCAAATGATTCGATGAAGCCTATTCAAATTACTGAGAATAATCTCCTTTGGCTAAAGTCAACTGCCATCATGTTAACCACATCTACCAAAGGCCTTCACAATTCCTACACTATTAAACGAAATAATGTGCTTAAACACAATAACATATAATACTAACCCATCTTATGTGTCTGAACCAGAATTTGAACCAAGCCCTCTGGCTCCAAGCAGAAATTCTGTAGCAACGTGATACTCTGCCTTATAATCAATGTTTTTTTGTCAGATGGATAAAATGAAAGAACAAGTCCATCATGAACGGATAGCTGTTGCTCTTCCTGAAATAACTACCTGTTCTACCTCACCACCTATGCCCAGACTGTTGAACACCTCAATTTGTAACTTATTTCCTGGATTCTTTCAGCAGAACTGTTTAAAATATATAATTTGAAAAGAGATTTGAAGTGTGAAGCTCACTGGTTTTCTAGCCGGAGGTCTCTCTATATGTTTGGGATCTGTAGCGGAAAACCCACAAATGGAATTTCAGCACATCTGAATTCAAATGTCCTGGTTGTCTGACAGTGGGATTGGCAGCCTAACAGCTTCCAAGATGACACCAGCTAGCTTCCTGGAGAGAGTGACTAAAAGCAATTTACACATTACAGGGGGGTGAGAGTGTCTTTTCTTTATCTGCCTTACAGAGCACTGTAACCAATACCAAGACAGATTCATAGAGTCCCTTTTAATTCCTCCTTACTCTGACTGGAAGGTTGAATTCTCCACCTCAGTCTTCTTTCATTATGCCTCTTACCTCCAAACCATTTCTAGAAATTCATGACACATAGTAAACACTAAGTGAGCCTTTGCAAACATGACATTTTTCTTGTGCTCATCTTTTTACCAGTTCTACTTCATTTCCTTTTGAATCAATCAACTTCTGTAGAGTTTTCTATAGAGTAAGTTTTATAAAGAAGTCCTGAATTAAAGTACATCTGAACATTAATACCTGCAGGTGACTACTGCATCATCATGGTTGGAGGATGTTGCTAATTGTCTCTAAATCTCTCCAATACCAGAACATGACTTAAATGTGTTACTCAATTGTTTTAACAGAAAGGATATAAATTAATCCAGTAAGTATTTCCTCAGTATTTTATTCACACAAGTTCTGGGTGATAAGATGTTTGGGTGATAAGATGTTGTACATAGAAAATACCCTTAAAAAGCTTCATCGAGGGAAGAAATGACATAAAAAAAATATCAGTACCATAAGAGGAAATAAAGCTATGAGAACTCATGAAAGAATATTTTGGATCCCTCTCAGTCAATTATCACTTACCAGCTGATTTGAGCTAAGAGGCTAGACAATTAATAAATGATGAGTAAGTAGGAATAAATACATTGGTTATTATACAAGTATATACAAATGTATTAGCTGAAATGTGGTAAATGTAAGGGAGAGTTCAAATAGCATAGTTGTGTATAAAGGTAAAGGCAAAGTTCAACAAAATAAATACCAGAAAACAGGTACTTGAAATGGATAGGTGGAATTAAAGGGAGAGGGATAGATGAATGGAACAAATACGAGAAGCAGAGTGAAGTCAAAAAATTCAATGTATATCCTATAAAATTAAGAAAAGTGAGGGAAGGGGTGCGTTGGGAGGGATAGGTGAGAATAACATTGAGTTGAGAATGGCATTGAACAAGTTGCATTGTATTCATAAACTGATTTACTAAGTGACAACTCCTTTGTATAACTAAAGATCATTTTTAGAATAAAACAAAAAATACAGAAGAAAAAAGAATTTCTGCCCTGGAGATGTAGCTCATACCTATAATTCTAGCTACTCAGGAGGCTTGAAATCTAAGGAATATGGTTCAAAGACAGATTGGGCAGGAAAGTCCATGAAACTCTTATCTGCAGTTAACCCCTAGAAAACAGAAGTGGTACTGTGGCTCAAAGTGGTAGATTGCTAGCCCAAGGATAGCTCCAAGCCCCAAGTTTAAGCCCCACAACCAACAATTTCAAAGTTTTGTACATGAGGACAGATGAAATATTCTTTTTAGAGATGACATTGGAGCTTATTCTTTAATTTTAGAAAACAGAGATTTAGAGCTAGGTAGATTTTACACAGGTGAAATGATAAACATAAAATCCCTGCATCTTCTATATATATATTTTTTTCTAATTTGGGGAGGAGAAGGGAAATAACAAAATGCTTAAACAAGGATACAGGTTGACTCATTGTAACAATAAGATGTACAAGACACTATGTTGAAATGTGTAAGCTAGAAGCACATTCCAAACAAAAGAGGAATATAACAAAGGCTGGATATAAGAAAAGGAGCAAACCTCAGTAAACGGTGGTGAACATTAGATGGGAAAGTAGTTTGCTTATCAGGAAGCTATGAGACATCAGGCTGATAAGGTCTTAGCTGTACATTGAGGATCTGTAATATTGAATATCATGGATGCTATGGACAGGGTGGAGGGAACAGATAGTAGACAAGAAGTCACAAAAAAATTCAAAAATTAAGAAAACCTGGAGAAATCTCATGAACAAACTTTTTTTTACCACCTTATGAAGCCTAGAAACTAAAAGAGACAAGTTAGCAATTCAAAAGTTACAGAAACCAAATATAGAAAGTTTCTATAAGCCACTGTAAACTACTCAAGCCTTGTTAGAACTCTTCCAAGTGCCTTGTGAGTACCCGTTTTCTATTAATTCAGCCCTTCAGGACAGGTGGATGGGGGCTACCTTTTTAAAAAATCTATAGAAAAAAATCATATTAAGTGAAGAAAGCTAGATCCAAAGAAACATAGGTTTCCTTCATTTGTAAATTAGTATATGTCTAGGATAATCCTAGAAAATGAGCAGATACATGACCATATAAGATAATGCTAAACAAAAGGAACTCCAAGACATAGACACAAGAGGTTTTTCTTTGATATTGTTGTCTTTGATGTACTATTTGATTTCTTTTGTGTTTTTTTCCTCTGTGGTTTATCCCCTGTTGTCACTGTATTTGATTTTGTTACCCTGGTACCATTTATCTGACTTAGGAAAGGGAAGAGGAACAACAAAATGGTGAGACAAAGGACAAAGGGGGAACCAATGCAACAATGATATACACAAGACAATATGTTGGAAATGATCTGTGCAAACTTTGGTTTTGGTGGAGGGAAAGTGGTAGAAAAATGAGGGAGGGGTAACAAATTTGACAAGAAATGCACTCACTACTTATGTAACTGTAACTCCTCTGTACATCACCTTGACAAGAAAAAAATTTTAATAATCCTCATATCAGCACAAAAAAGCAACTCTAGGCTTACTACAAGTATTGAAATTGTAGACAACCTGAGGGCTTTGACTGTGACTAATTCACTGTGACTACTGTATAATTAAATAAATAAGTAAACAAATAGAGCCAAAGAGTCTCTTCCTGATCACCTTAGTGTGATCCAGAATCTTAGTTCATATTTTTGACAATAAAGATGGCTGCCAAATATAAGCTACTTAAACTCAATAACTTTTAAACTCCTCCAAAAATACTTATTATAGTTAAAGAGAACCTGTCTAATTCTCTCTGACATTCACCATTGAATGTTTCCTCTGCCTAAATGAGCACCATGATTGTCTAAGAGAGACAGAGCCACAGCTTCTTCATACATTGAGATGCTTGTGTTTAAAGGCCCTAAGGAGCTGTTCTGGAATCCTTCCTAGAATTTCTAAAAATTTAATCTGCCCCAGAAACCCACTAGTGGTATATGGCTCCCTACCTTTAGAGGTATTCCCAAGGAAAAATCTTCTCAGTTAGAGGCTCTTATACAGACTCACTTTTTAGTCTATTTAAGTAACCAATATGCAATTTCCTTTCAGGTGGCAGATTCTAAGGGAAAAAAAAGGATCAGACAGCTTTTTGAAACCAAATTATTGCCTTCCTGACAGATACCACTGCATTGCTTACAAGTATTTTTCCCATTAAGTTTTTGCAAGTGCAAGGGCTATAGTAAATAACCTTTCATCTGCAGAAGCTTTCCAACAAACAAATAAGGAGTAATGCAAAGTCATCCTCGCGAACTTTAAAGAGAGATTGTATCACCTGAATTTCAAGTAACAAATAGAGTGGAAAGTATAAAACTCTATACCATTGTTTTCCGGGGATAGCCTTTCTAATATATAATTTATATGCAAATTTTGTTATTATGAAATTAATCTCACTTTAATTGGAATATATATGACATACATATATAGTATATATTCATAATATGTTTTCAAATGAGATTGGATTTGAAGAAACAAAAATAAATTAATTAATCTGAGATTAAGTAACACTACCAGACACATTTAAGATGGTTTTGATATCAAATAGTTAATGAAGAATTAAATTTTCACTTTTAAAGTTTTTTTTCTTTCTGAACTGGATGAAAAAAGACAGATAATTTCTTTGGCATCCAACGGTAGACTTGGGGTAATAATTTCATTTTTTAAGACTCAACTAAACTTTTTTATGCTATAATAACCACATTTCTAGTAGAAGTCAGAAAGCCTCATAATATTGCAAATGAGAAAGAAACAAGACCAAGAGAATGCTAGAGTTTGCACTGGTTTGAAACAAGCCGCGCATAGCTAATCAGTCAGAAAACCCTGGATTACAACCAAACTATAACAGAAGAATATAAATGAACTCAGGGCATGTGAATGATTCTTGCTGAGGAAAAAAACCCTTGAATTATCAAGTCATTTTCTAAAAATTGAAAAATAGAAGACAGTCAATTATTGGCAGCACACATCCTTGATTAGGCAAATATATGTGTCAGTCAACCAGAATATACAATGGAATAATTTAGGTTCATTCTCTCTCAATCTACAAACATAATCATTTTCACATGGAAACTTGGCAATGTCACACCTCATTTCTCAGCAGACTTAAGAACAGTGTGCAGTCTTTGAGGTGTTTTGGATCACCTTTGCAAAATGAATCCCAGTACATTTCCACTCCCCTTACAGATTGTTATCGCATATAATTAAAGCTAAACTGTGCTTGTCAAAACAAGATAACAAATCACACTCTGGTGCAGTAGCCTTAGTTTTCATTTTAAATATCCTTTGTCACTTGCTCGCAAAGTTTACCAGTTGAGCCAGGAGAAATGCAACCCCATTACTTATTAGTGAAATAGTCATAGTTATTGTCCTAATTATAATTTGAAGACTTTATTCTAACAAATAATTAGTACTTAACAGTTTTATAAAATAGTTAATGAAGTAATAATTTACCAAAACTAAAAACTAAAATTTCAAAAAATAGCTCTCTTTTTTATCTGTCTTCTGTTCCCTTCTTCTCTCTTTTTGTTCTCTTCTCCTCACCTTCTGTTCTCTTGCCTCCTCCCTTTCCCCTCTCTCTATTTTTCTCATATTTTATCACAAAAGCAAGCACCTACTTGAGAGTACAAGAGATGAAGATAAAATATTAATCTATGCAGAATTACATATGTGTTAATAGACTGCATGACTTGCTCTTCTCTAATATACATGTCAGAATGGACTGTGTCACCAAATCTCAGTGGCTTAACACAACATTGATTATTCCATGGTTAACACCCAATGTAAGGTAGCAGTGAAGCCCTTCCCCAATATACTCAACCAGAAATCCATGTGAACGTATCAATACATGCATCCAAAGCAGAAAGAATTACAAAAATCATTACTTCTGCTCACTGCTCACAAGCTTTGGCAAAAGCTAGTCATGTTGGAAAAAAGCCTATTCCTCAGCCAGGCATAACATTGTCCGCCTGTAATCTCAAGTGGTAAAAGCAAGAGAACTGAGTTCAATGCCAACTTGGGCATTGAAAAGAGGGGCAACGTTCAAATGATGGAACACTTGCCTAAGTATAAGATCATGTGTTCAATCCCTAATTCCTCAAAAAAATAAAAATTCCTACCATAAGCCCCAAATATAAATGTGAGGTTGACCAGTTAGAAATAGTTTAAACAAGATTCATTTTCTAGTACAATTTTAGTACATTTTCTAGTACCAGATTAATATGCAAAACATTCTACATTGCCTGGTGCCAGTGGCTCACACCTATAATCCTAGCTACTCAGGAGGCTGAAATCTGATGATCACAGTTCAAAGCCAGCCTGGCCAGAAGAGTCCCAATGAGACTCTTATCTCCAATTAACTACTCAAAAACCAGGAATGGAGCTGTGATTTAAAGTGTTAGAGTGCTAGCCTTGAGGAAAAGAGCTGAGTGACAGTGCCCAGGCCCTGAGTTCAAGCCCCAAGGCTGACAAGAAAACAAAAACAAAAAATAAAACCATTCAGCATGCAATGTGTGGATATGTGGAAGTGTCAATTAGTCTGGTCTGGCCAGAGAGAGAATGGCTTCCTATGACTGTAAGAGTAAGTGGTTTGGAGCTAACTCTGCCTCTAAGACCTGTTAACTTATACCTTGATGGGCCAGGAGAAAAGTTACGCCTTTATTCTATACAGCATCTGCATTGTATTTCCTAAATTCAGAGTGAGCCATGTGTGCTTCTTCTAATAGAGTATGAATGGTAAGCAGTGTAAGTACTTGCTTCAATGTACTGGCCAGTAAGAGGACAGGTCACCTATTTTGTAGGACAGGCTTCTTTCTCCATTCCTAGGCTGAAACTATTCTACTATACTGGGAAGATAACTTGAAGTCAAAGCTTCAGTTAGCATTGCCAGGTGTGGCGCTTTTCTCTAATAGTGTCATCTCAAATATACACACAACATATATTAATATTTGTTAATATATTAATATTATTTATAGTTGGCATAGCTGTCTATATGTATATATTTATATAAGTAATATATGCTATGTTTTCTATATATAGCTAGTATGTGTTGACTAGATAGATGGTAGGCAGGCAGGCAAGCAGACAGACAGACAGACAGTTTGGGCAGAATTGTCTAGGGGCCCTATAAGTTGATTTTCTGCCTAGCATTTCATAAATGAACTTCTAAGCTAAGACTACGTAATCATTTCTGTTAAGAACTCAGAGTACCATTTAAGTCCACCATTTTTATCATGGGAATGCATTCTTGAGTTAAGTAATAAATAAAATTGTTCTAACCATCCCAAATTTAAGCATAATTTTAAAGTAGGTTTCTGTTTTATCTTTAATGATGTCTTCCTCCCCTAACGTCTCTTGCTTTCAGTTTCTAATTGTAAGGATTACCTTCACACCAGGAAAATAATTAAGGCTTTCTGATGCTCTAATTCCTTAGGTCAACATAAGCAACTCTGATAAAGCTACTCTGATAAAGTTGCACATTCAACAATCATAATAAATGCAATAGGAATATAAACAACACCTATACCCTACAGGTACAATCCGTAACAACCAGTCTTTTAATAGAAGGAAGCTCAAGTTTCAGTGGGAAATACAGGGTCATCAGTCACCCAGACTGTGATGGGAACTCTAGAATTGATTACAACTGAGCCTTTAATAAAAAACAATATGCAATATCAGAGCAGGAATGTGACAAGCTATTCCATGCCCAAGTGACAGCATGTGCATAGTCACTAAGACAAAGAGTATATGAAGCAATATTTAACCACTCCCATGATAAAAGGGCCTCCCAAAGCCAGGAAGAATCAGCTAGAGCCCAAGTCCCTGAATCTGGCCTGGGATTGTGAGCTAGATAAATGACACACAGGCCAGATACTTTGCCCTGATCTCAATCAGCTAATCCACCAGTGTATTTTTATTATTGTTGTTGTTTGTTTGTTTGTCTTTGGTATTGTTGTCATAGAGAATCTTCAATCTTTCCATGTTCTATACCCACTGATTAAGTTAATATTAAGCCTGCCATTTCATCGTTTTAAATGAGTAGCCTATCAGGAGTAGAAAAATACAATAATTAAAAAAAAAATGGTTGAAGTTTCCTAAGTGTTAGGCACTGTGTGAAGATTTTCCAGATGACAGCCTTGTAAATGTAGGCATGTTGAATAACCCAGGTCTCAGAAGCATGCAGAAATGGCACTAGTGAGAGACATCATTAGTCTGAAGGACCAACTCCTCAGAGCATGGTTATTTCTCTGCTCTCCACTGAGGTGTCCATGATCATATGTTGAATTCTATCACTGTCTTCCCACAAAATACAGATTCTAGACTTCTTGATAGGGCCAGAAGGCAGAAAATAGACTTCAAGAAACATTTTTTTATTCCTAGTCAGGAGTTAGACCACCTCATCCTCTAGATATGTATTATGATATCATTTTTGAAATGGAAAAAAACTGACTCTGGCACACATTAAACTTGAGAACCACAAAGGAAAGAGATCTGGAAAGATCAGGGGAGAACTGGGGAGATGGCTGATTAGGGTGAAGGAAAAAAGAATGTGCAGAGACATTGAGGCAAGGAACACCAGGTACACATTCAAGAAACAGGAAATAACCTTTCCATGAGGAGATGTGGGAACAGCCAGCTTACTTGAGGCTGGGAGGCAGACAGAGGTCAAGCCAATGCCGGCTTCAGGCAACAAAGAAGGCTGTGATGGTTGATCATGAGTGTCAGTGTGATTAAATTAAGATGAGCCTAGAAGTTTAGTAAAGCACACCTCTGGGTGTGTCTATGAGGGTGTCTGCAGAGAAGATTAGATCATGAGGGCTCTGATCTAATGACTCTTTAATGCCTTGAGAGATTCAGAACAGGATAGCATTATTTGGAGGTAATTAGAAGTCAGAGGTGAAACTTAGCTGGAAAAAATAGATCATTGGAGGTGAGCCCTTGGGGGGGATCTTGCTATAACCCCTTCCTACATTCCCTTTCTCTGTTTCCTGCCCACGACGGTCTGAAGTACTCTGTTCTGTCTCCAGCTACAATGAACTAGATCCCCAAAGTCTATAAACATATTAAATACTTCTTCCTTCGTGTTGTTTATGACAAGTACTCTGGTCATAATGCAGAGATTGGAAGCCCCAGCCAAGTTCTTGCATTGTGCCAAAATTATTACATCTGTGTGGAGGAGAATGGATTACAACAAAAAAAGGATAGGTATGAAAACAGCATTCACTATGCCATCAAAATCAGGGAGGTGAGGGACAATGGCAAGGGCCCAGAGGTGGCAGTGAGGGGGAAAAAAATGAGCACATTTAAGAGCTCTATCAGAACCAGAGCCCTCAGGACAATGCAGAAAAATTTGCTCAGTAAATCAGACCTTATCAGTCCCCAATGTGCCTTCACCATTTAGTTAGTTAGTATACTCACTACCCACCTGAGCACCTCTCTTGCCCCTTTCCCAGGCCTCAGAGCCTGTCTTAATTATCCATTTTGCATGTATGATCTTTTGTTTGCACTGAGGAATTCAACATCCAGAAGAGCAAGAGCTTCATCTGCCTTATTAATCTAGCATAGTATCAAAATAAACGCATACATGCAGCTTAGTAGTTTCCAGATTTCAGGCAGGACCAAAGCCTAGGTGGTGGTGAGTGCTCCAAGGACTAGGTTTGGTGGAAAATAATATTTTAGTTACAGATGTAATATGCCACGCTTATTATTTCTAATTTCTTTTTTTTAATTTAATTTTATTTGTGAACATACTGTACAGAGGAGTTACAGTTACATGGGCAGGATAATGTGTACATTTCTTACCAAGCATTGCAGCCTCCTCCTTTGTTTACCCTTCACATCCCTTCCCAGCCTCCCCCCTCCCCCCCTAATCCCAGTCCTTCTCCTCCCCCCCCCCCCCCCCCCCCCCCGCACCAACATTGTAAAGCTCGTTTTGGACATGACAACTTGTACTTCTCATTGTTGCAACAGGTCCACCTGTATCCTTAAACAACTGGTTTTTCCCCATCTCCTCCACAAGTTATACTGACACCAAATATAGTGAAGCAGGGGTTATACTGTGGGGGAGGGACATACAAAGCAACAAAGAGATAATCTTATAAATGTTTTAGAAACACATGCATGAAAGGAAAAAACATTAAAATACACATCTAAGGGTTCATTTTCCTGACATCACATTATCTGACCTTTTCTGCTTGACTCATACATATACTAGATATTACAAATAAGGGAAACCATGGGACCTACGTTTCTTTGGGCCTGGCTTACTTCACTTAATATATTATTTCTAACTTCTTCCTTCATTATATCCCTGAAATTTTTCCAACAATGTGTTGAGTTCAGAGTTATTGGCTTACAAGTGGCTCAACAATGTGCAAACTAGCTTGCTAAATTGTCTTTATTCCTGTGTTGGCATTTTGTTATATCCATATATGGCTGGAATTTATTAAAATTTGCCAGCATGACAAAAGAGCACCATAGTTAACCAGGTGACCAAAAGAACAAATTTGAGCTGCATTATATTTATTGAGAATTTTTTCCACTTACTAAGGGTTAGAACTTCTTCTATATTATATATACATATATCTATGTATTCAAGTAGATGAGAGAGATAATAAAGATAGTTTTAATTAGTATTATTTTCCTTCATCTCTGGAGCAATTTCCATTTGTAATCTTACTTCCAATGTTAAGTCTTTATCAATCTCCCTAAAAGCCAAAGGTTAGGAAACTGTATAATCCTCAGATTCTAAATTAGAAAGTGGAAGCAGAGAGCAATTACCTTTTCCAAAAGAAAAAAGTGGTGTGGTTTTATGGGTGAGTTAGTTTCAAATTCACAGTATTCCAGACCTCAACAGTCTTCTAATGAACACTGTACTATTATCATTTCTGTTTACTTATGTGAGTATCTACCAAGCCAATAGCATCTGTATCTAAGCTATAAAGGCTTTTCAAATTGCTAACACTAGACATAGTTCAGACTTTAAGTACCAGAAAGCAACTGGGAACAGCTGCTTTTGAATCAGACATAAATCTAAGCAATGCTGCAATATAGCAAAAGGGAGGGAAAAAAAGACCTGTCTCATTAAATAGCTAACAGGAGAGTGTATCTGATAGTAAAATCTTGGCAGAACATAAAATACCTGTTTACTGCCAAATTCTAGTCACACAACATTAAGGTTACCTATTTAAACACAGAGCATTGGCTTCTCATCATATATAATTCTATCAAGGAGTTTCTCTTGTGAATCTTAGTTGCCTTTTAGAGTGTATAGAAACGCTGCTGCCAAGATAACCAGGACCCAACCTCACAGGGATTTGTAGATAAAAGCTAATCCCTCAAATTGTGTGCAGAAGCAAATCAGAGACTAATGGAGACTAGCAAGCAGAGGCATAACCAACCTCTTGGAGCCTGTAGCTGCCAGAGCTTTTGAATAACATCCAGGGTAGCTCCTCAATAGAGCACCCAAACAAAATCCCATCTGGGCATTGGAAATAGAAGCGATAAAGGCAAGGTCTGTTTATTTCTTTTGTCCTCTTTCATGGTCTTGCTCCAATCATTTTATTCCAAGTGTGTCAAGTACATTATAGGGTAAACATTTCACACCCAGTTAAAAAAATAATTTTAAGTTTTACATTTTTTTACTTTTATCCAGAAAATTGTTAAGAAAAATTCTAAAGAAGAAAATGTCTCATGGGGATGTTGTTAATCAAGTATTATATTTCCCATATAAATGCGGTGTAGGGAGTGCCATGAAAATAACCCATTAAGTGAAATATTCCAAAATCGAATCTAATAAAGCTGATGTAAAAATCCATTCTTGTACTTTGGAATAGAATGTATAATAAAACTAGGGAAATGTTCATGTGGTGTTAAACATTACCAGTCTAGTGTTAACCAGAGCCTTCACAAAAAGCAAAGAGTGAAAAATGAGGAAATAGGAGGGTGGTTGCATTCTAACATGGCCACAATTAATAGATCTACCTTCAAATGAAAGAAAAAGAAAATCAATTCAGTTAGGAAGATGGCAGGGTGGAGCAATTACTCACAGCTAATTACTTTTTAAAAGATGATGACAATGGGTTAGTTTTCACTGATATTGATGAAGGAAAACCTTTGGGGAAATCATTTGCAAAGGTTAGCAAGGATATGAATTATTCTCGGGTATGTTGGAAGGCAAAGAAAAGGAAAGAATACGTAAAATACTAGTACAGTGTAGTGAAGGTCATTCGGACAACTGAGATGATACTATAAATTACCGTTTTCTAAAATCCAAACCTGTCATCAATATGTCTCACAGTGAGTTATTCCTTAGAAAAGATGATTTGTTATGAAATGTTCAGTAAATCACCAGACAAATGACTTTAAATAATTGTGTGCAATAATACATTGTAAAAGGCAAGAATGGATGTAGTTGCTCTACCTACAAATTAAGAATCCTTTGGCAACAATGACTCCAGTGCTATTTGAATATGTGATGCTGACTTGCCTTAGAGAAATGAGAGTATATTTCTTGACACACATCCACATAATTGATCCACAAAAACCAAAACAAAAAGAAAAGTCTTGTCGGTTATCCCAAGCAACCTCTGAATATTGTTTAATTATAGACCACAAGTATCTGTGAAAACTGAACAGTCTGTGGAATGGTTGTCTTATGCATTTTCATTATCAAAAATATCTGTTAAATTAACAGAAAGAAATGCAGATATATGTATATATATATAGATAGATAGATAGATAGATATGTATACGTGTGTGTGTCTGTATTTTTTTAACATTCCCCTGGTATGGTCAATACCATCAGGCTGTTTAGCAATACCTGTATAAACTCTCCTTTCAAAAATACATATGTATGTGTATCAAACAGATGTGTGTACATACATGTGTATCTATGGGCTCAGATATGTCTTTATGTACACACACACACACACACATACACATACACACACATACCACACCACACCAAAGAGATCCCACTAAGAACCATTAACAATGGCTGATCTTACACTCTAAATAAATACACTTTGAACAACAACAAATACATGTTTATTGCCCTTACCTCAAGCACAGTGAACAAAATAAAAGACATTAGCCAGTACTGTTTAATCATCCAGTCTTTGATACTAAAATTTGAATCAATTATTAAGTGAACAAAGTTAATTCCCACTTCACAGGAATTTATTTATTTCTGAGTTGTTGAAATCACAGCTCAAAATTCTAGTGTGAATAATGTTTAAATCACTTCGTTGAGCACATTAATGCTGTCTCCTCTCTCCAGTTATTTCCTCCTACTCCAGACTGACTGATCTATTAATTGCCCATCTCACCCAAATCCAACATTTTACAGTGTACTGTTGGTGAAGTTTTAATTGTGCCAGTTCTACTTGCAGCACCCTCTCCTATCTCTCTATTATGTACCTCTGAAGAACCTATACAAACTTCTAGGTCACAGTGACCATAGCTTATTCATATCTGACGTATCCAACAAAACCCAGGAAGCTTTTTCTGACTGCAGCAGCACACAGTGAGCTCTTGATCCTCTGGAAGGCTGCTCTGTCAGTCATGACATCTCTTCCTACCTCATGTGACTATGAGTCTTTAGTAATTATGTCAGCTATAAATTTCTTGAAAGCAGGGCACTATATAAAATTCATTTGTGTCTTTAAAAGTAATAGCAACATATATTCTTTATAGTAGGTAATCCAGCCATACATTTTGATTTGTGAATAGATTGAATTTAAGTGGCTTTAAATTGTTTCTCCAGACTTTATGTGGGCAAATTAGCCTATAAGCAGATGGCATTCATGTAAGCAACTAAGTGAATTTCTCCTTACTCTAACATATATGCCACAATTTCACATCAGTCATAATATCACTGAAAAATAGAATCTCCTCCCTCCCTCCTCCTCTGTTTCTCTGAACTGAGCAGGCAGTCTATCACTTGGGACATGCCAGAAGAGTTTTTTGCTTTGTTTTTCAAATAAGATCACACTCTTGCTCTAGGCCAGCCCCAAATCTCAATGGTCCTATCTACATCTTCTGAAGAGCTAGTATCAAAAGCATGACTTGGTATGCCTGGCCCTTAGAAATCATCTTGAGTCAGTAGTGAGAATGACAAAATATGGAAGTCTTCATTGTCTTTGATAAAACTGATCTACATTAGGGTCAGTATTCTGTGTTTTGAAATTTGATTCCTAAGATACAAAATGTTACCTATGATTTCATTTCCCTCTGACTATTCTTAGGAATGCTTAAGGAAGAGAAGCTGAGGACAGATACTAAACCCAAGGAGTCTTTCAGTGAAAGATATCCACAGGGAAATAACTATGGCCCTCATATAGAAAAATCATCTATGAATGGGTATAAAAAGATGAAGAAGTCATATCAGACGTTCCTAAATCTGAAATAAAGTAAACAACTAAGTCCACTGGTTAATCTCAACAAATGGTTCAGGGAATACTTATTAGCCACTTCTTTCTTTGGATATTTTACTTTGCTAGTGTTGTTTCATAGCAGGATGTCAATCCAACAATAAGAAAGAAAACCTTCCTCATACCATCTTAACAGAATTAGGGCATTAATGGAATCAAACTGTTACCATCCAGAGGACTTGCAAAACTGACATTCTAGCCTCAATTCCATCAGCGGTGACTATTTGTTAGTACATATGATAAACACTTTTCATATCTTGTGAGACTCCCTCTATAACCAGCTAAGAGAATTGGTTTTTCAAACCTTTTGATAGTGTTCAAAAGAGCTTGGGTAGACTCTTTCTCAATAAAGCAGCGATTACTCTGATTGTTCTTAAAGAATATTTTTATGATTATGAATGCATTGTATCATGTGTATTTTAACTCAACTTGACTATCTTTTATGGGCATCTAGAGAGCTCTTAAAAATACAATAAAATTTGAACTAAAATCCCACCAAAACTCAGATAAGAGAAAATTGTTTATCTGTGAATCCTCTCTGGAGGAGGATGTTTTAGTGAGTTGAAAAAGGGACATTGATGGATTCCTGCAGACAAAGGTTTAAGAAGTAATAATATCTGAGCAGAGAGGAAAAAAAATAGAAGAAAACGAAAAGATGCTGAAGTGTTCCCAGTGTATTCTGCTGATACTTTAAGTTCCACAGTGTAGTAATTGGAATGGGATTTCATTACGAGGAATTTTTACCCAGTCACATCAACTGCTTCCTTGTAAGAGAATGATGGAGACTAAGTGTACCTGTTACGACCATTACTATCACGTCTCCTGGGAAACAACTCAAGGAAGTTATCAAAGCTGTGAAAGAAGAGGAGAAAAACATAAGGTACTGCCAGCAAGCTCAACACTCCTGAACACTTGAAGCTTTAACACAATAAATAACTCATATCATTCCACTTAAACAGTCATGATGGGGGGAGCTTTGTGTCTTGTGGGTTTTTTGTTGTTTATAGTTGCTTCAAAGTTTTAACACCAAGAGCAGCGCATTTCCCTTGAAAAAATATTATTCATATGCCTTGCTTCTTCAGAGAACAAGATTGTCAAGTGCCATCCAGTTTAAAGTTTAGGAAAAGTTAAAATTAGTCATGGACACAGCTAATTCCTTCCTCAATTCATTATAAGTTTTAAGAAGTAATAATTACTACTATTATTATTATTATTACATGTGTCTTTCTTTCTTTCTAACTTAACTTCCAGAAGTATGAGGTAGGTAAATCATACCTAAGCATGATATTTCATAAAATATGTTGACTATGATGGAGTATCTACAAATTTACATGTTTGCTTCTCATCTGGAGTGGCTTTGAAATCCATAAGCTCTCATTGTAAGTGACCAGCTATCAAAGACTTAAAGGGTAGTTTTGACTGGTAGATTTTTTTCTAGACTTTTTAGTGCTCAATATAACTCAGTCTGAGAGAGTGTGTCACCAACATTATAGTCTGTTCAGGGAGGAAAATGGGAGCTCCTTAAATCCATACTATGGTAGTCAGGATGAATGAGGTGTATAGTAGTGAGAACCTTCTCCTGTGCTTGTCTTTTCCTTCAACTGAAGTGTTACCATCAGAGCTCAAGAGAGTTGGCCAAGGTGAAACAATTTTAGATCTAGTCAATTGCCCAATTGTACTCAGTTTGTACTTCATAATTTATCTTTCCTTGTAAGATTATTTTTAATCCCCCATCATTAGCAGAGGTTTAAGAGCAGAGGAAGAAGGTAAGGGGTAATTTTCAAAACCCCACGTGATTTGAAAACCCCAAGGTTTTGAAGTATTTATTCCAAAGTAGTTATAATAATAATGCTTTACCTGGCCACTGTATCATCCATCTAGACACTTTAAGTCCTAATCTTCTGTGATACCTCCTCCAGGGGACAGGGAGAGAACGCTACCTGGGAAAGAAGTATAAAGAAAGAGGATGGATCTCTGCAACTTTAGATTTCCCTGAGCCCTGAGCTCATTCCTGTTCCATTTGAAGAGCATTCTTCCTCAAAATAGCCACCATTTTTTTAGAGTCTACCCCCAGTCCATTCTCTTACTCAACTATCCGATCCTAACAATCAGAAAAAAGTCAGGTTCTGTAAGGGCAGAAATATATTATACAACTAAGGAAAAGAACATAAATCTGCAGGTACACATTGAGGTATAAAATGATAGTTCGTTAAGAATGAGAAAATAAAATTCCTCAGTGGCAGGTTATGTCAAGTCCTAAATACTACACACCAGGCCTTTTCCTGTGTCACTGCATATAGATCCCGGCTGCCACTGCTAGCAGAACCGTGATTCCTGCCCTTACTCCCACACTGTCAATTTCCATTTTCATGTAATTGTGCTTCAGAAAATTACCTCTCTCACTAATAAGGAGCCTGGTTAGTTGAGAGATTTCACTGATGCTTATGACTCTTTTGTGCAATATTTCATTAAGCCTTTGCATAGTCTGGCTGATAACTAGAAGAGGAAATGAGCAGAGTTATGTCTGACATAACAATAAAAATATAATAAAAATAAAAGTCCTTTGGACAAATCTTCAGCATCTTTTTCCAAGGTTTTCTTTTGTTTTACATACTCTTCTTAATCGCAGCCATGTACAAAAATATGAATTTTATTTTAATAGTCTCACTGTGAGTCTATAAAATGCACATAAATTTGCAAAATAGACAAAAATGTAGACTACAAATTACTCTCAGTAGTTAAAATTCAATTGCATTGATGAAATTATAGGAAAAGGTTCATTTTCTTTGGGTTTTTTGAAATCCTGGTTGCTAGCTTACTTGCTAATTTGATAATTTGCAATAGGTTTCCCAGTCATTAGTGCAAATTAGCAAGGTTTAGCTATAATGTGAATATTAATATCTTCATTTAGAACCATTCCACGTGTCTTCCTATGGTTTCTAAGGACGAATTGCTTTTTTCAAAGTTTAGAAGGAAGCTATAGGAAATACAGGAATATGATGTTTATAAAAAAGCATTTGATAACCAATGCATTATTTTTTTTTCATCTTTCAATGAATAGAAGGTCAGTGACTTTGGTAATATTGTGTTTCAAAAGCCCCAAAGACTGACAGGCAGTCTCAAGCACACATTGTGCTATCTTAAAGGAATATTGGTCGTTGGCTAGAAAGGATTTTCTAGCCCTGTCTGAGCAATAACCACTTGATCACACATCACTCCTGCATCTAAGCTCTTGGCCCAGTATGTATCTCTCAGTTGCTGCCTCTGAGCCCTTCTGCTTGGCATCCTGCACAGATACCGAGGTTGCATGCCTTCAGCTAAATGACCTCTGGGACACACTGAAGAAATGTTGCCTCCTGTCCATGACCCTCTTACAACCGTTTAATGTCTACCAGAGTTGTCACCATGGCACTCACTTGCTTTCATAATTCTCCCTGACAACCACTTCCCCTCGATGCCTGCTTTCACCATCGTCTATAATTCAAATGCATTCAGGAGACTTCCACTGTCAGTGTGTTGGGTTTTTTTATCCTTTTTCCCCTACTGGAAGCAACACTGGACTATTTTCCTATGACTACACCAAAATTCCTTAAGGACAATCTTCTTAGGTCTAGCGCCTAATCTGCTGCCATGCCTGACTAAGCTTTAGAGATTTCCAAAGCATTTTTTCTCCCCACCTCTATCCTAAATGTGGCCTAATTTAAATTTAACACTTGTCATCAATCAGCTTGGAGGCAAGAATGATTACATGAAATAGTATCCTCATGAAAAAGAAAGATAAATTTGCCAGCCGAGACCTCCAAACAAGACAGTGAGATGGATGGAGGCAGGAAAAATCAGAGTTCCTTCTTTTGCAGAATTACTTTACCTCTCACTTATGATTCAACTAGTTCCTGAAAGCATCGTGAGCATTGGATTAAATCCATACTGTGACACACATGAACAAATAAAATATGGATAGTAATATTACCTCACAAAGCATTAGTAAGCACTAGAAAGTTATCTATAAGATATCTACACAAAGCCTGACACCTAGTTGGGCCTAAGGTGATAGTGATGTTATCATCATAATTGAAATATTCGTTAAAAACACATGTATCCAAATATCCATTAAGTTTCCTGCTGGGACACTGGAGCTCCTACCAGTGGAACAGTCATAGATAAGCTTTGGAGTCCTAATCTAAGAGGGACTCTGGTTACAAGCAGCATGGGCAAAAGGGCAACTCTGTGTTCTTCAGGAAACTCCAAAACTCACAACATATGAAGAACCAGGCTTTGGTGGCTCACTCCTGTTACCCTACCTGTTCAGGAGGCTGAGATCTGAGGCTCACAGTTCAAAGCAAGCCTGGGCAGAAAAATCCATGAGGCTCTTATGTTCAATTAACTACCAGAAAACTGGAAGTGGCACTGTGGCGCAAAGTGGTAAAGCCCCAGCCTTGAAAGAAAATCTCAAGGAAAGCTCCCAGGTCCTGAGTTCAAGCCCCATGACTGACAAAAAAAAAGGAGAAAAAAACATACAAAATAGTCCATATTGAATCCAAACATCCCAGATGTCAGAGTGGGCTAGAAGTAAAAAGTCAGAATAATAACAGGTGGGGAGCAGGAGGGAGCCATCCTAGACCTGAAATATAAGTATTCATTTCCAGCTCTCCCATCTAAGTCAGTGGACAATTGCTGGAGCATTCAGGGCAGGTGTAAAGTGTCAGAAACTAGACATAGAAGAGCAGATATGAGAATCCAAATGCTTTCAGTTCATTTAAAATATTTTTCAAATGGTTGCATAAATACCAGTCTAATACTCCCACTTTAGAAAAGACCTGCTTTCAAAATTAAGCACCTGCTATCAGAAATCAAATGTGGTATATACACAACAGAATTCTATGCTTCCATCGAAAAGAATGACATTGCCCCAGTCATAAAGAAATGGAAAAACTTGGGAAAAAAATCATATTAAGAAAGCCACACCCAAAGAAACATAGGTTGCATATTTTCCCTAATCTGTATGTAGAATGTGCCTATAAATCTACAAGTAAACCCAATGGATAGTAAAAGACAAAAAAAAAATTATACTTGGACATGATAAATTTAACAGGACTGTATTTATACAGTGAAATCAAAGGACGATATTCTTAGGAAAGGATCACAGGGGCCGTGTGCATATGATCAGATAAAATGATGCTTACCAACATAAACTCCAAGAAATGGATAAAAGAGGGTTTTTTTTAATTGTACTGTTTGTGGTCCTTTTTTTCTGTTTTTCCCCCTTTTGTCACTGGTTTTGATTTCTGTACCCTTTATCTTGTATGTAAGTTTATCTGATTTGGGGAGGGGAAGGGGAAACATGGAAACAGTGGAACAAAGGTGAACTAACTCAGCAGCGATATCACTACATACTATGTTGGAAATGAACTATACAACTTGGGAAGGAAGGAGGATCGGGCGAGAAAAAACTGGAGAGAGAAAATGAGGGAAGGGGTGATACCGTGCAAAAAAATGTACTCATAACTTGAAGTATGAAACCGTAACCCCTCTGCATATCACCTTTACAAAAAAATTTAACAAAGAAATCACACTTGTGCCTGGCACAAACAGCCATCAGATCCAGCACCTGCATACACACACTGTTTGTCCTGTCTGACAAAACAACCCTGTGGGGGCAGCAGGGCCTGTCAAGTGTCCCTTAGAACCCCTCAGTGTATCCTCTCCAGCTACAGTCAATCTGTCATCAATATTTATTGGGTACTTGTCTGTTGAGAAGCTTATCCTCGAGGCCAATGAGTTGTGGGAACCCATAAGGGACTCTTTCCAGGAAAGAATGAGATGTTATCTCCAATACGCATTGTGTAAGAATGTCCTCACACCGCTAAAGGCATCTCTCCCTACCCTATCTCTGCAATTATACCTCACTACTACCTACAACCTCCATCCCATGCATGTGTACACTTTTAAAATTAATGTTCATTTTCTTAAAGTAGCTGAACAAAGCAGTTTCCATTCAACAAACCAGTGTTTATGGTACAAGGCATCTTGATCTATGCCATCCCTTTCATCATTCTCCCTCATCCCTCCCAATCCATCCCCTCCTCTCAATTTTCTTACCTTCATGGCAGCTGTACATGTTTAACACTTTAGAGGAACACACCTCTGCTTTACACTTCTCATAGTGGATCTTGGAATTCATTCTTTCCCTTCCAGTTGTCACATGATTTCTGTTGGTCAGTGTGCACCCACTTTAAAACTTCATTTCTGGTACAGGATTTGAAGTATTTAGTCTAGGAAATTTTAGAGAAAAATAAGGAAAGAGATAGAGGAGTGAAAATGTGAGCCTCATGAAAAGAGAAAATCAGAACAGATTGCAATGAAGCTAAACTGTCTATTCATTTGAATCAAATGCTATAAATTTCTAAGCATAATGTTTGACAGTAAACTGTCATCAAAGCAACAGACTCATTATAAAAATGCTAAGTGTATATAAATCTCATTGACTGCTTATCATTAACTGCACGGGTGCTGATGGGAAGTGTCTGGTTATAATTTATATTTCATTAATAAGGTCCATTCTAGAGCCTAGCTGTCAGATCTATTACTCACCTTTCTCCAGCTTTATGGTTGCTCTGGACAGCACTGAAATTGAATGTTAAAGGTGTGGATTCAAGCATTATCTTTTTTTCTAATATATCATTCCTGCATATTGAAGAGTGTCTTGCCTGTAATCAGAACTCAAGTGCCAGATTGTTTTCAGAAAGTAAACAGAGAGAGAGAGAGAATTCTTTTTAGAATGAAAAATGTAACCAAGTCTTATTTCCAACATTCAAAAATTAAGATGTGAACAAGGATGAATGGGCCAGGGAAGTTATGGGGTAATGGTATATTCTGTTTCATTTCATGATGAAGAAACTGGCCCGGTACATTAGTTACTCCTTTTTCACAGGCACTGAACCAGGTGCTTCTACCTCAATTGTACCGGTCCGCATATGTGTAATCTCCTAGCATATCAGACTGTTCTCATAATGTCTAAATCGGGTACCATGTTCAAGGAAAGTATTCATGCAAATATCAAAACAAAGTCCCACTTTAAGAACCATACTTTTGATATGTAAAACACTGAAGGAGATTCAGAAACTTTGGAAAAAAGTATTCCCTTATATTTGTCTTAGAAAATGATATACTGTATCTCCAATGCACAAGCTCTTGGTTAATGGAGGCTTCCAGAGTATCAAGGAACAAAAAGGAGGAAGTTTCCAGAACATGTAAGACTGAAGTGTAAGGCCAGGATATAAAGTAAGTCATGTTGAGACTTGAGCATTATCAACACAGGTCCATACTATCAAACCACTGGACTTCTGAATAAGAGCAGATGAAGGAGCCCAAATGTGTCTGTGAAATGCCTCCTCCTGATGGCCATCTCACCTATGTATTGTGAAGCAGCAATACCTCTCAGCTATCCAGCAGCAATTATCAGTTATCCCTTATTCCAGGGGTAGGTATTGCTGCTTCACAATACATAGGTGATATACTATGGGAATAAAATCAGTTGTCCAAATAGATTATTGGGATCAAAATTATAACAATAGATGATGGAAAATAGAGTTATCAAAGTCACTAATGTTTAGCATCAGTGTCCAACCACCACTTCCTTTGAACTCTATGACAACTCTCCAGAAACTTCTCCTCAGATTACCCCTTTAACCAGAAATCTTAGCATTCCTACAGCTTCCTGATGTCTTCTCAAATATTCTGAGAGTTGTCGTTTCTCCCTCAGGATCTGCCCAACTGGGTCCCTGTACAAACACCCAGCAATCAGTGTGTCGCTACTCAGTCTATGTTATCACTCCTTACCTGTCTTGACCCTTTTAGTCTCCTCCACAAGACTCCCAGTGAGATGAAAAGCACTCTCATACATTTATTCAACCTCAAGCATCACTAGATATTTAACCTGGGAGGGGAAATCACTTAACCTTTCTGGGCCTTTACCCTCATTAGTAAAATGAGCATGTAAATCTGATCCAGTGTTTCCTCTTCAGATGTGTTCAACAGTTCACATTACCTAGGCAGTAATCTTAGCTCTTTTCCACTTACATTTGCTGTGTTCTCAAGGGCACATGGAGCTTTTATACTTGCTCAGGGGAGGTACTGCCAGGCTTGGAGATGTGTAATTGCTACTCTCCAACTGCCATTTGTTACAACCGCTACCTTGATTTAAAAAAAAAAAAAAAAGTTTCCTGTAGAACATAAAAAGCTAAGCCCCTTTGTTTGTCATCCAAGGCCTTCCATAATCTAGCCAACTCTGTCTGCCTGACCCATCCAACTCACAGCACCCTTGACTGACCTCACATACAGAGATACTTCAACCCCAGCAGTCCTGAAAAATTGGGCTGTCTTTCACCTCCAGACCTTGGGACTATTTTTCCCCTTCTGAAGTGCTCTTTTTCCTTGATACCTCTTTTTTTAATTTATTTATGGAAGTCTCCGTCCAAATTCTCTTCCCATCAAGGAAACTTCCCTTCTATCCTAGAGGCAAACTGTAAAACTCCATATTCTACCTAGAAATACTCATCGGTATTATCATTTGTAAGTGCTTTCTGAAAATCTGGCAGCCTTCCTTATGTTAAATTCCTTTAAAACAGACTAGGCTGTTGATTTCCTCTCTAAGATGTACACAGTGCTCAGGGCATCATAGCTTCTCAATCAATATTAGAAGAAGGAATAAACATTACCAATGTCTTTTATAAAACTTCTCCAGGAACTTCAAAAAGAGTCAACTCCTGCTCAGTTTTATGGCTACATAAATATGGTACTAGACTCATTTTTTTTATTTGGGGACTGTGCCTATAATGAGAGCTGAATAACAATTGACTCAAATCATCCCATACCAAATCTAGCTTCATCTAGACACATATCAAAATTGACCATGTCTATGACATCACCTAGCCCTTCTGAGTCATAAAGGAGCAAACTATGCAACTGTCTAATTCATATGCATTGGAGTCACTGACTCCACTGAGTAGGAAGTGGAAGTATGGACAAAGATAAAATTTCAATGGTCTCAGGTACTAATGAGCATCACACAAGAAAAACTCCACTGTTCAATGTCTGACCGCATTACCAATTTCAGCCATATATGGTACTAACATGAGAAATCATACAGCATAAGTCCATCTCCCTGAGTGGAAAAAATTCAATGCATATATGTCATGGATAGAGGAGTGATGATATGACTACAAAGTGAGAGTATACACACGCACTCACACACACAACACACACACTCACCACACACACACAATAAAACTAAATGCTTCTAGATAGTCTAGTCTGGCCATTAAATGGAATCAGAATCCATCCTCAATGTGACAAGTGTTCGTTGGAGAAATAAGACAATCCTCGTCCCAATTTCAACTCATGTCCATACTCTTATAAACCAGGAATAATACACAGTTCAACCTAAATGCTGATATAACAATAGCTCCAGAAAATATGCCCAAATCTCCAGACATACTAAGCAAAGGAAAGCAATTTTTATTTTTCACTGATAAATGGTTTAATCAAACCTAACAGATGAGGCAATATATTTTGAGAACATTTTGCTGTTCAGATCATGAGGTCAGTAATTTTCTTTGGCGCAAACCCATTACCGTGTAACTGAGTATACAATGTGGGAGTGAGTCGATGGGGGTGGAGGGGAGCGATGACATAGATTTTCTGCAAGAGCTACTGTATTATGTCTTAGCAAGAAAATATGTTATGTTCTTAGATTTGAAAAAAAATACTACAAGAGGAGAAAGGCATACGTTTCCTATTACCCTGCAAAAAGGAAGTAAAATGTAACATTGTGCTTTAGGAAAAAAAGAAATAAGAATTAATGGAGTTGTGGAAGCTAAATTTTAATACAGATTTCAAAATTCAACTCAACCTAGATACTGGGGTACAACATCAATATGGCAAGTATCACTAAAAATAATGATCACATAATCAGATCGCTGTCATGTACTCTGGATACCTTACCAAGACACTGTTTTTCCTGGCTAGCTTGTTCTGTATCACAGCCAAAAGCCTCCACTGTTTATAGTGATCCAACTATTTCTGTGCTTACAGATATGTTTCATGCTTCTTCTACATGGGCCATTTTATATGCCTGAGAGCAGACACTTCAAGAATCATACTGACTCTAGCTTTCTGTGGGGAGAAAAATACTCAGCCATGTTCATACAACATTGCTACTGGATAATGTGAGCCCTGGCATTTGCAGAGCACTTGTAGCTTTCAAGTATCTTCTCCTGAAGTTTCAATGATCCTGTAGTGCATGTAAGAAAGCACTACTTCACTTACAGATGAAGATACTGAGGGTCCAAGAGGATCAATAACTAGCTGTGGACAATCTCTAGCTATATTTCCAAAGGTTTTCAATTCCCAATCCAGATTCCTGCCATGCTCACAACTTTCAAGAGTACAGGTAGACTTGTCATTATGGACTTGACTCTCAGCTCTATGAACTTTCTCAGAATGTGATGACAAGGGCAATAGGAATTCCTCTAGCTACTCATCTCTCAAGAGCCTCAGCTCACACTTTCCTGGAGATGCTAAGGTTTGTCACTAAGCAGTATAGAAGTCTCAAGCAGACAACCTCCATGGCAGAAGACCCAACATGTGAGACCTTCAGGGATAAAACCCAGTTTTTCTGTGGAGTAGAATTGAGAAACCAGAACAGACCCAAACAAACTAAGACAGTTGGTCATCCTCATTGTCAAATTTTTAGTATGTTATCCTCAGAAGCAAGAACTTAGTTCACCCAGTCTAATTTCACAGCAATAAATACTGGCCAAGGACATAAAATGAGGCCAGTAAGTATTAAGTACAGAACCTAAGTACTGAAGTATGAAAATTGAATTCACCCATTGTTGAAGCTTTGCCTTTCAATCATTTATTTATCTTAAGTGCATTATGCTAAATAACCAATAATACACAGCTATAATTTTTCATAACTTTCTGCTTTTATATGTGTCATCTCATTTTGGTAATATGAAGAATGAGCTCAGGTCTTTGCGCTTTCTAGGCAAACCAGTTTATCGCTTGGGCCATGACACTAGCTCTTGTTTTTAGTGTTCCGGGTAAGGACTCCCACAAACTGAAACTACAGTGTTACTACATCTACTTCCTAAATGGCTGGGACTACAGGTATGTAATTACTACCATGCTTTACTCTAAGACTTAGAATTTGCATCAAACAACTAGAAAGATAAATAAAGTAGCATCCATATTTTAGTATGAAAAAGACCGAGGCTATTACAAAGAACAAAGAAATTACTTATAGCCCATATGTGTATGAGGAGGGGGAACTAAAGAGAAACATTTTAGGAAAGAAGCTTGAATGAGGACGTGTTTCAGTGATGTTACTTAGATAAGTATAAATAGAGAAAGAGAATGCAGCTTGGACTTGGCTGGAACAAAGTGTTCCCAACCAAAGAATGGGAGCCACAAAGCCTAAGAGGAAAACAGAGCATGGTGGGTTCAGGGTTCAGAGGCAGGAAGGTTAATGGAGAATCATTAGGAAATGATATGGAAGAATTGACTATGACAGATTTATACCGCATGCTAGTGAGTTAAGATTTTATTCTAAGGATAGGAGGGAAACATGGAGAGATATCATCAGATGTATTCTGAGACATATGTTTAGACTTGAATATCAAGAATTTATTTGGGAAAAGAATGATAATACTGGAACCTAGCAAAACTAGTCCACTTTCTGTAACTAAGTGAGGAATGACTTTACTCAGTAACACTGAAGTTGAGGAAAAGTGCACATATTTGTAAGATGATAGTGGTAAAATAAGCATAACATACAGATGAATGTACACAGTATGGAAGGTAAAGAAAGGGGGTTAGCCCTGTTTTCACTGTATTTGATGTCGGTGCCCTGCATCTTGTATATACATTTTTCTAATTTAGGGAGGGGAAGGGAAATAGCAAAATGCTGAAACAAGGATACAGGTTGACCCCTTGTAACAATGAGATGTACAAGACACTATGTAGAAAATTAACTTTACAAATCAGGTGGGGAAGGGAGTTGGGGAGATGGAGAAGGAAGGAATGGTAGGGGGAAAACTAAGGAGGAGGTAACAATGCTCAATAGGAAATGTACTCATTACCTTACTCGTGTAACTGTAACCCCTCTGTACACTACTTTTACAATAAAAAACATAAAAAGTAAGGGGGTTAGAACGTAGATAGATAGATAGATAGATAGATAGATAGATAGATAGATAGTTAAATAGACAGGATATTTATGTATGTATGTGCACATAATATAAATGTGCATAATTATGTTAAAATTTATATGTACATGCTCTGAAAGAATTACAAATGTAAATTTCCATATATGTGTGTATAGTTATAAATTTTCATGTAAATATATACATACATACACATTTATAGCTAGGTACCATTCATACAAATTTCAACTTTTTCTGAGTTATAAATAGGACACCTTGAAAGTCCATGACTATCCCTGATTTTAAAAAAATACCCTAGCAATATGTAATTATAAGCATAGATCAAAACTATGCGTTACATACCAAAGTTTACAGCCAAAATAATGTATCTCCACTCATTCACCAATGAACATTTATCATTACCTCCTAAGTGCCAGTGGCAGGTCTAGAAACTAAGAATAAAAACATGAATGAGTAAAATTCCATTGTGTACATATACCATATTGTCTGTTATTATTATTATTTATTGTAAAGGTGATGAACAGGGGAGTTTACAGTTATATAAGTAAGGTTCTTAATCCATTCTTCCATTGAGGGGCATCTGGGCTGATTCTGTACCTTTGCTACAGTGAATAGTACTGCAATAAACATACAGACGAGTAAGAATATTGAAAGGGATGACATTGCTTAAGATATATTGTATTCATAAACTGCTTTGTTAAATGCCAATTCCTTTGTACAACTACCTAAAGATAACAACAAAAAGAAAACAAACCAAGAACCCATGGCTCATGCCTATAATCCTAGTTAATCAAGTGGCTGAGATCTTCTAAAGCAGCCCCCAAAAAGAAAGTCTGTGAGACTCTTCTCTCCAAAAAACCTCCAGAAAACTACAAGTGATGCTGTGGCTCAAAGTGGTAGAGCCCTAGTCTTGAAAAAAACTCAAGGACAGTGCCCAGGCTCTGAGTTCAAGCCCCAAGATGGGCAAAAAAAAAAAAGAAAAAAGAAAAGAAAATGTGACTCGGAGAACTTACTCTCAGGGAGCCCACAGCACAGAAAGAGTGACAATTAAAGAAATTACCAATTCAATATGATCAGAGAAATTCAGAGGTAAGTGAAAATTCATAAAGGGAGCACTTACCAATGTGACTTATGTGGAACTGTAGAACAGACTCTCTCTATAGGCCTCTCCAAAAGATAGTTATGTCTTTTCTTCTCATCCCACTTTCCTCTTCCAGTGAGTTCTTCAAAGAAAAAGACTGCTTCTCATTTATCACAGAACTCGCACAGTTGGAGCTCAATGAGACAGATGGATGGATGAATGGATGGATGAATGGTGGGGAAGAAGAGTAGGATATAAGTGGATATTGACCTGACCTCAAAGGACTGAGGAAGAATGCCCATCTGTTCATAGAAATTACCAGGTAAATGGTGTTGTATGGTGAAAAGGGATTTATTGAGAAAGGCACTGGATTAAATGGACCATTGGCGCAATTCTGTTGTGTGGAGTTTGACCCTTATCAGTTGGTTCTTGTTGTTTAGTATTTATTGAGCCAGATTTTCTCTGTACTTAAGCTACTCCCTGGGAGAAGGTTAGACACTTCTGGAAACTGCATTAACTCTTTAAAGTCACCAGGGTGCTGTTCAGTGAATTACTTTTCAGTAATTAAAGATGCTACAACACAAAAACACAATGTGCTGGGAAATGGAGAGCTAATCTCTCTGCCTGCCTTCCCCAGCTGCCTATTTGTGATTACTGAAGAGATAGGGTGCAAATATGTGGGGATTACACAATGACAGTCAGTCCTGGCTTCATATAAGCACCTACAATAGTCTCTTCTTAAAGCCCATGAATTTTTCACATTAGAGAACAAAGATTAGCAGGATCAAGTGACTAAAGCACTTAACGGCTTTAATCCTCATTCCTGCACAAATTCACTCTGGTTTTGTACTTATCTCCTTCAAACTCTTTACTTTCCTTGCCCCTCTCCATGCATCTGCAGGAAGATAAGAGTGGGCTCTGGACAACCAATATCTTTAATCTTTTCTTCTAATATATGAAAAAAATAGAGCTGAGTTTGAATGACAATCTGTCCTTTATTTTTTTCTTTTTCAGTGTCTATATACATGCCTGAGCCCAATTCATTAAGCACAAATGGTTTGACATTCTCTCCTTTCTCCATCTCTCAAAAGCTAGAAAAAGTCCTTTTTCACTTTTAAAAATCTGTACTGCTGGTTTGCATCTTTAATTACCCAGGGCACTGGTCTTGTTTTATATGACTTACAACAAGCAGTTCTGCCCTTAGTTCATTTAAGCAAAATCATCCCTGGTTTGAGCTAAGACATATTCAATATACAATTACCTGGTGGGTCAGGGCTCTGCCATTTTGTCATTTTTACTGGCATTTTCTCCATTATTGCTAAGTACTGTGCAGTCTAAGCTGTCAGAGCCACATGGCTGGCCTGAAACTTAATTTTCTTAAATTGCACAATTCTTCAGAAACAGCTTACCCGCCCCCCCCACCACAAGCACAGTCCCCTTGACAAGGGGCAAATAGGGTTAAACTTCAAACTGAGTTACCCAGAGCATACCAAGAGGAATGATATGCTGGAAGCAATTAAGCAGAATTTCAGTTTGCAGGGTAGATGAGTCTTTTAGAGACAATACAGAATTCTGTGTCAAAGGGCTACTCCAAAGTCTTTGAGTACCAAGAAGATTTAGATCACATAGTGCTACCAGAAAAAGAAGCAATAAAGGCAAGGAAAGAACATGCTTACTGAACAGAATGTTAAAAGCAAGGTATCATACGCTTTAAATGCATTATTTCACTAATTCTTTAAGATCAATATTTTTATTCCCATTTTACAGATATCAAAACAGAGGTAGTAAGACTGACTGGGGACAACACAGTGAGTAAGTAAGGAAATCTCATGCAAGTATCTCTCTTCTGAATCTATGCACAAAAATGCTTACACTAATCCATGCCAATGAAAATAGGTTTCCTATAGCACAAAAGACTAATAATCTATCATATAATGTATTCCTAAGAAATAACAGAGGAGTACAAAATGCCCAGAATTTATCTTTTTCCTACTTTTACCCCATTATCTTCAGTGCTGCTCATCAGCTTCCTGTCTTGGTTTCAGGTGATCTGAGAAAAACATTGCCTTGTTCTATTCTTATTCTGGGTAATATCTTAACATCCTGCACTTACTCCTCATGAAGAGATGCCCTTTGAAGTTCAATAAGCTACCCTGTCCCATCACCTGGAGAATTTGAGAAAGCACAAATCAGCTTAGTTTCTTGCTGTGCATTAGCCTCAAAGACAAACAGGCTATTCCAGCTTTTTATGAAGTTCAGAACAAGATTATGAGCTGGTTTCTAATTCAGGCTGTCTTAGCAAATTCAAACTTCAGAGAGCATTAAATGTAATGTTAATTATTTGGAGATAAACTACCAATGATTTTGCAATCTCTCTTTCTCTCTTTCTCACTCTCTCACTCACACACACACACACACACACACTTTTTCTATATTTCTATACAAGATTGGGTAACCTATTAAAATATATATAGTTATTATTTAAAAGTGATGTACAGAGGGGTTACAGTTACATAAGTCAGGTAATGAGTACATTTCTTTTTGAACAGTGTCACTCCTTCCCTAGCTCTCTCAGTCTTGTCCCCATCCACAAGTTCTATAGTTCATATGCAACATAGTATCTAGTTACTGCTACATTTGCTCATTCTTTTTTATATATTTTTATTTTAAAAATACTGTACAGAGCAGTTACAGTTACATGTAAGGTAATGAATGCATTTCCTATTGAGCATTGTTATTGTTACCCCCTCCTTTGTTTTTCCCCTACCATCACTTCCCTCCCCACTTCCCCAATTCCTCCCCCCCCCCAAGAGGGGAAGGGAAATAACAAAATGCTGAAATAAAGATACAGGTTGACCTATTGTAACAATGAGATGTACAAGACACTATGTTGAAAAAGAACATTTGCTCACTCTTTGTCCCACCATTTCTGTGTCTCCTTACTCTCCCAAAGACAGATAAACTTACAAATATGACAAAAGTTAAGAAAAACAAAAACAGCAACCAAAAAATTCTCTTTTCCATTTCCTGGAGTTCATTTTGATAAATATTATTTTATATGATCACATATAGACTCAATAGCTATTGAGCCTTTGGATCCTCTCCTAAGAATATCCTCCTTTGGGCTCACTGTGTGAATGTCTAGAATCCTGTATAATTTATCATGTGTTGGTGGGAATGTTCAATCACTCTGGAAAGCTGTAAGGAAGTTCCTCAAAAAAGACTAAACATAGAGCTTCCCTATGACCCAGCAACTCCACTCCTGGGCATTTATCCTATAGACCACAAACAAGGCCACACTAATGAACAACCATGTTCACTGCAGCATTGTTTATCATAGCCAAGATATAAGGAATCAACTCAGATGCACCTCAGTGGATGAATAGATCAAGAAAATTTGGCATATATATACACAATGGAATTTTACTCCACCATCAGAAAGAATGATACTATACCATTCACACATAAATGGAAAAGACTTGGGGAAAAAAATCATATTAAGCAAAGTAAGCCAGATCCAGAGAAACATGGGTTGCATGGTTTCCCTCATTTGTGATAACTAGAATGTGCCTATAAATCTACAAGTAAACACACTAGATGGTTAAAAGACAAAAAATACACTGGAACAAGACTGTGAATTTTAAGAATTGGTTTCAGTAACATTTATTGTTCTTAGTATTACTATACATTTCAGTATTGTATGGATAGAAGTCACTTCAAGTAACCCACTTGAATTCCCAATGACATCTTTAACCAGGACTCTAGCCAAAGGACATAGAGTGCTAGACCATGGTAAAAAGCCATGTCTTTCGAGGGCCTGTTGATATCAACAGCAATATCCTCCCTGATCCTCTCTCTGTGCCTCTGACTTTATACATATAGGAATTGATATTGTCAGATTGCTTAGTAAAGAACTAATTTTTGCCTCAAAACAGAGGTATGTCCTTTGTCACACTTTTTCAGGGACTCTAAACTTTTGGAATTTCCCAAAGATCACAGTGTCTATTATTCAGTCCAGTCCTATGTTCCCACAGCGATAGTTTATGCTAAAGAGACGATGAAGTGTGGGGCTGGCCACCTGGGTAGGCTTAGAGTGGGTACTGACCATGCCAGCAGCACCAACCATGTGATTAGAGAATTGAAGATTTGGGACACATAAGGTCAATCTGACCCAGAAGGACTGAAGATTCAGTTTAGAGTAGCAATTCAATCAATCATAGCTATGAAGTAAAGATTTAATGAATGAAAGCTTGGTACTCTGAAACTAAGATAAGCTTTCTGAGTTGGCAATACTCTCTGTGTATAGTTGCACATAACAAGCCACATCACAAACATGTTCCAACAGGTTCAAACATCATCAAGTTTGGAACCTGCCCAGTCCCAGATTCTCCTCTTTTACCTAGATCTTGTTTGTGTCCTTTCGTACTAACAAAACCACAATGGTAAATATAGCATATTTATGAGTTGTCTAAATTGCCCTAGCAAACCAGTAAGATGGGGAGATTTGTAGCTAATTGTTCTGGAATGAGGTCTGAACTGGTGTTAGAAGTTTTGGGTTCTCTAATGTGTAGGAGAGCCTTGCTCCTACCTTGAAGCTGGACAACTGAATTTCTAAAAGCAGTTCAATTCTACTTCCTTGTGCTTCTTCTAATGACACTGAATCAAGTCTCTTATCCACCTCACTTCCCAGCCCAGTCTCATCATAAAACACTCCACTTAGTGTCCTGAGATGTGTCATTTCCAGACTCATGCTAGAAGTCAAAGATAAAAACCTCTTATTTATGATCACTACTCCTTGTGACCAAAAAGAAAAATTGTTTAAATGACTCTGATAAAGATTAATGGCTTTCTTTTGGCCAGTGCACACCAGAAAGCATCTGTAGACCAGAGAATTCTCTGAGTGGAAGGGAAGCAGGGCTAAAGAGATTTATAGAGTAAAAAGATGAGAGGGGAGATGTCCTTGTGGTCCCACTCAGGTTGCAGCTTTCATTTTTTAACAGCTCTGAAACTCTGAATTGTAATATTGTCCAGCCATTGGTACCATTCCATTCCCTCAAACCATCACAACAGTGCCCTCAAAGGACACTTTTGTCAGCTTCAGAGTTTTCAGGTTTGTTTGGGCTTGTGAACAAGGAAGGTAACATAAACAAAAGAGAGTGGTAGCCGTAGTGGGCAAGGTCAAAGGCAAGACAAATTAGGGACCTTCTACATGTCTGTTCTGGTCTTTTTAAAGTTCTTGTACCAGTCCCCTAGCATCTAGGCATTTAGAAGCTTAGCTATTATTCCCCTAGAATCTGTTACCCGCCCCCTTTCATGCACACAGGCACATACTCATTGGTATTACTGTGCAGAGCTAGAGCATCCTTCCATGAGACTGAAGTTGCATTCCCTGTAGACCTGTGTGGAACATAAAGAGATGCATGGCTTGTCTTCTGGGATCTTTGATGTGACACTCAGTGCCTCTGGGCATTTTACTTGAAGCTTTAGAAATGAGTCTTGTTGGCTGCCAGGCTCTTTGAGCTTCAGGGATAGTGATTCTGCTTTTTTGTACTTCCTGGGAAAATGGAATAATTGCAATGCCAAGAATGCTACTCACTCACTTGCTCATCGCAAGACTGCTCCTCCTGTAGTCCCCAGTGCTCCAAAGGCAGCTTCTTCCTTTCTCTTCTTCTCCCTAGACAATCAGAGCAGGGATGTTTATTGAGCTATCAGAAGCTTGGAGACTAAGGACCTTTGATATCCCTAAATACTTGTGCTGCTTGCTTTCTACTCTGGTTTTTGTTGTGTGTAAAACAGTCAATTCTCAGCACAAGATGTCAGATTAGTCTTCCATAGAAGTAAATGGGAGAACTGGGAAATTTAGAGAGAAAAAAATCCTTGTAAGACATGAAAAAAAAAATTGAAAGAAAGTCTGACTATTTTGCAATGCAATCTGTGATGCCTATAGCGCCAGTGCCTCTTTCCAAGAGCGACAGAAAAGTTTCTGGAGCAAAGGTCAAAAGACCTGGAGCCCTCTCCTAATTAACTGTGTGGCCTCAAGCAGGTCACATGACCTCTTCAGCCCTTTAGCTTCTCATCTAGGAAATGTTCTGATGACCTATGAGGTGACTTTCCACTCTGAGTTTCCATGAGAAAGAACATGAAGAGGAACACTTGCTACCCCAGGGAAGAGGACCAGGAAGTCAAACCTAAGAGGATAAGCAATGGAAAGGAGGCCCTTTATGTGGGACTGGTATGGAGAAAGAATCAGAGCCCCACTTTTTTTCATAAGGGACTGCTGTGTCTGAAGTGACCCTGAACACCTCGGCTCAGGGAAATAGATTAAATATCTGAGAACTGTTATTATTCTAAGTGATAAAATAACCACTGAGACTAGACTGTAGGTCAAAATTGAAACCAACACAACTGGTTAGACTGCCCTTGACAGTGCACTGTTAAACAGATTAGCCTTCCATAAGAAAACTCCCTAGGATACATGTTGGACTCAGAAAAGAAAGACAGGAATTTTATTCAGCAATGAAATGGGCAATAGTAAACCTAGAGATCATTTCTACAGTAGGAGGAAAGGTCATTTGAGATGATTGTATTATCTTTCTTCATTTACAACTTAAAGTAAGTCATCAGATATTAAAATATATGAAATATATAATTTTATGGACTATTGCAAATATCATTCAGGCACTACAACCCACAAAAGGAGATTTGGAAGTCTGAGTTTTGTTTTGGGTTTAATTTTGTTGTTTGTTTGTGCTTATTTTTTCAACATCCTGGTTTGTTGTAAGTTCCCTAGCTAGGAGAGATCTTCTATGTTAAATCTGAACTTTTATGCATTCTGAGAAAGCAATGAGAACATAAAAACTTTAAAGTACAAAGAAGAAAGCAAATTTAAAAATGATTCATTCTTCATGTAAAAGATGTCAAAACGTTTTTAATATTTTTATTGTAAAAATACTGTACAGAGGGGTTACTGTTACATGAACAAGGTAATGAGTACATTTCCTATCAAGCATTGTTACCTCCTCCTTTGTTTTTCCCCTACCTACCCTTCCCTCCCATCTCCACAACTATACCCCCCTCCCTTCCTAAATTGTAAAGTCAACCTGTCTCCTTATTTAATCATTTTGTTTTTTCCTTTCTCTCCTCAAGCTACAGAAGTATATATACAAGATGCAGGGCACTGACATCAAATACAGTGAAAACAGGGGTTATACCGTGGAGGAGGAACATACAAAGAAACAAAAAAAATCACCTGGTACATCATGAATACATTAGGAACAATAGCAAGAAAGGAAAAAACCACTTGTGTCCCTATCTTGGGGTTAATTTCACTTAATATCATCTTATCTCATCATGTTTACATAGCTTTTGGAAAAAATTATATTAAATGAAGTAAGCCAGGCCCAAAGAAACATAGGTCCTATGGTTTCCCTTATTTGCCATAACTAGTATATATCTGGGACAAGCAGAAAAGGTCAAAAAGATGTCAAAACTTTTTTGCTTTCAAGAATCATGGCTATCCATGTACCCTCCATCCTTCCAGATGAGAGGTCAGCAGTGGAGGTTGTTTGCAATGTGAAAACATGTGTCTCTTTCCTCTTATAGTTCTCAGCTATGTTTTGCTTTACTGTTCTAAGAAAATAAACATCATTTTTAAAGTCCCATCACATAGGCTCTTTTTCAGAGGCACATTCACCTTAGCAAATAATCCTTTTTGCTGGGAGACCCGAAGGAGAAGAGTGGCCGAGGGCGGGCTTTGTGCATGCCAAGTAAGTGCTCTATCAATGGAATATTTTCCAATCCACATTAGAAAATATTCTGTATTTAAGATCTTGTCAGATTTTAACAGATTAACGGGCTGGGAAGTTGGCTCAGTGGTAAGTATTTGCCTTGCATGCATGAGGCCCTGGGTTCCATTCCTCAGTACCACATAAGCAGAAAAAGCCAGAAGTGACGCTGTGGCTCAAGTGGTAGGGGACTAGCCCTGAGCTGAAGAGCTGAGGGACAGCACCAAGGTCCAGAGTTCAGGACCCACAACTGAAAAAAAATAAATACATAAAACCACCTACAAGGTGCCAGATACTGTACTAGACATTGGGACAAAAACAAAGATGGTAGAGATTTCTGTCTTATAGAGAAGATAATATAAGAGAAAATAGAGCAGTACAGAAGAGGCTACAAGAGACCCAAACTAAATAGGATTTAGTATTCTTAAAGAGAGTAGAAAAACTGTTATAAACCTATAAGGATGTAGAACATTTCATATCCTCAATTCCTAACTGCTGTGGCTATACAGATGTGGAAGGGACTCTTAAAAGACTTGTTGGCTAAGTATGTCACACAAAGCCCTTGCGACCTCTTCAGAGGGTTAGGCTTAAAAATTAGGAACAGCTTCCCTGTGAGAAATGGTTCACAGGCAAAAGATCATGGGATACAGGACCCATTATAGTAGGTTAAGTGTAATGCATTATGTACCTACTAATCATACACACCAAGGCTCCATTTCACAAACACACATGCCTTTACCTCACAGTGGTACAACTTGCCAGGTATCAAAGGCCCTGCCAATAACAGAAGTGCAGCAGACCTAAAAAGAAAAAAAGAAAAACAAAGAACAAGAATAAAACATGATGTTTCTGTGGGCCAGACAGCACAGTTTTCCCTCAAATCCACATGACTGCTGAGAGGCACTACAGAACTTTAAAAAGCAGGTTGACACTTGCTATTTAGGATTGCAATAGAAATCCCATTACATTAGTTGTTAACATTCTGAATAATACTTAAAAACAGTAATCTATATATAATTTATCTCCTAATATTGCACTATTATTTCTGGAAAGCTTGCAGCAAGGCTAAAATGGCCTTATTCCAACCACCAAAATCAATTCCTTTGTACAAATTTGATATAGGCAGCTTGTGTACCATTTGAAAAAGCTCAGTGACCTGTGAAGCCTGGTATTTGCACCATAAAACTTAGACCTTATTTGATGAAGTTATTGAACACTGTACTTACCTCATCTAAAGCTTGAAAGCAATTGTACATAACCTGCATTTTTTGTCTTTAGCGGGAAGTTTTGGATATGCAGGAAATCCAATCACTGTGCTTTGAAATTGGGGAAAGGAACAGATAGTCTAGACTGCACTTAATGAAAACTATAAGTTAATTTTGAGAATGATCCTGGAGGTTCATTGGTAAGTCAAAATGATGGAGATTATTTTTAAAGGCTTTAGAATGAAGGAAAAATGCATAATAAAATAGCTAAAAATGAGTCTGTTTTCTTCACTAGATTGCTAATTAAAAGTTTATTTTTATATATTCTAATCTTAAAATTCAGAGGAAATAAATGATGCAAAAAAATCTACCTGCTGTGTTAAATGAAGATAATAAAGAATAAAAATATTCATCCCCAATAATTGGTTCTACCAAGAGCTATGCACAAATAAATCATCTAAGTTTTGTTGCTAAATTTTAGCTCATTGTTGATGCTAATTTTTAAAAGTAAGACAAAAGCAGTCCAAGAACATCTTATTCCACTTTATCCCTATGAAATATAAATTTAGTTGTAGTTACTCAGCAATGTTTGGCTAGACCAGTGACCTACATGGGTAAGAACTATCATTAATAAGTTAATCTCACCACAGGTTTAAGTCACAGCTTCCCATCTAATTTAGCCAACTTCATAGAAGATAATTTAAATTCACAAACCCAAAAGGACCAAAACACTGGCTAGAAAAGAAGCTAAAACTTTCCAAGATTATTCTTTCCAGGACTATTCAGCCTTTATTGGATAATTTCCTTTAAACTTGATCTCATTACTTCAAATATTTGATCAAACTTCCCAGCTCAGGTGGCTCATACCTGTTATCATAGCTAAGCAAGAGACTAAGATCTGAAGGATCACAGTTTGAAGCCAACGAAAGCAGGAAAGTTCTCTAGACTCCACCCCCAAAATAACTAGCAAAAGGGCAGAACTGGAGGTATAGTTCCAATGGGAATATGTCATCCTAGTGAGTGGGCATAAGGCCCTGGGTTCAAACCTTAATACCAGGAAAAAATAACTGATTAAATTGATAAGCAAACACTTAATAATTTGAGTAAATCCTAAGATTTCAACTCAATAAAAAAAAAAAAACCTGCAGAATCTCCCTCCTTAGGTGGCATACTGAGGATAGTGACCAGACCTGACATATGGATCACTAGAGTTTGAGCATGGGGTCTAAAATTCCTGTAACTGCACCAAGAGAAAACAAGCATGGACTGGCATCAGTTCACCAGCACACTTAAAGTAGCACTGGATAACACACTTGCCAAAACTTGTGATTTCCAAATAGTAGAATGAATATAGTGTTTAAGAAAACATATCAAGAAGTACAAGTTCTCATGTCTAAAACGAACTTTACAACTTTGGTGGAGGGGGAGGACTGGGTAGGGGGATGGGGGGAGGCTGGGAAGGGATGTGAAGGGTAAAAAAAGGAAGAGGCTACAATGCTTGATAGGAAATGTACTCATTATCTTGCCCGTGTAATTGTAACCTCTCTGTTCAGTATGTTCACAATAAATAAAAAGAAAACATATCAGAAAATGCTGCTTTAATTTCAAAATCTGTTTTATTGCCTTTCCAAGTTTAGTTGCCATTAGAGGAAAAATCATCTGAATTACTTATCAAAGAATAAGGCTGAACTCTGCTTCTTTTAAGACAAACTGGTGAACATAGGTCAAAAGAGAAAACACTTGAAATTAGTGGTAGGGCTTAGCAAGTAAGAGGCTAGAGATGGCTTCCTGGTGGTTATCCTTACAAATACCTGCAAAGTTCAAAGTAAAAGCTGGAGGGAAATGTATTATGCTTCTACTAGGATTTAATTAAATAAATTTTCATGATAGGTTCTCCCATCATAGATCCTGACAAACTCAGAGGAGTCATGAAAATTTCAACTGATCTGATTATAATTTTTTCTAATCATTTCTACATCTGTCAATCAATCAGTCAGTCACGGCTGTTGGTTACCTACCTAGTAATGTGTGAGATTATGTAGTATCTTTCTTGTCCCAAACCTGTTCAGTAAAATAAAAGTCAAAAAGTTTCTTAAGAGCTGTTAATGCTTTGCCTAAGGTGTTTTTTGCCTAAGGTTGTGTTCTTCATCAGAAATGTTAAATTATAAAATCAAAAAGCATAGTTTTAAAAATGTGTCCTGGTCCTGGGAAAAAATTAATTTTGGAAATTAAGGTTTAGAGCCAGTGGAAGAGTTCTAGAAAACAAAAAGAAATAAATTCTTGACTTGTACTATAGCACTAATGTTTAAAACCCAAGGCAAACTTCTTGAATATAGTTTCAGTTGTAAAAAGCAAATCCTTATGGCAACATATTTTTCTAGAACTTAAAAAATTAGGAAATAAATGGGTATAGGAGGATCAAACATAAAATCCTAGCTATTCAGGAGACCCGGAATCATGAGTCAATAGCAGCCAAAGCAGAAAAGTCCATGGGACTCTTATTTCCATTTAACCATCAAATGATTGGAGTGAAGATGTGGTCAAGTAGTAGAGAACCAATTTCGAGCCAAAAAAAAAGCCAAGAGAGAACGGGAGGCCCTGAGATCAAGCTCTACTATAGGAAAAAAAAGGAAGTATAAATTTATAGTTTCCTCTACCTCTTCACAATGGACATTAAGAAAAATGGAAACTTAGACTATACGTATACATAAATAATGAATAATAGTAATAATTATCATTTTAATGTGCATCACAATAGATGAAGTGGGTCACTCAGCTTTAGAACTATTTCAAAAAGAGAAAAATTATTATAAACTACATAAATAAATTAAGATTCAGAAAACTCTCCAATAGTTGAGGTCATTTATTGTCCTTTTACCAGAGAAGGCCTTAATGTGCTGAAACAGAGACAACAGTAGAGTTGAAGAGAGGAAAAAGAGCAAAATGTCACTATTATTCAGACTACCTTCACTTATCCAAGGAAATCATAAGTAAAATGTTGTTGGTTAGACTGACCTTTTCTCTCTGGTACTCTTCTTACTTTTGCTAATGTCCCATTTTAATACCTGAAAAGGTCATTATCCTATGGCAGTCTGACACTGAGAGCCACAGGTTGCTTGACATTACCATATAAGCGGACTTGTGCTATAGAAAGTTATCACAAATGATATCATTTGAGAAGCAGCAAATAAATCCACTTATTCCCCCTACTTCTCTCCTACTTAATGAGATCTTCCCTGAGAATCTCAGTCTTAGAATTAATACTTGAATTAAGATAAAGTATCCTCATAATGTCAGCATCTGTATTAATTCATAATGGATTTTTTTTTGATAGGTGAGCCTGGGTACTAAGACAAGGAATGCCAAAGATGTGGGAAAGAAAAGCAGGGAGGTGAGAAGTCTGGCATTCGGTAAGCAAGAAAGCCCTGAGGGCTGAGAAGAACAGAGGGAAAAAAAGCCCTATTTTTTTTTTTATGGGAACACAATACGCATTCCCATAGAGCGCTTCCTCACCATCACTCATGTGAAGTGCTTAACATGAGTTAGTATGCAAGAAGATGCTCCAATGAACATTCCTCCCTCTCCCTTCTCTTCTGACAAATCCCCCTGAGCTAGGAGCTTGGTCTACCTCACAAGAATCCTGAGCTAGATTTCCTTGTTTCTTCATTTGAGATTCAGAAGCACTTTATAAAGGTTACCTACAAAGTCTCAAAATTAGTTCTAAGAAGAGGTGACTTCAGGTACTACGTACAATACATTTTAGTTGTGTTCATCTTGTTAATCTGCATATTCACATTTGCATGTGTTGGCAGTCCTACCTTGAGCTTATTTAATATGCTGTTCATCGCAGCATGGCCTGACTTTTCACTCCAAGCATAAGGCAAAAATCAAAAGATGTAAGTGAAACGGTTTCTATTCAGGATGTGATACAGTAAGCCTAGGTATAGATTAAGTAAGAAAGTTAGAACTCATTCAGCAGTGATATTCACTAGACACTATGTTAGAAATGAACTAAACAACATGGGGGGAATGAGGGTTGGAAGAGAAAGAACTGGGAAAAAATGAAGGAAGGGGCAACACTGTTCAAAAAGAAATGTACTCAAATACCTGACTTATGTAACCATAACCCTTCTGTATATCACCTTTACAAAAATAATAATAATTAATTAATTAGTAAAAAATATGTAAGAAAGATCAGGATCTAAGAGTTCAAATAAAAACTCTTGGTCTCTGTCACTTATTCTACTAAACTAAATTTCTAGATTGAAATGTAATATCCAATGCTTTGAAACCATTCATACAGTGTGGGTCCTGGCCTGATTGTTCTAAAGCTCTATAAAGGGTAGAAACAGGTCTCAGCATTGTTGCAGCATCAGACAAAGTCTCAGGTGTATTAAGTGCTCAACAATTTTTGAGTATGTAGAAGAGAAGTTATTGAGAAAGAGATAGAAAAGAATATGAAAAGCATGGAACTTAGTAATTTTTTAAATATTATGTATATAAGGTGGGGTTCTTAGTGTCTAAATGTCATATAAGAGATACTTCTCCTAGCCATGACAAATTTCTATCATGGCTTTCAGCTGCAGCTTCACTGGACAGTTGTATGCAAATGTAAACTCATGTGCACTGATGTGGCCCGAGTCCTTGGTGCAAACTCCACTTTCAAGGACCCATTTCAACAATGAGATGTACAAGTTGTTATGTCAAAAAATGAACTTTACAACTTTGGTTAGGAGGAGGGGAGTTAGGTGAGGGGGTGGGGAGGATGGGAAGGGGAAACAAAGGAGGAGACTACAATGCTTGATAAGAAATGTTCTCATTACCTTGCTCATGTAATTGTAACCCTTCTGTACAATATTTTCACAATAAAAAAAGATCAAAAAAAGGAAACAATCTAAGGCCATCTTGAGAAGAACATGCTGGACATACTTTGAATTTCATCATTTGTGTCTTTCTATCTATTATCTGCTTTCTGCTCAGGATCTTTTCTTATTCTTCTAATTCTCCTCTGCACACATGTATACACACACACACACACACACACTCCAGAAATTCAGGAAGGGTTAAGCTTTCAGCAAAAGCTTTTGTGGTTGGTTGGTTGGTTCATTGTTTGCTTAGTATGTAGTACAGCTTAGTCTCAAGCTTGAGGTCCACCTGCCTCAATCTTCCAAGTGGTGGAATTATAGGCATGTACCACAATGGGAGGCCTAGTAGAAGCTTTCATCTAAGGGTCCTGGGATTTTAGGGATAAACGTTTTGATCTCTTTCCTTGAGAAAGAAATATTTTAAGGAGAAATTCTGATCATTTCTAAGGTGAGGTAGAATTCTAGAAGCTCTGTATAGGATTTTCTTCTTCCTCCTCTTCTCTCCCTATTTCATCACTTTTTTCTCCTGAGATCAGTTCCCACAGAAATTAGCTGCCCCAAGTCCTTGGTGCAAACTCCAGTTTCAAGGAAACTTAGGCCATCCTGAGAAGAACATGCTGGACATACTTTTAATATCATCATTGATTATAACAATCAGAGGGAGTACTTCTAATGTTAGACACAGGAGAGTAATTATCTGAGAAGATGTTCCTGGAGAAACATATTATAAAGTAGAGAAATGTACAAGGAGGGAATACCTTACATTAAACCCTCAACATGAGAAAAGCTATAGCATTTCAAGAAGAAATTGAAGATGCTAACCAAGAATAAAACAAATTCTAAACCAAAAAGAGTCTTATTGACCAAGGTAAAAATGAACCCTCTCCTCAAGGACACTTAAGTGAGAAAGACTCCAACCACAGAGATTATGGTGGTGCCTGATACAATGAAGTCTGAAATATAGTCATTATACAGGTCTGAATGAATCCCTAAACTTCTTTCCAATGTCTATCCCTCAATAATAGCAGTGAACAGTTATTGTCTGCTTGATTCTAGTATGCCTGGTATGGTCCCAATTGATTTATTAATCATTTAATCCACAAACAAACCTGTTATTACCCCCCACTTAATGGGTGAGAAGCTGAGTAAGAGAGAGTTTAAGCAATTTGACTAAGGTTACCATGCCAGCACATAGCAGAACTGGCCCCTTAATTCCCATGTTTTACACGTTAGAGAAACTAATCCTATTTTAAATTAAAAGCACATGAAATTCAGAAGCTGTTCCATACAGTGCTTTTTCTCAGTGCTCGAGCTGTATCCCAGCTCAGTGTATCTACCTCGATTAATAATGAGTGAACAGAAACCCAAGAGTCAATTATAGGAGTTTGAGTCAAAAACACCTTGTGTTGAGTCAGTGAATCCCAATGCTAGTGATGAGTTTCACCCCATCATAAATATATCATGTACAGAAAATAGATGAAGACTATCTGGCCAGCCAATGATTGACATTATAAAGAACATACCTGGGACTTAGAGAGTAAGTGTGGAGGAAAAAGGTAAAATATTTATAGATCTCAACTTCGCATTTACCAGTGAAAACCAAGTGTGGAATGATTCATACATCTTTATTTTGGAAAGATATGAAAATGTAGGAATTTTGCTTCTAACATATAGGAAACATGCTTCCCATATCTCAGGAACTTACAATTTCTATAGAAAGATAATACCTATTGATACAAAGCAGAAGAAAATAAATGCATGTAGAAAATCCAAGTGAAGCCCTGAGATGAGCAGGGGGGAATGAAGAAAGGAAGGACATAGACTGTAGATTTTTCAGATGAGTTAGAAGCCAAGCAAAAGTGGGATTATTCCAGGAAGGGAAGAGTAGAACTCAAAATGAAGAAGTAAAAACTATCATTTTTGTAATTGAGAAAATCGTAAATAATTGTAATGGATCAAATATAAAGTTACAGAGAGAAACATAACATACATTCAATCAGTTTTTATCCAATGCTTTCTCTGTCTCAAACATGGTGTTAGGAACTGTGGAGAGATCACATCAGTTGACATTGATAAAGATGTCTCTGTTTCCTGAGGCTTATGCCCAGTGGTTATTGCTAGCAATAAAGAAATGCCAAAGTGATTCATTGGAATAAACAGCCTGGTAGATAGATGGTACATTGAGTGGAGACACTCAATGCCAAACAAAAGCTCTTGGACTTCCTTCTGTAGGCTGTGAGAAGTCATAGGGCACTCTTTGTCAGAGTGTGAAAGGGAGATAATGATCATAGTGGATTTTTGAGAGGTCATTTCAGGAATGTATGTACAAGGAAAAATTGGTGCAGAGACCAGACAGAGAGCTCCTACCCTTGCCTAAGAAGGAGTAAAAGCAATAAAACTAAACACAGGCTTCAGTAGGTAACTGACTGTATTGAATGAAGGACAGAGATGGATCCGTAGGTAGCAAGTACTCAATCAAATAGCATAATGGAGTACTACTACTAGCAACCTACGAAGCCAAGAAAAAAATAATGCCTCTGATGCTCAAATAAATCCTCACTTCTAATATGATATCAATTTGGAAGTAATCTACCAAGATCAGTATCTGAGTCACTATTGCATGCTGGGACTGTGGTAGCTGCTTCCAACCCATGGATAAAAGCCTACAATTTGCATAATACATCTGAGCTGCGAAGAGGGCTGTATGGGAACTATTAACATCAACATAATAGTTCAAGCTCTCAGAAAATAGAACACTGAGACACATATGACACTATACTTGTCATTGGAAGCACTTTTCACTTTTAGATAGAATTATGTTCTATACCAGAGGAAGAGAAGGGTGTGGGAATACAAGTTGTCTCTATCATACCCACATTAGGCTTTTCACAGGAATCCCAAGCACATGCATGCTTCAGGAGACTTTAGCTAACACTGGGCTTGTGTCCTGTTGGCTCTTTTCTATCCCTCCTCCTGCACCCATCCCTAGAAATTCTGAGGAGAAAAGTAGGAGAATCAAATGACATTTGTAGTGTCAGAGTATGGAATTGGTTTAGGGTTTTTTTTTAATTTTTATTTTATTTTTATTTTGTGAACATACTGTACAGAGGGGTTACAATTAAATGGGCAAGATAATGCTTACATTTCTTATCAAGCATTGCAGCCTCTTCCTTTGTTTACCCTTCACATCCCTTCCCAGCCTCCCCCCCCCCCCCGCACCGCTCCACCCAATTCCCCCTATCCCCAGCACCAACTTTGCAAAGCTCTTTTTCCACATGACAACTTGCACTTCTCATTGTTGCAACAGTTCCACCTGTATCCTTAAATGACTTGTTTTTCCCCATCTCTTCCACAAGTTATACTGACATCAAATACAGTGAAAGCAGGGGTTATACTGTGGGGGAGGGACATACAAAGCAACAAAGAGATAATCTTATAAATGCATTAGAAACAAATGCTTGAAAGTAAAAAACATTAAAATATATACCTAAGGGTTTATTTTCCTAACATCACATTATCTAACCTTTTCTGCTTGACTCATACATATACTAGATATTGCAAATAAAGGAAACCATGGGACCTATGTTTCTTTGGGCCTGACTTACTTCACTTAATATAATTTTTTCCAAGTTTTTCCATTTCCTAAAAAATGAGGCAATGTCAATCTTTCTGATGGAGGCATAGAATTCCATTGTATATATATACCATATTTTCTTGATCCATTCATCTACTGAGGAGCATCAGGGTTAGTTCCATATGTTAGCTATGGTAAATAATGCTGCAATAAACATAGTTGTGCTGGTAGCTTTAGTGTGGTCTTAGGAGCAAGGATATGAACCACATGGTTATCTCAATAGATGCAGAAAAAGCATTTGACAAGATCCAACACCCCTTTATGATGAAGGTTTTCGAAAAATTAGGAATCCATGGAACATTCCTCAATACAATAAAGGCTGTATATGAAAAACCTACAGCCAGCATTACACTTAATGGTGAAAAACTAAAGCCATTTCCTCTTAACTCAGGAACAAGACAAGGATGTCCACTCTCTCTACTTCTCTTCAATCTAGTATTAGAATGCCTAGCTACAGCAATAAGACAAGATGCAGGCATAAAGGGGATCCAAATAGGGAAAGAAGAAATAAAACTCTCCCTTTTTGCAGATGACATGATCTTGTATTTAAAGAATCCCATAGACCCCACTCCCAAATTACTCAAGCTGATTCAAAACTTTGGCAAAGTAGCAGGGTATAAAATTAACCCCCAAAATCAATGGCTTTTCTGTATGCCAACAATGAGAAAAGTGTGGCTGAAATTAGGAAAGCAACTCCATTCGTAATAGCCCCTCAAAAAATAAAATACCTAGAAATTAACTTAACCAAAGAAGTGAAGGACCTCTATGATGAAAACTTTAAAATCTTGAGAAAGGAAATCAAAACAGAACTTAGAAAATGGCAAAACCTCCTATGCTCCTGGATTGGAAAGATTAACATCGTGAAAATGGCAATACTTCCCAAGGCTATCTACAAATTCAACACAATACCTATCCAAATTCCAACCTCATTCTTCAAGGAAAAAGAAGAGGCAATCCAAAAATTCATATGGAACAATAAAAGACCCCGAATAGCAAAAATGCTCCTCAACGGAAAGAACACTGCTGGAGGAATATCAATACCAAATTTCAAACTCTACTATAAGGCCATAGTAATCAAAACAGCTTGGTATTGGCATAAGAACAGACCTCAGGACCAATGGAACAGAATTGAAAACCCAGAAATGAACCTACAGACCTATAGCCATCTAATCTTTGATAAGGGAGCTAAAACAATAGAATGGAAGAAAGATAGCCTCTTCAGTAAATGGTGCTGGCAAAATTGGTTAACTACTTGTAGAAAACTAAAGCTAGATCCTTACATATCACCCTGCACCAGAATCAACTCCAAATGGATCAAAGACCTCGAAGTCAAAGCAGACACTCTGAAAACATTACAGGATGGAATAGGAGAAACCCTAGGTCTCCTTGGCTCAGGCCGAAATTTTCTGAATAGAGACCCGGAAACACAACAAATCAAAGAAAGGTTGGGCAAATGGGATTGCATGAAGTTGCAGAGCTTCTGCATGGCAAAGGACATAGCTAGCAAGATCAATAGAAAGCCCACCGATTGGGAGAAGATCTTCACTAGCCATACAACAGAAAAGGGTCTCATATCTAAAATATACTTGGAACTCAAAAAATTAAACTCCCCAACAACAAATCCTCAAAGAAACAACTGCCCAATAAATAAGTGGGCTAAAGACTTAAAGAGAAACTTCTCTGAAGAAGAAAGAAGGATGGCCAATAGACACATGAAGAAATGCTCAACATCCCTAGCCATAAAAGAAATGCAAATCAAAACAACATTGAGATACCACCTCACTCCAGTTACAATGGCAAAAATCAAGAACTCTAACAACAACAGATGCTGGAGGGGATGTGGACAGAAGGGAACCTTACTTCATTGTTGGTAGGAGTGTAAACTTGTTCAACCACTTTGGAAAGCAGTATGGAGGTTCCTCAAAAGACTGCCACTTTTGGGTATTTACCCAAATGTTTACAAACAAGACCACACTAAAGCTACCAGCACAACCATGTTTATTGCAGCATTATTTACTATAGTTAAGATATGGAACCAACCCAGATGCCCCTCAGTAGATGAATGGATCAAGAAAATGTGGTATATATACACAATGGAATTCTATGCCTCCATCAGAAAGAATGACATTGCCCCATTTGTTAGGAAATGGAAAAACTTGGAAAAAATTATATTAAGTGAAGTAAGCCAGGCCCAAAGAAACATAGGTCCCGTGGTTTCCCTTATTTGCAATATCTAGTATATGTATGAGTCAAGTGGAAAAGGTCAGATAATGTGATGTTAGGAAAATAAACCCTTAGATATGAATTTAATTGTTTTTTTCTTTCAAGCATTTGTTTCTAATGCATTTATAAGATTATCTCTTTGTTGCTTTGTATGTCCCTCCCCCACAGTATAACCCCTGCTTTCACTATATTTGATGTCAGTATAACTTGTGGAGGAGATGTAGAAAAACAAGTGGTTTAAGGATGTAGGTGGACCTGTTGCAACAATGAGAAGTACAAGTTGTCATGTCGAAATTGAGCTTTACAATGTTGGGGGGGGGGGGGAAGGCAGGGGGGGTTGGGCGGGGGAGGGTGGGAAGAGATGTGAAAGGTTAAACAAAGGAGGAGGCTGCAATGCTTGATAAGAAATGTACACATTATCCTCCCCATGTAATTGTAACCCCTCTGTACAGTGTGTTCACAAAAAAAATAAAAATTTAAAAAAAACAAGCTTTACAATGTTGGGGGGGGGGAGGAGGGGAGGATTGGGGGGGAGGCTGGGAGGGGTTTGAAGGGTAAACAAAGGAGGAGGTTGCAATGCTTGATAAGAAATGTACGCATTATCCTGCCCATGTAATTGTAACCCCTCTGTACAGTATGTTCACAAAAAAAAATAAAATAAAATAAAATGAAAAAAAAAATTGAAAACCCAACAATGAGAAGTACAAGTTGTCATGTCGAAAACGAGCTTTACAATGTTGGTGCGGGTTGGGGGGGGGAGGATTGGGACTGGGGGGGGGGAGGGGGGAGGCTGGGAAGGGATGTGAAGGATAAACAAAGGAGGAGGCTGCAATGCTTGGTAAGAAATCTACGCATTATCCTGCCTATGTAATTGTAACCCCTCTGTACAATATGTTCACAAATAAAATAAAATAAATTGAAAAAAAAAATTGAAACCCAGAAATGAACCTACAGACCTATAGCCATCTAATCTTTGATAAGGGAGCTAAAACAATAGAATGGAAGAAAGTAAACGGTTTAGGGTTTTTTTTTAAATAGTACATTCTAGTTAACTGCTTCCTGATAGTTAAAACATTAATTTAATAACTTGCCCTTTCATAGGAAAACTAAATCAGAATTAAACCAATCCATTCCTGCCTATCTATAATAATTCTCTTGGCTCCTTAAACTGTAGAAGCAGCTCAAATCTCAGCAGCCATGTGAGTTTATCTAATAGCAGATACAGAATACAAGAGGGAGAAAATCCCATCGCCTGGCTTGAAAAATCTATTCTAATATTATTTGTTTTATCTCAATATGATGTGTAGGATTCTCTTCTAAGTAATTCTGCGGGGGTACCCGAGTGAGTAAAAAGGAAAGAGAAAACAAGAGTGTTACTGACCTATTTCTTGAAGCTAGGTAACAAACCACATGGATGTTTATCACATATATACTAAGTTCTTCGTTTCAAAAAACACAGAGCACACTGTTCATTGTTATCATAATCCTACGAGTAGTCCTCAGTTTTGACAATGTTCTCCTCTGAAGGAAGAAGGAAAGAATGCTGGAAAAGCCAGTGTTACTAAGAGCTGTACACTGAGATGTCATAAAAGGTAACTTACCCACATTGGAAACATCTAGCAATGCAGTTGATCCCCTACTTATACCCCCCACCCACCCCACCCCAATGCTCAGAAAAAAATCACAATAACATGTAAATTGCGCAAAAGTGAAATCAATCCTAATGGGTCTTTTCAAAATGATATCTATCTGTAATTTGGGGGGGAGGGGAGAAGGAGGAATAAAAAGAAACATGATGAAATCCAGCCTGAACAGAGGAAAGCTCAGGAAGACACTCTAGTAACAATGAGAGCCACTCTCTTCCTTATGGAGCCTTGGGATGGCCTTGACTCTGTGCTCTGTCCTGAGAAGAAATGTAACATCTGGAACATTGTGTGAAGTAATTAAGTCTGTATAGCATACCTGTGTCTGACATCTGTCATGGTGTGGGCCCTGGGGAAAATCGGGAAATCAACATTCTGTAGAAACTGAACAAGACATTCCACAAAGGCTGAGACAGGCATGTGTGTACCACAGACATTGGATTTGTGGTCACAGCTTTGAAAAAAATGAGTCCTGTAGGGGAAAGCATACCCATATGATTCCAAAAGAAGCCCAGGCAGCATCTAAGGCATTGATGTTACAAGCAAGGACCGCCTGGTGACAAGGAAATGGATAATGGTAAACAAGACTGAGAAATTAACCAAGATATACAAATGACTTAAGGCATTAAAAGATAACCTTTAAAGCATAACTGGGAAACATGAAAAAAATCCAGCCATAAATTAGAAGAAGATGCTATTTAAAAAAAAAAAGGCAAATGTTGATTCTCAGAATGAAAAATACAGTGGATATCCCAGAGTATAATAATAAGGCTATCTCCTACAACATGCAAAAAGACAATGGAAAGACAGACATTTCATGCCAAGTAACCAAAATTCCAAAAAAGAAATGCAGGGAGGGGGAAAGGAAACAGAAAATAATTTTTTCAGAAATAAAAATAGGAAACAATCACACAGGACAGATTGAAACAATCTGTAGAATTTACAGGTTAAAAATGGTGAGACAAAGAACAAAGAGAGAACCAAGGCAAAACTATAATCACAAGAAACTATGTGGGAAGCAATGGGGGGAAGGAAAGAGGGAGAAAAATGAGGGAGGGAGTAAAATTTTCAACAAGAAATATGCTCACTACATTACTTATGTAACTGTAACCCCTCTGTACATCACCTTGACAAAATTAAAATAATAAATTAATAAATAAGTAAGTAAGTAAAAATAAGCTGGCAATGGTGGCTCATGCCTGTAATCCTAGCTACGGGAGAGGCTAGGTCAGGAAAGTCTATGGTGTTCTTATCTCCAATCAACTACCCAAAAGCCAGAAGTACAGCTGTGCCTCTAGTGGTTGAGCGCTAACACTAGCACAAAAGCTTAGGGACAGCACCAGGCCTTAAGTTGATGTGTTACTGCTTTTGTAACTACATAATGCGAGTGCAGAAACACAAATCTTACCTTCCAGAAAAGAGACAAAGATAGATTGCACATTTGATATACTGATAAACAGATGAGAGCTATCATTTGAAATCATAAAAGGAAACAGAAGATCTTAAAATACTAAGAAATTGGTTGGAGTAAAAAGGGAGAGAGAGAGGTGAGTATTAAGTGAGCTGTATTCCTTATCTTTCACAATACAGTATCAATCAGGTAATCAATGAGCTAAAATATTAAAAGCACAGTATTGGAAGTGTTTTGCAGATAACCACCTGAAGAATTAAGAATAACAGAAAGAAGCCTGGCACCAGTGGCTCACGCCTATAATCCTAGCTACTCAGCAGGCTGAGATATGAGGATCACAATTCAAAGCCAGCTAGGGCAGGAAAGTCCGTGAGACTCTTATCTCCAATAAACCACTAGAAAACTGGAAGTGGCACTGTGGTTTAAACGGTAGAGTCCTCTTCTTCAGCTGGAGAGCGCAGGACAGCGCCCAAGCCCAGAGTTCAAGCCCCACAACTGAAGATAAAAAAGAATTATACATAAAGGATTGGCACAATTGCCTTTTGGTGGTCAGTTTTTTCAGAGAGCTACCTGCTTATTTCCTTTTGCCCTGCATCACTGTAGTTAAGTGTCTCTACTAGGACATTGTTACCTCCTAGGAGCTAGGAAGACCAAAAAAGAAGGATAGGAGAACAACAAGAAGGTTTTATCATATAACCAGAATTTATGTGCCTGAAATATAGTATGTATTTTTAATTTAAAGTGAAAGTCTCACACTACTGGATCAAAAATAACTGAGCATATGAATCTTTTCAGAAAAAGGAAGCATATCATGGATGGAAGCTATAATAAGGATGATCCAAAGGATATATGTCAATATTGCATGATTAAAGAAAATATTCCAAGTGGGGGGTGTAGTTGAGGAGTTGGGAGGGATAAGATGGTAGGGGGAAAACAAAGGAGGAGGCAACAATGCTGGATAAGAAATGTACTTATTACCTTGCTCATGTAACTGAAACAACTCTGTACAATATTTTCACAATAAAAAACATTTTATAAAAGAAAAAGAAAATACTAAACAGAAAATACTAAACCCTTTGACAGCAATGACTATAACCAAGTCAGAATCAAAAAAGATCTCACCATGGAGACTAGTATTATATAAAACTAGTATCACAAATTATTCAGCTTGACCACTGCTGGTTGGTTGGTTGTTTCATGAATAAATTTTCATGCATTAAGTGCATAAAAATAAATTACACTTCGAAAAAAAAATGTGTACATTTTAACTAATAGAAAACATCACCATAAAATATATAAATACATAAAATGTAGTGACAGCCTATTAGTGAGCAGAGACAAATATACATATGCAAATAGAAACAGATTAATACTGACCTCTTATTACCAATAAAAATGCATACTTATGCAAGCAAACACAAACTCTAATGAAATTATATACCTTTGTAAAAGACAACAATTAGTAGCTTATAAAATATGAATGCTAAATTACTAAGACACATCCGAAATAAGATTGCTAACTTTGAACAATAAATACTTCAGAGGCACAATCTAAAATGTTAGTGGGAAGAGGAAGGCATAGTAATATTAATGTCAACATATTTGATTTTCCAACACTAGAGATATTGATTATTTCCTCCAGCACATTAGTTGGAAACAACCATTTGTCTGATATAATTTTATTTCAGTTATTATTCCCAACAGCTACTTTTTCAAATAGCAAGTACAAAATCAACCAGAGCTGAGAAGTTCCAGAAGATATTTTTCCATTATGTTCTAGTAAGCAAACTCCTCATAAAGAAGCACATAAGGAAAACTCGATTTGGTCAAGAAAGACCCCTGATTGCACAAAAACCAGACTTTACCAGGTCAGTACTTAAGCATCTCCACATCCATTTCAAATTTGCAACCCCAAGTCTACAAACACAGTTGTTGGCAACCATAAGAGTTGGCACACCAAGAATTATGACAAGCTCTGGAAAAGACATTCCATTTGATTCTAAGTAATATTTGGGGAAGGGGGAAATGCCTGATTTGAGATAGAGAAGATAGTTGTTGGAGGCTAATAGAGATGACAGATCACTAGCCATCACTCCGGTGGTAGGAAACATCAAAATCTCACTAATCCCAAAGCTTCCAACTGCTCAGCTTCTGCCTCACTGCTCCTTCAGTAGCATGAAATTTCTAGAGGCCAACAGCCTGCCATATAAATTAACAAGATCACTCCTCTCCATAGATATCCTTCACTCTGAAGACATAATGGAGGACCACTTACCAATTGCATATTCCTGAGAACATATTATTTTAGAGCTTCCTGAAGGTTAATATTTTCTCACCTATTAAGAAGAATGCTGGTCTCTGTAATGCCAGTTGTAACTAGGTAGCCCACACTGCTTATTTGCTGCTGATTTTAATAATAGAATCAAAACATAATGAAACCTTTTTTAGCGTATGGTAATTTAATTGCAGAAACCCTGTCTGTTTCAACAAAAGCTTTCCATAAGTAGCTTTAAAGATTAAGTTATGGGAGGCACCTCTCATGCCATCTCCCAGCAGATGTGTATTACACTGCATTACATCCCTGCCATTCTACTCTTGTACAAAAGCAGGCTTGGATCTCCTTAACTCAGCTCTGAAATTAAAATTTAGGTTTATAGACCCATGAATCATTCTGCACAGTTGAGGGAGTTAGCTCTCCAGCAACTTTAGAACTTAATAATCTAACTGTGCTGAGAATCACAGAAGGGGGAATAAGAGGAAATCTTCAAACAGATATGATAATAGGCATAACAATTATGCAATCACAATAGCCAAAATGGATCAAGTATCAAATATTTGTTATAAACTGTACCAAGTAATTGACTTTACCCCTCAAAACACTTTATTGTCCCAGTACCAACAGTTTTATCAAAAGGTATACAACTTCCCTTTCTAGGGTTGCTGAATGGGGTGATAGAAACAGTGGAAATTTTTGCCTCACAGTTCTAGAAGTTAGAAATCTGAGATCAAGGTGCAGGGAGGGTTGGTCCCTCCTAAGGGCTTTGGGGAAGAATCTGTTCCATGTATTTTCTCTAGTTTCTGGGGTTTCCTGGCAATCTTTAAGGTTCCTTGGCTTGTAATGCAGCAACTGGATCTCTGCCTTTATCTTCACCTGGCCTTCTCCTCGTGTGCAAATCATTACTTTTTATTAGGGATATTAGTCATGTTGGACTACAATCTACCCTAATGACCTTGACTTAATTAGATATAGCTACAATAGCCCTATTTCCTAATATGGTCAAGTCTGTAAGTATTGAGAGAATTGTAATACATTAAAATTTAGTAGACACACTTCAACCCTTTAGCTGGCTGTGTTCCGGACCATGGGTGTAAATACCCTGCCAGTCCCCTTGTCTTTCTTAATGTGTTATCCATAGGGCTTGCCTTGGTTTATGTTTTGTGACTTGATTTTTTTTACCCTATACTTCAGATTGGCCAATGCCAGGCTTAAGGAGTTCTGTGGCTGAGTGATTCAGCCTTACCAGGAAGACTGTGCTTTTTTTGAGGTGTTGGGGGAGGGGAGGGGAGTTAAAGGTAACTATATCCTTTGAAACTCTGGCAAACATATATAACTGTGAATGGTTCAAGGAGTCCCATATCTAGCAAATAGCATCCCTAGCATGGAATGTGATCTGGCATTCTAGATTACTTATAGAGGTCTACTTATGCACACAGTATGTCTTGTGATGACAGCACACCCTGATACGTCCATAAGAGTGAATAAAAAGTACAAAGCATAGCTCACAAAAGAAGTCACAGATATAAGAGACTGAAGATTAGAAAGCAAATATGGGTCAGCGAGGGAAGTTACAAAGAGAAAGTAGTGCAAAAGGAAGCAGCCTATAAGAAATGATGAAACAGCGGCCACTTATTGCTTTTCCCCCGTAGTGTAGTCATTTAATAATTGTATACTACCTAAGAGTAGTAAAAACTCATTTTTCCTTCATTTGTGGAAATGGAAAATGGAAAACGCTTCCAGAAGCACAAGTGTCTGGCAAGGTGCCTTCTCCAAGGCAAGCAGCCTCTCAGCAGATTTTGCAATTTATTGCCTTCATTAACAACCTTCACAATCTTCACCACAATCCTCACACCCTCCTTTATGGACTGAGGGCCTGCCTTTCCTGAGTGTATTACGCAAACAGAAATCTATAATCGTGCTATTATTTCCAGTGCATCACAACAAAATAGTATTGTGCAATTGTGCTTTATGCAGGACTTCTTCTTACAGAAACCATTTTAAGGAGATAGTCTCATTTTTCATTATTATTGGTAACCCTTTCTACTCAACATGTCATGGCATGGCACGTGTCTTTCTCAGTACCCCCCAAAGGAAAATTATTAGCATTTAATGAGACTTTTTCAGAAATGTAGAAATGGACTTAGCATGCCTAAATGGTTTGCTCAAGATCATCCAAAACACTGTGATCCTTGGAAAGGTTCAGAGTCATTAATTCCCGGGCCACTGGTTGAAACGTTAGCCCAGGCACTCCATCACCCCTGTCAGGTCTTGGCATGCCTGCCTTCCATCCTGTGGTATGCCTCCCTATTGTATTCCCTGAGCTCAGTTCCACTCGCTAATTTTTAAGAACAGATCGTTTAAATGGTTGATACCTTATGATTATAATTCGGCAGGGCACTGTTACCTTATTAATTAGGTGAGCACTATGTAATTTATTAGTGCAGGAGCACTGGGTGTTTTCTTTACTTATAATTGCTCTGAGGACAGCCAGGGAATCTAAAATTGGAGGGGCTGGGGAAATCTTAGCCCTGCTAGAGGAGAGAGAATATAATAATGTCTTCTTGCTTATTCAAACCAATCCTCTGGGTAGCATAGGTGACTGAGCAAGGACAGAAAGCTGACGCAGCATCCATTTCTACCTGAACACCCATCCTCCCTTCCCCTATCCCTACCCCCAGCAGACTCAGGCCCTCAAGGAAGCTCTAGCGTGTAAGACATAATTGCCTTTGTGGCTCTAATTGACTTTGGAGCAGCCCTGAGAGGCTAGGGTAAAACAAGATTCCTTGCAACATTCACAATTTATCTCCCTAGGGAAAAAAGGTTAAGCACATTCAGATCACGTAAAGCAACCATGTCTTTTGTAAGCCTTGACTTTTTTTAATTGAAGAGTTTGCTCATAGTAAAATCTCCACAACAAAGAACTAGATTGGGAGAATTGGTGTTTGCCTTCTCTCTCTGGTCTTAGGATGGTAGTCAAAGATATAAGATGACTTACAGAAAGGGAGGCTGAGCAGAGGGAATAGCAGAGCCCCAGTACAGCTATGGAAAGGCAAAGATAAGTGGACCAAGAAAAATACCTTGTGGCTTACAGCTATCAGAATGACTGTCTACCCTCTTCAGAGTAAGGACTTGGGGCAAGTTGAAACTACCTAGTTCTACTCAAAATCAGCCATTCATCATCTACAGACAATCCCAACTCAATTTTCTCTCCTTTTCACGTAAATACATTCTTCCTCTGATTTACCATCTACAAGCTAGATGCTTCCTCCAGCCACCTAGAAATCATGGCATGGAGAAACAAGATATTAATCTTAATGTATTCCTGCTATTCTGTCAAAAGAAAAAAGCTTTACAGGTTAGTCCGTGCTTGTTTCTTTTTGTTTCTTTAATCTTGTTGGTGTAGTGGTTTTGTTTTCCTGAGTTCCTAGTGAAGGATGTTTTGGATTTATTGATCAAAAAAATTCAAGTTAGGGAGGGATCATTGTGGCCTCTGATTCTAGGGTCTGGGTAATGAAATCTAGCCCACTTCAAATCTCCGACAGCAAAGAAGGGGAGAAGATACAAAACCAAAGAAAATCAGAACAGCAGAGGGTGTAGATCTCCTCCCACCAGGCTTTTCCTCCCAGCTTTGTCTTGATATATACCAGGAATGATTTGGAAGAATTATCCAAAGAGGGTTCCTCATTTCAAATTATGTATAGTACTTTCCAGCATTTGCCAGAGACTCTGAAGCCATTACAGAATTTATGAAGTTTGGGTTTATTTAATAGTGTCTAAATGAATAACAGCTCAGAAGAGTGGCTTTTTAAATCTTTTATTCATTTCTTAACTGTGCCTCTGTCCCCTACCTCTAGAACAGCTCTGCTCTCTGATGCATGGCTGTGCTCCAGGTGATACAGTTACAGAGTACTGAGAGGCATCAGAGATTAAGAAGAAAGTGAGAAACAATGAGATTCAGATGAGATTGGGAATTAGATGGAAAGCTGGTGAGAGAAAGTTAATGAAAGGAAGCCAGGGGCTGATAAAGGGGGTCCAACAAGAAAGAGATTGGTAGGGGAAGACAGAATGGAAGTTTTAACCAAGGCAGGTTTCAGACATAGCAAAATGGCAAGGTATTCAGCCTCATTTTTAAAATTCTCTGTCTACTTCTGAATTTTCAGAGCAAGTTAATATGCAAACTGTTAAGTCCTTTTATTTATTCAAAACATATTGAATACCTGCCATGTGCCAGCCAAGTGCTAAGAATATAGCAGTGACTAAAATAGACAAAATCTCCTCCTCGTGGTACTTAAAATTCTAGAGAGAAAGCAGATGATGATAAATAAATGCAACGAACAATAATGACAAGCACTATGATGAAAAACAAAGCAAGAGAGGAGGTTACAATATGATAAACGGTGATAATTTAAATATGATGACCAAGGAAGTCTTTCTGTTGAATTGATAATGAAGTAGGAACCCAAAAGAAGAAAAGTTCTGAGACTCAGGGCAAGATGTCAGACTAAGATCTTCTTCCATTTGACTCTGTGAATAAAAAGCCAATGTAACAAAAGAGAACCTATATCCTGAAGAAAATGAGTGAGCAAGGAGAAGTATTTCATGAAAGAGGTGGCAGGACCACTGAAAAACAGGGAGAAACAGAAAAGTAACAGATGAAAGTTCATAGCTCCAAAAGGAGCAAGAGTCCATAATTCTAACAGAAAGTAGTCTGGACCTCCAATCCAGCTCCCTAATGAGGAAGGCAAACTCTAAACCAGACAGCCCTAGTGAGAGACTGGTAATTCTAGCCATAGGAAAACATCATACCTTCTGCAAGCCTTAAAGCCAGAGCATAGATATGCTGTGATACTAACATCTCCTGCACAGTAGGCTAGTTTTAGAAAGGAAGGACATTCTGTAACTCCCCATATCTCAGAAACATATATTGCAAGGTGCCATATTGAGAGAAGATGTATTATTAGAGACTGAGATCATCTTGAAACTTGAAAACCAGCTTATGGAATCCTGGGACAATCTGTCATTGTGTCTGAGTTAGGAGATGGCCAGGAGAGATTGACAATGGAGAGAGGGTATCCTAAATTGGACCATTGATCAGTTTAAGCAGCAAGGAGCTTAAGCAGTAAAAGGTGTGAAGATTAGAGGACCCTTGATCCTGACAAGGAACAAAGTCTATCGCCTAAGAATTACTACAGAAACAACGCATTAAGCTTTGGTTAGCAAAGTGCTTAGCCTTCAAGATTAGTGTGTTTTCTGCCAGCTAGAACTGAGATCTCTTAGTCTAAATCTTATGAATCATGTTATTTTCCCCCAACCACTTGTCTCCCACAGGATGGTGAACTAGTGGGCACTGTCTGAAAGCACAGAGCCATCCTATGGGAAGTTCCTCCTGGCTATATATGTGTGTTTGTTGCCACCTCTGAGCCAAGGACCTGAAGGTATTATAATTTCCCCTGTCTTCTCTCTCCCAAAGGATGGAAAATAGCTGGAAGAGGTCTGAAAGCACCAAGACCAGCAGTTCTCGCTCATTAGTACAGAATTCGGTGCTTTGTTTGCTAACCCCACTCTCAGACATACTCCGGGGACATCACTTGTCTTGGAAGCATGATATCCCTAGAGATAAAAACTGGAGAGTTTAAAAAGTGAGTGGAAACCTACTCAGCCCACAGACCACAAAGCTCACAATTCATAAAGAAATGGAGTTTCTAGAGTGATAGCAGCTAGAATCAGACAACTGACCTTGACTGGCCCTATTCTCAGCCCACATATACCACTAATCTATACACTAGAAACTATAATACAGTCCAGATAGGTTTCCTCTCTCTGAGTAGTGCTGGGGATTGGGCAAATGTTAGGCTAATGGGTTATGCCATAATCCAGAGATTATACCACAATCTTACCACTACACAATCCTTCTGAAACAATGAAGTTACTTTAATTGATAGACCATTAAAATTCCAGCCAATAGCAAACTCACATATGCAAATCTCAAGCAGAAACACATAAAAATTGAAAACAAAACAGTAGCCAGACTGCTCCAAAACTTAACAACTCCACAATAATGGAATCTAATGATGGTGAAGTGGATAAAACCTGAGACAAAAGAAATTAAAAGAATGATTATAAAAATGACCAAAGAAAATAAAGAGAACACATATGAACACCTTAATAAATTCAGAAAACACAAATGAAAAATTGAATGAATTCAAAAAGAATACAAATAAAACAGCTGAGTGAAATAAAGAAGGCAATACGGGTGGATCCATTGCAACAATGAGATGTACAAGTGGTTATGTCGAAAAACAAACTTTACAACTTTGGCTGGGGGGGGGTGGGGGAGATGGGAAGGGATGGGAAGGGGAAACGAAGGAGGAGGCAACAATGCTTGATAAGAAATGTACTCATTATCTTGCCCATGTAATTGTAACCCCTCTGTATGGTATTTTCATAATTTAAAAAAAATGAGTTCCATGTGGAAATCAATAAAGATATAGAAATCCTGAGGGAAAATAAAGTTGAAATCTGGAAATACAAAACTCAATAAATCAAATTAAAGGAAAAATCTCTGATGAAAGTTTCATCAAAGATGGAATCTGTTGAGTACAGAAGAGCAGGTCTGGAAGACAAGACAGATGAAGACAACATGTCAGACCTCTAGGGCACCATTAAAAAATGAAACCTCTGAAGAATAGATATAGAAGATCAGGTGAAAACTGAAAGCACAGAAAGCTAATTTAATCATTACATTTTGTATTCATGTACTTAATGAAAAGACATTGCCCCTTAATTATGCCCAAATATTAAATGTCAGTTCATAGTGAGTCCGAATTAATTAACAACAAAACATTTTCAATAAAATAATAACAGCAAATTTCCCAGTCAGGTACAAGAAGCTGTTAGTAGTACAATAGAGAGAACATCTATCCAACACATTATAGTTAAAACATGAATTATACAGAAAAAATGATATTGTAAGTCACAAAAAAAAAGATTCAAAAATGATATTGTAAGTCACAAAAAAAAAAGATTCAAATCTTATAGGAATGCAAACCTATCAGAATAACAACAGAAACTCTGCACGCAAGAAGTGGAATGATGTTTATCAAGCCCTAAAAGAAAATAACTGCCAACCTAGATTATAGTATCCATCAAAGTGATCCTTTAAAAAACAAATAAAAACTCCCTGGGGCAGTGGGGGGCAGGGGGGAACAGAGAACCTAAGCTATTCATGGCATCTCATGACTAAGTCCAGGTATTCTAGAGGCAGAGAATGAGGGAAGTGCTATTCAAGTCTGGCTTGGTCAAAAGTTATTGTGTCTCATCTCAACATATAAACTGGGTGTGGTGGTACATACCAGTAATTCCAGGTACAGGTAGAAGAAGGATTACAGTCCAAGGGCAGTCTCAGGCAAAATTTGGAATCTTCACTGAAAAATGACAAAGTAAAAAATGTTGAGGGAGTGGCTCAAATACTACAATAGCACAAGACACTGAGTTTAGACTCCAAGTCAAACACACACACACACACACACACACACACACACACACACACACACAAATTCTCAATGGATTCATGACCATTATGCCAGCATTGAAAAAGAATTTTAAAGGAATCTTATGCATAGAAAAATAAACACAACGATGAAAATATAAGAAAGAAATAATAAATCTTACTAGTTGGGAACATTAAAAAATGAAGATTGAGGGAAAAATGCAAGGCTTTCAAAAACAACACAGCAATGACAGGAACTCTAACATAACTTTCAGTAATAACTCAGAAAGTTGTCTCCATTCTCTAACAAAAAGACACAGACTAATAGATTGGATTACAAACAAGATCAAATCATTTTCTGCGGACAACAAATGCACTTTGTTTTTAACCACAATAGCTGATACTGATAATCCACAAATTGAGATCCACAAAGATGATGTTAGGAAGAGATAAGGATTTAAGGGGAAAATGTACAAGAAGTAAGCCTCTGAGCACTTGTTCCTATAGATAATAGAATTGCTCATTTCATTGGTTATTACCTCCATCAATGCAAAATGATTTACTACTAATAATAATAATAGTAATTATATACTTCTACTAATAATAATAGCTAATGTATACATGATACCAGCTTGAAGGATTTGCATTACTAATTTATTAATCATCTTAAGTACTAACAATCTATCTCCATAATAGAGATGAGGAAACTCAAAGAAGTAACTAGCTAGGTGATTTGAATCCAACTTACAAATTTTAAGGCCAGATTTTAAAAACAGGTAAGAGCTGTTTCCATAACCCACACTATGAATCATGATATGCTGCTTCTGTATAAGTATTAACTTGAATACATGTATAAGTAAATATATTTTCTTTTTTACTTTTTTCTCTTTTTTATTATCATTAAGGAGCTGTATAATAAGGTTAAAATTTCATAAATCAAGTTATGAGTACAATGCTTGTTTAATATCGCCCCTTCCTTAGTTCTCCCCATTTTCCCCACCCCATCCTTGCCCTCATAGTTCAGTTTTTACATAATGTACATCAAATATAATGACTACAGTTAAATGTAGTTTTCTCTAAAGACATCGTGGGTTGAAAGAGCCAGCAGAAAAATGATGAAAGAGGTGACATGGAACAAGATGCATTGTATTCATCAACTGATTTGTTGAACAGTAACTCCTTTATACAACTACTTAAAGATAACACAAACATAATTCAAAAAATAAAAAGAAAGAAGGTATTGAATTGGTGCAGCTTTATTAACTACTCGTATAAACCAAAAGCCAGCCTTATTTCCTATAAGATTGGATCTTTTTTCCTGGCTCAGGAAGTTCATAATTACAATGCACATCAGTAAATGACTAAATAATATTGAAACAATTCTCATATTCAGTTTTTGCTGCAATGGAACAGCTATATAGTATTTTTCTTTCCTTTTCTTGTCTCATACTATTCTGTCTTTCCCATCTTGGTACCTTTACATACCTTATTCTTAGATTTTGTAACTGTTTTGTTTATTTCATAATAGGTCTAATATATAGAGAAATTGTGACACTAGTAGAAACAATTGGCAGAAATTTTGCTCCCCTGAAAACAGTCCTCCCTAGGGTTTATGCCTTAGAGTAGTATGGTTCATTTGTCCAACAAATTAGCCAACATGTATTCATCTCTATTATTATTTTAGATGTCCTTGGTTTTATCTAAAGCCCCTTTTCCATTATAGAATCTTATGTCCTAATCATTTCCAGCTGCTGTAATAAAAACTCATAGAGTGGTGGTTAAACAACAAAAATTATTTTTGTTTTGGAGGGCCAGAGTGTCTAAGATCAAAATGCCAAGATGGTCAGATTTGGTGAGGGCTGCTTGCTGGTTTACAAATGGCTGCCTTGTCTTCATAGCTGCTCATGATGGACAGCAAAGATGGGTTATCTGTCTCTTATCATTTTTTCAGTAGCACTAATTCCAATAGTGAAAGTTCTGTCCTCATCAGGTGATCAATTCCCAAAGATCTCACTTCCTAGTACCACCTACCAGAGGGATAGGATTTCAGCAAATGAGTTTGGGCAAGATAGTAGAGAATGAAATTGTTTGTACACCAAACCATCTAAAACACTACATTACATTTTTTTCAGTGTGTTTCCTTTCTTTTCTCATATGATTTTGCCAATATAGAAAATTAAAAGCAATAAAAGTTCTAGAATGAGAAGCTGCAATATGTGTATGTGATACTTCTAATTTCAGATTTCCAGACTATCTGGAGTTAAGGGTTAGAGTGATAAATACAGAGAGATTAAAGGGAAAAGTTTTTAATATCTTCCTTTGGCAGGCTCAACAGCTTGCAACTTCATTCTGTGCAAAACTGAAAAACATTGGATATTTTTTAAAGTATGACATAAAATAGTCCTGTAATCAGATTAATATGTCAGTAATGTGCCAAATTAATTGGATCAGGAAAATTCTGGAGGCCAGAAAGATGACTGAAGGGGCCATGGCCACAATCTGCATGAAGTCAATAGTCTGAGGCCTAACCTTGGCCTTAGACTATGGAGGTAGAAAGAACAGAAGCAAATGTAATTATGAAAGGGAAAATTGCCAGAAATTGTCAATCAGAAGGAAAGAGACATTAAATATTAATTCAACATCATATTCCTGAAAAGTAGAGGAGGAATTGTGCTATATCCCAAATTCTGGGGATTGGCTGAATTTTGGAAAACAGTAGGAGCATATCTAGAATTCTTAAGTTTGAGACATGTCCACAATTAATTTGGTATTCAACAATAAAACTTGAGGCTATACAGCATCATGTAGGTTGCAAACTTTCACATAACTTAACCTTTGCAGCTTACCTTTAGATTGCTTATCCAGAGTCTAAAACTCTAGACATTCCCACATCAAACAATCAGCTAAAGGGGCAAGTGTGGCTGTTAAGGTGAAAATTGAAGAGATCTCCACCATGATGTCAGATTGCTCATGTTTAACTCAAGAAGTGACCGCACTGAACACTGGATGCTCAGCATTTTCTTCAAGAGATCATGACAGACACAAAAGACAGAAAAACATCTGTGTCACTTTTGTCTCTTTCCCATGAAGCTGCAATGTGATTAACATTTTCTGGGAGGATGCTAATACAATATTCATTGTTCAGTCAATCTATCCCTATTGTGAAAAAATCCATGCAGAAATGAGCTGCTTTCTTTTCTTTATAAGGTAGAGTTCTACCACCTATCAACTAGAATATAATTCTCTGATCAAAATCTCAAGGATTCTGGAGATACTCTCTATGCAAGTAAAAATAACCATATATGTAAGGAACAACACCATTTCTGAGTTAAATAAATTTGAGGATGGAGGGCAAAATCCCATTGATGAGGTTGAGGGGATGGTGGCTCCCTCTACACAGGTGATGTTAATTGTTTCTTTCCTAGGCTAGATTCAATCACTCATTGCATTCTTTAAAACTGACTGGTGCATTTAAAAATGTACTAGAGCCTCAGCCTGGCAAATTTGCACCAAAATGTCTTTCCTGTATTTCCTTTCCCATCGTTGCTGATTACCTAGATGCCTATGTGTATAGAGAGGAACATTCTCATTTGTAATTATCATGCTCCTTCTGCTTAATTCAGTTAGATGCATCAATTCAAGTCTCATGACATCACAATTTCACCAGAATGAAAGGAAATGTCATATCTCAAGCTGTGGACTGAATGAATCAGACAGCAATAGGAGAATGCTTAGTTTTAAAACAGAACTTTTGTTTACACCAAAAAAAGTCATAATAGGATGGGAGTGGGGGGGTAGAAAGACAGAGAAGGTATAGGCCATTCAAAAATGGTTTAAAATGAGCACAAAATCTAACCATCACTCACTTGAGAATTCTGAAACTTCATAGTTTTTCCAGGAACCATTTTATATATTTTGAGAAATACAAAGTATTTTTTAAAAACCATAGAAGTAGAACAGATCCTAGAGGCCATCTGATCTAAATGTATTATTTTATGCATGAGAAAGTAGAGGTCTAAGAGACTAAGTAACTCTCCCAGAGGCCCAAAGTGCAGGGCAACTACCAGACTATTCCAGTAGTGTTTGCAAACTTCAATTCTGTCTGTATGTGCAAGTACCTCCCCGTACTACAGTCTGGGTCACCTTGGTAACTTAACAGAAGGGCTAATAAAATTCATACTAAATAAAAGACAAATTGTTCTTGCTGTATTTTTTAAGGTAAAGATGTTTTCACACCTGTTTTCTCCACATGTTCTGTAATAAACTTTCATGGTTATAATTTTGCATTTCTGTATGATAACCCTTCATATAAAATACATTATGAGTGACTAGGGTGATTTTCTCTAGAAGATACTTTCCTAATTCAACCCACGTTTCCACAATTACACACTTCTCTATGATTGAGCTGGAGTTTGATGAACATTCTCTAAGTCTCATGTGGTGTCTTCCAATGTTTGTAGTAATGTGCTCTGCAAACTATGTATGTTCAGGTGCAAGAAAGAGTTATTCACGATAGTCTCTTACCATTTAGTATTTTTCTTTGGATAGACTAGTGACTAAAATATTGGGTAATTCCAAATAATCTCATGGATTCTATCCCCCTCTGTTCCCATGAAGCTGATAATGCTGGTTCACTTATCATTGTTCTCCTAATATGTGAAAATGATCTGACCAGGTTGAAGATAGAAACCACACACTCAACTTTTTTCCTTCTTGTACTTGTATTAGTAGCTCAATATTATTTTGTCCCAAATTATAACACCCCACTTTCTGTAGCCTCCTTTACTGATTCCCAGAATAGACAATACTCTTGATGGATGATCCAAGCCTCTTTATTCCATGCAAATTCCATAGTCTACAAGTCAATTTCTACAGATATGAAAGTTCCAAAGGACCAAAGCAACTGAAAATAAAATGACTGTCCAAGTGTTTGGATGTCGCATTGCTTCCAATTAGAGGCCTTTATCGTGTACCTCTCCCTCTTCTCCTCCCTGATGCTTCCAAGCTAGTCTTCTTGAAAAGAAGGAGATCTTTGAAAAGCCCTAAAATAAAAGCCTTTTGTTCAGGATAATGCTCACACTTCATTTCCTTCTAGATCCTAGCTTGAGTTGTTTAACTATTGCTTCTTTCATTTTTAATATTTTTTATTGTAAAGATACTGTAGAGAGGGGTTACAGTTACATGAGTAAGGTAATGAGTACATTTCCTATCGAGCACTGTTATCCCCACCTTTGTTTGTTCCCTACCATCCCTTTCTTCTACCTTCTCCCCCACTCCTGAAGTTGTAAAGTTCGTTTTCAACATAGTGTCTTGTTTGGCTCATTGTTACAATGGGTCAACCTATATCCTTGTTATTCCCCTTCCACTCCCTAAATTAGAATAATGTATATACAAGATGTAGGGCACTGGAATCAAATACAGAGACAACAGGGGTTATACCATTAATCATTACTTCTTTGGTTGGCTTTTTGGTTTCAATTATGTATTTTTATTGTCTTTAAGTAGTTGTACAACCAGGTTGTGATTCACCATGTCAGTACAATGCATCACCAAGCAGCTTTTTTTTTTGGGTCCGGTCGTAGGGCCTGAACTCTGGGCCTGGGCACTGTCCCTCAGCTCTTCAGCTCAAGGCTAGCGTTCTACCACTTGAGCCACAGCGCCACTTCCGGCTTTTTTCTTTTTGCTTATGTGGTGCTGAGGAATCAAACCCAGGCCTTCATGCATGCAAGGCAAGCGCTCTACCACTGAGCCATCTTCCCAGCCCCACCAAGCAGCTTTTTGAGACACTTATTTATGTTTTTCTTGTGACTCGCCAATCTATCTTTTATTTTCATAGTTAGCAAAAGTTCACTTCCAATCTTAGACTTTGTCATTTACCATTCAACTTCTTGCCTTAACAGGTACATCATTTTGGCAATATAAGTTCTCAGAGCAGAAGTTCCCAAATACTGTATCACAAAGGTTACCAGAAAGCTATAATGATTATGTTGAGGGTTGTTCATAAAGCTAGATGTATATAAACAACTAATTGTTGTAATATGGTTACATATTTCCTACATTTTTTAATTTTCCAAAATCTTATGTAAGTGATAGTTTTTTATAAGATGGATGACAGTTTAAACAATAATTAGCATACAACCCTATGTAAACCACATACACATCTGCCCCCAAATAAAAGAAAAATTAAAAAAGTAAATGTTTGTGACATCTAAAAGCTTGGAAATTATTGTCTTAGAAGACAGAGTAAATCTTTAATTCCCTTTCAGCTATGCTTAGATAAGAGCTAACATAAATAAATAAAGTTAGATAACAAAGTATTGGTCGTCATTGGAGCTCAACAAATGTTGGCCAATCTCTCCCTTGGCACACAGTCAAATTCTATTTTTTGTTAATTTCAATATCATAAGTGTTCTCTTAGCTTTCCTTAGCTAATAAAATGTTCATAAGTGGGATTTGTGCCCCCTCTGAATGGAAGCTCTACAAGTTACAGTGTGATGGTGCCACTTCCTCTTTCCCCTTTCATAGGAACTGGCCACATCCAGGATGAGTGTGACAGAGATCTTGTGACCCAGTAAATCTTCATAGTATCAGCAAGAAATGAACTTTGTTGGTTTAAGCCACTTAGACTCTGACAAGTACAATTATTCTTCGAAAGAGTTAGAAAAAGCCTACCAATGCAAGGTATTATTATTATTTTCTTTAAAATTAAAGTCCAGCAAATAGATGCCAAAGGAAAATTAGAAGTAAAAGGTTCACCTTAAATGAAAGCCTTCATTTCACATATTTTCACAAGTGGGAGATCTGACTGACTATTGGCAGATCAATTAACACAACAACAGGGGTGGACAGTATGGCAGATAGAAAGAAATTACTCCACACATATCAGGGCTGTTTGATCTATTCGAAATGAGATGGTATCTGGACCTCCCTCTTTCTGAGTCTAAGAAAACTAAGTAAGAAGAAAAATAGCTTTGTTCATTCAAATGGCTAAGACTCGTGTGACATTCAACACAGTGTCATTGGCACAAAGATTTGCATTGCCCTGGCTGTCCAACTAAACAATACAAATCCAGAGTTAGTTCCCTATGTGCTGGGCATTCCTCCAACCTGATGGAATGAAAACATTTTTTGTGCTCTTAAAGGTCCTTTTATACCCCCATAGAGATAAAAATGGTAATTGTGGGACAGGAAAAGATTTTTAAAAAAACCTAAAAGATATCTCTTCAGCCCTTATCCACAGTAAGCAGGTACATGCTTCCTTGATCATGAGTGCAAGGTCTAAGCTGGCTACATGAAGGATGGTTTTTATGTTTGCTTGTTTTTGTGCAGGTCCTGGGGCTTGAACTTGGGGCCTGAGCACTGCCACTGAGCTTTTGCTCAAGGCTAGTGCTCTACCACATAAACCACAAGAGCGCCACTACCAGCTTTTTCTGAGTTTATTGGAGATAAGAGTTTCACCACTGCAGCCACCAGCACCCAGCAGAATGCTTATCTTTTTTTTTTTTACAGCCAGTCTACTTCAAAAATTACCTCTATCTTGGTGCCGGTAGCTCATGCCTATAATCCTAGCTACTCAGGAGGCTGACATCTGAGGATCATGGTTCAAAGCCAGCCAGGGCAGAAAAGTCCATAAGACTCTAATCTCCAATAAACCATCAGAAAACCAGAAGTGGTGCTGTGGCTCAACTGGTAGAGTGCACTCCTTGAGCTTTAAGAGCTGAAGGACAGTGCCCAGGCCCAGAGTTCAAGCCCCACGACTGATCAAAAAAAAAAATATATTACCTCTGTCCAAACACCTGTCCCTGATGGCCCCCAAAAGTTAAGATTGCAAATACGGTGAGCCACTACATCAGTTTCTGCCCTACTGTTATGTATTCACAAATCCATAATGCTAATTTCATTGAAATTTAACAATGATGTCCTTGTTATAAACTGCCCAAAAATCCTCATATACTTTTTTACCAGAAGAATTTTAGCACAATTATGAGGTGAGTGGATTGCTAAAGCCCAACAACACAGAGTTAATGAAATTGTCATCAGCATGAGCAGTGAATGGCAGTTCCATCTCATGCTCCGTGGTTAGCATGTGAAGAGCAAAAGCACAGGGAGCCTGTTGTATTTTAAGTGCTCAGCATTGGTCTGCCAGCCTGAGTAGGCACATCAATCCAGACTCCCAGAGAGATAAATGGAAATTTAAGCAAGCATAAATCATCACAGGAAAGCACGGCCTACTAATGTGAGTGGCATGTGAGGTCTGGGATCCAGTCACAACTGAGTAACATTGAGAAGGTCATATAGTTTTTCTTATCAGGAAAACAAGGAGATTGGGCGAGGTAAACTCTCAGGCCCTTCACTTACTAACATTATTTGAATCTCTAATTTCAAAACATTTGTTGAGCAACGAAGGCTGTGTGGAGAAGCATTCAAATGGCTTCTGTTCTGGATGAACTAAGAGTTGCACCCTAATGGGGTCAGCACATTCACATAAACAGAAACCTCAGTTCTTATGGCTTCTGAGTGCTAAGGTTTAGGGGGGAAAAATAGAGTTATGAGTTTCAATGAAAATCCAAAAGTCATTTGGCTTGGTTAGATCTCCTAGCTTAAGGCATTATTCTTGGCCTAGGAAAATTATTCAGTCTTTTAAATTACTCTCAGAGTCATGATTGCCCAGAATGCAACCCTGGTTCAATGGCACCTCACCTATTCCTGAACTTGAACTGGTCCCAACATGATTTATTGAGGGCCAGTCGTATAGTTTTGATAGGACTTCAAGCACCATGCATACCATCAAAGGCAGCTCTACCTGTTCCTTCTGGTGTTTCTAGTTGGGGATTTTGTTTGTTATTTTTGCTTGTTTGTTTTGTTCATTTGTTTTGCCCCAAGTTACGAATTCTCTCTTGAAACAGGACAGCTTTCTGTAGAACACAGCATCTATCGTTCATAATCTTTTCTTGTAGCCAGCAAACTTCGCTCTAGTATCAGCAAGGCTATGAACTAGGTCTAGTCAGTCAGTGTTCAGGCACTAGTATGAAATATACCTCTCAGATGTGAAATAATTTCTCATCAGCAGGACCTCACCCTAACTATGCCTAGAAATGGAATTTATCTACTTAATCTTCCTCTACATTGATTTTTTATACCTGCTCATTTCTAATTGTTCCAGAAAACCTTCTCCAAAATTTTAAGAGAAGCTTTTCTCTTCTATCTTTGGTGTAATACTCTTCAACACAAAATCCAGATTTTGTTTTACATCCCATGCAATTATAATTTGCTATGGCCTGAGGTCCAATGTCTGAGATCCTAATTTGGAATAGCCAATTGCACATTGCCAAAGCCTTCAGTTTAAAACACATGCAAATAGAAAACAAGCAAATAGAAAACAAATAGAAAAAATTTAGGCAATGCAAAGAGTCAGGTAAGTGGGATAGGTTATAAACATCATTATCATCTTGGCAAATAGAAACAACTTGAAAGTTGAATTAGCATGTGTTATCTTCACAACCAGATTATTGTATAAGAAGCTAAGAAATTTGCTTTGTATGCTATCTTTTTAGAATCTTTCAGGAGCTGTGTTGTTTTTTTATTTTTTCATGCAATACTTACAGTAATACCATGAGATAAGCATCACTGTCATGATTTTAGAGATGAACAAAGGCTGAGAAATGTAAATATGCTCTAAAACCACACAGCTAGTAAGTAGCAAAGAGCACCACTGAATAGCAGATTTGTCTCATCCATAAAAATGGGAAATTGAGTCTACTACTGTCTTTTAAAGTCTAAGTAACTGAGAGTCTGAGCCAGTATATAAAATGTACATGAAAGGGTCTTATCCTGATCTTGAACTACAGAAACAGAATCTCCAGGTATGGTGCCTGTTTGACAATCTCTGCAGGAGACTCATATACACTAAAGTTTATTTTCCAGTTTTTATAGCACGTTGGCACCCTCCAAAGTCAAAGGCTGTGCCTCATAAATCTTCCATATATCCCTGGCAGCATCAAGCATAGAATTGGGCACCCAGTAGGTACCTAATTAAACCCATGTCGAAACAAATTCGTTCAGATGTAGCCTTTTCTGCAACTGAGCAACAGTGTCTGTGCACAGGATAAGGTGACAAGAGCCTTCTCTGCACAGAACATACAGAATGAGTTGGCTGGAAGAAACTGTTCAAGGCACATCCCACAGCTTTTTGACTTTGAATCCTTGCATCTATCCAGCTAAGTCCCTAGGGAGGTAGGAAGGGAAGGTTGCTTCCTGAGCCCTAACTTGGGCCTGAAACATGCAAAATTTCAGAAGCAATTCTTCCAAATACTACACAGGAGAACAAAGCAAATATTTACAGAAAATATAATTTTATAAAAAATAGATCCATATCTAGTATACATATCTGATGATCTTGAGATTTCACAAAACATGATGACAGTAAACTCCTTGTTAAGACCAAATCCCCTTCTGGAAACTAACTACAATTCTGTCACCCCAAAGAATTAGTTGGTAAAGTATCTAAGGAGCTATTTTGTCAGTTTGGTAAAATAACTATACCTTTACCCAGAAAAGAGAAAGGTTGGAATATGGTTTAATGCTTGCCTCTATTCAGTCAACAGAATAAGAGAGGAAAGAAAGAAGAGGAGAGAGAGAGAGAGAGAGAGAGAGAGAGAGAGAGAGAGAGACCTGAAGCCAATGGCTCAAGACTGTAATCCTAGCTACTCAGGAGGCTGAGAACTGTGGGTTGCTGTTAAAGCCAGCCCAGGCAGGATAGTCCATGAAACTTTTATCTCCAATAAGCCACCAGAAAACTGGAAGTGGTGCTGTGGCTCAAAGTGGTAGAGTGCTAGCCTTGAGCAAAAAAATCTCAGGAACAGAGCCCAGACACTGAGTTCAAGCCGCATAGCCAACAGAGAGAGACAGACAGAGACAGAGACAGAGAGAATGAAATCAGAAAGGACAGAGTAGAAAAGCCAGTCTTTGTCCTATCACCTAAAACCAAGGAACCCACAGAGAGGAAAAGCAATGATTTTTTTCTTAGTGAGTGGTTTTTAAATGTACATGTCAGCAGGACCTTACTAATATATTCAATTAAAATTCAGCCTGATTATTTATTGATTTTACATTTTCCTGTCCTGCTACTATCCAGGCAATTTTCTAACCATTCTCAAAATACCTCTCCTGCCTCCTGTGATAAAAAGACTGATACAAACCAAGAATTCCCAAACAAGAGCTGAAATATAAAGCTAATTATTTCAAGCATGCCTCTGCTTCTACAGAAGGTCTTTATGGGTTCAAGAGAAGTCTTAGGTCTGCTACAGAGGCCAGATTTCAATTTGGGTAATTAGACTTTGCCCTACCCTTGAGAGTTAACCTGACATAGTTTTCTTGCTTTTCTTCCTAAGCCTCTACATATCTGTGTAGGATTTTTTTAATATTCTTCGTTCCTACACATTCTGCTAACCCTCTTCATGTAGATTGTTCTGACTGCATACTCCTAGATATTGCTCATCAGCAGGATCAGAAACAACTTCCTCAAATCCTTCAGGACTAGTGTTAATGTTGCCTGCCCCAAAAAAAACTTGCTCAGTCCACTTCCCAATAGAATTAATCTCATATTTTTTTCCTATAACCGTTTATGTCTCTTTCTTACTAACACAGTTATTTCACTTCAACCCACAAGATAACTGGTTGTATGCACGTTTACCTTCATCACTAGGATGTAAACCCCTTAAGATTTCAAATGTCCCTTATTTCTTTCAAAAGCCTCATAATCCTTAAAGAAAATGGCAAAGAAGCTAGCGCTTATTGAAGAGTTTTCTGTTTGGTAATGCAAATAAATATAATCTCACTAAATCCTGAAAACAATAATGATCTTAGTTTTATAGATGAAAGGAAAAAAATGGATGCTAATTATTTACCATTACTTACCATAGCTAAGATCTGGAACCAACCCAGATGCCCCTCAGTAGATGAATGGATCAAGAAAAATTATTGCATCAAAAAACATAATATATATACACATATATTTTGTATATATACATACAAAATATAGATAGATGTAGATATATACAATGGAATTCTATGCTTCTATCAAAAAGAATGGCACCACCCTATTTATAAGGAAAATCAAAAGATCAGAAAAATGTCATATTAAGTGAAGTAAGCCAAACCCAAAGAAACATAGGTCCCATGGTTTCCCTCATGTGTAATAATTAGTATATGTCTAGGACAATCCTAGCAGATGAGTAGAATAGCTCAATAGTTATGTACATATGATCATATAAGATGATGCTAAGAGAAATGAAGCCCAAGACATGGACACAAGAGGTTTTTCTTTGTTGTTGTTTTTAATGTACTATATGATTTCCTTTTTCTTTTGTATTTTTACCCTTATGGATTATCCTCTGCTGTCACTGTATTTGATTTTGGTAACTTGGGTATTGTATATACGTTTATCTGAATTTGGGAAGGGGAACAACAAAATGGTGGGACAAAGGACAAAGGGGGAACCAATGCAACAGTGCGCCTCACAAGACAATGTGTGATACAGCTGGGAGGAGGTGGGGAGGAAAAGTAGGAGAAAAATGAGGGAAGGAGTAACAAGTTTGACAAAAAATGCACTTACTACCTTACTTATGTGACTCTAAACCCTTTGTACATCACCTTGACAATAAGATAAAAAGTGGATGCTACATGAGATGCATGATAGAACTCATGACTGCAAGACTGGTAAGGAAGCTGGTTTCCTAGTGTTATGAACCCCAACACTCATTGCACATTCCAGTACCATGTCAATTTACACAGATACACTCAAGGCTTTTCATGAGGAAACAAATGAGACCTTCTATATAATTATTTTCGGAACCTCTGTACTGATGCCCCAAACAACTGGTTACTTATAGAGTCCCCCCATATTTATTAAGGCTTTGATAGAACAATGTGAATCTCTACCCACAGCCGTTTGAAGTGTCCCCAACAATAGGGTAATGCCCCTGCACTTATCTTCTTCCAAGTTCAACATAGGAAAATAGAAGCAAGAGACCAATTTCAAAAGTGTGAAATAGGGCTGGGAAGGTGGCTCAGTGGAAGAGCTCTTGCCTTGCATGCATGAGGCCCTTGGTTCAATTCCTCAGCACAACATAAGCAGAAAAAAAAATCCAGGAGTGGTGCTGTGGCTCAAGTGGTAGAGTGCTAGCCTTGAGCTGAAGAGCTGAGGGACAGCACCCAGGCCCAGAGTTCAAGCCCACAACTGGACCCTGCCCCCCACAAAAAAAGTGTGAAATAGTCGTTTGACTTTCCCAAGACCATGTGAATTGATCTTTCCCCTTATTTGGGAAGAGTTTTGAAAGCAAAAGTCACGATCTAAATCAGAATAAGAAATTCATTATGCATAAAATAACAGTTCTTCTTGCAACAGGAATGATATGGGAATCTATCCAATCATGAATATGAATGTATTCCCCTATTATACCTGCTAATATAGCTGTAGGTACAATGATCTACTGAGAGCATCTCACTCAGAATTAGTAACCCTAAAGAGGACCTCTGTTCCAGCAAAGTTTCTGCCCCTACCCAGATTAATATTCCCTCTCCTCTTTACCATCTATTAAATGAAATAGAACTACAAAACCTAAAACATGAGTACTTTCACCATTTAACAGTCTATACCTTTAACAAGAAAGAAAACAACACATACCAAAAAGGAACAAACAGGAAATAATAGTCTTTATAGCAAGACTCTCCTACAGACATTAATTCACGTAATTGATTGGAAGATGCTCTGAGTTGTGTTTCAGCTTATCTAAAAGCCAGACACATGATTAAATTTATTTATTTTGATTTCAGCACCCTCGTTCACTGAAAGCTAAATTACATATAGCTCTCTGCAGCTGTACCTTGAGTTGAAATAATTTTTTTCTTTTTTTTCTTTTATTGTAAAGAAGCTGAACAAGAAGGGTTACAGTTACATGAGTAAGGTAATGAGTACATTTCTTGTGGAGCATTGTTACCCCCTCCTTTGTTGTTCTCCTACTATCCTTTCCCTTCCCCACTTCCCCCACTCCTCTCCCTACCCCGAAGTTGTAAAGTTTATATCCAACATAGTGTCTGTGAGTCTCATTGTTGCAATGGGTCATCCTGTGTCCTTATTTTAGCATTTTGTTATTCCTTTTCCCCTCCCCAAATTAGATAAATGTATGTACAAGATGCAGGGTGCCAAAATCAAATATAGTGACAACAGTAGATATACCATGGGTGTGGGGGAAGAAATAATTTTTTTTATCCTTGATTCCATATTTTGTTTTTCTTCTCTGGAAACAGAGAACAGGAGCTACGAGTCTGGTAAATTTGGAGATATTTAAACCAACAAGTCAAGCTAAGTGGTCCTTAAATTTCTGTCCATGACTCTTCATTTTTTCTATGAGGTCTGAGATTAGAGGCCCTCTGTTTGGTTATCATCAGCAGAAGAGAAAAATACTGGACCAGTGAAGTGAAGAAAAGAGTTACAGAACAATCCTCTAACAATGAGATCCATGGGTAAAAGATGAAAGAAGCAGAAAATCTTCTGTCCATGGAATTACTAGCTTGAAGAAATTTCTTGGGAAGAGAACTAACTAGGTTACATCCTGGGAGACTGTCTTTTATTCTATGGTAAACATTTAGAAAAAGGGAAAGCCTTTCACTTAGTTATATGAACAAATTTGTAACCTTCAAAATAAATTGGCCTTAATTATTAACCTAGTAACACAAATGTTGTTATAAATAGATGGCAGAGACCTAGAGACCTAGACCTAGAGGACCATGTTCTAGATTAAATGTTCCATAAATTACATATGTTTATATGTTTATTCACCATGACTCTTAGGTGATTTGACTAATTGTGACAAAATTTGGTTCATTTGTAATGGAAATAAACATATCACATAAAAATGATGAATCATTGTGCTGTGACAAACAATGAAAGATTTCAAAGATCTCCATAATTCATGATGACTTCTAGAATCTTCATTCTCCTACCTTCTTTAACTACAATGCAGAATACCATAAGATAAAGCTCCCAATTTCAGGTTTCGTCACCATTTTGTTTTAACTATTGTCAAGGTGATGTACGGAGGGGTTACAGTTACATAAGTAAGGTAAGAAGTACATTTCTTGTCTAACTTGTTACCCCTTCCCTCATTTTTCTCCTACTTTCCCTCCTCCCATCCCTCCAAGTTGTGCAGATCATTTCCAACATATTATCCTGCATATATCGCTGTTGTCCTTTGTCTTACCATCCTGTTGTTCCCTTTCCCTTCCTTAATTCAAATAAATGTATATTCATTTCTTTATGTCACTTTACGGCTTAAAAGCCTAGCCTATTAATTCTAAATTCCTTTGCCTGATTTCTAATTGACTGGTTGGCTGGTAGACACAATTCACAGAATCACAAGTATTTAGGGATTTTTTTTCCCCAGAATGCAGGGTAAGGACAGGAAAGGCATAAAACACATATTTGGAAGATCACCTCTCAGTAGGTAAGGAAACTTTATAGAAAATTTCAGGACGCTAAAAAGACATTGAAAGGTGGGAGAGTTAAAGATGTCTGCAATTGTGCTGTCCATGAGAAAAGTTCTGATGCAATCAGGGAGAGACATTTAGAAAGCCACTGTGAGGAGGAGGAATGTGACCTGCTCCATGCACTCTGAGAATGACTCACAAACTTTGATGCACACATGGATGATGGAACATAGCACTGAAATTCAAGATTCAGATTCAGGCATAAAAGAGTCTAAATTTTAACAATTCAACAAGCTACAGATGATTACCATGACACTACTCTCATTGAATAATTTTACTTATGGTTTATTTCAATGATTAGAGCTATGAAAATATGGGGACGCATCTGTCAAACAAAGCAAATTTCTCAGAAATTCTTGAGAACTAAGATCTTTATCCATTTGGTAATTCTGTTTCATCCATTTACTTACCCTTTCAAGTCAATTTCCTCAACTTTAAAATAAAGATAATAAAAACCAATCTGTAGCTTGCAATAGTAATAAAAATAAAGTAAGCTGGTAGGGGCAGGGATTAATGCTCTTCCAACAGACTGCACAAAGTAGACTTCTGGGAAATGGCAAGCTTTCTCCCCTTGACCTCAACCTCCTTCATCACAGGAAATGTGCCAGTGGTTTTAACTAGCATCTGTGAAGGAACTTACCGAGCATGTTTCCTTCAAGATGAAGCCACTGATCATCATGAGATGCTCCAATTCAGGGCACCAATCCACGCAATTCAAAGCCAGTCCTTTCCAGCATAAAAGCCCCAGGAACAACAGTATGATTCAAGTACATTTTTGTTGTGAATGCATCCATTATGCTCTTACGGTAGATAGATCAAGAGTCTGAAATCAAAAGGTAATGCAACCAATAACTTGATAAACAGTTCAATAATGAAGTGCATGTATGTGTGCATTAAGATGTTTCCATCAATATTCTTCAGGGAATTTTTTTATATTTATATACTAATACTAATGCCTTTCACTTAGAGAGTCTTTTAAGTCTCTTGAGAGCTTTAGTTCTATTCTCTTGTTGGAGCTTTAAAAGAAACCTAGTAATGAAGTTCATAATCCTTACTGTTTTGCAATGTGTCCTATGCTCCCACACCAATGAGGCCCAGGGCTCAGCTTCCTCTTGGAACAAGGTATTAGCTCTACTGAGCCCAATAAGTCTCTATTAAGTGGCCTTATAAACAACCTTTCAAGGAAGAAAAAAGGCACAAATGTAGATATTAGAGCATTCAGGAATATTTGCTTGCCTCTGTCTCAGCTCTTTCATTTTTTTAGATGTTCAGAGACATGCAGTGACTTGCCTATGGCCAGTGGTTAAAGCACATTGTAAACATCCTATTAATCCTAAGTAACAGGGTTTCGATATTCCACAGTCCAAGACACTCAGAGTTATCATTTTGCTCCAGGTTCTTCCTTGCTGGCTATAATAACCAATTAATATATAATATTCTAAAAAACATGTAAAGTATGAGGATTATGGTCAGAGGAGGCAATGATCCTCTAGCTGTTATTGTCCTTAAGTCCAATATTCCTGTGTGATTCTTGTTAACATGTAAAGAGAAGATAAATGGCGAACATGGTAAAATTCACCAAGGGAACATTTTATAGCTGAACTGTGGGAAGAGACATATCCACCATCTTCCCAAGAATGAATTAACCTAGTCCTAGTAATTCTCCATTCCATTTTTTGCCACTTCTTTAATCAAAGCTGAACCGAATGAATTGCAAACAAAAAAAGGAAAACATTAAATATGAAAGGCCAACTTGCTAGCCTATATTTTTAGTCCAAGTGACAGCTTTAAAATTACAAAGGTAAAAAAAAACCTTTTACTAAATCGTGTTTTAAATGTACTATTTATCAAACTAGTGTGTTTTCACGATGCTAAAAGTAAAAATACAAAGTGGTGGTATTATTCTTCATTTCTATCCAACCCTTCCTCCTGTTTACATTGCAGGGTGAAATGTTTTCTCTGATCAAAAGCAGGCTATTCTCAACTACACTCTCAAAACTACTTATTTTCAAGTGGAAACAAGAGGATTTTTTTCTTTTCTTTTTGTCTTGTTTGTTCATTTGTCTTTGGGAGAGTAAAGGGGGACATAGAAACAGAAGGACAAAGAAACAGAGGGACAAAGGACAGACAAATGCAGCAATGGTACACTCACTAGCCACTATGTTGAAAATGAACTATACAGTTTGTGAGTGGGGACAGGAAGGAAAAATGGGGAGACTGCAAGGGAAAGGGTGATATTATCCAAAAAGAAATCTACTCTTTACATTACTTATGGAACTGTAACCCCCTCTGTATATTACCTCCATAATAGCAATTTTAGAAGCTGTAAAATAATACTTATTTTCATTTTTATCACAATGCAGTTAGATCAGTTTCCACCTTCAGAGCTGTTACCATTTCACAGGAAGAGGGAAAATGATTCTTGAAGCAATTACAGAACTTTGTGGCTGAAAGGTGTCACAGAGGTCATCAGCACAACAAAGCCAGACAGGTAAGCCAGCTTGCCTTCATGGATCCACCCCTCATGCTACAGTATCCTTTCTGATAATGAATCCTCCTCCCCCAAAGTCAGTACTTCCTGGCTTTGTCTCCTAAGTCTTTTCTTACTGAACCAGTCAGCAGCTTCTCTTAGTAAATGATCTCAGGCTACAGATTTGTTGAATCTTTGTAAGTATAGCTAGAACTTCACACCTTTCTTACAAGGTCAAGGAAAGGACCAAATGCCTGTGTCATTGAAGAAAATATATGTTGTCTAGAAATGAAAGGAAATGTCTAAAAGAGTAATCATGGGCTTCATGATGATATTTTGGTTAATGTTGGGCTGCATATACAATGGGGGACCCCTAAGATTATAGGATGCTGAAAATTCTTCTCATCTGTGACATCACAGCTGTTGTAATCATAGCATGAAGCATTATTCAAGTATTTGTAACAATGCTGATGTATACAAATTTTTATTGCTACCTGCTATTAATGCGCAGGTATAGCATATGTAATTGTATACAGTACATAATGCTTTGTAATGATAACATCTATGCTACTGGTTTGTGTTTTTACTATATTATACTATCGTTATTCTAGAGCATACCCTTAGTTGTGTAAACAAAATTTTACTGTAAATCAGTTTACAATGTTAAACCCACAGCAGCTTCACACATCTTGTGTGTATCATGCCTCCAGATTACATCAAAAAGCCACACTGAGAGAATGAACCTATAGCATCTAGGTTTGTAGAAGTCTATGCTGTGGTGATCACACAATGATGAAAACCACCTAGCAACAATTTCTTGGAACATATCCTGTCATTAAGTGACACATGATTATAAAATAATTGGAATGAGAGAAGAGGAAGGCTCAATGCAATCCCTCTTATAGAGACAGCTCTTCCTTTTCTCCACAATTATCTTCAAAAACAGCTTTGTAAATTTCCCTAAACACAACAGAGAAGAAACTCTGATTTCAGAGGCACTTACTTTACAGCTGTGGAATCTGTGCTTCTGAATATAAATAGCTAAGGTTGAAAGGAAATGGGCTAAAAACTGTCATTAAACAAAGAAAATAGCATCAACAGGGATTCTCAGACCAGGTTCCACCTCAGTTTTGTGGACCTCTGACCCAGCCCTCTTCTTGTCTGTGATCTTCCATGCTTATTTCTAAATTGAGAACCCTAAGCAGAGAAAGACATCCAAGAATTCTTGTCAACATTCACCACAAGCACATGTGGTATTTCAAGAAGTATTTTTGAATGAAAATTAAAAAGAGAACCCTAGTAACACATTTGTAGAATGGTTTATTTACTCCACAGAATGCATTGTCCATTTCTACCTTGTCCTCTAATGACTATCACTCCAAGAATAAAGCTAGCCTGCCTGGAACTAGGCAGGAACAGATATGAACACTGGCTTAATATAACATGCCACATAGTGGAACCGAAGCCCTCAATCCAAAATTGAAATTTTAGTTTTTTCTAAAAAGCAAAAAAAAAAAAAAACAAAAAAAAACGACTAATACCATGTGATTCATTATTAATGAAAAAAGCATGTGTTCACATATGCTAATTTTTTACTCATTTATGGAGAAAAAGAGAGAAAGAAAGAAGGGGGTGGAGAGGGAGAGAGAAAGACTAAGCCTTAAACCCTATAATTTGGTCACCAATTAGTCTTTGATTTACTTAGCGTTTTTCTTTTTTAGTATTAAAAAAGGCTTGCAGCTGAAAATTTACATTTAAAAAGTAATTAATGCCAATTCAATGAAGAAATCCTCAGTTTTGTACAGATTTATGTTGAACTTCAAGCCTTTCAACAGTCTAGCAGAACTTGTTCATCACTAAGAGATGCTGCATTGGTACCCTACTTAGCAAAGTATACATGGTCCCTTCCTCCAGAATAGCTGATATCAGACCACCTCTTGACTTTTTCTTAATCCAACTTTATAGCTTTCACTATTCATATCTATGCATGTTGTTAATCAGAAGAGAGAATTTAACTAACAGTTACCTGTCAAGTTCAATTCCTTCTTGTTCCACCTGGGTACCTCTTAGGCACAGGCAAGCTCTGCAGCAGAAACACCCCTCACCCACATACACATACACACAGAGCACACACACACACACACACACACACAACACTAATGATGCAGACAGAATGAACTACTTGTCTCCTATGTCAGCCAAAACTCCCTCAAATCCTTTCTCTTCTCCAGGCTTCCTGAAACCTCAAATACAAACCAGTGTCAATTCAATATCCTATCTACTATTTTCTTCCAGAACTCACAAAACAAGCACCTCTCTTTAGTAAGAAGAGAAGGGTGAAGAAGCAGCTTAATCCACCAAGCAGTGGTCTAGCTTCCTGTAACAATTCTGTTGTTATAAAAGCCTCAATTGTTAGAAAATTATCTTCTTCAAGGTTTCCTTAGCTAAATGGAAAAGAGTATTTGTTTGTCTTTATACTATTGGACCAAGAGTTTCCTTCTTCTTTTTCTTTAATTTTATCTTCTTTAATTTTAATATTTGAGTTTGAACTCAAGGGCTCATACTTCCTAGCCAGGTGCTTTGCTGCTTGCCTGAGTCACTAGGATAATAAGTATGGGCCACCTCCTCCAGACAATGGAATCTTGGCACACACATACATACCCAAGCACATCTCAAAATGTGATTCTCAGTATCTGCCTCCCAAGTAGTTAAGACTATGGCTTGAGCCACCTACCTGCCTTCCATCTTCCTTTTTTAGTGGACTTCTAGATTTTGTATTGGTATGAACTTGACTAAAATGTAATTTGTGATTTTTTTTCCTTAAAAAGAAGTATCTCTTGGTGTTTCCAGATTGTGCAGTGTATTAATGATATTGTATCATTTTGTCATAGGAGATGTGAATAACTCTTTTATCTTTTTCATTTCTCTGCACCCTGGTGACCCCACTGGAAACATGAAGTGGGCTGGGAATCAGTAGTGCATATAGTATATAGTAAGAAATAAATGACAAGAAGTTTTCATGTAAATTTAGGTTAATTCTAAAAGTTCAAAATGAATAAAATCATTTGATTGTTGTTTCTCTTGTCCTAATTCTTTTTTTTTAATTTAATTTAATTTTATTTGTGAACATACTGTACAGAGGAGTTACAGTTACATGGGCAGGATAATGCGTACATTTCTTACCAAGCATTGCAGCCTCCTCCTTTGTTTACCCTTCACATCCCTTCCCAGCCTCCCCCCTCCCCCCCAATCCCAATCCTTCTCCTTCCCCCCCTTCCCCCCCTTCCCCCCCCCCCCCCCCGCACCAACGTTGTAAAGCTCGATTTCGATATGACAACTTGTACTTCTCATTGTTGTAACAGGTCCACCTGTATCCTTAAACAATTGGTTTTTCCCCATCTCCTCCACAAGTTATACTGACATCAAATATAGTGAAAGCAGGGGTTATACTGTGTGGGAGGGACATACAAAGCAACAAAGAGATAATCTTATAAATGTGTTAGAAACACATGCATGAAAGAAAAAAAACATTAAAATACACATCTAAGGGTTCATTTTCCTGACATCACATTATCTGACCTTTTCCGCTTGACTCATACATATACTAGATATTACAAATAAGGGAAACCATGGGACCTACGTTTCTTTGGGCCTGGCTTACTTCACTTAATATAATTTTTTCCAAGTTTTTCCATTTCCTAACAAATGGGGCAATGTCATTCTTTCTGATGGAGGCATAGAATTCCATTGTGTATATATACCACATTTTCTTGATCCATTCATCTACTGAGGGGCATCTGGGTTGGTTCCATATCTTAGCTATGGTAAATAAGGCTGCAATAAACATAGTTGTGCTGGTAGCTTTAGTGTGGTCTTGTTTGTAAACATTTGGGTAAATGCCCAAAAGTGGGATTGCTGGGTCATAGGGGAGCTCTATGTGAAGTCTTTTGAGGAACCTCCATACTGCTTTCCAAAGTGGTTGAACAAGTTTACATTCTCACCAACAATGAAGTAAGGTTCCTTTCTGTCCACATCCCCTCCAGCATCTGTTGTTGTTAGAGTTCTTGATTTTTGCCATTCTAACTGGAGTGAGGTGATATCTCAATGTTGTTTTGATTTGCATTTCTTTTATGGCTAGGGATGTTGAACATTTCTTCATGTGTCTATTGGCCATCATTCTTTCTTCTTCAGAGAAGTTTCTCTTTAAGTCTTTCGCCCACTTATTTATTGGGCAGTTGTTTCTTTGAGGATTTGTTGTTGGGGGGTTTAAATTTTTGAGTTCCAAGTATATTTTAGAATATGAGACCCTTGTCCGTTGTATGGCTAGTAAAGATCTTCTCCCAATCCGTGGGCTTTCTATTGATCTTGCTAGCTATGTCATTTGCCCTGCAGAAGCTCTGCAACTTTATGCAATCCCATTTGTCCAACTTTTCTTTGATTTGTTGTGTTTCCGGGTCTCTATTCAGAAAATTTCGGCCTGAGCCAAGGAGACCTAGGGTTTCTCCTATTCCATCCTGTAATGTTTTCAGAGTGTCTGCTTTGAGTTCAAGGTCTTTGATCCATTTGGAGTTGATTCTGGTGCAGGGTGATATATAAGGATCTAGCTTAAGTTTTCTACATGTAGTTAACCAATTTTGCCAGCACCATTTACTGAAGAGGTTGTCTTTCTTCCATTCTATTGTTTTAGCTCCCTTATCAAAGATTAGATGGCTATAGGTCTGTAGGTTCATTTCTGGGTTTTCAATTCTGTTCCATTGGTCCTGAGGTCTGTTCTTATGCCAATACCAAGCTGTTTTGATTACTATGGCTTTATAGTAGAGTTTGAAGTTTGGTATTGATATTCCTCCAGCAGTGTTCTTTCCGTTGAGGAGCGTTTTTGCTATTCGGGGTCTTTTATTGTTCCATATGAATTTTTGGATTGCCTCTTCTATTTCCTTGAAGAATGAGGTTGGAATTTGGATAGGTATTGTGTTGAATTTGTAGATAGCCTTGGGAAGTATTGCCATTTTCACGATGTTAATCTTTCCAATCCAGGAGCATGGGAGGTTTTGCCATTTTTTAAGTTCTGTGTTGATTTCCTTTTTCAAGATTTTAAAGTTTTCATCATAGAGGTCCTTCACTTCTTTAGTTAAGTTAATTCCTAGGTATTTTATTTTTTGTGGGGCTATTACAAATGGAGTTGCTTTCGTAATTTCAGCCACACTTTTCTCATTGTTGGCATACAGAAAAGCCATTGATTTTTGGGGGTTAATTTTATAACCTGCTACTTTGCCAAAGTTTTGAATCAGCTTGAGTAATTTGGGAGTGGAGTCTATGGGATTCTTTAAATACAAGATCATGTCATCTGCAAAGAGGGAGAGTTTTATTTCTTCTTTCCCTATTTGGATCCCCTTTATGTCTGCATCTTGTCCTATTGCTGTAGCTAGGCATTCTAATACTAGATTGAAGAGAAGTGGAGAGAGTGGGCATCCTTGTCTTGTTCCTGAGTTAAGAGGAAATGGCTTTAGTTTTTCACCATTGAGTATAATGCTGGCTGTAGGTTTGTCATATACAGCCTTTATTGTATTGAGGAATGTTCCATGGATTCCTAATTTTTCCAAAACCTTCATCATAAAGGGGTGTTGGATCTTGTCGAATGCTTTTTCTGCATCTATTGAGATAACCATGTGGTTCTTATTCTTGCTCCTGTTGATGTGATGAATAATATTCATTGATTTGCGTATATTGAACCAGCTTTGCATCCCTGAAATGAATCCTGTTTGATCGTGGTGTATGATTTTTTGGATGAATTGTTGAAGTTGATTGGCCAAAATTTTGTTGAGAAGTTTTGCATCAATGTTCATCAAAGAAATGAGTCTATAGTTCTCTTTCTTTAATGAGTCCCTGCCTGGTTTTGGGATGAGGGTTATGATGGCTTCATAGAATGTGTTCGGTAGTGAGCTTTCTCTTTCAATTTCATTGAAGAGTTGGAGGAATATTGGTGTTGTCCTAATTCTTTATGTTTGTCCAGTGTTCATTATATAGTATCTGAGCTGTGCAAGTATATACCATTTCTATTTACTATCTTACTATTTGTTTACTAATTACCATTTTATTTACTGTTTTACCATTTCTATGTAACCTCCAATCTTCCAAACAAGGAAAATCTACTATACTCATTATATTTATGAAAAATCTGAAAAATTCAAAGAAATCCCATGTGCATTGTCATTGTCAAGGGAGTGGCAAAGCTCAACTCAAATTCAAGCTCTTCTGTCAAACTCTGTGCTACAGAAAGATGCCTGGAATTGGCGGACCAGGAACCTCTGTGCAAATAATTTTACATTGAAAAATATAAATGCTTTGACAATGAAATACTATCTGAAGACATCAGAGGCATGAATTCAGATATTGCTTTGGGTATCTTCCTTGCTGGACACCTTGATGGATATAAAAGAGGGAGACAGAGGCTTTATAGAACACAGAAGGACAGTTCCTAACAGCTGGGTATCAGTCTTCCTATCTGCCCCACTTTCTCTGCCTCAGTTCACAAGAGCTTGAATTTCTGAAGTCCAGCCATTAGTACAAATCTCCTGCTGTTGCTCTCTACTGGCCATGCTGGGGGTGGGGGCAGAGCAATGTCCTCTACACTGTCACTTCTTGAAGGCTTCAAATTAAGTGTAAGTTGTAGACCTGAATTCTGAAAAGCCTTCAAAATTTCTTAATTCCCATATTGCCCTGTGGACAAATTTCCTTTAAGTCCAACAGTCTCAGGGTGTGGGGTACCCGCAATGGCAAACATAGCCAACTGCATTTTACGTTCCTATAAATTTCTTGGGTTGGCTCTAGAGGTTATACAGAAATTCACCATTAAACTCTTCTCTCAAGTCTGGTCCACATTCACTTCCCAACCTAGACCTGAGGATTTCCCCTCTGTCCTCGAAGACAATGGTCCTCCATCTTGCCCAACCAGTCACCTTCCCTAGAAGGCGGAGTCTTCTTCTAGCACCCAGGGTAACTGGAACCTTGCTACTTATGATCAGATTTTCTGGTCTTACCTGACCCATTCCACATCCAACTACTGAATTACTGGGTTTCCCTAGTAATGTTATTGTCTCCAATTTGACCCACCTAGACCCATTCATTGTTGCAAAACATCACATATTGTCTGAAAAACCCACCAGCTTTCCTTAGCCCCAGTGAAAGCTCCAGTCTATAATCCACTCACTCATGTCCAGAGATGCTGCCTTCAGAGCACTTGACTTCAGAGCCTGTCCAACTGATGACAGCTTCTGTCTGGAATGGCTTTGTGCCCCTCCCCATCATTGGAGGTGCCTTTTCTCTTATTTATGCTATCATAGAGAATGGAACAGAGTCCATTTCTCTGTGCCCCTCTCTTCAAGTAGCTTACCATCCATCAACTAGACCATCCTTAATTAAATCCATATAAAGTAACATTACAACCTGGTCAGTTTCACCTGGTCAGTTTCACTTGGTCACTAGTTAAGGAGGAGTTTTTAGTGATTTAATATCAATGATGGCTGCTATCTCAGAAAGCCAATAAAAAAAAGGCTGAGCTAAGAACACATTGGTTCTCCTCAAGCTGTGCCCAGGATGGCAATGTGGAAAGAACTAAGGCCAGGTACCTGCTCCCTCAAGGATGCAGAGATGGGAGCAGCAGAATCCACAGCACAGCTTTGACTCTCACAAAACAGTGAGAACTGAGGGGGATAACATTATGTTTCTAGCCATGTCATCTACTAGAATAAAAAGCACACGGCACTAACAGCAGATTTTTCACTGTCTATAAACCTCAAACACAGGAACCTGAATGCTTGGGCTGACTTGCAGACATGTGGTACACTTGATTCTAACAGCCTTCTTCCCAAGATGAAGGTTGCCTCCCACACAGCCAACCTAATGAGTAATACTAATAGCACAGTTAACTATGTCACTTCATTAATTGCTCAATCTAAATTAATCAGATATTCTAACATTTCTCTTGTTTTTCCAAAGGGTTTTTGTCAGAGCAGACATAAAAGAATCAGGGTTTCTCTTAATGAGAGCAATAACAATATTCCGTTTTTATCTACTGCCCTACTACCTACTAACTCAAAAGTTTACAGTGCCCACAAAACCCAAAGGAATACAGGACCAAGCCATGGCCTGTAAATATAATTGCTGTGGAGCATCAACCTGGTTCAACTAGACCCAAGCAATATTTTTCAACAAATAACAATTTACCATCTGAATCATATTCATAATCACCTTGGCTTGCAATGCCTGCCTTGTTTATTATATCCTAACATGCCAGCATGATAACGCCAAAGAACCAAAACCCTTTATTAAAGGTTTCTTGGCTTCTTCTGTGCCATATACAACCATAGCTCTTAGAAAATCTCTTCTCCCAAGAGTATGGAGAAGGAAAATGAGTATAAGAATTGTCTTTCAGATTTAAGCAATATCTGGGGTTGGACTTCAAATCAGGAAAAGATTAAACAGACAATAGAAAGTTAACCTTTCACTTATTGTATTTGAAGAGAGACAAGTTGGAACCTCTACCAAAATATAATTTCTTTTTTTTGGGGGGGGGGGGGTCCGGTCATGGGGCCTGAACTCTGGGCCTGGGCACTGTCCCTCAGCTCTTCAGCTTAAGGCTAGCACACTACCACTTGAGCCCCAGTGCCACTTCCAGCTTTTTTTTCTGCTTATGTGGTGCTGAGGAATGGAACCCAGGGCCTCATGTATGCAAGGCAAGCGCTCTACCACTGAGCCACCTTCCCAGCCCCAAAATATAATTTCTTTTTGTTTAAGTTGACTCTGAAATTATGCAATCACTGTTTTTATACTATGGAGTTATGTTCATTTTCTGATATAAAACTTAAGGGGAAAAAAGCCTCTGATGAGAATCAAGAGACCTTGGTTCTAATCCCACCTCTGTCTCCCACCAGCTATGTGATAGTAGCTGGCTTTCACCATGCTGAGACTTAACTTCTGTACAGAGAGCAATAGTACTAATGTTGAAAAGGACCCCAGTAGGAAAAAGGCACAGCGCAGGTGAGAAGAATTCAAGATTCTATTCACCCCACTCAATCCTCATGTTATATTTTAAATATGGCAGCTATTATTAATTGTGTACTAGTATCAAATGGCAAAAATATAGGAAAATATTTCATGGAGAAACATACAAGAAAAGGCAATTTCAAGGTACCATTTAATTACTCTGGGACAGGTAGCACAAGGTACTAGCACTTAAATGGTAGGAAAGAGTTAAAAGGAAAAGATGGGTAAGGATGAGAAGAAGATGTGCCAAGGAGATAGAATTTGCAAATAAAGGATGGATAAAATCTCTGGCACTTGAACTCAAGGCCTGAGCACTGTCCCTTAGCTGTTTGACTCAAGGCTGGTACTCTACCTTTTGAACCACAGTTCCACTTTCAGTTTTTGATGGTTAATTGGAGATAAGAGTATTACAGACTTTCTTGCCCAGGCTGGTTTCAAACCTCAATTCTCAGATCTCAAATCTCAGATCTCAGATCTCAGCTTCCGTAGCAACTAGAATCACAGGTATAAGTCACCAGCTCCCGCTTCTAAAATCTCTTCTTGTTAGGGTAACTAAGAGAATCTCTTTCAAAAGCAGAGAAATAATGGTGAAGAACTGCTAAAAAAAAGACCCCATGATGGAAGTCCTTGTAAAACAGATTAGTGCTGCCTTATAAACTTCTAAAAACAAATCCGAATGCAGTTGCCATGTGTCAATCAATGAAGTATAAATTTTGCAGCTGTAAAAAGATCCACCAAACCTTAGTAGTCTAATCGACGTAACAACAGTTTCATCTTCAAAGGCCTTTCAAGAGAAATCTAAACATGGAAAACAGCACAGCTATTCTAACCAGATTCTTAAAACTTCTGCCTAAAAGTGCATCTTAATTGCTTCTACTTGTGTTTATTGGGCCAGGGCAAATCATACTGCTACCGGTAACTTCAAGAGGGCAAGAAAATAGCTACCTATAAGAAAAAAAAACACTGGGAACATAAAATAAACTTAACTTATGGCATACGCACGCTTCCCTCATTCCTGGTGTTTAATTATAAATGAGCACTTTATATGTGAATCCTGAGGTACCTCTGGTGGAGGTGTGCTAATATCTTCATGCCCCTTTGAGCAATAAGGAGTAGAGATATGACTCAGGAGCTTTTTTTTTCTTTTCACAAATCACAACAAAACTCTTTGTCTCCTATTTGTTTATCCTTTTAATTCTCATTCCACAATTCCTTAAAGATAGAAATAAACACAAGCAAATAAAGGAAATTCTTGCATACACTTGGAGCACCGTGGGTTGCTATCAATGACACAGGTACAACTGGCACAGGCATCTTGCTCACCCAGCCTGGAGTAAGCAAACTTAGAAATCCCTGGCTTTGAACCAGCAAATGAGATGAAATTCTCCAGCACCACTGAGCAAAGTTCTGAATCCTCCAGGAACGAAAGCAGTTAGAAAAGTTCATTCTTTGTAAGTTCATAGCTCTAAATGTAGTAATTCACTGGGGTTATCTTGTCTGCTAACAACGGCAAGTTCGAAACAGAAGTGTTTGCAAGACAACTAGGACACACCACCATGATTCTTGAAAATGACACTTGGCCAGTAAATGTCATAGACGAACTAAACCAACCAACTGGAGGGTTCAACTATTTTCCAAACATTTCAAGCAAAGTCATCAAACACCAATTTCAATAGATTGGTTTGGCTGTATGGGGCTTACAGGATTATTAGAACCAATATAAATAAGGGGCCTCACAGTTCTTGTTAGTGACTACCAAAGCACTTCTCAAGTCCTTTTTGCTTCTCTGACCATAGACTCTCTGTGTGTGGAAAGAAGGCTCATCTATCATAAAGGTGCCATGTGCAAGCATGCACATTGAACGTACTCTGCTACAGAATGGATCCCTTTGTTTCAAGCACCAAAGTCTGTTCCTATATTTCTAAAATTATTGCTTCTAACACTCAAAAGCTGGTTACACTGATGATTGTTTAAAAAAAAAAGAAAGAAAGAAATTAGCATTCCAGAAATGAGTGCTCTTAACAGGGTATTCCTAGAAACAAATTAGGCTATGATAACTGTGACAGTCTCTCCTTCCCACTTTTGTCTTTTGCAAAGACTTCAGATGGTAAATCTAAATAAAAGTTGGATATTTGAAAATAAGATGAAAATCCAAAAGCTTAGCCTAGACCTGTGCACTTTCTACTGCGGTATTCATAGACCAATTGGCCTGACCTCAGGGTGTGACTCAGAGGAAAAAAGAAAAAAAAAGGAAAATGTACTCAGCTCCTGTCCTGCACTTTGAAATCTCACGGGTGACTTGGAGCAGGCTTCATTTCCTGCTTTCTTCTGAAGGTGATTTAGCCTTAGCTATTTCTAAAGGCTTGGGAATGGAGATAAAGATTATCTCTCTTCCTGCCCATTTCTCCATCACTTCTGAGCTATATATCTGGGTCCAAGATGTATGTGCCCTTGTCCTGGATATTGAATTCTGTGTTCACCCTATATATCACTCACTGACTGCATTTCCTCAACATTTTCTCTTTCCTTCTTTCTTTTTTTCTTTCACTCCTGCCACCTCCTGCTTCATTTGAGATCACCAGGCCATTATCAAACAAAAAACTAAAAGTGCATCTAACCTGAACACACGGGTTTCTCTGGTTGGAATATTTAAATGAGATAAATGATGCCGGTGTGAGCAGCAATTGCTTGGCACACTGGAGAGCCAAGAGTCATGTGGAGCTGTCACTCAGAAGAACGACTTCCAGGCTGCCATCCTTGCTATCCTGCCATCCTGCTACCCCAAAACCCTCACAACAATGTGTACTTCCTGCAGGAGGTAAGACAGCAAATTCATCTATACAACCTGAGATCAAAATCAACAAACAACCAGGTATTCCTGTAAAAATAAACACAGAGGTACCAACATTGAGTTGGAGGTGAAGAACTGAAACTACAGCAAGGTTTTCCACAAAAGGAATAGGGCTTTCTATTCATTGCAAATGCTCCCAGAAGCAAGTCTGGGATCCCTCTAAATTGGACTATTGTATGCAAGCTGTCATTTTTCATTTTCAAAACCAGGTAATCAGTAACCTTGAGAGAAATTGAGCTCTATATAGCACAAGTCTATCCAAAGTCCTTTGAGACTGGAACATTGGTGAGAAAATATCAACACAGTCACCCACAGCGCGCCTCCTGCCTCCTCCAGAGTCTGCAGCTATCTCCTTCTTCTATCTTCTCCTTGAATGTTTCACAAAGTTTAGACAGGTTTGGGTTATCACTCAAGCACTATGACTCAAACTCGGGAAAATTGTTCCTGTAATGGAGTTCTCAATTTATTGGTCAATTTCCCCTTGATTCTGTGTCACTGTGAGCTTTGCTAGCCTTTCAGCTTGTATTACATGCTGTTAAAAAAAAAAAAAAAGGTGAGACTTTTTAAATATTTTAAATATCACGGATAATTTTATTCAGCTCATCATCTTTTTCTGGAAAGATAAATAAAAATAATTTAAAAGAAAAAAAGATTAGTCTGGGTTTTTTTTTTTTTGCCTTTTCATAAATAGTTCAAATCTGCCACCTGCTGGACTTTCTGGGATGACTAACACCAAATAGTTGAGGTTTTTTCCCCTAAGATCGCTGCTCTTCAGCTATGAAGTGACACTGCCATCTTGTGGGTATTGCTTAACACCATCAATGTGAAAAAGATGAGGGCTTTTTTTGAAGAAGAAAAAGAAGCAAATATTCATTTAGAACAATATACTCAAATTAAACTTACCCAAAGAAATACAACTTTGCATTCAGTGTTTTCAGAGTTACTTCTATAAGTAAGTCAGAATTCATAAAATAAGCAAAATAGAAGGAGATTTGTCTCCAAATTGATAGTCTCCTATGACAAAATGCATTTTTTAATCTCCCATGGCAATAAAAACTGAACAATGCCTACATTAACACTACTGTAACTTAACCCTCCATCTGAAAGAAGATGGAGAATTTGAGCTATTTTTCAGCCTCTGCATCTTCCTCATCTGAGGAATAGATTTAAATGTTAGTTGTCAAATACTTAGCCCTAATGTTGCAACAAAAATAGGACTGGCACTTTTGCACTTTTGAAATTTCTAGGCTCTGCCCTTTAACCCATTCTGGAATTTCTTCTACACGTAAGGAAAATTCATTTTGAAAAGCTCAGGGGACTGGCAACAACTGACCATTGCCCTTACCCAGTCTCATCTGCAGGAATGAGGCTGCAAAATGCAGGCTAGATGGCCCTTACTGGTGACATATGGAGGATGAAATTCCATTGCTTTCTCTTCTCCTACATTTTGAAATTTCCTCAGAGTTCTCCTTTGGAAAGATGAAAGGGCTTGAGGACATCCTTTCCCCCAGAGTCAGAAATAGTCACAGCAACCCTGTGCTCAAATTGAGTGAGTTGTCAAGACTTTGATAAACTCTCTCAGCTGCTGTAAATCTCCTTGGTGCTTGAAATGTAGTATAGTATATACTGTACATTTGCAACCTGGTACCAAGTGTCATTTCAGAAAATCAAAATCAGTTTTTTTTTATTAACTTGGAGAAATGAGAAGCACATAACCTTCATCCTTCATGCCTTCCCTCAATCGTGGCCACTGTCTGGCCTCAGCTTTACACAAGCTGCAGCCCTGAACCTTTGTTCATCTCTGTGGTCAAGTGACACTGGCTCACTTTGTGAGTGTGTACAGGAAGCCTTGGTGACTTCCTTCAGGTGATCACAGAGAAGGAAAAAAGGATCTTTTCCACCTCACATTCGTGGGTTGCATAAGAAAGAAAGAAAGAAAGAAAGAAAGAAAGAAAGAAAGAAAGAAAGAAAGAAAGAAAGAAAGAAAGAAAGAAGGAAAGAAGGAAAGAAGGAAAGAAGGAAAGAAAGAAAGAAAGAAAGAAAGAAAGAAAGAAAGAAAGAAAGAAAGAAAGAAAGAAAGAAAGAAAGAAAGAAAGACAGACAGAAGTTGGGTGCTGGTGGCTCATGCCTGTAATCCTAGCTACTCAGGAGGCTGAGATCTGAGGATCACGGTTCAAAGCCAGCCCAGGCAGGAAAAGCCATGAGACTCCTATCTCCAATAAACTACCAGAAAACCGGAAGTGGCACTGTGGCTCAAGTGGTAGAGCGCTCACCTTGAAGTGAAGAGCTGAGGGACAGCACCCAAGCCAAGTTCAAATCCCACATCCGACCAAAAAAAAAAAAAAAAAAAGAGAGAGGGGAGGGAGGGAGGAAGGGAGGGAAAGAGGAACCAATGAAGGAAGACTGCATCTAAAGCCAGATTCCAACCTCACAGCATTTTAAAAATTGGAATACAAGCAAGAGACGCTTGGTCTGGCCTAACTCCCAAGTCATTTGGGTACCAAAGCAAAGGATTTGAGCAATGCTTCCAGCCAGGATATTAGCAAGGCCCTCTCCAGGCAGATATTGATTACAATGGAACCCCTACTAGGTATGAATTCCTCTCTCTCCTTTTCCTGTCCATTCTGCAGGTAAGCTGCCCTACAGCCATCCCCAGGTCAGAACTGAAGGGGGCTAAAAGCACAAGCAGATGGAGGTGGGTGGATAAAGAAGGTGCACTAGGGCTTTCCCAGCAGCCCCAGGCTTGAGTAACCTTTTTCTTGCACAGGGTGAGGTTTAAGTTTTTTTAGCTTCTATGTGTTGCTGTCCTCCTTGAGTTGGTTCAAGCATTCCAGTCTCTAACACTATAAATCGCTAATGTCTACAAATCCTTGTAAATCTTCCTAGATCACCTCCTCCAAGGGGAAAAAATGTAAAATGTCAAGAAAATGGGATCTATTTCACATTGCTGAATTTTGTGTGATAGTCTAGCTACCAACTCCTGGATAAGTTAGTGTTACAACAGATGTGAGGCACCAGGCTGGCGATATGTGTATGCTCAATGGACAAGATGTCACAGGACTAGCTACCCATGGTTGCCAAGTTGATGGCAAGAAGAGAAGTTGAGGGCTTAGGAGTTACTTTTGCTGGAAGTAAGCATGATGGCTTTTCATTTCTAATGTATTTCATTATTCATGTACATGATTGAACCTTCTATTGTTTTGACTACCCAACTTCAATCCAAACATATGAAATAGAAAATTTACAGGAATAATTAATAATTGCTCTCTGGTGAAATCTTACTGTCTAGCATGTAAATCATCTCTTGGTCCAGTATATTTACACTGCATATTCTACCTTCCCATTAGTCAATGGTCAACTGTGATTATCACCGTGCTGTCTATGTTCAAGTAACCTTGAACAGTAGCCTAATACTATGTCACCTAAAAAGTTTGGTGCCCAGATGTGGCATCAACTTGGCCTCTTGGAACATATTCCATGTAATTAAGGGGCATAAATATACCCTGACAATTCTTCTATGTTTGACTCTGTGCTAAACACTAAAATTCAAGAACTAAAACTAGTTCCTGAATTCAGAAGTTTCTTCAGCTAGAATGAGAAAGATTACTTTACAACTAACAGCAGAACACCATGGTAGGTGTAAATAACAAAGAAGCAAGCATGGGAGGTAGTATGATTTACTTTCACCAGAGAAAATGCACATAGAGGAGGTGACACCACTAGAGGCTCTAATACCATAAGAGAAGGACAGGGGAAAAGATGACCATAATATAAGAAAATGACCTGAGCAGAAAGTCTGGGGCTCTCATGCAGGTTCAGGTTCAGGACACAGATGCATCAAAACCCTGAGTGGAGGTAGAGTGTGGGAACTGAAAAAGTTAGTGGTCTCCATCAATTGAAAATTGTATGCCTTAGCAAGCAATTGGCATTGGGGAACTGGAAGGATTCCTCAAGGAAGTATTTTGGAGATTTGCAGCAGTAGAGATGAGAAAGCGATTAGAATGAAATGAAAGATGCTAGGGACAGGATGGCCAGACAAGAGGTCCAAGTGAAGGAGAATACGATCCTGAACCATGGACAGCAGACTGGGAATGAAAAGTAAGACAGAGAAGACTCTGACGTGGAAATGAAAGATTTTGATTGAAATGAAGAACAAAGACAAGATGACTTAGTTAGACCTGCAAGGTGGAAGGTTCTATGACTGGAGAGGAAGAGAACAGGCCTGGACCCAGGCTATAATAAACATGGTTTCACATAAGTCAAGTTTCCAAGGCTTATGGACATCTCATGAGCATCTTAAATCACAACTCTGAAGATCAGGAGACCAGGTGAGGGACTACGGGATAGACTTGGTTTCATAAGAACACAAGTTTCAGTATGAAGTATTGACATGTTTTTTTCCACTAGTATATCGCAAGCTCAGAAGAGGTACATATTACAGGGGATTCACAAATATTTGTTGAACAAAGGAGTAAATTTGATGATCATTTGCTTGTGGAAAACAGGTGAATGTACTAGGAGTGAGTGAGATTTTTTGGAAGAATCAAGAAAGATACCATAGAATTTGGATGGCACTCGCATACTTCCCATGAAGTAAAGAAAGAAAGGACTCTCTTTGGTAGATGCTTTAAGATGGGCACAGCTGCAGGATATATCAAATTATGTCTCAGCAGACAAATATTCCACAGAATTCTATTCAGATAGTTTAAGTGAAGAGATAATAAAATGATTACATACACAAGTCCAGATACAGGCACACTGTAGAGAATGGCCTTGCATTGATGGAAGGACAGCATCAGTAACTGAGAAGGGAAAGGGAGCTATTATCATCCCAGATCTGAAGGAAGAGATGAAAGAAATAACATTGCCAGAGACCAGAGAAGGTTGAAATGTTTGACACAGGAAATAAACAGGCAGAAGCTGTAGGTGAGAAAAGATAAATCCATTGCCAAAACATAACAGTGGGGAAATAAAATCCTCATTTTTCTTTTCCCCCACATTCTCATCCATTGCAGATATGTCCTATCTGCAGGATGCAACTGCAAACCAAGAGAACTGAGGGGAGTTAGCACATGGCAATAAGTCATCTACAGCTTCCTCTTATAGAGCAAGATGGAGAAGGGAGGTCAGTTGGAGAAAATAGAAAATTACTAGCACATAGACTTAGAATTACAACAAATAGACAGGAAAGCTAACAAGCTTGCAGGTGCAAGAATGAATGGGGATAATTGCTCGAGTACAAAATGGCAAAGACAAGGCTCATGAGGTCAAGGATTTCAAGTCAAGGAAGAGTTTGATGACACGGTGATCACCCATGGCCACCCTGATTACCCTTTGTCTAGATGACAAAACAGATGCTACATTGAAGTCCCCCTCTCTCTCTTCCAGGATGCTTTGAGTTTTACAAACATGGATTAGGAGACTTGTTCCAGGGCCATCCCCATGCAAATCCTAGCAGTTTTTCTCTCCTCTGACAACAACACTGCTTCTCTAGAGGCTACCAATACTAGGCCTTTGTAGTAAGATGAGACACAGAGACTTCAAAAAAAATTCCTCCCATTTTAGATCTTGAAATAGAGCTTTACTTACACATTCACCCTTAAAAATGTCTATGAAATGCAACCTGCAAAATAGGGAAATAGCTTTATTGCTTGACATGGCCTCAAAAACAAAAGTTTGAAAGCAACTGTATTGGCATTCCTATTTTAGGCATGAGAATACCAAATGCCAGGCACTAGTGTCTCATGCCTAGTCACTTAGGAAGCTGAGATCTGAGGATCAAGGCTAGATATCAGCATAAAGTCCAAAAGATTCTCTCCCTCTCTCCCTCTCTCTCTCTGTCTCTGTCTCTCTCTGTCTCTGTCTCTGTCTCTTTCTGTTTTTCTCTCTGTCTCTCTCTTTCTCTCTCTGTCTCTGTCTCTCTGTCTCTCTCTGTCTCTCTCTGTCTCTGTCTGTCTCTGTCTCTGTCTCTCTGTCTCTGTCTCTCTGTCTCTCTCTGTCTCTCTGTCTCTGTCTCTGTCTCTGTCTCTGTCTCTGTCTCTGTCTCTCTCTCTCTCTCTCTCTCTCTCTCTCTTTCTGCCCATCTTGGGGCCTAGGCAATATCCCTGAGCCTTTTTCTGTGCTCAAGATTAGTGCTTTACCATTTCAGCTACAGCACCCTTCTGGCTTTCCTGAGTAGTTTATTGGAGATAAGAGTCTCACGTACTTTTCTGCCTGGGCTGGCTTTGAACCATGATCCTCAGATCTTAGTCCCCTGAACAGCTAGGATTACAAGTGTGAACCACCAGTCCCCAGCTCCAGAGTCTCTTATCCCCAGTTAACCAGCAAAAAAGCCAGAGGTGAAGGTGAAGGTGAAGCTTCATGGTAGAGATGCTTGAGCAAAAGAGAAACTGAATCTGAAGTCCTAGGTCCAAGCTCCACTATTGGCACACAAAAAGAAAGAAGAGAAACCTTGTTCAAGGGTATGCTTTCACAATATGACTGCAAAACCCACACTTAGAACCCTATCTTTCAGATGGCACATGTCCCTGAGAATCTATTAAATGCCAGGTCTAGTTCCAGGCATTGATAACTGGGCAAAGGTAGACAGGTTCTCTGCTTTCCTAGAGCTCATATTCTAGATACAGTGGATGGGCGATATATCATGAGTAAGCCATAAATAGATACAATCATCTCCAGTAATGATAAGGCTCTTTTCTGAGTGCTTGATTTTACAGCCTTTGGACTCTCTGCGATGCTGAGCTGCAAAATTCCACGATCAAAACACAAAACCCTGATTGTTAAGATGGCGGCACACCCACACAGCAGGTCTGTCTGCTGTGTTAGTGCTGCACCTTCCCTCCAAGCACTTGAAATGTGTTAAATAATCATTGCCATTCCACTGCAAGTGCATTTCTCTTTTATTTTAATCCTATTATAGAATTTTTTGATGGCAACCTGCTGTTAGAGTACATCTAACTATGTTAGAGCTCCCCAGGCCCTGAGCTTGAAAGAACCTCTTCAGAACACACGCTAGGACAGGTCTACCTTGTTAGCATGGAAATGAAAATAAAAAGCACTGCTTTGGGGCAAGAAGGAGGAGGACGGGTGTTCTAATACCAACGCTTAGGAGGTGATCTCTCCTTGATCTCTCCTTCATGCTTCAGGTGGTAGTAACTGGTTGGTGAGAAGGATTCTTTTCTGTATTCTATCCAGTGACTAGTGCTTGTGCTTAAGCATAAAGAACAATATAACTAGGAAAATAACTTACAGCCCTGGGAATACAACTTACAACAACTTAACAATTATTTCTGCTGTTCTACTGTTCCAATTGTTTTTTGGTACAACAGAGTCAGTCAGTTGTCAGTGTAACCTACGGGTTCTCTTCTGACCCTTGGTAATGTTTTGTCAGCAAAGTAGAAATGCACAGCATTTAAATGTGCAGTGTTGAGAGGCTGAAATCCTGAGATGCAATTCTAAGCTGGCTGGGGCAAAAAGAAGTACACAAAACACAGCCAATGGCATGCACACATTATCTTGGCTAAGGAGACAGCACAGTGGCTAGGTACAGTGCCATGTGCCTGCCATCCCTACTGACATGGAAAAGCACAAATAGGATGATGACACCCCAGGCTAGCCCAGGCATAAAGCAAGACCTTCTCTTAAAGACTTGGAAAAAATTATACTAAATGAAGTAAGCCAGGCCCAAAGAAACATAGGTCCCATGGTTTCCCTTATTTGCAATAACTAGTACATGTCTGAGACAAGCAGAAAAGGTCCGATAGGTTGATGTTAGGTGAAATGAACCCCAAGATAAGGACTCAAATATTTTTTCTTCTTTCTTGCTATGGTTTCTAACATACTTATAAGATATTTATTTGTTGCTTTGTATATCCCTCCCCCATGGTATAACCCCTGTTTTCACTGTATTTGATTTTGATATTGGTATAATTTGTGGAGGGGAAAGGAAAAAAACAAATTGTTTAAATAGAGATACAGGTGGACCCATTGCAACAATGAGATGTACAAGACATTATATCAAAAAACGAACTTTACAACTTTGGCACAGGGTGGTGGGAGGGATGGTGGGAGGAAGATGGGAAGGGATGGTGAGGGGAAACAAAGGAAGAGGCAACAATGCTTGATAAGAAATGTACTCATTACCTTGCTCATGTAATTGAAACCCCTCTGTATGGTATTATCACAATATATAAAAACCAGTATACAAAGGGGCTAGAGATGTGGTTCAGGTAGTGGAGAACTTGAGCACCATACCTCAGCACTAAGCCCAGATTTCAGTGTAAGAAAGAAAGAATGAATCCAATCCTAGGTATAGAAATTAAAAAAAAAGAAAGAAAGAATGAATGAAAGAAAGAAAGAAAGAAAGAGAGGGGGGAGGGAGGGAAGGAGGGAGGGAGGGAGGAAAGAAGGAAGGAAGGAAGAAAGGAAGGAAGGAAGGAAGGAAGGAAGGAAGGAAGGAAGGAAGGAAGTCAAGCAAGCAAGCAGGAGATCATTACTATCAGCCTACAAGCATGCAAAATTAAGAGCCGCTCTGTCATGGTACAAATATCAGTTTCCTGGAAAACATTGAGGACATATTACTTAACCAAAGTTATATTTATAGCTTGCCTGAAGAATTTATATTCTAATAAATTGTTTCACTCTAGGAAATGTATTTTGTTGGCAGTAAAAATTAGAAAATATCCAAGGTATTTCAGCCTTCTAAGTCTCACTTTGTATACCCAGGAGAGCACATCGTAGGTTCTGTGAAACTGAAATTCACTTGGGTAAGATGCACTTACTCTTGTTTGTGGTGATGGTGATAGAGAAGGTAACAATCACTATTTATCTCTCTTGTGTTCTGAAAAGCTAGATCCTGTATACAGTATACAGGTCTTTTGTAAAGATGAAGCTTTGTTTGTGCCATGTTACAATTTCAATCTCAATGTATGTTCAGGAATAAAGAAGAGGAATTGTCTTTCCTTGTAAATTCTTTTTTTTTAATCAGTCATGTGGCTTGAACTCTGGGCCTGGGCACTGTCCCTAAGCTCTTCAGCTCAAGGCTAGGACTCTACTTCAGAAGCCACAGTATCACTTCCGGTTTTCTAGTGGTTTATTGGAGATAAGGGTTTCACAGATTTTCCTGCCCAAGCTGACTTTTAACTGCGATCCTCAGATCTCAACCTCCTGAGTAGCTAGGATTACAGGCAGGAGCCACCAGCACCTGGCTAGATTCTTATCACATGGCCCACAAAAGGATGTCTGAAGGAGATAATAGTATATTATTTCTGAAGGATTTATCCAAACCTTCTCCAAGTGACAAAGATAGAAACCAACAGATTTCTTGCTAATATAGAAACATCATAAACAATTCAAACCTTTAAATATCAGCCTTGAAAAACATCTTTGGTAAATTCCTCATCTCGGGGGCAATTTTAAAATACAATGTATAACAGCTGGCCTGGCCTAAGACAATATGGATATCAACAATGTGGTGATAGTCGTATAGCCCTGCACAAGGCTCTCTTGTATATAGGCACATCATTTCATTTAGTAGCAAGCTCTTACTAATTGCATTCAACAGAGGTCAGAAACCCTTGGCCAAATACTAGTGATACATAGAATAAAAGGGATGTGGCTCCTGCACTCCAAAAGCCCAGAGTCTAGGAAAGAATTTAAACAAGAGATAAATATAACACCGATTTTTTTTTTTTAAAAAGCATTAAATGTCCTAGGAGGAATAGGCACAACAAGTGGTATGTATAGATAAGAGAGAAAATCACTTGCAGCTGAAGGAAGCAGGTAACAGTCCATGAAGGAGACAGTATTTTAACTGGAGCTTGATAGGTAAAGAGGATTTAGACATGAGCAGTCAAGGAAAAGAGTATTTTCAAGTAGCAACATCAGTGGCAACTCAAAAGTTTAAAAATATGGGAAGGAGCCAGCCACTGGTGGCTCATACCTATAATCCCAGATATCAGGAGGCTGAGATCTGAAATTCGTGGTTAGAAGCCAGCCCACGCATAAAAGTCCCCATGAGACTCTTAGCTTCAATTAGCCATTCAAAAACCAGAAGGAGAATTGTGGCTCGAGTGGTAGAGTGCTAGCCTTGTGCACAAAGAGGCTCAGGGACAGTACCCAGTCCCTGAATTCAAGCCCCACAACTGACCAAAAAAAAAAAAAAAAAACAGGAACAGGGGGGCAGGGGGAGGCTGGGAAGGGATGTGAAGGGTAAACAAAGAAGGAGGCTGCAATGCTTGATAAGAAATGTACTCATTATCTTGCCCATGTAATTGTAACCCCTCTGTATAGTATGTTCACAATAATAAAAAAAAAAGAACAGGGAGGTTTCAGTGTGTCTGAGTCATGAGACACAGTAATAAGAGATACACTGGGGAGGTAGATTGGGGTCAGCTCATAGTAAACCATGAATACCACAGGAAGGAATTTGAACCTGATCCTGCAGGACTGGAAACACAGTCAAAAATTATATCAGCAGGAGAATGGCATGATCGAGCTTCATCATCAATCAACTCAACAACTTTTTTACCTTAACAGGTAATGGTGGCAGTAAGCTGGCCCGAGATTGCCAGACTCAGCTGTGTAAGGTCAGACACAGGATGACATGCACCCTTTGCGCCTAAGCTTGGAGACATAACTGCTTATTCAGGCTGTCAGTCACCAGCTCCCTCAAAGCACCCTCTGTGGAGGAACGTTGATGAGCACTTCTCCTACTAAGTACTTAGCAGCAGGGTTTTGCTCTGCCCTACAGCTGTCATCCAGGAGTAGGACAAAGAAAAGGCTTAAGAGGATCTGAGAGAGAAGTCTGTGGGTACTCCCACTTTTACTGTTTATTTCCGTGAGCTTGGCTGACAAGGCTGGTCACTGCTGATTTTTCTGCATGAGATAGAAAAGCAGAAGTCTGTTGATTTTATGTTTTATGGCTGATCGATGAGGTCAGGTTGAGGCCTTTGAGAGATGCTGAGTGGGAGGAACTGTGATGCTTTTGATGGCCTCATTTGTGTTGTGTCTTCTTCTGGGAAAAAGAAGGTCAAGGTGAATCCCTCTTTCAGACTCACATGGCTCAGGCAATGTCGCCCCTAGAACTGAAAAGGCAATGCTGGGGGCGTTTCCAGACAAGCTGAGCGAGGAGAGGTGACATTTAAGGGCTTTTGAAGAAATGCTGTACTTTTGGCTAAGGGATCCAAACTGCACCTGCATTTCTGCAGGCTCTTCACTTGCTTTTTATATCCTTACAGGCTGTATCTGGATTTGCTGAAAGGTAGGAAATCTGCACACCCCTTAGGTCTTAAGAAAGACACCAAGGAGACTTGACAATCCAGTATCCCAAAATGGGTAATTGTAGCCTGAACTTCCAACCACATCTTTATTTCTGTAATAGTACCACCATAAGTAATGGCTTCAATTGCTAAAGCAGCCTAGTACTAAGTGCTTTACTTGTATGTCATTGCATTTAATCTTTGTGAATTGCAAGGATTGCAATAATAAGATTGTCCTTATTTACAGGAGAAGAGCTAGAAGTTCTAGCAGGTTAAATGGATAGCCTGATTCTCTTAATAATTTTCTAGACTGTCCCCTCTTCTTTACTTCACTCACCTGTGTTATTAATACTACAATAATCAAACCATAACTGTACAATGGGCTCACCAGGAAGAGTTAGATGAATGAGAAAATTCACCTGTAATAAAAATCTTTTCTGCCTCTCATTGGTTGGGAACATGGAAGGTTTAGATGTGAATGTCCTTTCAAAACTCCAAAAATTATTATGCTAACTGAAGTGCTACTATTGAAAAAAATGCTGCATCATACACCACAAGAAAGACTATCCTGGGAGCCACTGGAAACATTTGATGGGGAAGGAGGTCAAATAGCCTCTTGAACAAGAGGAAAAGGAAAAGGACACCTGCAAAGACACATCTGTTCAATTCCACAGAGCAGGAGATGGGATCCCTGACACAGCATCCCTCTCCTCCCTTCCTCCGATGAAAGCTCTTTTCCATTGTTCTGCTCTTATTCGCTTTGCATGTAAAAGCAGCAGAGTGTGGACATCATTAAAAATATCGTGACTGGAGGCTGGAATGAGCCACTGATTGTCCCATTAAGCAACAGATTTCATAAACAAATGCACTTCACTCTGCCTGCAGCCTGACATCACTGTCTGAGTACTGCTGTAAGTAATTTATCAACAAGCATTCGGCTTCAAGTTTCAGATTCCAGACAACCTTGTGAAGCCACAAAGGAACAGACTGGCAAATGGTGGTTGCAGGCACGTGGGGGTCAATGAGCAACACCCAACACCCCCCTACCTTCTTATAAACCACTACACCCACCTTCAGGAAGCTACCAGAGGGTCCCCGTTGCTATTAAACCACCAGGGCTACAAAGCCACCAATGCAGCCAACCGGAGCTACAGCCTCTGGAGAAATGACAGATTTAAAGGAAGAAATACTGTGCACTTGCTGGAGGCAAGTTATTTTAATATAATGCCTAGATGACAGCTCTCCACGTTTAATCATCAGACTCTTGATTTTTTTCTTTTTGCTACATTAGAATTTCTCACAATTGGGGGAAAATGTTTCTCTTCCATCCATGCCTGACAGTTGCGTGCTTGCAAGAAATGTCTGTAAACTTTTCCAATTATTTTTCATACAAATATGAATGATTGTCTACATATGCCCTCTCCTTTCTGACAGCCCCACCCACAGCATAGGGATGCAGCTGGTCATGCTTTGGGACCAGGCCTCTGAGGCTTTGTTATTTTTCTTGTAGTACTAACTTACCACTCAGGGAGCCGTTTCTCTCTTTGTCACCTGTATTATAACCATTTTCTTTTTAATAGCATCTGTGATCAGTGCCTGTCGGAGAGGCTGTGCATTTGATTATCTATGCCTAAGAGGGCTGAAACAGCATAGACTGGCTGGCTCCCAATCATAAGCTCAGACACATCTCAAGGTTTGGCAGCCATTAAAATGGGTATTTGCATAATTCTCTAGTTTGCTAATTCATACAAGGTCCCCTAAGGTAGATCTGCACTATTCTCATTCTTGTTTTTCTTTCACAGATGAAAAGCTGAAGCAGAGATGTGTTGTAGTTTAATTAAAGATCTATAACATAATGGACCTCTGCCAGGAACCATGCCCAGGTCACAAACTAGTCCATTCATTTCTTCTTTTAAAAACAACTTCAACATGTGCCTACTGTCTTGAGGCCTGAGTATTCAAAAATAAGTAAGACTTAGGTCCTTCTCCAGAGGAATGAATAAGGTAACAGAACAATAGACAAGTTAATAAATAATCTGAACACGATGTGAAAGGTGAGGCAATCCTGGTAAGTTCATAGTGCCATAGATAGGTATCCATAAGAATTGCCCTGGAATTGGGGAGGGGCTCAGGGATGACACAGCAGGTTGGGAAGGGGAGGGAAAGGGGTTCCTGCCTGCAGCAGAACTGCACAAGCAAAGGCAGGAGACATGAAATTGTGGCATGGAGGGTTTTAAGATAAGGGCTTATGTGAACAGAAATGGATACCTGAATGGACTCTGGAAAGGAAGACAGGGGTCAGAAGATGGATAGCTTTGGTGCTTTATCTAGGTATTTAAGGGCTAAAGTCTGCTCGAAAGCAGACTGGAGTAAGTGCCTGAGGGTCAGTAACTCTTCTCCCTCTGTTCTCAAAATAGGGCAAGCCAGGTCACCAGTGCTGCCTCTGGGAGCAACATCAACTCAGCAGGTAAAGTTTGAACTGCCCACTGGGATTAACCTTCTAGGGAATCTTCCAAGGGACTAAGCAGCTCCTGGGACTAAAGGAATCACTTCTGGCACCTGAGTAATGAGGGGAGAACTGTGCTCTCCTGAAAGAAAACTAGAAAAACACAGCCTACTTCGGGACTTCTGATAAATAATTCCTCACCTGCCCATTAGTGCTCAGCCCACCTCCATTCACAACCTTCTCTAGCTGCACCTTATTAGGTAGAGTGTGGGTCTCTCTGAGAGAACCAGACCATCATTAATAGCCCCTGCCTGTCACCTGAGAGAGAAGTGCTGATTTGCATTCTCCTGGAGAATGATGAATCACAGCCACAGAACAGAGTGTGGGCATTCCCCCAAGAGCCACCACCTCCTTCTGATCTCATTTTCACCTATTTCTGAAGTGCAAAACTGAAACTTGAGAAAGCGGAGCCCTTGATAATAGCGCAAGGCATTTTTCAGATCTAGGTTAGCTTCTGGGTTGTAATCTAGGTAAATAATTAGTGCTTCTCTCCAGTGGTCTGTCCTCCAAAAGCTCCATTCGCCAGAGACAATCAGTAGGGAATGTTCAAATCCTACTGAGAAGGTCGCCAGAGAGGAGGAGTAGCCTTCCCAGACGCAAGCCTGACTGTATTCCACGGTGCGCCCCTAAGTCGGCACGATGGACAGTGCCAATGGGATTTAACTACTGTGAGCCGCCCTCTAAAATGTCTGGGCAGGCTGCTGTTTTACAAAGGCTAAAAGTTATCCTCTCTAGCCTGCTTCTTGGGGATCTAGATCTACATCTACTAGCAACTTTGCTATCTTTGCCACTTCACCTCCTCTTTCAGTGTGCTAAATTGAGATACAAATGAAGCTACGCTCTTTTACAAGCTTTACCCTCAAGTGAGAATCCCTTGGGGTGACTATTTATTTTACCATTTCTCAGTATAACCACTACCATACCACCTCACCACAGGTCCCAAATGAAAAATTTTGAGGGCTATTGAACACACTGCAAGTTTTCAGAGCAGATCCGTGGAAAGTTACTTAGCACAGTTGTCTCCATAATTGTGACACATTAAAGAAGTGTGTGGTGTTCCACAGGCCCTGGGCCTCACAATTGCCTGGGTGGAGGGGATAGCTGGGGGTTAGGAATCTACACCACAGCCCATTAACACCAGCAGGGAGATGGCTGCTTGACAACTGTATCCCCAGCTGGGGTTTGCAGCTTAATCCTATTTGGTTTAATGGATTCGTTTCCTGAGTCAGCTGGTCACAAATAGAAAAAGGATCAAACAGTGCCATGTTGATGTCTTTGAACTGGCCTGGTATGTCTATCCTCTAAATCCCCACCGACCCCTTCAGAGTGTTTGACTACCAGGTGGTCTTAGGGGTCTTTAGCCTGAAATCAGCTAGCTTCCTCTCTACTATATCCACTGACCCCTCCCCTTTGCCCTCTCATGTTCTCTAATATCCTGATGCTTCTCAGCAAAGCTCTTAGATATAAAAGCTTTCGGATTACTTTAACACACACAGTTTTTTTCTGTAGTTCTTATTCATGCATACACATGCACAAATGATCTTGGGCTCCCTAATTTACTCAGGGAAGGACATGGCATGAAAGAATAATAAGAGAAAGTTAATATACTACAATTATTATGACCCATTTTGCAGCAAAACAAACTGAGGTGGAAAGGGAGGACTTGTTTTAAAAGACTTTACAATATAGTAAAACTATGTAAATTACTGATGAGAATACAATAGTAATAATAATAATAATAATAGTCATGGGTAGAGTAGATAGACTTGAAATCTCCATCTGGAGATTTCAAAATAGAATTCAAATTCCAGAATCAGACAGACTTGAGTTAAAATTCCAGCACCACCACTTCTTAGCTTTGAGATTTTATGCTGTTTTCTTTATGACTCTAGTATGTAAGATAAATGCATCTTAGGATGATTTCTGTGAGAATCAAATGTGAAAAAAATTATATGATGGGCTTAACACAAATTAGGCCTTTGACATATGCATCTGCCCCTTCCTTTCTCTGCCCACCCACTCCAGCTGCCCAGCTCATTAACCACATTATTATCCCATGAATTACTTATGGCAATTCACTGTTATATTCTAGTTATTTTGTATCTCATCATCAAGAGGTAGAAAGGAAAAGAGTGAGGTACTATGCCTAAAATTGTCCTCACCTCTGAGAAAAGACACAAAAAAAAATAGCATGAACCTCCAAGATACCAAAAATGATTGTTTGTGCATAAAAATATATTTACAGAGGAAAGCCTTAGTTAACTAGATCCTAATAATAGAATCCATTACACAGAAATTATTCTCCCTCAACCAAGAAAATTATGAAACAAGACCTTTAAAGTCTTAAAATAGAATGAGCTACCTTGTAGTACTGTACTTTCTATCACTATCTTTGAGCAAAAGCTGGATGATTAGCTGTAAGAGATGCCATTAAAGGGATTAGTGCATGAGCCTAAGAATTTGATGAGATCAGTGATTTTCAAGCTGTTTTATCAGTGGAATCTAAAAGAGATAATAGAACAACTCAGGGTGAAGAAAGGTAAGAAGCTTGGGTCCTTCTATGAGGCCCAAAGGAGTACTTACAGAGTCTTAGGGGTCCATAAAACTCTACAAAAGCAACTGACCTTGTGTTCTCTAAAGTGCTGTCATCTGTAGTTCTGATTCCATCAAATATTAAGAAGAACCAATAGCTCCAAAGTAGCTTGCAGTTTGCAGTTTTTGTGTGTGTACATTCACTTACAATGTCCTACAGCATGATCTCAGGCCAATATGCACTGTGATATTTGATAATCTAATTAAGGTAATCCTGAAATTATTACCTTATAATCAAAGTGGTATTGTGGAGACAAAGGAGAAGGATGCTGTAAGGCTATAGAAAGAGGTTGGAAATGGATCACAAGAAACATTAGCATCATTCAACAGTTACCCAGGACAAGGAGTATGATCCCGAGAGCTATCCTTTGAGTCTGAGAAAATACAGCCTTTAAACTCTCTACCTGTGCTGAGGCCCAAGTTAAGAAAGCAGTTCAGACACATACAAAAAAACCGATTAAAGGTAGAATGTAGAAATCATGTTTTGTCAATAAATATCTGCAACTAGGGTTAGCATGCCTTCCATAAGACAGTAATGATCTAAGCCTTTATATTACTCATAAATCTGTGCAACAGTAAATCTGGATGGCAGTGGCAAGAGTCATAGCAAGATGGATCGTAAAAGCTCATACTTGAGCTGAAGAATTTGCACAGCCACCACAAGAGAATCTGACTTTTTTCTTGTTCCTCTAAAACTAGACCTTGGATCCTGATTTGTATTGATGAAAGTTCCTCACTGAAAATACGTAATCTAATAAATGCAAGGAAAAAATAAATTTAATACTTCAGAATGTACAAACACACACATATGTGTGCACGAATGCATACACACATACATACATACACACACACACACACACACACACACACACACACACACACACACACACACACTATTCCATGCAGGCTCTACCATGATATATGAAAATAAAACAGATTCATTCCAAATGAAAGCCATACTCAGACACATCTGATTAGTGAATACTTCATCATATGCCAACCCCAGGTACAAAGATGCCTGGGAAATGTGATTGCTAGGACAATTTCATCTTCTTTAGGACAAGAAGAGAGTTCTATATGGGGGTTAGAATGCATGGCAAAAAGTTAATCCATATTATTCTTGACTTAGAAAAATTAAAGTTAAGAGGATCAGAGCAGGAATAAAAACATTTCCCCCAGCCACATTTGACTAAAGGGTCCTCTTTGTCAGTGTAAAGAAACTAGGCCAGACCACAGGTTGCATCCAGTTTGCTACATTATGTATATTTGCTCAAATCTGGATCACCAGCAAAATGTAATTCTCCAGAATAACAGTTTATTATTCTTATCAATTTAACCATTTTAAAAAAGCTCGAGGTGGGGCTGGGAAGGTGGCTCAGTGGTAGAGCACTTGCCTTGCATGCATGAGGCCCTGGGTTCGATTCCTCAGCACCACATAAGCAAAAAGAAAAAAGTTGGAAGTGGCGTTGTGGCTCAAGTGGTAGAGCGCTAGCCTTGAGTTGAAGAGCTGAGGGACAGCGCCCAGGCCCAGAGTTCAGGCCCCATGACCAGACTCAAAAAAAAAAAAGCTCAAGGTGTAGCTGTGGCTAAAGTTGTAGAACTCTAACCTTGTACAGCAAAACTCAGGGACAGTGCCCAGATCCTAAATTCAAGCCCCAGGATTGGCACCAAAAAACTAAAAAGAAGAAAAAAAAAAAAACAAGTCTTGTGTCTACAAATAAACAAATCTAGTAAACATCCTCTCTACAAAGTGGCCTGGATTAGACCATGTCCTGGTTGAATGTGTCCATGATTATAAAATAGTCCCATTGTCCATAGCTTCAAATAGTTTAAGATCTTTATGTAGTAAAAATATATGAAGAAGTAAACCTATTACTAGAATGACCAAAGGACTCCAATAAAATTTAGAATTTTAGCAAGAACATGGATCCTCCAGGAAGCAGAGGATAAGATGAGTGGGATGTTAAGAGTTTTAACTAGGAAATTACACCAACACAAGATCAAAGGAAAGCAAAGCAGATTAAGATAAGCTTTGAATCTATAATGGCAAGCCATCTTCACATGAAAAGAAGGGAAGAAGAAGCAGGATGAAGGAGAGAAAGGGAGAGACAATGGTACAATCCTGACAGTTTGGGCCCACGGAAACTTTGGAGCAGGAAGACATCTCAGAGACATCTACTGCTCAGAGCGACCTACTTTAGGCAGCATGGCATATTGCTATTCCCAATTTGTTAGGGGGTCACTCAGGAGAAATGACCTCATCTTTCTAAGCTGTAGTACTAGTGATGAGAGCTGGTCAGTTAAATACACCCCCTTGCAGTTGAATTACAAGTTCTTTCTTAAAGGATAGTCCAAGTGTCCCATCTCTATAACAGGCCTAGAGATCAGTTCCTAAAGAGCAATTGAGCCCAATACTTGGGAGAGAGGGAAGTAGGAGGATTATAAATTCAAGACCAACCTAGGCTATATAGCAAAACACTTTTCAAAGTATAAAAAAAATCTATCCATTAATAATAATTATTTGCAAATTATTTAGATACCATCATAGATAAACATTAACATGTTCAAATACCACCACATGCACTGATTCTTTCACTTAACAAATATTGTAATAATTATTCATATTCCATGGAGTAATGAATAAATACAGGCTCAAGTTGAGAAACTAGGACTACGACAAAGATCAAGATTAATAAAGTCCCTTCCCACCTAAAGTGCACATTTTGTGAGGAAGAAACATAGAAAATAAAATAGTGTTATGTACTAACAAAATTATAATAGAGTCATGTGTAAGCAGTGACTGTTTGAATACTTTCAGCAACAAGACTTAGATTTGTTGGGAAAGACTGTTGGAGGAGATGATATTTGGAAGATACCAATATACAATATTTTTAATGACGCTTATTGTAGGCAGAGTTAAGAAAGTCAAGAATATCTACAACTTTTCTGAGGAGGAAATAAGAATGGCCAATAGACACATGAACAAATGCTCAACTTTTCTAGCCATAAAAGAAATGCAAATCAAAACAACAGTTAGAATGGCTACAATCAAGAACTCTAATAACAACAGATGCTGGAGGGGATGTGGCCACAAGGAACCCTACTGCATTGTTGGTGAGAATGTAAACTTGTTTAACCACTCTGGAAAGCAGTATGGCGGTTCTTCGAAAGACTCCCCATAGAGCTCCCTTATGACCCAGCAATCCCACTTTTTGACATTTACCTGAACAATCACAAACAAGGCCATACTAAAGCTACTAACACAACTAAGTTTATTGCAGCATTATTCACCATAGCTAAGATATGGAACCAACCCAGATGCCCCTCAGTAGATGAACAGATCAAGAAAATTATGTATGAATATATATATATATATATATTATATATATATATAATGGAATTCTATGCCTCCATCAGAAAGAATGATATTGCCCCATTTGTTAGGAAATGGAAAGACTTGGAAAAAATTATGCTAAGTGAAGCAAGCCAGGCCCAAAGAAACATAGGTCCCATGGTTTTCCTTATTTGCAATAACTAGTATATGTCTAGGACAAGCAGAAAAGGTCAAAAGTTATGTACATCTGACTATATAAGATGATACTAAGCAAAATGAACACTAAGATAGGGACTCAAAAGATTTTATCTTTCTTGCTGCTCTTTTTAATGTACTTATAATGTACTATGTTATTTTTTTGTTTCTTTTGTATGTTTTTCCCCCATGGGATAACCCCTGTTGTCACTGTATTTGATTCCGGTGTTTTGCATCTTATATATACATTTTTCTAATTTGGGGAGGGGAAGGGAAATAACAAAATGCTGAAATAAGGTTACAGGATGACCCATTGTAACAACGAGATGTACAAGACACTATGCTGAAAATGAACTTTACAACTTTGCAGGGGCAGGGGAGGGAGGAGTTGGGGAGATGGGGAAGAAAGGGATAGTAGGGGAAAAACAAAGGAAGAGGTGACAATGCTCAATAGAAAATGGACTCATTATCTTGCTCATGTAACTGTAACCCTCCTGTACAGTATATTTACAATAAAATATATATTAAAAATTAATTTCTACATACTCTTGAAACAAGCAGGTAAAGGGACTGAAATTAAAACAAAGTTAACACCTAGATTGTTAGATTGAAAAACTAAGAAGATGTGTGTTCATGAACTTCTCACTTAGAACACGATTACCTTACTATGAATTGTCTAAGGGTTATGTTTCTCTCAGAAAAAAAAAGTTACTTTAGGTATTTGAAAGGAAACAAATATTTAGAGTATTGCTGTATACCTCCTCTTTCCTTTCTCTTTGTGCTCATTGTGACCATGTGAGCCATGTGAATGAAGGTCCATAATGCAAGCCAGTGATGAGTGAAGATTGGTGTTCTGAAGGGAACTATTTCTAAAAAAAAAAAAAAAGCTTTGGATTCAATATAAAAAAAATCCAATGCATCTAGATTGATGGGGGGGGAAATTCTGTATTTATTCCACTCTACGAGAATGGTTTGTCCGGCCTGTTGAAATAAATAAACCACACTGACAGTGAAAGTCATGGAAATCTATCTTTGTGACTATTTGTGGGCAATTTGAAGTAATTCATGAAACGAAGTCAATCCAGATTTCTCCTTTCAACAACAATATCCCAAGGTCTCTTTTCAACATGTTTCCAAGTTAAAAATTTCTTAAACTCCCATGTGCTCGGGTTACCTGTGACAGAGGATTATTAATTCTGATCCCTTTACAATTTGCAACTTCAATGAAGTCTTCCCCGTTTCTCACCTCTTTAACCCAGCACAGATTTGATGCCTCTCAGATTAATTGTGGTGATGAATCTTATTTCAAAGAACATTCATTCAAAGTTGAACCTGAGCACCTGCTAATGTATTTCGGTACTTTTACTAATAACTTTAGAGAGATTTTTAATTTATATTTCTCTGTATATTAAGATATCCTCCTTTAGTTCGCCTGCCCCTCTGTGAGAACATTTTTCATATTTCAGATGAAGACGCCAAACACTAGACCTAAATGGATGAGATCATTTTGAATAGTATGCAGATACCCACGCAGGTCAGGTATTTTAATATTTTCTCATTTCTAATTTATTTCTGTACTTGTTGAATGTGGCTTCTCATATATCCTTTTAAGTGCCTTCTTAATTTTAATGACATTTTAGAAAATTATTTGAATAAGATCTATGTGTGGAAGTTTTTGGTAGAATGGGGAAAGGCCATGGGGGTAATAAAGTAAAATTCTCCTGGTCTGGAGTTTCTAGCACAATATGGACACCAAGCTGCTGTCAGTTTGTACACTAAACTTGAGCAAATCATTTAATCTTTATGTAAAATAGGTAATGTAAATGAATGTCCATATCACCACACACCACCAAAAAAGATCTTCAAAACATTATCTTTCTATTCTTCCCTCAGTACTATGGCTTGAACTCAGGGTCTGTCAGTTGCTCAGGTTGGACTACTTGCCCATCTGGAATTCTACTAACTGAGCCATGCCTCCAGCCTGGCATTTTTCAGGAAAGCCTCATGAACTGTCTTGCCTTTAGAGGCTGTATCTCAGCCTCTAAAATAATTAGGGTTACAGGTGTAAAAGACCAATGCCCAACCCCTAAGATGTGTTTATTTTACAGCCACCATCTCTCCTATACTCTTCCACACCTACCACATATAATCAGTCTCCAGCTTCATTTGTCTCATTGTTCTTTGATTCTATACTCAACAATGTCTTTCCTAACAATTGCTCTCTCACTTCATTCCCTGCATTCTTAGCACTGATGAGTCATAAACTCAAAGCCCTGAGTTTAAAGCCCTGTTTGAACTTCCCACCATTTCCAACTTGGTCCACTTCCCATAACTCTCTTAGAGGAACCTACAGGTTCCTCTGAGACACCATCTGACGCTACATTCACCTGCTAACATACAGAGCCAGTCTCCATGGCTCTCTTCCCTACTTACTAGTAAGTCAGTTAAATTCAGTAATCTTTTTTTTTTGGTCGGTCGTGGGGCTTGAACTCTGGGCTTAGATGCTGTCCCTCAGCTCTTCAGCTCAAGGCTAGCACTCTATCCTGTGAGCCACAGCACCACTTCCCGTTCTCTGGTGGTTAATTGGAGATAAGAGTCTCATGGACTTTCCTGTCCTGCTGGCTTTGAATCATGATTCTCAGATCTCAGCCTCCTGAGTAGCAAGGATTACAGGCATGAGCCACTGCCGCTAGGCTCTCAGTAATCATTTCTTAATTATCTCTCAAATACCAAGAACTCCCAGCTTGACAGTAAAAGGCCTTCAAAAGACACTGACCAGATGAAAGCTCTGAGCAAGATACTCTCTGAACAAGGATTTATTTTCTTTATTTATAGGCATTAAGGAATGTAGGAGTGGGATACTGAAGTTTAAGGTCAGGATCAAACTTCCTAAGTGCTCTACCACTTAAGCCATGACACCATTCCAAGGGATTTTTTAATGGACAAAAGAAAAGAGAACTGATGTAATCATGAAGAGATCAAATCAGAAGAGTAACTGAGATAGCAAATGTTTCCCATGATGATTTTAACCCTAATAAGGAAAACATTTAGGATTTAATCTGAAGAATATTCAGGGAATCCTGTAAGATCCTGGCCTTGAGAAATACAACTTTAGGGCTCTTCCCTGTCTCTCTTTATGTCTTTCTCTCTCTTGGTCTGTGTGTTTCTCTCTCTCTGCTATAGAAGAGATAGCCTGCCCCATGCACAGTCACAGATCTTAAGATGGATTTAGCACTTGGGAGATGAAGTCTACCAGCCAAGATTCCCTAAGCTTACCAGAGAACATTCTGTTGTAGGCTACAGTCAGCAGTGACAAGCTCAAGGACTCTCAGGGAGGACACTAAGGTAGTCAAATAGGAATAACTCATCTTGAGTCCATATAACATACATGTGTCTGGTTGTCAAGAGAGAAGAGGGTAAAAGATATATACTAGATTGCTTAGAGCACCAGTTACTCCAATGGACTTAATAGCAGTAGAGAGTTATCTGAATCAAGACACTAGATGCTGACGTGACCATGTTACACTCACCAGCAGCTAAAGCCTGGGACATTCTCATTTCATGGTCATCACCCTTAATATTTGATCCTCAGCCTCTTGTGGATAACCTGTGCTCCTAGTGTCTTGAGTTGGATACTTCATGGGCCTTCTCCTAAAGCACCTTTCCTTCCTTCTCTGGGTGGACATCCTCTTAAGTGGACAGAGTTTATCTCCACTGTGATCTCCTCCATTAAGCCTCTACCCTATTATCACCCCTCCCGAATACTTTCCAGGCAGAACAGTCACTATATCTGCTGTGCCTCCTAGCATTTAGAATATACACGGCCATTTCCAATTACAGTTTCAGTCACTGTGTGGGGATGGCTAGGTTGAAAAGTAGAGACTAAATTTGCTTGATTGGTCCTCTGCAACTTCTCCTAACCTCACAGACGTGGGCTCACAGACATTTCTCTGATTCATTTCTGTATTCTCTGTAGATTTAACCCTAGGAGAACACTATTGATTCAAATATTTTTGTTTTATTTTGAACTACCTTTACACATTCAAAATGGGTACTTATAAAGGGAAAAGGGTAGAAGCAACCCAAGTGTATGTTGGTGGATCAATAGATGAACAAAATATGGTATATACATACAATGGAATTTTATTCAGCCTTTAAAAGGTAGGAAATTCTGGTGCAACATAGTGACTATTAAGAATGTTATATCAAGTGAACTAAACCGATCACCAAAAAAAGAAAAATATCACATAATTTTGCTCATATAAGTTACGTAGAGTAGTTAAATTCATAGAGACAAAGTGAGAACTGTTTAATAAGTTCACAGGTTCAATTTTGCCTGATGAAGAGAATTCTGGAAACTGGTTCCACAGCAATATGAATGTGCTTAACACTACTGACCTGTATGCTTAAAGACAGGTACACAATAAATCAAAACCAAGAGCAGTCAGGAAGCTGAGGTAGGAAGGAAGATCATGAATCTGAGGTCAGCCTAGCCCACATAGAAGAACCTGTCTCAAAAAATAAATAAATAAATAAAACAAAAACAAAATTAAGTATATTGATTAGCCAAACAAAAAAATCATCAGGGGAATAAAAACATATCTCTGACATTCCAGTAATTGTCAACTATATAGTAGATAATTTAGCTATCAGCTAATGGGCTGAGAGGGCTTGGACCAGACGCAGCTGTGCTTCCATGGTAGAGAGAAGCAGGGCCTGAGTCTGGGCAGAAACAGTGCAGCAGGAGACCTCTGGGAAGAGTGACACAAGCTCCCAAATGTTTTCTTTGCCTAATTACGAATAAATCAGTTATTTTGTGAAGAAAATCTAAAAGCTAATAATTGTCACAAGAACTAAGTTTCTTTCTTTCTACTTTTCTCAGTGCATAATTAGGGGTGTGATCCTGATCAAACCACTTAACCTCTCTGGAGTTCGGTTTCTTCCAGGGAAATAGGAGGGGGCTGGATGTAATAGTGTCTAACTTTCCTCCCAACAATAAAATCCTGATCCTGTGCCAAAATACTATGATTTCTTCTTCCTTCTCATCATCTAACTAGCCCCTCCCTTGTATGGTACCACACACAATGTAATTTAACTTATCTTGTCTCCTTTCAACATTTTAAATTTTTCTCAAATTATTTCGTTAAATAGGAAATATGAAATATAGTCAAGCTCCAGTGGCTCCCACCTGTAATACTAGCTATACAAGAAGCTGAGGTCACAGTTCAAAGCCAGTCTGGATAGGAATGTCTATGATATTTTTATTTCTAATTAACCACCATTTTTATAAAAGCCAGAAATAGAGCTGCAGTTCAAGTGATAGAGAGAGCTAGCCATGAGCACAAAAGCATGTAGGTCAAGCCCCAGGACTGGCATACACATACACACACACACACACACACACCAGGAAAATTTTACATTTTCTACATCATGAGGGGTATACTTTCATTTTTCCCAGACACATGTTTCCTTTACTAATAAAACCATATACTTTGCTTCAATTTAAATGATAAAGGAAAACAACAAATTATCTCCTTCCTCCTATTCCTCTCAGAAGTCACCAACCATTTCACTGCTTTGGAGACCTCCTTCAAGAAAACTGAGGAGTGTGATAAGGTGAAATGTTTTCTTTGAAAATTCTTTCTTAACTTGAAAGGAAATAAATTGAACTAAGACAGCCTATCACTTATGGCAGATTCTGTATTGAACATCTCTCAGCTGAAAAATAAAACTCTCTGGACAAAGAATAAAAGCAGTCTATCCCATAATAATATGATCTTGTGGGCAACAAAATATGGGAAGAGAATTGAGTTTTTGCTTCTTATTTTCTTACTTTTCCCCTGTTTAAAAAAAAGATGGTCATAACCAGAGTGGACATTCAGTTGCTATGCAGAGGTATAGCCTAATCTGTGCTCATGGCTGGCCTCACTCCTAAACAGCCTTCCTGATTGGTCACAGTTCTGATTGGTGAGACAGCCATTCTCATTGACACCCATGCTATTCAATCATTAAATAGTTCGCTATTGCTCCTATCTACCACTCAGCAATAGAAATTCTGTGATTTCTGATTGTGTATTTGTAAATAATAATAGTAATAATACAAGATGAAAAGGATGGGAAGAATAACAGAAACTCATACAGGAATATATATGTAGCTATTTTGTACTTATCATCTGTAGCTTATGTGATTGTTTGTTGTTGTTGTTGTTGTTGTTTTGTCAGTTGTGGTGCCTGAACTCTGGGCCTGGCGCTGTCCCTCAGCTCTTCAGCTCAAGGCTAGCGCTCTACCACTTGAGCCACAGGGCCACTTCTGACTTTTTTTTCTGCTTATGTGGTGCTGAGGAATCAAATCCAGGGCCTCGTGCATGCGAGGCAAACATTCTACCACTTAGCCACCTTCCCAGGCCTATGTGATTGTTTTTTAATAAACATACTTAATAAGCTATTACATATAGGACTCTATTCTTTTGACAAATGGGCTGGATTAAACAATAGCTTTTTCTCTTCTTGGTTATATCATAGTAGCACAACCTGATTGTCAAACATCTATATGATTCATTACTGGGCCTACCAAAAGCCACTCTTTATTCCCATTGAATTTAATTGTCATTTTTCAGATCGTCAGTAAACTCTTAGGGTCTTGGGGAAAAATTATTTATTTCCTGAAAATAAGGTTTAGTTACTTCTCTTGGATAAGCAGTTTATAGTTGGGGAGTAATATAGAATTTTCATCAATGGCCATGACCAGTGTTATCCTCATATTGCTTGAAAGATTTCTCATGATTGTATAAATATTAACCTTGACATACTTGTTGACATGTGCAAAAGAATCCTCTGTAATTGCTAAGCTTCTATTTACTTCTTCAACCTCCATATCTGTGTGTTGATATTCACATAGATGTATACCAAAATAGATTTAAGAAATTACAAAAATATAGTACAGTGAATGAAATAGTAAGAAACACCTATAAAAAGGCTTGGAAAAAATTATATTAAGTGAAGTAAGCCAGGCCCAAAGAAACATAGGTCCCATGGTTTCCCTTATTTGCAATATCTAGTATATGTATGAGTCAAGCGGAAAAGGTCAGATAATGTGATGTTAGGAAAACGAACCCTTAAATATGTATTTTAATGTTTTTTTTTCTTTCATGCATGTGTTTCTAACGCATTTATAAGATTATTTCTTTGTTGCTTTGTATGTCCCTCCCCCACAGTGTAACCTCCGCTTTCACTATATTTGATGTCAGCATAACTTGTGGAGGAGATGGGGACAAACAAGTCGTTTAAGGATTCAGGTGGACCTGTTGCAACAATGAGAAGTACAAAATATCATGTCAAAAACGAGCTTTACAATGTCGGTGGGGGGGGGTGGGAGGGGGGGAAGGATCGGGTGGGGGGGAGGGGGGAGGCTGGGAAGGGAGGTGAAGGGTAAACAAAGGAGGAGGCTGCAATGCTTGGTAAGAAATGTATGCATTATCCTGCCCATGTAATTGTAACCGCTCTGTACAGTATGTTCTCAAATAAAATAAAATTAAATTAAAAAAAAAAGAAACACCTATAAATGAAGCTAAGATCCCCCACAAAAAAGTCTAATAAAATCCCCCTACACACTTGTGGTAAAATAATCAGAAGTATCAAGGACAGAACATAACCTATGACATAGTTAATTTCACCTATTTGGTCAAAAAAAATACACTAGCTGATTAGAAGAACTGTTCCTGGCAATGAGGTATAAAGAAAATCTTCAGGTCATTTGAAAGATGGTTCTGTGTAAGTGAATAGAGCTTTCAAAATGAAGACTATGAAAGTTTGCATAATACCACTTTCCTAGTAAGGGCAGCTATAAAAGGGATAAAATACAGAAATATCTGTTTCTAATCATCAAAAGCAATTGCATCAGACACAAGAAGATTCTGAACAAAAGAGAACTGCAGGGAAGCAAGCCAACATTTTGTGCCATATTCTCCCTAAAATCTTTGTTGCTTTCTAAATTTCCCATGATGAAAAGCCAGAGTACTGTGCCATTTAAATCAGGCCCAGTGGAGATTAATGCAATACCTCAGGTACAGCCCTGTGAAGAGAATCATTCCACTCTGAAGACCTGTAAAAATAAGGGCACAAATTAATATATGCTTGCCCATATTCTATATATAATACAATCTACAATCAGGATACTAAAAATTCAATAAACGATGTCATTTTGAAGAAGGTGTGATAAAGGTGGGAGTATAATGGGAGAAGAATCACATAGCAGTCATTGATCCAAAAAGTTGTGAAATCTGCATGAACATTTGTCACCAGGCGCTTGATTAAGATTTGGTTGTAGAAGCTGCTTTCCAGAGCTCTGATTTCTCATCCTCTAACATCTAAACTTCCTTTGATACAATAAACAAGTTGGCAATAGTAGTTAAGTCATGCCTCATCTTGATTTTTATCCATATAAGATCAGGAACCTAGACATCTCTTTTTAATTTAAACTGTCTCTGTCCCTTAATCCAAGTTTGTGATGCTTTTGTCAGTACAATTTCCTTAAAGATTATGTGTGGCCTATTGAAAGTCGTGGTGTTCACCCCACCAAACACAAAGTTCCCACACATTGCTTTGTCCCGAAAGTGATAGTGCTAAGAAACAACACCCTTGAGATTCTTAGGGGAAAAAAAATTATTCCACTGAAAGAATTTTTAAGGTACACCCCTAAATCTTTTTGAAATATTCAAGTCTAGCCCTTGAGATAAATCCTAGGTGAAGTATTAATTTGATAGTCATCACAATATTCAGTGGCTGAGAACCAGATATTGTTCCACTTTTATACTTAGCCTTCAGTCCTTTAATTAACTTCTCTCATTTCCACTTTAAACTAGAAAATTTCTTCCTTAGTTCCCCTCTCTCATTTGTATACTCTCTTTTGTATACTTTACCATCCATGTTGTTATGGTTTGGGTATAATGTGTCCTCCCAAAAGGCTCATATATTGTTTATTTCCTAGCTGCTGATTCTATTTACATGATTGGATAATGAGGATGCTATCTTTTTGCTAAAATTAAAAGCTGAGTATCCAGTGACAACAGGACGTAAACCATGGGGGGCGGGGGAGAAACACAAAAGAAAATAAAAGTCATGAGTACATTGAGAATAACAGCAACAAAGAAAAACCTCCTATGTCCATGTCTTGGAGATCAGTTCACTAGGCATCATCTTATACAGTCACATGTACATAGCTATTGAGCTATTCTGCTCATATGCTAAGATTATCCTAGATGTTTACTAGTATTTGATTTTGGTACTCTGGGTATTGTATATATGTTTATCTGAACTAGGGAAGGGAAGGGGAACAACAAAACGGTGAGACAAAGGACAAAGTAGGAACTTATGCAACAGCAATACTCACAAGACAATATGTTGGAAATGATTTGTACAACTTGTGTGTAGGGGATTGGGAGGGAAAGAAGGAGAAAAATGAATGAGGGGATAAAAAGTTAGACAAGAAATGTAATCACTACCTTACTTATGTAACTGTAACCCCTTTGTACATCACCTCAACAATAAAATTTTAAAAAAAACTGAGTATACTATTCAACCCCTTTGGAAAGCAGTACAGAGATTCCTCAAAAGACTACACATAGAGCTCTCCTATGACCCAGAATTCCAATTTTGGGCATTTACCCAAACAATAACAAACAAGGCTATACTGAAGCTACCAGCACAACTATGTTTATCTCAGCATTATTTACGATAGCTAAGATATGGAACCAACCCAGATGCCCCTCAGTAGATGAATGGATCAAGAATATGTGGTATATATATACAATGGAATTCTATGCCTCTATCAGAAAGAATGATACCACCCCATTGGTTAGGAAATGGAAAGACTTGGGAAAAATCATATTAATGAAGTAAGCCTGGCCCAAAGAAACATAGGTCTCATGGTTTCCTTTATTTGCAATAACTAGTATATGTCTAGGACAAGTAGAAAAGGTCAAAAGCTATGTACATATGACCATATAAGATGATGCTAAGTGGAATGATCCCCAAGATAGGGACACAAGAAGTTTTATCTTTCTTGCTCTTGTTTTTAATGTACTTATAATGTACTATGTGAATTTTTTGCTTCTTTTCTATGTTCTTCGCCCCATGGTATAACTCCTGTTTTCACTGTTTTTGATGTCAGTGCCCTGCATCCTGTATATACATTTTTCTAATTTGGGGAGGGGAAGAGAAATAACAAAATGCTGAAACAAGGATACAGGTGGACCCCTTGTAACAATGAGATGTGCAAGACACTATGTTGAAAATGAACTTTACAACTTTGGTGGGGGGAATGAGGAGTTGGAGAGGTGGGGAGGAAAGTGATGGTAAGGAAAAACAAAGGAGTGGGTAACAATGCTCGATAGGAAATGGACTCATTACCTTACTCATAACTGTAACCCTTATGTACAGTATCTTTACAATAAAAAATATATACAAAAATGAGTATAATGATTACCCAAAAAAGAAGGGAATTAAGAAGAAAGGAAGAAAGAGAGAGAGAGAGAGAGAGAGAGAGAGAGAGAGAGAGAGAGAGAGAGAGAGAGGGAAAGAGGGAGGAAGGGAGGAAGAGAAAAACAAACAAAGAAGAAAACAAATACCAATAGGCTTAAGGACATGAAATAGTCATTGCATAAATGAAGTAAATAGTCTTAAGCTAAATTTTCATAAACTATTTTTATCATTGCTATTTATAAGAGACATACTTCTAGTATAATGGACCCATAAATAACAAAAAAATTTTAAAAGCACGAAAACAGATTAGTTATAAAAATAAAACTGATGTACTATACTCATATCACACAACATAGATTTTAATAAATAATCATTACATGTAGCTTAGCACTATTGAGCTGTATACTTTAAAATGATTAAGATGGTACCTTTTATGCTACATATCTTCTACAGTTAAATATTTTAAACAAAGAAGGAAGCAGTACTAGAAATAAATAGGGATTTTATAATGATAAAGGAGTCAACCTACAAGAAAAATAAAACAATTCTGAATTTGCATTTTTATGGCATAGGCTCCAAAATCCATAATGTAAAATCTGAAAGAACAGGAATAATAAGCAAGTAATTCCTTAGGAGACATATAATTGTGAGCTTCATAGCTCTACCTCCTATATTATTCCCTTCATATTGGCATTCTAGGGAAATTTAAAATATAGTTTAGTAAAAACAAGTTCTTGGAAGAGAAGTTCATTAATTCCAAATATATTGATCAACAATCAATTTGCTTGGTCTATGGATAACCTTGGGATAGCTAGAAGAATGCATGACCTACACAGATATCAAATACTCCCCTAATCAGAAAAGTAAATATTAAGATGAATCACATCCAGTTTGCCAGTGATTGTTGACATTTATGTGTGTTTGTTTATTTTTTTCTTTACACATCACCTCTAAAAATACAATTAGCCTTTATCCAAGAAAATATGCTCAGTTACTGGAAGACTGAAGAGGCATAAGTTTACCTGCTTTCACTTTGGATGGGTGGTATAAAGATGGAACTTTTGATATGTCCAACTCTATCAGTTTGTAATCACAAAGAAAAGAAAGAAGATGGGGTAGAATAAGGTCATAGTATTGTTTTTTTCATTTCCATCCCACCCTAGCCCAAGACCCTACAAAACTGACCATGAAAAGTCCACTAATCCATCAGGAATTGTAGAAAATCCATGTCCATTCCCAACTGTTGTAGACTCAAGAATTTGATGGGAATTCATCACACATAGAGTACATGGCTACAGAAAAGATTCCTTCTGACACACAGGTGTGCCTCCATCTGCCCTCACACTCAGCTATCTTCTTCCACTCTGAGCAGAATAAGGGGATTCACAAGTACAATCAGATGTGGATAAATTTTACGTAATCTCTGTAAGTGAAAATACTAATCTTAAATCCATGGAACACTCTTTCATTAAGTTTCTTTTTAAAAAGAAAGCCTGTCATAAAACTGGATTCTTTCTGTTTTCTGTAAATAAAGTCTGTAAATATGACTCTTTTGATCAATAATCTTGGAAGATTTTTTTTAATATTTTTATTGTAAAGATACTGTACAGCGGGGCTACTGTTACATGAGTAAGGTAATGAGTACATTTCCTATTGAGCATTGTTACCTCCTCCTTTGTTTTTCCCCTACCATCCCTTCCCTCCTCACCTCCTCAACTCCTCCCTCCCCACCCCCAAAGTTGTAAAGTTTGTTTTCAGCATAGTGTCTTGTACGTCTCATTGTTACAATGGTTCAACCTGTATCCTTGTTATTCCCCTTCCCCTCCTTAATTTAGAAAAATGTAGGGCACCGACATCAAAAACAGTGAAAATAAGTGTTATTCCATGGGGGAAGAACATACAAAAGAAACAAAAAATCACATAGTACATTAAAAACAACAGCAACAAAGAAAAAACCTCTGTATCCTCATCTTGGGGTTCACTTCATTTATCATCATTTTATATGCTCACATTTGCATAGCTTTTGACCTTTTCTACTCATCTGGTAAGATTATCCTAGATGTATACTAGTTATTGCAAATAAGGGAAACCAAGGAACCTATGTTTCCTTGGCCCTGGCTTACTTCACTTAATATAATTTTTTCCAAGTCTTTCCATTTCCTAGGGTGGTGTCATTCTTTCTGATGGAGGCATAGAATTTATATATATACATATATATGTATATATACATATATATACACATATATACATACACACACATATATGTATGTATGTATATATATATATATATATATATATATATCACGTCTTCTTGATGAAAGATGTTTTTAACACAATCTTGGACATCTAGCTGTCTTTCTACAAGTTTTATCTTAATCTCTATGGGCAATGGATTGGATATAATCATATGGTTATATGGTAAAACAGGAAAAAATAGGAATTTTATGGGGAGCAAAAAGGCAACATTTATAGCTACTCTATGTCCTCATTCACTCCAGATATTTGGACAAATGTAAGTAAAATTTAGAACCCCAAACTTGGAACCGATTGCTTGATTTTATTAACCACTTTTCTAATACACTTGATTAGCCAACTCACAACATAAAACAAATGATATATTTGACTTCCCCATTCTAATTTCAACACTAGTAGAGAAAAGTAAAAACATTCCAGTGTGCTGTAGAGGAGGGAGAGAAATATTCTGATAGTTCACAATGTATCATGATTAATTAATGTGGAATACATGCACTTGGAGCTAGATAATGACTGAGGCACTAAGGTACACACACACACACACACACACACACACACACACACACACACACCACTCAAGGGCAGAGTATCCCTGGAGATATTAAAGAGCTGTTCAGGTGTAAAATGTGTTGTATTAACATTAGTTATTGTGCACTGAGCATTTTCAAAGCAGATTTTTATAGTTTAGCTTAAAGAATTTTTTTTGCCTTTAGCAAGCATTAAGAAAAGAAATCAAATGGCATTACTGTAACTCAAAAGTGGAAGGTAGAAGCAAGTTACATACTTTAGGTACTTCATATTTTAATATAGTCTTTTCTTCTACTCTAGAAAATTAGAGGTTTACAAAATAAAAGAGTAGAACAGGTTGCACAAGGGTTAAAATCACTTCAAAAAATCATTGACTTTTAAGCATAACCCCTGACCAGGCCACTGTTTTCTAGTGTTTTATGTAAAATTCAAAATTGAATTTTCCAATATACTTGGAAAATTAAATTCCCTTGAGAACTTTACAAGATTCTACATTTTGCTACCAGAGAAATAGAACATTAACATAAATTGCACAATATTGGTCTTTTTTAATCAAAATCTCAACAGGATCCTGAGCAGTAACATGCCTCAAAGAAAGCACTACTGAGAGCAGAAGAAAAGCTCCTCTTTATGCAAGCCTGTCCTGACTATCAGGAGTCACATAATGGATGAAGGATGCTCAGCCAGAGAACTAGTCATTGCTGCCAATAGTTGGACGTGCAGTTAGGCTGTCATTTACTCCTAGTGATTTGAGTAAAGAAATCACCAAAATGAGGTTTTAAGCACTTTAATTTCTAGACCTATAGCCCTAATAAAGTGAATAATTAACAACCTAAAGAAAAAGCAGTGGGGAAAATGGCAAGGTACATGGCCTGGCATAGAATTTCTCCCACATGTGATTCTGTGACTTAGAGAAATAATTTAACCTCAGTTTTCTTTCATTTTTCAATTTTATTTTATTTTATTATTGTTACTGTAGAGGCGCTATACAGAGAGGTTACAGTTATAATATCCTGGATTCAAAGGAGACTCTGAGACATCCAGTTAAAGGAGTTAGAAACCTTATTACAGCCACACAGGGTCCACTTCCTATTACCGGGAAAGTAGGAGAATGGCCCTGAGCTCAGGATAGGATGGGTTTTTATAGGGGTAGGTTACATAGAGTTACATAGATGAGCTATGCAAGGCAGGTTTGGCACATTTTCATTGGTTATGGTTATATGACCTTCCAAGTTCATTTGTTCTTTATGGTAAATATCATATGTAAAAATTTTCAATAGGCTGACCATAGTGGGAACACTTGGTGGTCTTCAATTGGAGAGAACAGTGGTGGTTTCACCTGTGGGCTTAAGACCTTGTTACTGAGGCAAATAAAGCAAGATTATAGAAGCAAAATATAGCCTTGAGTCACAAGAGCATACGCAAAACATAATCTTGAATTGGTCAGCATGATCAATACTATCAATGCTATTGGCACTATTACAGAAATGATTTTTATTATATGCTCTTGATCTATACAGCAACTCAGTGCAGCTGATGATGAACCTCAAGGTTGTCAGTAGCCTTCTGCAAAGTTTGTGGCAAACAGCAAAACTGCCAGCTTGGTAAACTTGAGTGAGGGAGAGATGTTCTTTTACTTTCTAGCAAGGATAGAAAAGAGGCTAAGGCTGGTTACTGGTCAGCCTTTGCCTGGGGTTTTTCTTTATCAAGAGGCTTTGCCCTTTATCAATAATTATTGTTCCATCTCCTGATTTTACATTTTGGTTCTCATGGATATCCTTCTATTCCAAGGGAAAGGGGGCTAAGAGGGGAGAGTAAATTTCTAACAGCAGGAGGGACTGAGGCCAGACAATAGGAGGAACTTTCTGCCATTGTATAGCAACTCAGATATCACAAGTACTATTCTTTTTGAACCATATCTCTCATCCCTCCTCTCAGTTTTTCCCTCCCATCCTCACCCACAAGATGTAAAGATGTACAGTTCATTTTCCACACAGTGTCTAGTAAGTATCACTGTTATATTTGTTCACCTTTTGTTCCACCTTTTTGTGCACCCCCACCCTACCAAATATAAATTATCAAATAAGATGAAAGGAAAACAAAAACAGCAACAACAGCAACTAAACAACATCACACTAAAGCTACCAGCACAATCATGGTCATTGCAGCATTGTTGCCCATAGCCAAGGTATGGATTCAACCCAGATGCCCCTCAGTGGATAAATGGATCAAGAAAATGTGGCATATGCACAATGGAATTTTACTCATCCATCAGAAGGAATGATATTGTACCATTCATAAGGAAAGAACATGACAAAATTATATTAAGTGAAGTAAGCTAGATCTAAAAAAAATAGGTTGTATAGTTCCCTTCATTTGTAGTAGCTAGAATGTGCCTATAAATCTACAAGTAAACACACTGAATGAGATACACACACACACACACACACACACACACACACACACACTAGGACATGATAAATTATATAGGTCTCCAGACATTCATACATTGAGTGTGGCAATATACATAGGAATAGTTAACAAAGGCTCAATAGCTATGTGCATATGATCATTTAAAATAATATTTTATGAAGTCGACTCAATTTTGTTACATGTAGAAGAAAAATAATAATGGCACCTGCTTTGTAGATAGTAGTGAATTTGACTGTAATCATTAAAAGCTATCTTATTTCAGTACTCCACTTTCTTGCCTGTTGTGGATGTTGAATTAAGAAAAGACTTTCTGGGGTTGGAGGGTTGGCTCAGTTTGCAGAGCACTAGCCCATGAGTAAAAGTGGAAAGAAAGGAAGAAAAGAAGAAAGAAAGAAGGAAAGGAAGGAAGGAAGGAAGGTAGGAAGGAAGGAAGGAAAGAAGGAAGGGAGAGAAAGAAAGAAAGAACAGAGAAAGAGTAGAGAAAGAAAGAAAGAAAGAGAGAGAGAGAGAAAGAGAGAGAAGGAAAGGAAGAAAGGAAGGAAGGAAGGGAGGAGGGGAGGAAGGGAGGAAGGGAGGGAAAGAGGGAGGGAGGGAGGGAGGGAGGAAGGGAGGGAAACAGGGAGGGAGGGAGGGAGGGAGGGAGAGAGGGAGGAAGAGAGGGAGGAAGAGAGGGAGGGATGGAAGGACGGACAGAAGGATATTACATGCTCTTTCTTGTCCAATACAATGATTAGCTGGAATACTGTTTGAAGAGGATCAGAGGGCTTTCCCCTAAGATACCTGAGACTTTATTATCTGTTTCAGTCCAGCCCTCAGAAATGCAGAAGCAGAATACTGGTGTTTTTAGGAATAAGAAACAGATCCTTCTCTAAAAAATCAGAATTACATGAACTCAGTTTCTTGGGGCTCATTTGGTCAACTAAAACTCATTTAATTTATAGCAAAAATTTTAATTGGCACAAGAACCAAATGCATACATTTAAACATCTTTCTCATTCTCTCCTGGAATACAAGCCTAGATAAAATCAAGCAGTCAAGCAACCAATCAATCATAGGTAAAAGGACACACATCCCTCTGAAAAATTAGTTGTGTTCCAGTCATAAGACCATCTGAAAGGTAGACTGAATCCTAGGATCCAAGACTAGCATTTTTATGCAACTGTACCACATGCAATGCAGAAGAGGTAGAGCAAAATGTATAGGAGGAATGTGTCAGGAGATGGAGCTGAAAAGTAAGCAGGATTGGTGCATCTGCCATATATGTTTTCTTATAAGATACTTATAAATTTCTGTGAAAGCAGTCTAGACCTTATATTGGAGTTCTACAAATTTTCCTGGTTTTGAGTCAGATTTTTAAAAAAATAACTTTTCAGGTTGAGTCAAGACACTCCTGCTGTTTACAAATGCCCCCTAGTCAGCAATCACGCAGCTGAGATGGCCCCAAGGCAAGATTGATCCTTTGTTTTGTTTCTTTCTGTTCTGGTAGCTGTTTCAACATCCTGGTGGGAGTATCTGGGGAGTGGATCAGAAAGCTTAGATGCTTGTTTAAATTGCATACTAACATGTGCCAAACCAGGTAAAATAGTATTTGTGAATTATTATGATTCTTGAAATAAGCAATTGTTGTACTTAGTATTATTGTACTCTGACTTTTCCATTTAAATACCCTGATATATCTGTGAAGATATTGCTGATTTGAAATACAGACAAAGATAAAATAATAAAGGGATCTAAATTTACATGAACTTGTGTAAAAATGTTCCTACTAAAGGCTTTTATTAACTGAGAAATTAACACTCACTTGTAATCTCAACATTTGGAAGAATGAGGCAAGAAGATCATGAGTTAAAATCCAATCTGGACTAAGTAGAAAGATCAAGGCCAGATTGAGCTACAAAGCTAGACTTTGTCTCAAAGAAAAAATAATTGCATGTTTAAATCAGTTTTATACCAGTGTCAAAAACTTTTAGAAAACTAAACTATTAGAACTATTAGGAAATTTAATTTTTAAAGGAAAAATAGTAGCCAACAAAAAAGATGAAAAAAATGCCAAACAAAAAGACATGAGAGAAAAATCCAGTCACATTTATAACAATAAATGGTGTTAATTTAGACAGGAGAAAAGAAAAATGAATTCTAATTTGATATTAATAATGTTATTATTGATTTTATATTAATAACAATATTTGTTAACTAATTACTATGTATAAAGCATTGCTCCAGACATTTTTGTACGGACTTTCTGACTTAGCCATCACAAAATGCCAGTGAAGTAGGCACTATCCTACCCAACTTATAGACACAGAAAATAGTTTTGCAAAAAGAGATTGTAACAAGTGGTTGAGAAAGATTTTATTTCCTCTGTGACTTTGGGACAGTTTTGGGGATTTTTGTACATAAACAGTAGTGTTCAGTGCTGTGCAGAGGGCATTACAAGTTGTCAATAGCATACAAATCCTGTGTGACAACACAACATGAATCACCTTTTAAGAAAACCAAACACACTGTGGAAACCTGTTCTGTAACTCATTCCCCACAAATGTAATGCTACATTGTCCAAGAGTTCAAGAAAACTAGAGAGAACTGAGTTGGCCCATAAAGTCTGTTATAGCTCAATCTCCCAACACCACCTTACAGAAAGGGTGTTTTGTACAACATCCAACAATAAGAATCAATGAGAAGTAAATTAAGATGAGTTAAGAATCTGAAAGAAGGTGATAGAAGAGGCAGCTAGGCTGAGGTTTTCCCTTCCATGATAGCTAAATATTTCATCTTCCTCAAGCAAGTGAGATGACAAACCCGCACCTAATTAAACTGTACAGTGACTGTGTTCTGCCACCTTTAAAAGAATGACAGACATATTGTCTCACTGGTACGTTACAAAAATCAATGGCTGACATTTACTCAATGAAATACAAATTGAGATTAGCTACTTTCACTTTTTATTCAGCAAATTCAAGCCTGCAATCAATTCTTGTGCAAGTGTAAACTGTAGAAATTGGTTTTAAATTGATTTGTTTCTTCCTTAGCTAATTACGCCGTACAAGTAAGTGAATAATCAATTGCTAACCTTACTCTTACTGTATACATTTCAATGAGCAAAACAAGTTTGTCAAAGATGAGTATTATTATAGTCTTTTCAGAGAGGCTGCTAAATGGTCCACACAATTGTAATACATCAGCTATTTAACGATAATTTAAAAGACTCTTGTATTTGTTGAACAAATATAAAACTTCCCCTGCTGTTATTAGTTAAATTTACAGAAAATTCTCAATTGAATTGAGAGTCTGCTTAGAAAACTATAACAATATAGAGAGTTCTTATTAGCTGCTATCAGGTAATGCTTATTATACAATGGAGTTGTTATACAATTATGGAGTCAGAAAATTTGAACTTCAAATTCTAGGTCTTTCACTCCTTGATCTAAAAAGAATCCTAATCCTAGGTATGTGACCAAATGAAAAGAGGGCCTATGTTCACCAAACATTTGTGATTAAATTCATTGTTCATAAAAAAAACTGGCTATCTCCATCATTCCCATCAATTATAATACATGCAAATTAACTGTAGCAACTTTATTCAATGAAGTACTACTCAGATGTGAGAAAGCATAAACTTCTGGTATTCACAGCCTGAATGAAGCACATAGACATCATTTTGACCCAGTATAAAAGAGTATAAACCCATCCTATGATTCTATTTATGTGTATTTCAAGCAAGGCAAAAGTAATAGATGGCTATAGTGACAATCATTTTAAATCTAAATTGTATATATTTAAGGTCTACAGAATGATGTTTTAATAAACACACATAGTAAACTAGTTATTGGAGATGGGCTAAACATCACATACTTTGGAGCTACTCTCTTAGCAAATTTGAAGTACACAATACAGCATTAACACTTTAGTCACCACACTATACCTTAAATCTCTAGAATGTATTCACCTCTCATGAAACTGCATGCACTTTGACTATTAATTAGCTCCCTATGTTTCATTCATTTTAATCTAAGTAACCCTCATATTACTACTATGAATTTGACCTTGAGAAAAGTCTCTCGGTAATTTTCTTTCTACATCTGGCTTGTTTATTTAATATAATGCCTCCAGTTTCATTTATGTCATTGTCAATAGTAAGATTTCCTTTTAAGGCTGAATAATATTTATCTATGTATGTATCTAAATCTATACAGATTTCCATAATGACTATACAAATTTATATTCTACCTGATTATTTTTGGAAGTTCTTTAATTGAGAAGTTGCATCGAGGAACCTTCTAGACAACATAAAATGTTCTATACCTCCACCTGAGTGACGGTTACAACTGCATATAAAGGTAAAAGTCACATATTTTAGTTAGGCATTTAGCTACTCAGGAGGCTGAGATCTAAGGATTACAGTTCCAAGTCAACCCAGGGAGAAAAGTCCAATTAACCACCAAAAAGCTGGATGTGGAACTGTGGCTTAAGTAGGAGATTATTTGTCTTGAACAAAAAGAAAAAAGAAAGAAAAGAAAAACAAAAAGCTCAGGGACAGCACCAGGCCCTGAGTTGAAGGCCCTGAGTTCAAGACCCAGGACTGATACACACAAAATGTCATTTACTTCAATGCCATCCCATTATTTTCAAAATGCTACATTTCTTCACTTACTATGTGACCTGAGATAAATTACCTTTCAAAGTCAGTTTCCTCATATATAAAATGGGGATAATAACCCAACAGTGGTATAATTGTAACAATTTATATAAAGTTTTCAGCATATAAGGTGGTTTTAACAAATGTTGCCTACTCTCATTTCTTTCTAAAAATATAGCCATTAAAAGGCAGGAGTAGGGGTCATAAACTGCTTCAGGAATCATAATCAAGGCAGAAGCTAATATCACAAATATATATGGTTATAGGTCTGTGGTTTCATTTTTGGGTATTCAGTTCTATTCCATTGGTCCTGAAGTCTGTCCTTGTGCCAGTACAAAACCGTTTTGATTACTATGGCTTCGTAGAAGAGGTTGAAAATTGGTATTGATATTCATCCAGCACTGTTCTTTCTGTTAAGGATCGTTTTTGCTATTCGGGTTCTTTTATTGTTCCATATGAATTTTTGGATTGCCTCTTCTATTTCCTTGAAGAATGAGGTTGGAATATTGATAGGTATAACATTGAATTTGTAGACAGCCTTGGGAAGTATTGCCATTTTCACGATGTTGATCCTTCCAATCCAGGAGCATTAGAGGTTTTTCCACTTTTTAAGTTCTGTTTTGATTTTCTTTTTCAGGTTTTTGAAGTTTTCATCATAGTGGTCCTTCACTTCTTTGGTTGTTAATTCCTAGGTATTTTATTTGTTGTGGGGCTATTATGAATGGAGTTGCTTTCCTGATTTCAGCCACACTTTTCTCATTGTTGGCATACAGAAAAGCCATTGATTTTTGAGTGTTAATTTTATACCCTGCTACTTTGCCAAAGTTTTGAATCAGCTTGAGTAATTTGGGAGTGGAGTCCATCGGATTCTTTAAATGCAAGATCATGTCATCTGCAAAGAGGGAGAGTTTAACTTCATCTTTCCCTATTTGGATCCCTTTTATGTTTGTATCTTGTCTTATTGCTGTAGCTAGGCATTCTAATACTAAATCGAAGAGAAGTGGAGAGAGTGGACATCCTGTCTCATTCCTGAGTTAAGAGGAAATGGCTTTAGTTTTTCACTATTAAGTATAATGCTGGCTGTAGGTTTGTCATATACAGCCTTTACTGTATTGAGGAATGTTCCATGGATTCCTAATTTTTCCAGAACCTTCATCATAAGGAGGTGTTGGATCTTGTCAAATGCTTTTTCTGCATCTATTGAGATAATCATGTGGTTCTTATCCTTGCTCTTGTTGATGTGATGAATTATATTAATTGATTTGTATATATTGAACCAGCTTTGCATCCCTGAAATGAATCCTGTTTGACCATGGTGTATGATTTTTTGGATGCATTGTTGAAGTCGATTTGCCAAAATTTTGCGTCAATGTTCATCAAAGAAATGGTTCTATAGTTCTCTTTCTTTGATGAGTCCCTGCCTGGTTTTGGGATGAGGGTTACGATGGCTTCATAGAATGAGTTCGATAGTGAAATTTCTCTTTCAATTTCATTGAAGAGTTGGAGGAGTATTGGTGTGAGCTCTGCTTTGAAGGCCTTATAGAATTCCACTGTAAATCCATCTGGTCCTGGACTTTTCTTAGATGGGAAGTCTCTTATTGCTGTTTCTATTTCAATGTTTGATATGGACCTGTTAAGATGGTTTAACTCATCTTGGTTTAGTTTTGGCATGTCGATATTTGCTAGGAAAAGGTCCATTTCTGCCAAGTTCTCAAATTTATTAGCATAAAGGCTTGAGAAGTATTCCCTTATAATGCTCGAATCTTGGTTGTTTCTGTGGTAATATTTCCATTCTCATCTCTGAGTTCATTTATTTGGGTGTGTTCTTTTCTTTTTCTGATAAGATTTGCTAAGGGTCTGTCAAATTTGTTAATTTTTTCGAAGAACCAACTCTGTTTTGTTGATTCTTTCTATGTTTTGGGGGGGGTTCTAATTTATTTAATTCTGATTTTATTTTTTTGAAGGCTTCTTGAATTTTTATTTTATGTCTTTCATTGGGCTTGAAGTCTTGGATAGTCCATCACTTAGTCCAACTTAATGAAGCCAATGTCCTTCGCATACTGGCGGAAACACTGCCGGCACATGTTGAGCCCGTACTTTTGGATCAGATCGTGGCAATTAGAGCACACGTGGTAAGAGCAAGATCCCTGGCCGAATTTTCGGGGGTGACTCCAGTAGAGCTGCTGGTGACCCATCTTGCTTCCACAGGTCCAACGAGGAAAAAAAAAAGCAATTCTGATTTTATTTTAATTATTTCTTTCCGTCTTCAATGTTTCTGAATTTGGACAAGTTTGCTTTGTGGCCTAAAATATGGTCTATTTTGGAAAATGTTCCATGTGCTGCTGAGAAAAACGTGTATTCTGATGCTGCTGGGTGAAATATTCAGTAGATGTCTATTAAATCTAGTTGATCTATGCAGTTGTTTAGATCTGCGGTTTCTCTATTGAGTTTTTGCCAAGTTGATCTATCTAGTGAGGATAGTGGTGTGTTAAAGTCCCCAACAATTAATATCTTTGGATCTATGTGAGATTTGAGGGAAAGTCGTGTTTCTTGGATAAATTTGGGTGCTCCGTTGCTTGGCGAATAGATATTTAGAATTGTGATATCCTCCTGAAGGAGAGATCCCTTAATTAGTATGCAGCGACCTTCTTTATCTCTTCTCACTAATTTTAATTTGAAGTCTATTTTGTCTGATATTAGGATTGCAACTCCTGCCTTCTTATCAGGGCCATTTGCTTGATAGATTTTGTTCCAGCCTTTCACTTTCAAAATGTGATTGTTTTTATGGGCAAGATGTGACTCCTGAAGGCAGCACACAGAAGGATCTTGCTTTTTAATCCAACTAGACAGTCTGTGTCGCTTAATTGGAGAGTTAAGTCCGTTAATGTTGAGAGTTAGGACTGAGAGGTGTTTGGGAATTCCTGTCATGTTATCCACCTTCTTGGGGGCTGTGACAACTGGGTTCTTTCTATGGTTCTTGGATTTGGTGCAGTTTGAGTGCAGTTTCTTGGCCTTTATTGTGGTCTTGTTGGTTTTGTATGTGTAGGACATCTTTAAGTATCTTTTGTAGGGCTAGTTTGGTGGACATACATTGTTTCAGTTTTTCTTTGCTATGGAAGGTTTTTATTTGACCTTCAGTTATGAAGGAGAGTTTAGCTGGGTACAGTATTCTTGGTTAATGATTGTTTGTCTTTAGGGCATGCATACATCATTCCAGGCTCTTCTTGCTTTGATTGTCTCTGCTGAGAAATCTGAGGTGATTCTAATTGGTTTCCCTTTATAGGTGATTGATCTTTTCTCTTTAACAGCTTTAAGGATCTTTTCCTTGGTCTGAATTGATCCTGTGAGGTTTATAATGTGAAGGTGGGATATCCTGTTCTAGTCTGGTCTATTTTGGGTTCTAAAAGCTTCTTGTATCTGAATAGACCTATCTTTTTCATTGGGAAGTTCTCTGTTAGGATCCTGTTAAACAAATTTCCTATACCATTAACTAATGTCTCTAGTGCTCCTCTACACCCATTATCTCAGATTGGGCCTTCTAATGGTGTCTTCCAAATGTCAAATAGATCTATCATATTTCTTGTGTTGTGCCCAGGTCGCAGGACCCCCACCAAGAAGACCACCGAGAGTCAGTCTTTACAGCTGTTTTAAGGTTTTATTTAAATGGGCTGCAGCTCGGGCCTCGTCCTACACTCCGACACAGCAGAGTCTAGGAGGAGAGCCCCAAACTAAAGATTTGCAGGGCTTATAAAGACACACAACCAACCACGTGTTTGGATTACCACCACGTGTTGCTCAGCTAGACAGAATTTGCTGATCTTAGGTTTAGTTTAAACAAGCAACAAGTGGTCACTGCCTCAAAACTTTAACCCTTCACTTGGATTTGTCTTGGGTAATTGTATCTTCTTTCTCTATAATATCTAGGCTGTCTTCAATCCCTGAGATTCAATCTTCTATGTGGTCTAACCTACTGTCAACACTGTCTACTTTGTTTTTTTATTTCTTTTCCTTCTAATTGGTCAGCTTTGATGGCTTCAAATTCTTTGTTGGAGCTTTGTTTTAGATCTTGTATGATCTTCTTCACTTCCTTAATTTGGTGTTGTGTTTATTCTCAAATCATTTAGTTGATTGGTTATGGTTTCCTTGGACTCCCATTCCTTCTGTCGGGCTCCATTCAGCATTCCCTTGGTGGTCTCCCTGAATTCTTCCAGCTATCTGTTATGGATTCCATGGATGCCTCTATTGATCTTTGTCCATTCTCATCCTGCTCTCCCAATTCCTGTATTACTCTGATTAGCTTCCTCACATTCACGCAATTCCTGTAGTTCTCTGACTATTCTCAGCCTGCTCACCCAATTCCTGTGTTTCTCTTTGTCTGTTCTCAGCCTGCTCATGCAATTCCTGTCTTTCTCTTTGACTGTTCTCAGCCTGCTCATGCAATTCCTGTCTGTCTCTTTGACTGTTCTCAACCTGCTCATGCAATTCCTGTATCAATCTTTGAGTAGGTTCCTCACACTCATGAGATTCCTGTATTAATCTTTGGTTTGCCTCTTCTCTCTCCCTATCATGCTCACACTGAGTCCTTTGCAGGTTTTCAATCTTTTCATTCACCATGTTTACCAGAAGTGTTTGTAGAACTTTTTGGGAACTCTCTTCTGGATTATTCATTAACTGTTCTATCACCTGATTATCATGAGTAGGAGTTGCCATTTTTCTTGTGTTTTTCCGGCTTGTTCTGCCCATTTGTTATGAAATAACACTAATTTTGTACTAGAACACTATTTTAAGGCAACATCAACCAAAGTCCTGGAGTTGCACAGTCAAAAATGGCTGCAGATACAACCTAGTTCAACAGATACAATCTATTCAACATCAAACAACTATGGATTAATGGGCTAAGAACAGCAAAGAAGAATTTGGCAAACCAGAAATTATGAGGTTTAGGGAGAAATGTGGGGAAAAAATAAGATTAGAGGGATGTGGAGAAGTAAAAGGAGAATGAATTTAACCAAGTCCTAATCTCAGAGAGGGAAATGGATTGGACAGAATGATAGGAGAGAGATTTAAAAAAAAAAAGCAAGAAAAAATAGAAAAACAAAAATTTGAATTTAAAAAGTGAAACAAGTAAAATTATGTAAGTTTAAAGAAATGATATTGAGAGAGGAAGGATAGGATGAGAGATGGGGAGGGATAGAAAGGAGACATGAAAATAAAAAACTTAAAATTAGCTACTTGAAAATTATATAGAATAAAGATATAATACTGCTATTAAAGAATTTAAGCCTAAGAGGTTGTGAATTGAGTAATAAATTTCTGGATTAAGTGTGTACACAATGGGGTATAAGGTCTAATAATAATCATCAATGATATATATCTAGAGATGAGCAGAACAGCAAAAAAGAGAGGGAAAAAATGAAAATAATTTTTTTAAAGGACCAAATGATCAGAAGAGGTTAAAAAAAGCACACACACACACAATTTTTTAAAAAAAATAAAAATTTTAAAAAAGGTACAAAAAAGAGTTCTTTTGTTTTTTTGGGGGGACATGGGGAGGAATGGGAAGATTCTGTATCTCCCCTATGTCCGTAACTAGTCTCTCTTGGTGGAGTCTCTCGTCTGCTTGTGGTGTTTGGTTTTCCTATGGCTTGATTAGTTTCTTAAGTCAGTTTGTTTGAGCAGGCAGAAAAATGCTCTGTGTTACCCAGGATTTTGTGATCCTCCTCCCAGGCTAGTTTAGTGGGAGGGAGATCTGCTTTGAGTATCCCAAAAGAGGGAGATAGCTGTTTCCTCTACTTTGGAGTTGCTGTGATGATGCTAGGTTCTGGGTAGGGTTGAGACCTTTCAGCAAATAGTAGCTTTTCCCTGAGGGGCTAGCTCCTGAGACACTCACAGAGCCCAGCCTGGAGCCATTCTCAGGGTTTATGTTTACTGAATTTCAATTGATTGCCTTGGCTGCTGTAGGGAGGGGCAGCCTCTGGCTCTGTTTACCCAGTGAAGAAAGTCACTTCCTTGGGGCAGAGCTTTCTCTAGGGACCTGGGCTGGGTAACTTTCACTTAGGTGGAGCTGAGCATGGCAGGTCAGGTCAGGTTCCTGTGACCTGCTAAATGACTCTTTTGTTTTCTTCCAAAGCCTCAGTTGGAGCTAGCTGCAGAGAGGGGCCTTTGTCAAAATCAAAGATGGAGATCTCCGGTAGTGGGGAGAGGGGGTAGCAGCAGCCTTCCCTCCACTGCTCCCTGAGAAGGAGTGAGGATGTCAGGGTTCTACTCTCCCCAGACTCTTGGTTCCTGGGCCGTCTCTGGTCTGTGATCTGCAGATGAAGATATCTGCTCCTTGTCAGTTCTTGCTGGTGTTGAGTAGAATCTGCTCTCCTGCTGTGTCTGGTGCCTTTGTCCCAGACTCTCTCTGTTGTAGGTATGGCGGCTAAGGCCACCACAGCTGCCACAGCTGTGGCTACCGGCAAGTGCTCAGATCTGTCTCCTTGCCTGGATTTGCCCTCTCTGGCCAAACTCTCTGTACTGTGATGGCATACTTGGTGTGATTCTCTAGCCTAGGACTATTCACTGGAACACTAAAACTGCTTTCTATGCGAGACCTTGTTTAGCCTCCAGCTTTTCCTCCACCATCTTCCTCCAAACTGTGTTTTTGTTTCTGTTTGGAGAGATTTCCTTGGGAGGAAGAAGAGATCGGTGTGCTAGGCATTGAGCCCAGTGCCTCATATGCAAGTTAGAGATACTTTCTACCTCTGAGCTACATAGACTATAACAACTATAATCTAATAAATTTCAAGTTCATTAGAAGTAACCCAAAAGATAGGCAATCTTTTTGTTTTAAAGTTATGTCTTAGGTAAATCAAAGTGGATTTGCATTTACTGTTATTTTTTTCAGGCCTCCTGGTATTTTTTTAGTATTCTCTTTTTTTCTTTATAGAGTAAGTAATTGCATAAATTTCACAAACTTCACAGTGTTGTGGGATAGTGATACTTAAAGTCACAAACAAATTTTAACCTTCACGAGGTACATTGTCATTATCATGGCCTATAAAGCTTATGGACTCTACAAACTTTGACACTACAGCTATTTTTTTTTTCCAAATTGGGTGATATGCACATTTCTTTCCTTTTGCTTAGTGTGATATGTTCCCTCTTTTTCTCTCATTCTCTCCCTCCTATCACTGACCTTGAGTTGCTTAGTTTACTTTCATCAATGTCCAGTGCAGCTGATGGGTCCCTCTGCTGTATTTTCCCCCTGTTTTCTCTGAGTCTGTACTCTCCTTCTAGCTTCCCTCAGATGTGCATATGTTTATACCATATGTGAGGTCAGAAGCATGAAGTCATCTAAAATATGATATGACAACTTAAGAAGAGGTCCTTTGTTTCCTGAGTCCTGTTTACTTTGTCATATCTCCTTGCATTTTGGATTAACATCCCCATATCAGGAAGACCATGTGCCGTTTGTCTCTCTGATCTTGGCTTACCTTGCTAAGATCTTGTTCTAGTTCTATACATTTCCCTGTGAATTATTTTGTCCTTTCTAATGGCTGTATAATATTCCACATTATAGAATATATATGGAATATATAGGGAATACAATTTTTTGATCTATTCATTTGCAGTGGTGCATCTTGGTTGTTTCCATATCTTGGCTATTGTGAACAGTGCTGCAATGAACATCGAGGTGCATGTGTCCTTGTATTCTGATTCCTTTTGCTCAGGGTAGATGACTATGAGTGAGATGGCTGGATAATAGGGAAGGTCTATATTTCGCTTTCTGAGGAACCTCCAGATTACTTTCCAGAGTGGTTGCATTAGTTTACATTCCTACCAGCAGTGCAATTGGGTTCCCTTTTCTCTGTATCCCTGCTGGTATTTGTGGTTGAATGAATTTAGGATATAGACCATTCTGACTGGGGTAAGGTGATATCTCAGAGTTGTTTCTTTTATTTTTTTTATTTCTTATTGTAAAGATACTGTACAAAGGGGTTACAGTTACATGAGTAAGGTAATGAGTACATTTCCTGTTGAGCATTGTTACCTCCTCCTTTGTTTTTCCCCTACCATCCCTTCTCTCCCCACCTCCCCAACTCCCCCTTCCCCCCACCAAAGTTGTAAAGTTTGTTTTCAACATAGTGTCTTACACATCTCATTGTTACAATGGGTCAACCTGTATCTTTGTTTCAGCATTTTGTTATTTCCCTTCCCCTCCCCAAATTAGAAAAATGTATATATAAGATTCAGGGCATTGGAATCAAATACAGTGAAAACAGGGGTTATACCATGGGGGAAACTATATAAAAGAAACAAAAAAAATCACATAGTACATTATAAGTACATTTAAAACAACAGTAACAAAGATAAAATCTCTTGTGTCCCTTTCTTGGGGTTCATTTCACTTAGCATCATCTTGTATGATCATATGTACATAATCAGTGTTGTTTTTATTTTCATTTCCTTTATAGCTAGAGATGATGAACATTTCCTCATATGTTTCTTTGCCATTTTTATCTCTTTTTCTGAGAAGTCTCTCTTTAGTTACCTTGCCCATTTAATTATTGGTTTGTTAGATTTGGGAGGGATTCATTTCTTGAGTTCCCTGTATATACTGTATATTAGGTCTTTGTCTGATATATTGCTGGTAAATATCTTTTCCCAATTGGTTGGCTGTCTTTCTAGTTTGATAGCTATGTCTTTAACTGTGCAGAAACTTTTTATTTTAAAATAATCCCATTTGACTTGTCTCCAATTTGTTGTGACCCTGGAATTCTGTTCAGGAAGTTCCTACCTGTGCCTATAAGGCATTAGAAATGCCTCTCCTACTCTGTCTTGCAGTAATTTCAGAGTTTTAGGTTTGATGTTGAGGTCTTTAATCCATCTTGAGTTGATACTAGTGCATGGTGACAAGCTGGAGTCCCTCTTTAGTTTTCTGCATGTGGCTTCCCAGTTTTCCCAGTACCAATCATTGAAGAGCCTTTGTTTCTTCCACCGTATGTCTGGCTCCTTTGTCAAATATCAGCTGACTATAAGTATATGATTTGATTTCTGGATCTTCTAATCTATTCCATTGGTCTTTGGGTCTATTTTTATGCCAAAACCAAGCTGTTTGTGTTATTATGGCTCTATAATAGAACTTGAAGTCTGGTGTCATGATACCTCCTGTTTTGTTTGCCTAGAATTTTTTTGGCTATTCTAGGTCTTTTGTTGTTCCATATGAATTTTTGGATTGTTTTCTCTATTTCAGTAAAGAACATCATTGGGATTTTTGATGGAAATTTCATTGAATTTTTATATCATTTTTGGCAGTATGGCCATTTTCATGATATTGATTCTACCTATCTATGAACATGGATAGTCCTTTTATTTCCTGGTATCCTCTTTGATTTCTTTCTTTAGGCTTTTTTAGTTTTCACTAAATAGGTCGTCTACATATTTGAATAGATTAATTCCTAGGTATTTTATATTTTTTGAGGTTATAGGGAATGGAGTTGTTTTCCTGATTTCCCATTCTGCTTGTACATTGTTGGTATACAGAAAGACAACTGATTTTTATAGGTTAATTTTGTATCCTGCTACTCTGCTAAAATAGCTTATAAATTCTAGGAGTTTGGGAGTGGAGTTTTGGGGGTCATTCAGGTATAAGATCATGTCATCTGTGACTTCTCTGGGCCTAGACCACCAACCTGGAAAGTAGACACTTGTCATGGCACACAGACTCTGTGAAGAGCCCATGCGATCCAGAGACCAATTTCTATCTAGAAGAATCCAGTAGTCAAAGGAATTCAAGATAATAACTCAATTTCTATCTAGAAGAATCCAGTAGTCAAAGGAATTCAAGATAATAACTAGTCTCTTGCCTAAGCAAGAGTAAAATATGAATTACTGGTCTTAAAAACTGCTAAGTTATTTCTTAGAAGAGCTCAGGAATGAGAGTAGACAGTCTTTCTCATAACTATTGCTACAAAATGTTTAAAGATATTGGGCCTATTATGCGGACTATAAATTTATTCAGGAGCCTTTGGAAATCTGTCAACCAGCAGAAAATCTTATGCTGTTGAACATTCCTATTAGAAAATCTTCACAGGTTTTGTAGTAAATCATACTGCCTATTGATCTACTTTGAAATACATAAACTTATAAAAGGCTGACTTTCACAGATCAGGAAAGCAGGGATGTGTTAATCAAAGTTCTCTAGAGGAAAAGAACTTGGTATACAGTTATGTGTATGTATGTATGTGTAGTTTCAGAGGGACTTGTCAAATTCGTTTAAATGATTGGAATCCCACAATGGCCATTTGCAGAGGACACAGTAGCTGCTCAATCTAAGAAGTCAGAAGCCCCAGAGCAAAGAGAGGCCAAATGGAGTAACCCAGTCTGAGGCTGAAGGTTCTGAAATTTACTGAAGAGTTATAGTGTGAGTCTTGGTGGAAAAGCCACATGAGCCTGATGTCCACTAAGCAATGGCAGTGACAACAATTAACACATTTGCTCAGCAAGACTAAAGCTAGAAGTGCTTCTCTTTCTCCACTTCTATTCCATCAGTGCCCAGCCAATTAGGTGGGGCAGCCTATGGGAAAGGAGAGCTACTCTCCCCCACATCAGTCACCACTGCAAATATCCTCAGGGATACTTTACAAATCCCTTAATCATTCCTCCATCCATTCAAGTTTGACAATGAAGATTAACCATGACAGAAGAGAACATCTAACCCAGATATGAAGACTGAAGTCCCCTGTACACATGTGCTGAGCTAGGACAGTGGGTCACATGTTACTCTCAGTCCATGAAGGCCAAAGGGCATCTTAAAGACTGCCTCTTCCAGGTCAGTGCTTTCCATTAGAAATTTCTGTTATAAATGCTGAAATAAGGATACAGGTTGACCCATTGTAACAATGAGATGTATAAGACATTAGGTTGAAAATGAACTTTACAACTTTGGTGGGGGCAGAGAGGAGTTGGGGAGGTAGGAAGGGAAGGGATGGTAGGGGAAAAACAAAGGAGGAGGTAACAATGCTCTATAGGAAATATATTCATTACCTTACTCATGTAACTGTAACCCTTCTGTACAGTATCTTTACAATAAAAATATATACTATAAAACAATAAAGAGAAATTTCTGTAATGTTGGCAATATTTTTATAGCTATGTTCACCAATTCCAGAGCCTCTACCTATAGAGAGGTATTAAGTAACAACAACACCAAAAAGAGTCTTCTGTGCCCAGACCAGTGAATTTCTCGTTGAACTAAATTGAATTCAATTATAATAGACACAAACTTAAACATATTGTTCTGGACAGCACATATCTTAACAACCCCAGACTTTTCTAGTTAGAGACATTAGTGTCCTGAACTGGCAGATTCAATTCTCCCCATAGTCTCAGCCAATCTTGCAAAAAAAATCCAAATGCTCTTATCCCGTCCTCCTGCCTTGAAGCCCATAGATCTAGTTAAACACTGTCAAGGCCCACTGCTCACATAGATCCCAATCATTACATTTGGGGCCTGACTCCTTTTTCACCTGATCCTCTACCTCAGTTTTCCCCCAACCTCATTTTATAGGTTGGTGTCCTGCTCTAATGCAGATGTTAAAAGCCTTCTCTTTAGTTCTTACTAGTCCCAGTTCTTATAGCCCCAGGATCTGCTGAGCTGCTGCTAACAGTGAATACCCAGAAATTATCACAGGTGCTTCCATTGAATTTTAGGACATTGCCAAAATCTGCTACTGTCAAACCCATCAAACACTCAGCAACTCTCTCCAACACCAGGATAGAGAGACAATTCGATATTTATCCTAAATCTATCCGCACTATTCCTTTCCCCACTGGGCTTCCTGATTCAGGTAAGAGGATCTAGGCTCTTAGTCCTGCCCCAAGTTATTCTTAAATACAATTAAAATGCTACTAGAATTTCATACACATTCACAAGTAAATAAAGAGCTTAATTAACTACTTTATTTGCCTTCACAAATGCTATAAATGTATGTTCATTATCATGGCAGCAAAAATCATGAGAGACATTCTCTCATTATGTATAGTGGATTTGATAAGATCAACATGTGTTCTGTCATAGGCTAGTGATATAATTTGAAGGAAGTGTATATTGATGTACTTTGAAAGAGGCCAGTACATATGATCTGACACATATGATACATCTAGTATCAGGTAATCCATGAATGATGATGCACTGAGTGATGGTTTCATTCATCATTCTGCATAGAAAGGGGGAGATGGTATGGCTGGCCTGCAGTTTCTTTTTTAAATATGTTTTCTTTATTGTAAAAATCCTGTATAGAGGGGTTACAGTCACATGAGCAAGGTAATGAGTACATTTCCTGTCAAGCATTGTTGCCCCCTTCTGGCCTGCAGTTTTAAACGTTGTCATGCACACTGGCAGCCCTTCACTTGAGAAGCACAGCTTGAAAATAACATTTGCTGAGTACTGAGGGCCCTGATTGGAAATTTTTACTTCTCAACTAGGAAATATTAGGGTAAAGGATCTTGTAAAAAATGTGGTATTTTCATGAAGTGACCAAAGATTCTTGCTGGTTTAATCTTTCATGATCTTTTGATGCTTTGTTTTTCATTTTGAATAATTTGGAACAATTTTAAAAAACAATTTTAAACCAAACAGAGGAAAATAAAAGTGCTAAGTAGCATTTTAAATGGAGAAAACAGTAAAGCAAGTGTTTGTTACCCAGCTGTTTGTCCCTTGTTTTCTTCCCCTGGCAATTTCTACCAACAACTTGTACCTCCACCTGCTGGCACTCTGAGGAAATGAAGTGGAAATCAAATTTGTGCAAGTAAATTAAGGTATTCCTGGAATGTCTAATACATGTTTAGTGAAAGGAATGCATGAAGTTATAGTCAAAAAATGAGATTTCATCCAGGTGCCAGTAGCTCATGCCTATAATACTAGCTACTGAGGAGGTTGAGATCTGAGGATCATGGTTCAAAACCAGCCCAGACAGAAAAGTCCCCATGAGACTCTTATTTACGATTAACTACACAAAAGCCAATAGTGGAGCTATGTCTCAAAGTGTAGAGTGCTAGCCTTGAGCAAAAAATGTTCAGAGACAGCTCAGGTTCTGAGTTCAAGCTCTATGACCCATCAAAAAAAAAAAAAAAAAAAAGAAAGAAAGAAAGGAAGGAAGGAAGGAAGGAAAGAAGGAAGGAAGGAAGGAAGGAAAAAAGAAAAATGTTTCAAACAAGTGTTGGCATGCTTTTTATTGTAAAGATGATGTACAAGGAGGTTACAGTTACATAAGTCAGGTATTGAGTATATTTCTTTTTGAAGAGTGTCCCCCCTTCTCTCATTTTCTCTGGTTTTTTTTCCTCCCAATCCTCCTCACCCCCCAACCTCACCCTCCAAGTTATGTAGTTCATTTACACTTTTAATCCTAGCTACTTAAGAGGTTGAGATCTCAGGATCACAGTTCAAGGGCATAAAAAAGTCCATAAGACTTTTATCTCCAATTAACCGCCAAACACCTGGAGTTGAGCTGTGGGTCAAGTGATAGAGCACCACTTTTGAGGCAAAAAAAAAAAAAAGTTAAAGGATAGTGCTCAGGCCCTGTGTTCCAGCTCCGTACCAGCACACACACACACACACACACACACACACACACACACACGCACACCACATGCACACACAACACACACAAATCAGAAGACTAAACAGTGTATTTATTATGTATCCATGCTGTTAACTATTGAAGTGAGATGCAAAAATTCTTTTACTAAATGTCTTATCTTCTACGTATTGGCTTTTCATTCAGCTGTCTTGCTGTCACTCATGTGTCAGCCTTTCAATAATTCCTCTACAGATTTTATAAGAAAATGAAGCAGAGTTGGAGTACAAACCAAACCATAAACCAAAACAGCTCATTCAAACCAAAGATATAAACAACCTCAGGAATAAATTGGCCCTAGATTTTTAAAAGACCCATAAGCCAGGTGCCTGTAGCTCAAACCTATAATCCTAGATACGCAGGAGGCTGAGATCTGAGGATCACAGTTCAAAGCCAGCCAGTGCAGGAAAGTCTGTGAGACTCTTATCTCCAATTAACCACCAGAAAACTGAAAGTGGCGCTGTGGCTCAAGTGGTAGAGAGCTAGCCTTGAGCTAAAGAGCTGAGGGAAAGCGCCCAGGCCCAGAGTTCAAGCCTCATGACCAACAACAACACCCAAAAAAGAACCTCATAAATAAATGTTTTAAAACCCACCAAAAATACATTACAATAGAACATTAACAGCATGAACTGCAGAACCTGTCTTCCCAGGCTGAACTAGGAAAGCTAAGCAACACTGATCAAATTATTCACACATTTCCCTGCCTTCATTTCCCCACATGTGAAATGGGGTTACCCATCTAACAGTATTGTTGTATGCATTGAGTTAACATTTGCAAAGCACCTAAAACAGCTCCCCAAACCCAGAAAGCTATAGGAATAATTGTTAAACAATGAAAAGTTTACTATTGAGTAGCAATCACATGAAATCTGATGGTCATTATCAAGAAACTATTTTCTCTTAGTTTGAATGTATTGTCATGATCACATGATTGTCTACCACCACAGTAACTTGATGTATGATAGACCCGCAGGGCTTGCTTATTCTGTTAGGAAGAGGACACAGTAAGGCAAGAATAAGCTGCTGATAATTCCCTAACTAGAGACTGAACAGTAGGAGTTCTAGTAATTTGACATGTTTTTGAATAGGCTAATTTCACATCAAATGATCTGGAAGGATAAATTCTTAGTAAAATGCTCAGGCTTTAAGGGGATATTAAAATTTCCCAGAAAGCAAAGGCAAACAATAGAACTTCTAAGAAAAACAAAACCATCGACACATTTTTGCCCTAACCTGAAATGCAATTATGTTCATAAAAACAGATATAGAAGTTGCAATGGATGTGCTGGTTAGATCACGCCTTTTATTCAGCCATTTAGTAAATTGGTTGTTTTTGTTTGATGTGGTTTGGATTTGAGTATATACTTGATGTTTACAATTCAAAGTTAACTGCCACTTTCAATACAGAACAGGGAACACATAAAAGATACAACAACAAAAGGTGAACAAATGCAGCAGTAGTACTTACTATGCACTATGTGAAACATGAACTATACACTTTGTGGATGCGGATGGGAGGGAAAAACTGAGGGCGAGCAAGGAAAGGTGTGACATTGTCCAGAAAGAAAGGTGCTCATCGCCTGACTTATATAACTGTAGCCACCTCATACATCACCTTTATAACAATAAAAAAATAAAAAGTAATGCCTTTTGTTTACATAAAATAAGATAAAGAGGAAAGAGAATGAAATGGAGGAAAACAGCCCTCCCAATGAAGACCTTCTGTGTAGATGGACATTTGAGCTAAGGCCCTAAGGAAGGCAGGAAGTAAACAATGTGTGGATCACCAGGAGAGGGAAGGGCATCTTGGAGATCTGAGGTGGAGCTCCGCTTGTTATATTCATCAAACACAAGGGAAAACAATGGGATAATATCAATTATCAAGGGAAAGAGTGACAAGAAAGCAGGATGGGAAGAAAGCAACAAGGGAGCAGATAAAGCAGGACATTCTAGGTGATATTGTAACTGATTTAGAAATATAGCTTTAAAATTCTTTAGAGATGGGGGTCTTTGCAACTTTCCCTCAAATCTGGGCAAGCTTAAAACCAGTGTAAGAATGACCGCCATTTCAGATCTGTGTCACAGTCGGGAATGTGACTGTCCTGTTGGATGGATTGCTCATGTGAGTCACCATCGGTTGCCACGGTTGCTATGCGGCTGTATTGAGGTTGCCATGTTAAAGGAAGTGAAGCCACGTATAGGGAGTATGAAGCTTCTCTTCCATGGACCAAGTCAGCTTTACTAGATTTTGAGTCAGTCCTGCAACTAAATAAGCTTTCAGGTCATTCTAGCACCCACCAAAGCTTCCCAGCAAAGATCCCCAAAACAAGAGAGACAAGCCATCTCTGCTGGTCCTTGTCCAAACCTCCCAACAAATTGATGATCATACTAAAGGGATTGTTTTAAGCTACTATGTTGGGAGTACTATTGTTGTGCAATAGCAGTAGCTATGATAGGATTTGGGGTTTCACTTTAAACAAGAAGACTTTGAAGAGTTGAGAAATGAGACTTAATTAGGAAGCAAAACAATCAAGGCCAGTTAATATGCTTTAAAAATTGATGCATATGAGAGCAAGAGTGGAAAGCAGAGCTGCCAGTCTGCAGCTACTGCCCTTCTCTGAGCAAGAGATGATAATGCCTTGGAGAAAGTCTAGCAATGAAGGCATTAAGAAGCACACTGACTGAAACTATATTTAGAAATTAAAGTTGTCAGATGAAGATGTTGCATAGGCTTTTGATTGTATGACTTTGGAGCTCCAAACAATGGCTCATTCTATATCACTTTTCAACTTCAAGTATCTCATTTTAGGAAAGATAGAAAGAGAGGCTATTCAAAGAAAGTGATATGAAACAGATACATCTCTGGAAACCACCTTGTTTTATAAAAGAAAAAGTACAAGTATCTAAACACAGACTGGGCTCATACCTCCTTTATGATGCACTTGAATCAATAGACTAAAAGTCATCTTTAGGTAAGGTGTCTATTTTTTTTTTTTTGGTTGGTCGTGAGGCCTGAACTCTGGGCATGGGCTCTGTCCTCAGCTCTTCAGCTCAAGGCTAGCACTCTACCACTTGAGTCACAGTGTCACTTCCAGCTTTTTCTGCTTACTGAGGAACGGATCCCAGGGACTTATGCATGCAAGGCAAACACTCTACCACTGAGCCACCTTCCCAAGGTATCTTCTTTGAGAGATTCAAAGTTCTAGTGGCCACTTTCATGTGCACTCACACACACACACACACACACACACACACACACACAGAGTCAATTATGCCTTTCCTCATCCAGAACCAGATGCCATCTTAGAGAATCTGACCCTTTCAAAGATGGTGTTTACAGGACACAAAAACCTCAAAATAATACAGCAGATGGATTGAATAGCACAAGGTTGAATTGGTGATGCATTCTCTAAACAAAATAAAGCCAAACAAAGCCACATACTCATATATTGGCAGCAAACGAAATTCTACTCTATATGAAATTTATCTATCTACTAGGAAGAAGTAGGTGTTTGTTGTTTTATGCCCTTCAACCTAAAGCATCTTGCTATAGCAATCTAAAATGACTGACATGTTTGTCTCTGTGGATCTATATACAGTTCGAGATCTCTTGTTTAGTTTTTGTTGTGTTTTTATTCAAAAAGGACTAATAATGATTTTGAGAGGAAATAAGTCAAAGTCACAGGTTTGAACTCACCCCTTTGCTTGGAAACCATCTGATAGGATGCTTTCTTGAAGGCCTCTCGACTGGTATCACCACTACTGTCATTCAGCTGTCTCCTTTCCCACTGCCCTTCACGCTGCATTCATCTGGATTTGAATGTGTCCTGGAAATGAAAAGGAAAGAATTACTTTGCTAGCCATAAAAAATGTACAGAATGTCAAATGCATTGCTTAGAGATAACGATAAATATTCCAAAATTACCTTACATGCACGGCAGATTTATCCTGTCTGCAAATGGGACTAGCAATGGAAAGGAGCTGAGAATGAACTCCATTTAACAAGAGGGGAAAGCAGCAGTGGACAATATTTCACCCTTAGATATGGAAGCTAACAGAGTCTTCACTGCATTCCTCATGTGAAATGCTTCAGGAAGGTAACACTGGGGAAGACTGGATTCATACCACACCCAAAGAAGGAACCATGAAAAAACAGAACAGAAACAGACTTGGGCTGACATGAATGTGTGACTTCCAGGCCTTCTGCCTTCCTCTGTGGAGTATTTTTCCCCTCTCACCCACCCACCTACCCTAGTAGTCATTTGAAATCCTAATATGATCAGACCCTGAATTTCCCAAAGGCCCCTGGCCTGAAAAAAGTCCATTCAACATGAATGAGGACAGGAAAAGCCAAAGGCACGCTACTTATTAGAACTGTGGAGTGCCAGTCCTGCCTGGAACAGAAGAACACAAAGATACTCCAGTGTCCTCAACTAGGAGATCTCCGCAGACCTCACCTCCTGGGGCGGGAGGAGGGGGGCGGAATGGAAGTGAATAAAAGCCGGACAAACTCTGGTCAGTCCCTAACAATCTGAGACTAGAGGCAATTTGATGTCCCCTTACCCCTTGTTAGTAACTAGTTGGCCAGTGTTCACAAAGCTTATTCATTCCTCCGTGTCCTAGCCTCGCCTTGGCACAAACCAGTGACAGTGACTAACAGAAGCCTGGAACCAGCAACCAGCACACCGACCTTAGGCTACCTGCTCTCTAACCGTCCCACCACCCATCCCTCTGTTTCTCGTGTTGTGGCTGCTGCACTAGCACCGCTTATCCACCAGATGGCGCCGAGTCCCCAGGTTCTGAAAAGCAATGTAGCCGTGCAGGAAGGAGTCTCAATCCTTCTCCACAAAGTCCCAGGGCCAGCCGGCTTCTGGTCCAGGAGGCCCACCACAGGGACTGCAGAAGCCAGCTTCCGTGATAGCACCCGGATATCACCGACAGTGTGGAGGAAAGCGCAAACCAGTTCAGCATTGGAGCCTTCATTGCCATCTCTTCCCCATCTCCCCACCCCCACCCTTCAGTTTAGTCCCTATGTGGCCCAAAGGTGCTCCCCGTGCTCAGAGGCAGCTGAACTGGGACTGTCTACAGGGAAATATTAAGTGGACGTAGAGTCGTTAACGTGGCCCACTTCCACCTGAAGTAGGCCAGTAGATGACCTGACCATTGGGGCCCAAATCTGAGTCCTGGACGGCCACTGTGGCCAGGTAGGCACCAGGTGGGTTATTCTAGCATACTGAGCCTGCGCCCTCACGGACTGGCCACCTGAAGAACGTCTCATTGTCGTTCTCATCGACACCAGCGCACGGTGTAGGGTCTCCAGGTGCGCAAGAGAGTTGCGCCACGGTCCACGGTCACGCGTGTCGGGTTGTACTTGACGATGCGCTTGCGTGGTCCTGCAAAATCTTGATCAACCCAAGGTCGGGTACAGCAGGAAACGCTCCTGCCGGTAGGGGGCGCTCGCGCCTGCCCACCGACTCCCGAGTCTCTGTCCGAGGTGCTGACCGGCGCCACCGGGCTCTGGTTCACTTCCCTATCCAGTACCAGCGGGGTGTGCGACGCTGGTGTCAAATTTCTGGGCCTGGCTTTAGACGGTATGCTGGTGATGGCGGCGGCGCACCAGGAGAGGTTATTGGGATGATGAAGTTGTAAGCTTTGCCTTGATTGACCTTACAGGTGGCGGCGCGAGGCCCGGGGCTACGGTCTTCGGCCAACAGTTCCAGCGCCCCCTCGCACCCCGCCCCCGCCCGGGGCCACCAGCTCCAGGCTGTAGGCGGCCTGGCTCTCGCGGTCCAGCTCCTGGAGCAGCACCAGATCAGCGCACTGCGCGCCGTCCGCACGCGTCTGCAGCTCCACTCGGAAGGGGCTGTGCGGCTCGGCCAGGCGCACGCTCTGCAGCCCGTTGGCCCCCACGTCCTCGTCCACCGGCACCTCCAGGGGGATGCGCGTGCCCACGGCCGCCCCTTCGGAGATCTCCACGGGGATCTGGGCCCGAGGAAAGCGGGGCGCGTGGTCGTTCATATCCCTCACCTCTACCTCCACGTGCACCAGCCAGAACTGCTCCTGGGAGAAGCTGACCACGTCGAAGGCCAGCACTCAATGGGGGGCCTGGTTGCACAGCTGCTCCCGGTCCAGGCTTGCGTCCCCGACGGTCAGCTGCCCGTCCCCCTGGTGCACCTGGAGCAGATGGCTGTTGAATTGTTTCATCCAGAGAAAGTGTCTCGACACTAGCACCTGGGAATTACACAGTATATGGTCAAATAACACCAATGACAGTGCCAAGAGCTTTCTTTTTCACAGGTCAGGAAATCGATCGTTTCAATGCAAGACCCAGGCAGGAGCAGCAGCCACAGGAGCAACAAGGACTCCAGTCCAACTCTCTCCAAAATGGCAACTGAGAATCTGGACCTCCAACAAAACATCTTTTTCCAATGAGAAATGCCAGATGCAGGCTCAGTGCTCAAACTTCCAGGTATCTCAAGCCTTCCCCAGTGCACGATCGAAATATTTTACCTGTTAAGCATATCTACTTACTAAACTGTCTGGTCCCTTGGTGTCATTGCTTTTCCTTGCCGGAGGCCTAAGCGCGCCTCTTCGGAAACATACTCATTAGAGATACACAGGCAACAATATGCAAATAAGCAGCCCTGTGAACCAACCACGAGAGACTCTGGGCCTCTAGGTTGCTCTGCACCTGCAAATGGGCTCACAGAAGGGCCTGGAGAGGTGAACAGTGACCAGAACAATGTGGGGGTCAGGAAATCCGTGCAGAAGTTTGCACTATTCAGACATGTCCTGTTTGCCTTTCCAGTGCACTTGCTTCTTCCTACTTGGATAGAAAGATTAGGGGATATGAAGCTGCTTGGTTTTCTCAGCACAATGTCCTCTACTTCTGAGACATAGTTGCTCTTCTACTCTACCCTGGGAAAGGAGCATGTATGCTCAGTGCCACAGCCTTTGCCACCGACAGGTATTATTCATGTTGCATTGTCATTTCCTGTCGTGAAGGCTTCTGGGGCAACGATTTCTCCAGAAAGAGTCAATGTCTAATCAGAGAACTGTTTTCCAAAGTAATCATTTCTGAATTGCTTTCCTATAGCAAAGAAGCCATTAAGGATGAAATCGCAGGCCCTTCATCTTCTTTTATGTCAGTAATTACTTATACGTGAGGATTCAGTGTCAGACAGAAGAGTTTGCCAGCCACAAACCACTGTAAGGGATAGTTAAAGGGAAGAAAAAATTTAGGGAAATATATTGCAGTCAGTCTTGTTAGAAAATTGCTGTGGACCAATTATTTTTAAAAAGCCCTTGGCTGAAGAAAACCACGGGTGGCCTGATAGACTGAAGGCTAAAGGGACATTAAGCCATCTGTATGAAGCATAATAAATAGTCCTGTGTTAAGTTCTCTTTCTGTGTGAAGTGCTCTAAATGCTAAGCAGTCCCACGTGTTAATGATGATATTGTTCCTTATGCCACAGAGTTGTCATCACTGCAGAGTGCTCTTTAACTAGTCATCTGACTCAGTGAGGCAGGCTGAGTTATAAATATGCCCAAGCTTTTCTTGGCTTTTCCACAATCTGTAATATTGATTCCTGCAGGGACACATCAGTAAATGACTAATTTTATTCTTTCTCGCATAGGAAGGAATCTGTATTTATTTTAGCACTAGGGCCTATGGATCCAGTTCTGAAACCAGGGTATCGATAATGAGATCATTAGTTTTCAGGAGTCTTAATCTGGTAGAGCAAGATCCAATACTAGAGCAGTACAGTTGAAAGCGTAAGTTTGGTTTTGGTACAGTACCCTGAAAACCTACTCAAAACTTGCTTCTCATTTTATTTTACTGTAGACTTGTAATTTTGCCAGGTGAAAGCTCAGACTGAAAAGAAATGAGTCAATACTAGGGCTTGAACTTGGGGCCTGGGGTGTCCTTTTAGCTTTTTCTACCATTTGAGCCACAGCTCCACTTCCAGATTTTTTTTGGTAGTTGGTTAATTAAAGATAAGGGTCTCATAGACTTTCTGGCCCTGGCTGGCTTTCTGGCCCTGAGTGGTGATCCTTAGATCTCATTCTCTTGAGGAGCTAGGATTACAGGTCTGAGCCACCAGCAGCCAACTGATACCAGGTTCTTTTTGAGTCAGTATCTTCAATGTTATATTAGATTTTCTTTCTTATGACTAAATATTCAAAAACTAAATATTACTGATCATTCGGCCTCTGGAGCTCAAGAAAAATAAACTATCTTAGTCCATCTACTCTTCATGCTTAAAAGTCCTTAAACTGAAAACTGAAATTGCTTCAGCTGAAGCTTAAAAAAAAATGCATGTTCCCATATACATTAGCCAGGAGAGGGACCCATTTAGCCACAATCCACAAGTCTCTTTTCCTTCCTTGTCTCATGCAAGCTCTGCGTGAGCTGGCCTCTGCTTATCTTCAGCACTGCTATTGCCATTCACGATCAGAAAAGCTATTCAGGATACCAAAAAATGAAAAATAGTCTATCACCCCATCTATAGAACATCAGAAGATCCAGATAAAATATGAAAAAGCAGGCAATCAAACGTATCGCTTCTACAATGGTAAACATCTGGACACTTATGTTTGGAAACATCCAGTGATGATGTTTAATGCTTGATTGCATTTTCTTCTACTTTTCCTCCAGCTGTTTAGCATCAAATAAACCATCCATGGTAAGGAATATGCTGTGCTGTTAGTGATTCATTATTAGCATGATCATTGTTTCATAGTAAACAACTACCTTATTCAAACATTGCTTTATGAATGAAGGACAGCTGGAGATACAGGGAAGAGACATTTTCCAAGGTAAAAGTCGGTTCTGTGCCAGGCAATGGCAAGCTAAATAATACAGAAACTGTATGATCAGTCCCCTGAGGGATATGTCATCAGGAAGCTGTGTTTACAGCCCTGGGCTGCTGGTACTCTCATGTTCCATTCTGTTGGCTCTGTGAGATAAAAATCTGTCTTGATATTAAAAGCACTGTGGCAGAAATTTGCTTTATGTTGCTTGTTTTCCCATTTGCCTGCATATTGTAAAACTATAACTCTATAAAATATATGTTGATCTCTATTGGAGTTAAACATAAAGCAAAACAAACAACAGAGTTAAGGTAAGACCATAAAGCAAGCAATTTGTTTTACTTGCTTAGTTTTGTTTTTAAAAGGGAGGATTTGATTAGCACTCTACTTAGTTGCCCTTTATTTCTAAAACAAAAAGTACTAGATTTCTTATAGGTCTTCCCAAATGTTAAGAAATCACATCTGTGTCATAATACTTGCATTCTAATCATTTATGTAAAAGACTTTCTGTTTTGCTTAACATATCTCACCAACATACTTCTTTAGGGCATACTGTATGAAAACTTAAATAATTTTAACCAAAACATAGATGGAAAAAATTAGCTTTCTGAGCCAGTGTACTGTCTCTGTGTACTGTCTATTTCTATTTGCCTGTTGCATAAAACTAATAGTAAGTATTTGGAAAAAATTAAGCCAGAGGAAAGTCTTCATATAAGCATTTAGATGACATATCACATCATGTAAGTAACTACTGTCACAAGATCCAGAGGTAATACATCCCTAAGCCAGAAACCGGTTTGGGTATCATTTAAAACAAATCGTTCCATGTTCTATACTGAGACTCATTTTCATTTCCAAACAATACATTCTGGAGTCAAATGAGCTATCAAATTAATGTTGCTGTCTTTGAGGACTAAGTTCCAGAAGTTGAGACTATTAAATCTGCTTGAAAGTAAACAAATCACCCTATAAGCTTTTTTAAAAAATTAAATAATACTTTGGAAAAACCCCTAAAGTCAATTTTTAGCAGTATGAGCCCCTGCAACAAAGTAACTTTCATAAGAAGCACCATTAGCTTGCATTCCTGTTGCCCATTTCATAATCAATTTTGTTACTAGGATGGTATTGTGCAGTCATTTGTAAGAAGAACTATGAGAAAATTGCTAGTGTTTTTTGCAAAATTATTTCAGGGGAAAAAATTTAGTCCTGAAGTCAGCCAAAATACCATTTAAAAGCAGAGCACAGAACCAAATGATATTTATCAACTACTTAAGTGCTTTAACCCATAGAAAAAATCACAAAAACTCCCTAGAGAACACTAGCACTAATCATAAGTTCCACTTTAACATAAAACAAGCATTTAAATAAAGCAATCTTTACTTAGAAAAAAAGATTTTTTTCACAAATATCTAATTTTTTTAAATATTAGCAAAACTATGGAATCTTCAAAACCCATGTAAAACTTTACATTTTAAACCATTTTCTTCATTAGCATCTCTGCACAAAGTAAATCAAATCACTGAATATATGAAAAATAATTAGGTTAGTTTTGGTTCAGGGATGCTTAAAATTCCAAGAGTTCTAATGAAGCTAACGAATCAAGTTGGGTGTCTCCCCCATCTTGCAGAGGAGGCTTTCCCTCACAAGCTCACCTCACAGTAAGAATAAAGTAAGTTAAGTGAAAAATACCAAAATAAAGACTGAAGAGTAAAACTGACCACCGAGAAGGAAATTCCTGAATTTCTGACCTTGGTCCCTGGGTGCCATGAAGAGAAATCATCTGAGAAGAGGTCTTACAATCCAATCTTTCAACCAGAGGGAATAAAAGAACCATCATTTTTATGTCTCTAAACTCCAAAAGATTATTAACTGAATAAGAGACAACCCAAGACTTATCATAGAACCAGGAAAGCAGTTGTGACTTCAACTCAGATTCAATGCCATTGACATAGATCTATTTGGGTGAGAAATGTGAGCCACTCTGCATATGTATACATTACAACATAGAAACTGAAGAAATTGGAGGGATGCGCAATTTAACTCCTTCAAAAGTTCCCAACTCACCGGGTGCTAGTGGCTCAAGCCTGTAATCCTAGCTACTCAGGAGGCTGAGATCTGAGGGTCACAGTTCAAAGCCAGCCCAGGCAGGAAAGTCTATGAGACTCTTATAAATAATAAACCACCAGAAAACCAGAAGTGGTAATGTGGCTCAATGGTAGAGCTCTTCAGCTCAAGGACAGCATTCAGGCCCAGAGTTCAAGCTGCATAACCAGGAAAAAAAGTTCATAACTCTTCAATGTAAATTTCAAGATAATAAAATGATTGAAATAGGACAGACAATGCAAAACCTGATTTTTAAAATGACTCCTGATATCAAAGAGAATTTAAACACAAAAATAAATAATGTAAGGAGTCAATTCAAGATTTGGGTGAGAAAGTTTGCAAAAGAGATGAAAAATTCAGCAAAGAAATTGTTCTGGAAATTCTGGGGTAGCAGGGAGAGGAAATTTTGGAAATGAAACACTAAATATATCACATGAAAGTAAGGCAGAAAGCATAAAAATTAGGAAGCTCTCAGTCCAGGCCAGTCTAGGCATAAAGTGAGTTATGTCTCGAAAGTAACCAACCACAAGAGAAAGGAGATATGTCTCAAGTATAGAGTGTCTGCCTAATAAGCCTAGGATCACAAGTTCAAACCCCAGTACCACCAAAAATAAAAAGATCAATAGAGCAATATAATCTTTTCAAGATAAGCACACACTAAGTCAATTCATGATGACTAAAACAGTATTGCAGAACATACTTAAAGAAATCCTACAGATGACTGAGAAAGATAGTCACAACCCAAGATTATAGGAAAGAATGCATTCCATGAGAGCAACAGATGAACAAATGAGCTCACCAAGGTATCAAACATGTTCAATTCAGTAATACAACAAGTTCCAAAAATGGATAAGTAAGAAAGAAAAGAACAAACAGTTCTTGTAAGATCAACTAGGAAAAACATTTTTAAAAATATAGAGAGATTGGCAAATGTCTCTCAATAATAGCCCTAAATGTAAATCATTGTAATGCTCTGATAAAAGACAAAGACTGGCTAGTGGGATTAAAAAAGCAAGATTCAACTGTTGTCTGAGAGAAACATGCCTTCATGGAAAAGATACATAAAATGAGAAATTGAAAGGATAGAAAAAAGAATGTACAGATTACATAGAATCTGAAAGCAAGCCTGCATATAGAACACTGAGAACTTAAAGCCATGAGTAGAAAAATGTATTGTTTGAACAGCTCAGGGGCATTGAGATGAAAGAATTGGTAGGACTTACACATATATTTAGAAATGAAGAACATGAAACAAATTATTACAAAACCTTCAAGAATGGTCACATTTCCTCCATGTATCTAACTGCTGAGAAAACAAAACGGTATTTCCAAATAGATTTCCCAAAGCTTCCTGCTGTTCACTAGCTAAATGACCAAAGGCAGATGACTTCATCTCTCCAAAACTCAGTATCTCCAAGGAAGAAAGCCTAACTTAAAAGAATTCATTTGAAGTTTCAGAAAATGTGGGAAGAACAAAAAAATTTTTTGCTTAGCATTGTGTGGGATCTCAAAAGCAACTATAGGTTATTTGTACATTATATTGTGATTCATTTGTTTAAGTGTGTATTCCTTAATTCCACTATGAGTTCATTCTGAAGCATTAAATTTAAAACCTAGTCCTCAATCTAATGGCTGCCAAAGAAAGAGCGCCCATACACATTTGTGGCATGACTGGTAGGAGGTGGGTTCTCATCACCCCATACAGCTCCTGTGAAACGCTACACAACATAGTCCAAATTCAAAACAAAAAAACATGGCTGAAGAATCACAAAGTGGAGAATTTGGAACTGGTATCTTACATGAGATTTCTGTGCTAAGTGAAACTTACTGGCAATATTTGAGACTTGGTTCAGTTTCATGTAACAAAACTGGTATCTTGTGTTTGTTTCACATTGATCTATCAGGACATGTCAGACTTCTATGGTTTTTGCTGGCTTAACATCCAGTTTTCTTTTGAGAAATTGTCTCCACCAAATCAGTCCATGTAAGCACTGTCTCTCAGATCCGCCTCCTCAACCCATACACACATACTCAGTGGGAGGATGACCATGGGATTCAGGCTAAGCCAAACTAGAACACTCAGTCTCCTTTTCTGGTAGATGCATGTATCTCACTTCAGGCAATTCAGAGAGTTATTGAGCTCAGAAGATGTGAACTGGGGCAAGAAACCACCAGGTTTGAAATTCTTTTCTGAGAATAAAGTCAAACTCTACAAAGAAACACTGAGATGGCATTGAGCACTTAGATCAAACCATCCTTGATCTCATACAGAACTTTCCATTTGCATGAAACAGTACATCATTATGTTGAAGCCAGTATGCAGTTGATTTTCTGTCACTAGACTACTAAATTATCATAGTGAGTTCCAAAGCTGGGAGAGGAATTGTCAGTAACATATCATAGAATGACTAATTAGTTCAGGGGAGCCAAGGAACAGTTCTATGAGGACCTATGTTTAATAAACTAAAAGCCTGACCTACATTCTTGTTATGTTTGCAGAGCTGCTGTTGAATTGTTGATCATATATTGGGACTCAGATGATGTGTCTATTAAAGCCAATGACTTGGGGGTCAAATATTAGAAGGGTTTGACCACACTTATTTTTTTATTGTGAAAATACTGTACAGAGGGGTTACAATTACATGGGCAAGATAATGAGTACATTTCTTATCAAGCATTGTAGCCTTCTCCTTTGTTTCTACTTCCCATCCCTTCCCATCCTCCCCCCACACTTATTTTTTAAAAGAGTCTTTATAAAAGGAGAGAGCACAAATTATAATATCTAGAATAGACCTTTTCTGACTGAGGTCAACAATACAAAGAAGCTAAAAGTTGGCAATCAAGATCAGAGAAGATAAAGCAATTTTTTCCACCAAACAAAAGTTTGCGCAAGAAAATAAAGGCAAAATAAGTAGAATGATGCCTTGGGTCCCCATGTCTTCTACAAGATACCCTTGATGTGGTAGCATATCTAGTTTGAGCAAAATGACAATCACCTCAGGAAAAAAAAATAAATGAAAGAAGGAAGGAAGGAAGGAAGGAAGGAAGGAAGGAAGGAAGGAAGGAAGGAAGGAAGGAAGGAAGGAAAGGAAAGGAAAGGAAGGAAGGAAGGAAGGAAGGAAGGAAGGAAGGAAGGAAGGAAGGAAGGAAGGAAGGAAGGAAGGAAGGAAGGAAGGAAGGGAGAGAGAGACAGAGAGAGACAGAGAGCCAGAGCCAGAGACAAAGAGAGAGAATAAAGAAAAGCTAGCACCTGGAACACAATGTGGGGGCAAAGGAGCATACTAGCTGTGATTTCCACCCCAAGAAATTGATCTAAATGGCCCTAAAGAGACCCAGGTGGAAGCAATTTAAGCTGAATGGTAAAGGCATCATCTAGTCCTGTTATACAGCCTGGAAATTTCCTAGCCTCAGAGTAAGTTCAAGCATTTTGCCCAGCTTTGATTGTGGAGTTGACCAATGCAAATATGAACTCTATACTGTTATAGCTGGCAAACATGGGACTGTGATAGCTGAACCGTGAGTTTAAAACATGACCCATTACCTTGGTAAGCCCTTGGTATATTGGCCATCATGGCCAGCTCAGACATCATCTCAAATAATAAAGGACAGCACAAACCATCTCAGAAAGCACCTTAGAGGTAGGTGGGAAGTCTGTATCTCTTCTGGACAACAGGACTTATGTGCTTTGGATACTGGCTACTGTATGCAGCTTTTGCTTTTTCGGGTCATTTTTAATTTGCATTTCTTTGTTATCAGATGTGTTAGGAAGTGTTTAATATGTTACAACCAACCCTGGTTGAGAGCTGTGCAGATCTTGCCTGGATCTGACTTGTTCACCAAACCCAACAATTTCATCTGTCATTTAATATCATCAGAGCTGGTAAAAATAAACTGACAGCAACAAACAAATATCCTAATTAGCAAGGTCCAAGATACAGATGTAGACTTTTTGATGGTTTATTTTTTTTTCCCTCTGACCCTGTAGCTCAACTCTCTGATAAATGGCAAGCACTCCTGATAAGCAGCTTCCGGTGTCCTGGGGTATTTATCTCTTCCATGTCTTTGTCCCTCAACCAGTCACTGGATGTCTCTGTTGACTCATGTGGGGCTATAACACTGCTGTCAGCCTAAAAGATAAAGATTCCTTCCAGTGGACTTGCCCACTTTTCCAAAATCCTCTCCCTTGTTCTTCTAATCCAAAGCAGACAAGGTTCCCACACACACCTGAGAATGCACCTCTTATCTGTTCCTCTTGTTTCTAACTTCCTTATTCAGGACAGCTGACAGCTTTACAAAAAACCTTCTGTCTCTCACAGACTTCTCATCAAAAGTAGCCTGGGGAAAGTACTTAAGGGTCCTTTTCTGACTAAGAGAGCAAAGAAGAGTTCTGCTTGTCCATCCACTTGGAAAGACATTACTAGATCAATTTAACCTTGGCCCCCCTACCTGGGTGATAGGTGTAGAATTCCCAGAGTACCTGTTTGCCTTCAAGATTTACTTCATTGTTTTTGCATAGCTCTATAGAGAATTAATCTGTTGAAAATAGATTTATTTAGTGGTGTAATGGCAAAGGAAATGTGTGGAGTTGCACCCAACCCAAAGGTTAAGTTCCAAATTTATTATAAAGTTAAATATTACAAATTTTAGATAAAAGTCACTATATCGTTTGCTGCTTAGAAACTTTTAGTTTTCCCTCTTTATCTCTACAATAAGAAACAGCTCTTAAACCCTCCTTGAACATCAGCCTCCTTGTCCCATTGCTCACCATCTTCTGTTTGGTAGTCCATGCTAGAGCTCAGATCAATGAAGTATGCTACCAGAAATGCTTCACTAATTCCCATTCCTCTACACTTACTTACGCTGTTTGCTGGAACTACAGTGCTGTTCCCCGCACATAGACTGTTGACATGTACAACTAATATCCTGCAAAGCAGGGTTTTGCAAGCTTCACTGTGCCTGCAAACGATGAGGATCTTGACATACAGATCCCAAGTCAGTCAATCCAGGGATAGGATCTAAGATTCCACATTTCATACAGTGTTCCCATCATGCCCTTTGTCTAGCTGCTCTCTGAGGAGGAAGAGGAGTAGTTATTCAATGACCAGATCTTTGGGGAGACATCTTCTGACTGCCTTAGCTCTGACGCAGCTCTGTTACTACACTTATTAGACTTAGACCATTTAGCCATCCATCTTATCTTAGAGCTAGGCTTCAAAATAACATTACCACATAGCACTATTAGTCTTGTAAGTTTAGCTGCACACTTTAATATCATAAGAAAGGGTGCCTCACTTTCAGAAATTACAACAGTGTCATGTTCAACATGAATGTGACTGAGAGACTAGACTTCATAAGCCTGCATTGTTTGTGGATTTTTCTTTAGGGAACAAAGAAAGCCTGCCACTGGTGGCTCATGCTTGTAATCCTAGCTACTCAGGAGGCTGAGATCTGAGATCTGAGGATCGCAGTTCAAAGCCAGACCAGGCAGGAAAATGCGTGAGACTCTTATCTCCAATAAACCACCAGAAAACCAGAAGAGGCACTGTGGCTCAAGTGGTAGAGTGCTGGCCTTGAGCTAAGGAGCTGAGGGACAGCGCCCAGGCCCAGAGCTCAAGCCACAACCAAAAACAAAACAAACATACAACCAAAAAAAAAAACATTCCTAGACTAGATCTTGGGGCAACAATCTAGATAATGGGTTCAAATCCAGGCACCACCCTGTCCTGATGCTTTAGATAACTCCTCTAATTTCTCTAAGTCTTAGGGCTGTTCACATAATTAAAAAATGATAAGATTGATTTGCAGGACTATTTAAGGATTCAGCCAGGGAACAGATGTAAAGGAGATGGTTGTTTTATAAAGCATTCTGTTCCTGTTGCATAGTAAGTCCTCTGTAATAAAATGAACATTCATTACTAGGTGGAGTGACAGTTCTTTAAGGTTACCATGAAAATTCTAACACAGGTGTCAAATTCCTTTAATCACTTTTGTCCCTTCTGCAACCTATCCACTGTGACCCCCCCAGCCTCTTCATGTTTGTGTGTATTGGCTTGTTTTCTATGTAGCCCTAGCCAGCCTCCAACTCATGGTTCTTCTGATTCAGCACTGCCACACTCAACTAGAGCACTGTTCTCTTTAAAGATGAGTAGGGTTACTGGCCATCACTTCCTACCTCCTTTCTGTGTTGAAGCTAAGAGTATGCTGATTCCAATACTAGAAACCGACATGAAAGATTAGAAAAATGAGGCAATCTGTAAGGTTACCACAGCAACCGCTAGATGTCATCTTTAGAATGTCCCTCTGCTTCACATCCTTCTTAAGAAAGGGCTGTAAAGTATCTATTCACTCATCTACTAAATACTTGGCTTACATATAATCTTAGAGAGTAATCAAAACTATTCAGGCATCAACATAAAGAAATTTGCAACTGCACTGGATTACAAAATGCACAGCATAAAGGGACAAAACTTCCTTAATATCAAAATTCTTTTCTTTTTGCTTATCTGCTAGCATAGCCTTTTCTTTTAAAATTGGTGAAATGCAGATTTGCTTTATTTTTGAAAATCACTCTTGTATTTTTATTTCCCCCCTGCCTCCAATGTGAAAGCCACAGCAAATCAGAAACATATATGTGCATAGGTGTGTATAAGTGTGTGTATAATTCACTGAAGTATATATTTGCCCACTAACTTGCTATTCAACCACAGTATCCATCAACAGTTTGGTTAGATATCAGAGGAGGGAAATGAATGGGATATACTCATGCATATAGAGATGCATATGTCTAAAGAAATAAATACACATTACAGATACAGGCATACAAACATATACGTGTTATTTGGCTATTTCGGACAGGAAAGTCTGGGCATATTCACTTAAATTAGATTGATGCTTAGATGTGTTTATGCAAAATAAGTCTCAAGGCTTATATGGTGATTCCCACAGGACTAGGTCCTCCCTCTCTCACTCAGCTTGTTCACTGATGTCACTCTACCACTTGAGCCACTCTACAGCCTAGCATTTTGCTGGTTCATTGGAGATGTCTGTGATCCTCCAGATTTCAGCCTCCTGAGTAGCTAGGATTACAAACATGAGTTGCTGATGCCCCCACTTTATTTCCAATCCTGTTATAATTAGTAATGCTGTGATGAATATTCTTGCACAGAGATCCTTATTCACATACCTCATAATTTCCTTGAGATACATTTCCTGAAGGTGAGTTGTCCAGCCCATAGATATGCCAAATTTTAAGAGTTCTAATGCAGATTGTCAAATCACTCTCCAAAAATACTGCACCATTTTCTGCTCACATCTGCAGTGCACGTTGGAGAGAGAAAACGCTAATAGGAGATTGAATTTAATTTGACTGTTCAAAGATTTTATACCTCCTATAAGAAAGATAAAGATCCGTACACCTCCTAAAAGCGAGAGATTGAGAAGATTTGGGGGGAGGGGAGGACCGCTGACCGAAAAAAAGTCTTTTTCTATCTAATAACATCAAAAGAAATGCAATTTAAAGCCTAGAAGTGGAAAGAACATTGTAAGGTTTGGTTATTGAAGATATTTTAAAGGGGATTCATGAGGAGAGAAATGGTGTAGCACAATGAAGAAAAAGCACTGGATTTAGTGCTGACATAACTGGGTTTGAATCCCAGCTTCTGCTTTACTATGATGCTAAGCAAACTATTTTAACTTCTCAGGCTCATTTTCCTTAATATAAAAATGAGGCAGATACTGCCTCTCTCTCTTTCTCTCTCTCTTCTGCTTTTGTGAGGTTTAAATTTGTTAATGTGAAAGGTTTAATCATAGTTGTATTTGAATTGAAACTTGAACTCCCCTTAAATTTTATGATATTGCTATTCAATATTTTATATTCTCCATAACTGCTTGGAGATGAGTAATAAATTCTTTTCCTTCAATAAAAAGAACCATTTGAATTTGATACAGCATTCTTCGAGGCTTCATTTTTGTGGCTGTTGTTTTATAATTTTATCAGTAAAGGATGTTAGCTTTTGATCAACTTTTACATATAACACAATGCATACATTTTTTAAGTGTATGGCTCAGGGGGCTTTGGCAAGTGTATAGATAACTGTGTAATCGCACCTCCATCAAGATGTGGAATAATTCTATCACCATCCCTCTATGACTTCATCCTAAACTCCCTCAGGACTCTTAGTATCAGTCCTACTCCAAACAATGCCTGATCTGAATTTTATCACCATATATTAGTTTTACCTACTTTCAAATTTTAAAAAATGGGACTATGCCAGGAGCCAGTGTTTCAGACCTGGAACCTAGCTACACAGGAAGCAGAGATCTGAGAATCACAGTTCAAAACCAGCCTGGGCAGTAAAGTCTGTGAGACAGTTATCTCCAATTAATCACCAAAGAACTTCAGCTCAAGTGGTTGAGTGCTAGCCTCAAGAATATAAGCGCTGGAAAAGCAACCAGTCCCTTAGTAAAAGCTCTAAAACTGGCGCGTGCACGCACGCACGCACGCACGCGCACACACACACACACACACACACACACTATATATATATATATATATATATATACATATATATATATATATATATATATACATATAGCTATGCACAGATAGAGATAGATCAATGATAGATACCTAGTTAGGTAGATAGATAGATATGCACCCATATTGATTCATGTATGCCATTTTTGTTTCATAGATTGTTGTTTTGTTTTTGTATCTCTGGGAAGAGTAGAATATACAAATATACCATTCTTTATTCGTCACCGGTGTGGACATTTTAGCTGTTTACTGTGGTTCTCATGAGTAAAATGGCTCTGTGTTTTGTGGACATGTATTCTTGAAGGGGGAATAAAGGGCTATTGCTTGGGCAAACACTAAGTGTATGTTTAAGTTTATAATTATCAAAACCCTTTTCTTTTTTATTTATTTTATTTTATTTTATTTTGTGAACATACTGTACAGAGGGGTTACAATTACATGGGCGGGATAATGCGTACATTTCTTATCAAGCATTGCAGCCTCCTCCTTTGTTTACCCTTCACCTCCCTTCCCAGCCTCCCCCCTCCCCCCCACCCAATCATACCCCCCCCCCCGTCCCCCCCCCACACCGACATTGTAAAGCTCGTTTTCGACATGACAACTTGTACTTCTCATTGTTGCAACAGGTCCACCTGTAGCCTTAAACGACTTGTTTTTCCCCATCTCCTCCACAAGTTATACTGACATCAAATACAGTGAAGGCAGGGGTTATACTGTGGGGGAAGGACATACAAAGCAACAAAGAGATAATCTTATAAGTGTGTTAGAAACAAATGCATGAAAGAAAAAAACATTAAAATACATATCTAAGGGTTCATTTTCCTAACATCACATTATCTGACCTTTTCTGCTTGACTCATACATATACTAGATATTGCAAATAAGGGAAACCATGGGACCTATGTTTCTTTGGGCCTGGCTTACTTCACTTAATATAATTTTTTCCAAGTTTTTCCATTTCCTAACAAATGGGGCAATGTCGTTCTTTCTGATGGAGGCATAGAATTCCAGTGTGTATATATACCACATTTTCTTGATCCATTCATCTACTGAGGGGCATCTGGGTTGGTTCCATATCTTAGCTATGGTAAATAATGCTGCAATAAACATAGTTGTGCTATCTAATCTTCGATAAGGGAGCTAAAACAATAGAATGGAAGAAAGACAGCCTCTTCAGTAAATGGTGCTGGCAAAATTGGTTAACTACTTATAGAAAACTAAAGCTAGATCCTTACATATCACCCTGCACCAGAATCAACTCCAAATGGATCAAAGACCTCGAAGTCAAAGCAGACACTCTGAAAATATTACAGGATGGAATAGGAGAAACCCTCGGTCTCCTTGGCTCAGGCCCAAATTTTCTGAATAAAGACCTGGAAACACAACAAATCAAAGAAAGGTTGAACAAATGGGATTGCATGAAGTTGCAGAGCTTCTGCATGGCAAAGGACATAGCTAGCAAGATCAATAGAAAGCCCACGGATTGGGAGAAGATCTTCACTAGCCATACAACGGACAAGGGTCTCATATCTAAAATATACTTGGAACTCAAAAAATTAAATCCCCCAACAACAAATCCTCAAAGAAACAACTGCCCAATTAATAAGTGGGCTAAAGACTTAAAGAGAAACTTCTCTGAAGAGGAAAGAAGGATGGCCAATAGACACATGAAGAAATGCTCAACATCCCTAGCCATAAAAGAAATGCAAATCAAAACAACATTGAGATACCACCTCACTCCAGTTAGAATGGCAAAAATCAAGAACTCTAACAACAACAGATGCTGGAGGGGATGTGGACAGAAGGGAACCTTACTTCATTGTTGGTGAGAATGTAAACTTGTTCAACCACTTTGGAAAGCAGTATGGAGGTTCCTCAAAAGACTTCACATAGAGCTCCCCTATGACCCAGCAATCCCACTTTTGGGCATTTACCCAAATGTTTACAAACAAGACCACACTAAAGCTACCAGCAAAACACTTTTCATAGTGATGTGCCACTTGCTTTCCACCAGCAGGTTCTAAGATTGCTATGGCTTCACATCTTCAAGTGTATTAGGTGTTTAGAGTCTTTGTATTTTTTTGTGTTTTTGTTTTCTTTTACTTTCAACTGGGTATTAGGTGTTATGTCATTGTGGTTTTTACCTTTTATTGATGAATAATAATGTCAAGATTTTGTTCATATCCTTAGGGGACATTTTGTAATTATTTTTCTGGTGCAATGTTTGCTCAAGATCTTTTCCTACTTTAATAGCTTATTTTGACTTCTTATTAATTCTTGCTAAAGTGGATATTTTCTCCCATAAAATGTTAAGTCAAGGCCAGGTACTAGTGGCTCAAGCCTGTAATTCTAGCTACTCAGGAGGATGAGATCTGAGAACTGCAGTTCTGAGCCAGCCGAAGCAAGAAAGTCCTTGAGACACTAACATCCAATTAATCACCAGAAAACTGGAAGTGGAGCTGTGGCTCCACCTTGAGATGAAGAGCTGCAGTACAGTGCCCAGGACCAGAGTTCAGGCCCCATAAAAAACAACAACAACAAAACCCAAACCCTAATTTGAACTTCTGTCATAATAACCCTAATCTACAATAAGGATTGGGAGAGTCAAGAACACTAGCCTTGAGCCTTTGTGCTCAAGGATAGAGTTCAAGCCCCATGACTGCAAAAAAATAAAATTAAAGTAAAAATAAAATGTTAAATTGAATTTCCATTTCACTAGGTTTTTTTTTTTAATATATTATTGCTATGGAGTTGTAAGAGTTCTTGTATGTTCAAACCACAGTTTTTGATTTTTTGTTTTTCAGATTTACACAGTGTGTCTACAATGAATGTCTCAGACTATGGACTGACTTTTCCTGTTTAATGCTATCTTTTAATATAACTCAAATTATCATATTCTGAGTTGACAATTTGTGCCTTTTCCTATCCTAGTGCCTAAAATTACACAGATTTCTTTTTCCACTGCATTTTCTAGAAACCTGAAAGATGTAGCTTTGACCTTTAGGTCTGTGATCCATTTTAAATTAATTTTTCTGTGTGGTATAAAGGAAGTGTCAAGATTTATTTTTTAATATGGATATCCAGTTGTTCTACTTTCATTTGTTGAAAAGTTATCCCTTTCCTATTGAATTAGTTTGTTGCCTTTGTCAACATGATCTGATCATGTATGAGTAAGTCTGGTTTGTTTCACTGAGTATATACCCACCATTTTGTTAATTCCATATTGTGTTGATTATTGTAGAGTCTATCTTAAATTTTGAAATGAGATACTATGGAGCCTCCAACTATGTTTGTAAATTATTTTGACTAGTCTAGGGTTTTGCTTATATGGTTTGTTTTGGTTTTGGTTTGTTTAATTCCTGTGTAAGTGATAGAATCAGTCTCTTAATTTCTCATTTCTTTTTTCTTTCTTTCTTTCTTTCCTTCTTCTTCATCTTCTTCTTCTTGTTCTTCTTCTTATTATTATTATCATTATTATTATTATTATTTTGATGGTACTGGGACTTGACCTCAGGAACTTGTACGTGATATGTAAGTTCTCTAGCATTGAAGTCAAATTCTACCTCTCAATTTCCATATAATTGACTCTGAGGTTGGACTGGCATTGCCTGAGACTATATCATGATTTCAAGAAAATGAACATATTGGCAATATTGTGACAGGCAACCTATAAACATGATTTATTTTTCCATTTATTTAAAATCTTAAAATTTTCTCCCAGGGGTGTTTATTGATTTTAACACTGACTTCTATATTTATTTAAAAGAACTTTATTTTTAGCAGTATATTATCTTTTTATTTTTACTTATAATTATTTATTGCTAATATGCAGAAATATACACATATGGGGGAGAGGTACTGTATTATGGTTTTATAACTTAGAACTTTACATTTGCTAGGCAAATACTTCAGCCACACTTCTAGCCCTTTGGCTTTATTTTTTCAGATAGTGTTTTGCATTATTTCCTGGGCCAGTCTTGGATCATGATTCTATTGACCACATTTCTCACATAGCTAGAATTACAGGTATGATCATCCATACCAAACTGTTTAGATGGAGTTCACTAATTTTTGCCTGGGTTTTCCTTCAGTAGTTATCCTCCAATCTTTGCCTCCCAAATACCTGGAAGTACAGATACAAACCACTGTTCTTGGCCTGGAAATACATACACATATATATATATATAATGTATAATATTTTACATATTGTATCTATTATAATACATAATGCCTATTAATTATATAATATAAAATATGCATGTTATATATGTTATATGTTATAATATACATAATATAATTATATGTGTATTATATCTAGTATATATATTTTAACAAAAGTAACCTTAGACATTACTAAATTTATATTATAATCCTAGTCATTTCTTTGTTTCTTTGTACTTTATAGACCTATTCTCTCTCTCTTTCTCTCTCTCTCTCTCTCTCTCTCTCTCTCTCTCTCTCTCTCTCTCTCTCTCTCTCTCTCTCTCTCTCTCTCTCTCTCTCTCTCTCTGCTGTTCCTAAAGCTTAAACTCAGGGCCTGGGCACTGTCTCTGAGCTTTTTTTGCTCATGGCTACCACTCTACTGCTTGAGCCACAGCTCTACCTCTGGCTTGTTGGTGGTTAATTGAAGATAAAAGTCTCACAGACTTTTCTGGCCAGGCTAGTTTCAAATTGTGATCCTCAGCTCTCAGCCTCCTAAGTAGCTAGGATTACAGGTGTGAGCCACTAGGGCTCACTTCATAGACTTATTAGTCTTTTCTATGTACATAGCTATGTTATTTATAAATAGAGATAATTTTACATCTTCCTTCTCAACCTATTTTCCTTTTATTCCCTTTTCTTGCTCTACTTAACTGGTTAGCACCTCCAGTGTAATTTTCAGTAAAAGATGTATGAATAACACCTTTACCATGTCCCAGTTTTAGGACAAAGTAGTTGGCATTTCAAAATCAACTGATATTTCTTATTGATACACCAAATATATTGTTTATTGGTCTTAGAAAGCTCCTCTTCTTTCTAATTTGATGGAAGATTTCACATGCAATGTTTAATTTCATCAATTTTTTTGTAGGTCCACTGAAGCTATCTTATGACTTTTTTCATTTTCATTTTGTCAACATGGTAAACTATGATAGGCTTAAAAACTAGCTTTGTATTCCGAAGATCACTCCATTTGGTTATGATGTATCTATTAACTTCCTTAAGATATTTCTTATCTTGATTTGTTAAAATACTGATTTTTTTTCCACTAAAGTTAATTACAAGTACTACCTATAATTTAATTACTGCCTAACAAATTTGAACTTGTTGTTCTGGATTTGAAGCCATAGAATTCTAGAGTTATTTCTCATTCCTCTGACTTTCTGTGTGTTTTTTTAACCCTTATCAAGGTGAGTCTAGAGTAAGTCAAACAAGTCAAAGTCCTTTCTTCTAAGGGATTACATTTAAGGGATGACATTTTTGGAGCCTCCAATGAATGCTGGAGGTATTAATAATGTTCTTAACACTCTCCTCAGCTTGGGTTAGAATTCCATCATCTTCCAATGATGTTCGGTCTCTGTCTCTGTTCTAACCTCAACCTCATAGTAATAATCCCTGAGTGATCCTGTCCTACACGTTTGCATCCCAGTCTTCACACATGAACTCATGGGAACCCTTTGCTCTCCTCATCGCTTGCCATCTAGCACAGCTCCCTTTGGTGAAGGCCCTGGTGTAGTCTTAGACTTCTTTCTTCTCTTGAGCCCATCTGGACCACCATGATTGTGTCATTCCAGCTCCCATTCTGCAGTCTGTGGATTGGTACATGTACACTGGCAGAGCTTTCCTCTTCCCTCGGGGATTGTGCTGCTTGTTGTTCAATACCTGAAACAGTTGCCTCTTACTGTTTCTAGTTTTAGTGTCATTTATGACACAAAAAGAAGAAGTCTGCAGGGCTTTGCTTTAATATGACTCTTTGACTTGTGGCTGCCAGAGGGAAAACAGCAACTTTAGGACAATGATAAGATAGTGTGTGTGTTTTTTAAATTGTCTCAAAGTAGTACTGAAAGCAAGATGTTCCATGATATATATGAACATATGGAAAAGGTTAGTGTTTCTTGGTCATCCTAAAATCTTACCTTCTTGCCTTTTCCCCAAGAATTCTGTTCATTCTCATCATATCCCATACAATTTCCATTTAACAGTGATCTACTGAATTAATAGGAAAAGGTCAGCTCGGCTATACCCTTTGCATTCTAAAAAAGAAAAATTATGACAGCAGTCAAGTGCAGACAGAAAACCCACCCAGGCGCTTCTCTGAGAGTAAGAAACTAGCTGTGTGGTTTGGTGGTTTTATCAAAATTTCTCAAGATGTCCCTTATCCCATCTTGGAAACAAGGAATCTATTTGTTGAGACTTAAATACTTGACCTTAACTTCTAGGAGAATGGCAAGACTACAGCTATCTTAGCTGCCATCAAGAAAACTCTCAGAACCCCCTTACCCCATCCTCAATCTCCCTTTTCTGTTCCATCAAGCATCAGTGTCCACCTATCAAAACAATCCATTATTTCACAGCTAAAATAACCATTTTGTTTGCTCTGATTATGTGGCTTAGAAACCTGGACTAAGCTCATCTGGGTGGTGTCTCATTTGGGGTAGCTTCTGTTGCTATAGTCATCTGTCAGCTCAAAAGGAGCTTGTTTGTCTAAGCCTCACTTGCCAGTCTTGTGGAAACTGAAGGCTGTCAGCCGTGCCAAGTGTCACCAATAGGCCAGAAGGTTTCTTCACACAGTGGCTGTGTTCCAAAAGCAACAAGAAGCAAGGCAAGCCTTAGGAGCAAAGCATTTGTTCAGACTCTGCTTGTGTGACATTTGCTAATGTCCCATTACCAAACAAGTCACAGAGCCAAGCTGAGTCAGTGTGGGAGAGAACAAAGTCAGGGCATGGAAACAGGGAAATCTGATTTGTAGATGCTGTTAATATATTAATTTGCCACCTATATTGAGACATCCCATTGTGTACCTAAGCCCTGTACATTTGTGTTCCCAAAACCCACTACAATTTTTCAGTATCACAATGTGCTGCTTCTGAGAGAAAGGATGTTACAACCTGGAAAATCAAGATGATGGAGTCGTGATTTCTGAGTTCTGATCTGCTTTGGCAACATGAGTCTGGGCTCTATTTTTGTAGTTGTAATTGATATTCACCAAACATGTACAAGTGCAGCACTATCAGCTGCTTATGTCATGTCTCCAATGATGGAGCACTGGCAAACACAATATCGATCCTATACCTATATATTGGCTACTTGCAACATAGTAATCCAAGTCTAATAATTACCCTAGGCATCATTTGAAACTCATGGATTCCTTAACACTTACCTAGACCTTTGAGGTTCTATACAGACAAATATGAACAGAAGATAGCTGATTTGTTTTAATTCGGTCATAGAATGAGGATGGAGGAGAACTAAGCTCAGAATCCAGACCTTTCTGTTGTTTGTCTAATATTGTCCCAATAAAGTATCCTACAAAGTTTCAAATGATTCACTCCTGCCTTCACAGATGTGTGTCTCCTATTCTGTGCCTACTTTGTATCTTTAGTATCTGCATTCCAGGTTGCAACTACATGCCTAGAATCCAAGCATTGAGGAGGCTGAGATACAAGGCTCCCAGTTCCACGCCAGTTCAGGTTACAAAATGAAATCCTGTCTCACAGAAAGAAAGAAAATTTTCCTTCCAAAAACATATTTTAAGTGGAAACTTTCCTAATCAATAAACAGAATATCAAAAATATTTATAATGTTCTTTGTATTAATCTTGCTATCATTTGATGCGCTTGTGTTATGGCTGTAATCCCACCTTCTGCTTTAGAGATGTGTAGGGATGAGGAAGAAGGTTTTTTTGTTTTTTTGTTTTGTTTTGTTTTGTCGGTCGTGGGGCTTGAACTCTGGGCTTGGGCGCTGTCCCTGTGCTCTTTAGCTCAAGGGGAGCACTCTACTACTGGATCCCAATGCCACTTCCGGTTTTCTAGTGGTTTATTGGAGATAAGAGTCTCATGGATTTTCCTGCCCAGGCTGGCTTTGGACCATAATCCTCAGATCTCAGCCTCCTGAGTAGCTAGGATTACAGGCGTGAGCCACTAGTGCCTGGCTAAGAAGAAACACATTTCTTAATTCTCTCCCTCCTATTTCCTCATCAGGAAATCCTCAGCCCTGACCTCACTGAGAAAGCTCTGATACAAAGGAATTTCAGCCTGTCCAGGATTGCTTTCAAATGACAGTCATCCACAGAAATGCTTTTGTTCTGATTTATTTACCTATTAATCTTTGCCCCAGAACCTCTTCCATTCCAGCACTATCAGATGTCTTTTCCCCAAAGTAATCGCTTACAGCACATTTGAGCTGTCCTCTCAGAGAATGAAATTGTGCTCTAAAATGGGCTTAGGGGCAGGACACTGAATATCAAGCTGCCTTTTGCCCCTTAGAAACTCCAAGTGATATTTTCAGAACAAACAAAAAATATCAGAACAGAAAAAGGCCAAAAACTCAGTCATTTGAAACAACTCACAACTCCAGGACCTTCCAAGTGCATGTATCCTAGCCTAGCCATGAGTTGTTTTTTATTTTTTTTACAGTTTCAAAATCCTGAGACAGTTTCAAAATCCTGAGAACTCTATACAATTACAAATCACTCATCAGTCTGTACCAGAAAGCATTGAGAATCCCAATTGAACTCTACCAAGTAAAGTGTGTGCTAACAAGAGGAAACAGAAACGGAACATAGAGATACACAAGAAAGGGACGAACACAGCAATCCCGACTCTTGTCAGCCATCCCATCAGAGCCCTGTCAGCAGGAAGCCAATTACTTGAGAAAGAATGAAGTTTGTTTTATGAGCACCATATTACAAATGCAGCCCCTTCATCCTAACATCAAGGAAGGATTTTTACATTGCCAAGAGAAACCAGCCATGTTCTGCAGCTGATAGGCTGGCAGTCTGTCTTGAAGGTGAAAACTATGGGGCTATGGAATGAATAATTGAGCTTCTTACCTCCCTAACTCTTGTGATTAATCTATGACAATTCGTGATAACCTACAGTGGAAAACTGTGGCCCCTTGGATCAAAATAACCAACACCATAAAATAACTTTTGACCTCCTGAGCCTCTTGAAGTCTCTAATAGGACAAGCTTTTAATGAGTTTTGTTAGTGGGGGCTCATGATCCTCCACAGAGGCATTAAGGAAAAGCAAAGAGCACCACCCTCCCTTCCATTATTTACTGACTTTATTATCTTTTAATGATATTATATTCTCTAGGAAGAAATCATCTTTTGAAAAGATTGCACATTAAAAAAAAGTTATTCTAGTGGGTTGGGACTGTGGCTTAGGGGTAGGAGGGTTTGCCTAGCATGCATGAAGCCCTGGGTTTGATTCCTCAGTACCACAGAAACAGAAACAGCTGGAAGTGGTGCTGTGGCTCAAGGGGTAGAGTGCTAGCTTTGAGCAAAAAGAAGCTCAGGGACAATGGTTAGGTCTTGAGTTCAAGCCTCAGGATTGGCAAAAAATATATATATATATTCTAATGACAGGACCATCTTTGACCTTATTTGGAAAATACAAACATCGAGTTTACCTCATTTTGTCTACCTCTTTCCTTCATAGGCAACAGTACCTATTGTTAAGTACTGGTATAAAAACTTTGTACGCACTCTGAAGCCTCTGCCAGATTTTATCCACAGAAAAACAGCATCTACATGAATGAGAAAATCATTTGTCAGATCATTTAGGTGATAGAAATATCCACTTTTACACCTGAGCATCACGTTGCATGTTTCTAATATTATCACTACTGTCCTCAGAAATCCACTCTAAGTTAACCATTTTATCCACAAGATTAATACACCAAACTTCAAAACAAACACACACACACAAACCTACCTTGACATTTCTGCTACAGATACAAAATTTCTTTAAACTCGTACAAAAGGAGAATACAAAAAGAAAGAATTGATTATATTTCTAGGGCTAGCTGTGTAACTTCCATCATTATCATTTCAGCACAGTGACATTTATTCTCCTTAATTCTAGGTAAGTTCTCATTTCTAATGTGATTTCTTCATTGACCCATAGTTTGGCTAAGTTAAATTGCTTACTTTCCCAAACACTTGGAATTTTTTTCATTTGTCATTTTACAATTGAATTTTACCTTAATTCCACTTTGAGCAGAAAATATGCCCTGTATTAATTTAATGTTTGGGAGTTTGTCACTATTGGTTGTAGACTTACATACTTGGGTCAAATATGTGAAACATTTCCCGTTCTTCTACATCATTCTATCTACTTATTCTGTCATTTGGTTTTTTTTTAAAGGCATAATATATTTACATAAAATTGGGTAGATTTGTCTTTGTCACTTTTTCTATCAGTTTTTTACTGTGTAATTTTTAACTTCTAATTATTACTGTGTATATCTGTCAGTGTTACTTCCTGCCTAATTAATCTATTTATCACTGTGAAATATCCCTTTAATAATCTTCATAGTTCTTGACCTGTTACTAACTTCGAATAGTAACTTTCTTTGGTTAATGTTAACTAGGATTATCCTCTTACTCTCAACTTTTCTGCAACTGTTTTCTTGTTTTGGTGTTAGTAAGAATCAAACTAGGTTCTTATATATGCTAGGCAAGTGCTCTACCTCTAATCTACATTCCTAGCTATTTTTAAGTCTAGTTTGAAATTCTATGTATTCTAATTGAAGTTATCTTTTCATTATTGATTCATATGGGTCTAAATCTATATTCCTGCTGTACATTTTCTTCTTCTCCCATATTCTAGCTCCTTTTTGTTCTGATTTCAGCTGTGGGGCTTGAACTCAGGGCCTGGGCATTGTCCCTGAGCTTTTTTTGCTCAAACCAGGTTCTCTGCCACTTTGAGCCACAGCGCCACTTCTAGTTTTCTAACAGTTAATTAGAGATATGAGTCTAACAGACTTTCCTGCATGGTTAGCTTTGAACCACGATCTCAGATATCAGCCTCCTGAGTAGCTAGAATCACAGGGTCAACTACCAGTGCCCAGCTTAATTTGTATTATTTAAAAGTACTTTGTCTCAAGTATTTATTTTAACAGCACAAATGGATTAAGATAGGAGCTTTAATTTCTCCATCTTTCTGTAGGTTTTCTTATTTCCTTATCTAGGTCCATTACTAACCTTTTGTAGCCTCTCAACAAATAAAATAGGGGTAGGGATGAGGATAGGATTAGAGAGGGGGAAAAAGCACTTCATACAGATATAAACAGGAAGAGAGAAAGAGAGTGGTGGAGAGAGAGAGAGTGATGGACAGAGAGAGTCAGAGAGACAGAGTGAGAATCTTGAGCACTATTAAGACCACACACCTTGCTCATTGTCTCATTGCTGTACCTTAGGCAGACTCTTTATTGGGGCCGCCAAGTACTGACAGCAGATATCTTAGTCACACTTCTCTCAAGATGTCTTTAAACTTTCCACCATGGTCTTTTTAACCCATGAGAGAACTGGCAACTCTGTCTTTCCAAAACCTAGATATATAGACACTCTCACCATAACTTTCTTCTACATGTTTATATTCAAAGGTATCTCTGTACCTTTTAATGTCTCTCAAAACAAAGGTAGGACTCAACCTCTAGCACCAGATTCCAGGGACACAAATTGTTCCCTCTCCCTAGACTCTCTCTGTACTGTATCTGCTCCCCTGGTGTCAGACTGGTTTCTACATTTCACCCCAGGTGAGATGTGGCTTTGGTCCTGACAAATACCCCACTTCCTCCTCAATCCTCCCTAGATGGCACAGAGTAAGAGAAAGTGCTCTCTTACTCTTGCCCTGGAGGATATGAAGAGATACAAAATTCTACACAGAAATTCTAACTGCAATAGCCTAAAAAGGAGATATTTGTGATATTTTACTCTATTTTATGTGGTTGCAAGTAAATACCACAGACTGGCTAGTGTATTAAAAATAAGTTTGTTTCTCTCCCGTGGTTCTGAAAGCTGGGAAGCTCAAAAACAGGTGACTACATCTAGGGAGCTTCTTCTTGCCTAAAAGTATTATTTGCAGGGTTCCAAGGTGGTGAGAGATATCATATCCCACAAGCCCTTTAACTTTATCTCTGTTCTTCATCTTATAAAATCACTAATGAAATCTAAGAGTCCCAGCTATGGCCTCATCTAACCCTATTAACCTCCAAAAGGTTTCACCTTCAAATACTATTAGCAGGGGATTTGATTTCAATATGGATTTTTGGAGTGGCAAATACCCAGACTATCGCAACGAGTGAAGGACCAAGGAGGCATATTCTCTTTTCAACTAATCCCTATTTTAAAGTGCTCCTAATCTTTAAAATAATGGGCAAGATATTGCTACATTTGTCTTTGTGCTTCTACTAGCACTCAGGAATTTTATATTTGTTTCCAACACAAATTGCCGTAAGATGCTGTGAATTACTAATTACTTGCTTCTAAAATATTATTTTTTAAACTTAAATGCTTAACTTAAAAGAACTTTCTTTTCCTCTGAAAAGGCAGATTTCCAAGTGTGCAGAAAGCACTGAAAATAGGCTATTACTACACAGTTGGCATCCTCTTCCTATTGAGTGACATAGAATCAGCAGTAAGGTCTAACTTCTAAAATAAATTAATGTTGGTAGACTATATTGGACAAAGCTTTCATTGCTCTGTACTTAGCTTTCTTCGCTCTGAAATTAGAATATGTCAAGCCACTGTCACTGTGCCTAAACTCCAGGAAAGTATGTATATGCAGTGCACATTCATGGAAGACTCCTCTCTTTCTCTCTCTTCTCTACCTTTTCTCTCTCTGTGTGTATTTAACCTCCTCAGCTCTTACTGAGTGTTGGCCTTTGGCTCAGTGCTGAATTACAATGCCAAATAAGAGATGGTATCATCTCTCAAAAATTGTATGCATTAATCAGAGAACCAAAAACAAAGCAAAACAAAAATAGGTCATTAGCATATAGCTGTGCAGTTATGGAGATATGCACATATACATGGTTCGCTGAGAACAACCACCTTGACTTGAGTGCTTAAGAGTAACTTAGTCCTCCCTCATCCTCCAACACAGTGTCCAGTGAGTATCATTGCTGAATTGGTTCACCCTTTGTCCCACTGTTTCTGTGGAGGGGTGACACTGATCAAAAAGAAATGTACTCATTACCTAACTTACGTAACTGTCACCCCTTTGTATATCACCTTTGCAATAAAATTTAAAACAACAACTCTGTCTCTCTACACCCAGACAACTTAAGTGGAAAAATAAAATAAAATCATACACTGAATAGAAGAGAGTAACTTCCTAAAACAAGTGCTATTTGCATTGTCTGAAAAGATGAATAAAAATCAACCAAACAATTCTCAGTTTTTTTTCATTGTCGGTAATTAAATAGACGTTAGTGACACCAGGGATGGTGGGAAATGTGCAAGCAAGATTTACAAAGAAAGCCAATGAATGCAATAATGGAATTAGGAGGTTTTTGCTGTTTGTGCAAAGACTCAAAAAATAGTGAGCAAGCATTTGGATATAAAAATGCAACTCTAAGGAATGTAGGCTAACAATGTAGATTTGAAAGTTACCAACATTTAGTTAGTATTTGTTATGGCTTACATCTTTAATACATGGTTTTCTAAAAGCCATGTATTAAAAAGTGTTAGTCCCTCATGTGATGCTGGTGGAAGGTGGTAAAACTTTTTTTTTTTTTTGCTAGTTTACAATTTCCAGCTGAGTTCTCTTCACTTTTATTTGTTTGGGTTTGGGGTTTTTTTTGTTTGTTTGTTTATTTGGGTTTTTGGGGTTTTTTTGTTTTTTTGTTTTTTTGTTTTTTTTTGGTCCTGGGGCCTGAACTCTTGGCCTGGGCACTGACCCTCAGCTCTTCAGCTCAAGGCAAGCACTCTACTACTTCAGCCACAGTGTCATTTCCTTGTTTAGTATTTTCTTTATTATTTTGTCTCTTTAATTTCTGTCCTTCATATGCTCTAAATAATTCCTCCTCTAATTAAAGTCTCTCCTCTCTATCTTCTAAAAGGTGGTAGAACTTTTAAGAGGTAAAGGTAAAGACGATTAGCTGACCGACGGTCATTGGAGCATGTCTGAAGTGGATATTACAACTCCAGCCCCTTCTTTCCTTCCTTAGAAGTTGACTATATTTTGTCAGAGCAACTGCAGGCCAATTAACACAGATAATTGGTATAGAAAAAAAAGGTCATGGGCGTGATTTGTATTTGATCATATGATTCAGAAGCATTTGGAAGTTGTTTATGGGAGGAGTTTGGAAGCTAAAGAAATCTTAGAATGCTGTAATCAGAGCTAATGAGGTAAATCTCACAGGAGCTAGATGACCATATGGACTAAAGAGGTTGAGCTCATAATGTTTCAGATAGAAATAAGAACCCAATTGGAAATCAGACAAAAGGGCAGTTGTTTTATACTCTGGCAGCAACCTGTCTACATTTTGCCAATGACCTGAGACAATGAGTGAGGCTGAATTTAAAGGTAGACATACTAGTTTGTCTAGTGGTGGAATTTTAAGTCACACAGCATTCAGACAGAATATGGATGCTTTTAGCCAGATTTACCTTGAGAGATGGGACCAAAAGCAAAGCAGAAGATTTAGAAGACCTGCAGTTTGACAGAGCAAAATGATGACAGAGATAAGCACAAAGCAAAAAGTTCAGTAGCTTGATAGTAAAGGTGCCTTGAAGAAATCTCAAAACTTGGCCAGACACCACCTATGGCAGACGCAAGGATTTAAGAAGTATGAGCTTATTTTAAAATCTTGCTTTGAGAAAAGAACCTCCTAAGGGTTCCTTCTTGTCTTCGGGAAACCTGTAAAATTGTCTCCTTAGAAATCCTTTTTCTGTTTTCAGCTAACAAAATACTCAGAAGCCACTGAATTTATGTTCAAAGCATGCCCAGGGACTTTTCAAGCCATTGCTAGACTGTTGCTTGTCTACATCATGGTGGTTTTTCACAAATGCAGAATGCAAGAGTTAGGAGATAGGGAAATTACTAAGGCTTCCACTAAGATTTCACAGGAAAGCTTGGGAGGCCAGACAGTGTTTAGCTGAATCAGAATCTTTACACGTGATAGCTAAATGGGTGAGGTGTGAAGCTAAGGGACTAAGTCCAAAACAGCAATGAAGGTCACAGAAAGTTAAAGATGTCAGGAACATGGAACCTCTGTTGAGACAAACCTCAGGCAGCAAGGAAAGCCAGTTCAAGAGAGTGACCATAAAGAGTGTAGGCCATAGTAGTGGGGTAGCCTAAGTCTTTAGGAGCTCACAATAGGATCCTAGTATGTGACCTGGATATCAGATACAGAGCTCTAGGATTTAATGTTTGCCATGCTATGTTTTGATCTGATCCTTTCTTTCCGTTTCCTTATTCATTCCTCTTGGAATAGGAATGCTTACTGTGTGCCACTGTATCATGGAAGTACAGAACATTTTTTTTTCTTACAGAAGCTCAGAGCTGAGAGTTTGAGAGTTTACTTTGAGTCTCAGAAGATATTTTGGACTTTTTGAGCAGTCCTGAAACTGTTAAGACTTTGGGGACTCTTAAAGGTGGAATAAATTCTTTCTAGATTATCAGAGATGGACAGGAAACTTTGAGAGCCAGGGGCAGAATATTGCTTAAACTGTTTAAGAAAGGTGAGCCACTGGAAGCATGCATTTGAAGGAACATTGGTTCCCTGCCTCTCCTCTTCCTCTATCTTTGCTTCCCAGAAACCATGAATTGAGCATCTCTGCTCTGTCATGATGTACTGTCCTCAAAGCAATGCAGCCAAGCAATTCTGGACTACAAGTTCTGAAACATGAGCTAAGAGAAATGTTTCCTTTTTTTTGGGGGGGGGGAAGTTTGGTCATAGGGCCTGAATTCTGGGCCTGGGCACTGTCCCTCAGCTCTTCAGCTCAAGGCTAGCGCTCTACCACTTGAGCCACAGCACCATTTCCGGCTTTTTTCTTTTTGCTTATGTGGTGCTGAGGAATTGAACCCAGGGCCTCAGGCATGCAAGGCAAGCGCTTTATCACTGAGCCACCTTCCCAGACCCAAATGTTTCCTTCTTACAGGCTGATTATCTCAGCTATTTTGTCACAGTGACAGAAAGCTTACTAATATTGTTGAAATACTGAGAATAGATAAAATCATAAAGGGAGACTGTATGATAGTTTTAGTTGTTTGGCTCATTGATTATTTTTAGAGAATCAGCAAAGAAAAGGACTCTTTTCCCAGAAAAACACACTGAAAGAACTTCTTATATACACATATAATCCCTGAAATGATTATCTACAGCTCATTTAAGAAAAGTCAAAATTAGCAAAATGCAACTTATAATCAAGAAAGTGGGTTAATGACTCAAATTTCCTGAACCACCATTGAAAATATTAATGTTCAAGATCAAGCATGGTAGCCCCTGCTTTTAACTCCAGCACTCAGGAGACTGAAGCAGGAAGATTTCAGGCTTCCAGTCAATCAGGGCTGCACAGCAAGACTCTCTGAATTTTCCTTCCTCACACCCCAACTCCCTACCCAACTCATTAAAAATATTCTGATGTTTAGGATACCGTGTAAGACAAAGCTATCCAGAAAAGGATATCTGTGAGAAGTTAGTTTTCCTAAACTAAACGCCATTTGACTACATACTACCTGTCTTTTGAATCATAAAGTCGATAAAACATATTGTCACAAAAATCCAAAACCAGAGGCAATCTTGAAATATACATGTGAAGTAGAGTTGAATCTATTCATATCACAGTTCTGAGAATATATCAAGCTAGAAGTAATGAGTTCCAGTTTGTAAGGACTTTTACAGCTCAAGAGAAATTGGCTTTTTTAAAAAAGCTTTTTCTGTTCTCTAGGATGCAGAGTACTGCACTTATGCTTTCATTGTAAAACTCATTTCATTCTTGCTTGTTTACAAATTGACCTCCCCCCCTTTAAAACTTTAAGGTCCTTGTAGATTAAGATCAATTCTTGCTTATCTTGGTCTATAATGCTGTGTTCCCCACTATTTCGGTGCTCCTTCCTGCATATCTAGTACAGAGTCTCACACATATACACATTTGATGAATATTTGTATAACTAATTACAACTGTCTACACAATCTTCTTATACTAGCAAAGCAGAAATCTGAAGTAGAGGAGAAATCAGATCATGGAAACCAATTGGCTCTTTTCAAGTGAAGTCTGATACTTCTCATTTCTGCAATAATTGACCAGAAACGTCAAATAAATATTATTAGTAAGTCCAAGATCTCCACACCAAATTTCCCAATCTTATATAGCATAAGCCCTTCTTCTCTTGTATCACATAAGATATTATCTCTTACACAAAAAAGACTATCATTTATGCAAAGCAAAGTAAAAAAAGAGGTGTTCAGACAAGAAGAGATCATCTCAGGGGTTATAAACCCAATGTTTGTACCCAACGTAAGCCTACTACAAAACAAAAACTTCATGTACAGGAATTAAATCATAGTATAGCTTTGTTTTCTGTGTAACATTGTTACTAAGACTGCTACAAGCTGACATCTTTAAACATTTCATGCTAGCCTGACAGGAAGCCATTTTCTGACCTTTGCAGATTTATAGTCCCAACAAATATGAAACGGAGCAGAATGTTGTGAATGTTTTCAGAAGAATATTTGCTCAGGTCCCTTGTTAATGTGGTCATTACTAACTTCAATAAATCTTCACTTGCTGTTTACCAATGGAACACTTTTGGCTTCCATTCCAATATACAAAAGGTCTAAGTCTGTTGCAGTATCTGACAAGGTGCCTTTTTTTTTTGGTTTTGTATTGTTTTGTTTTTGGTTATTCTAGTCTGGTTTTATTGGTTTGTCCATCTAGAGCTATCTAAAGGGCACTTAAACCACACTGTCTCACAATTCAAAAATATGAAGTAAAATAAAATAAACATAGATGGAAACCAATTTCAAACTAGCCTTGACTTGATGTGAGCCTCTTAAAGTAAAACTCCATCTAAGATAAGCTCAGCTAGAACTATGAGTTGCACACACTATTTCTCATTTCTCTGAAAAATAGAGTTGGTCCTATTCCAGGGTCATTTCATAGAGTCTGCAGGAACTCTGGAGAACAAAAGACTTGTTCTGTCCTTCAACCTTCTATTCTTTCCTCCAAAAAAATCTAAACCAAGAAATCAATTTGTCCTAAACAAAGGAAGGCAGTACAGTAAATAGGACAGAACAGAGTTTCTTGATGTCAGGCTGAGGGTCTTATATTTTGATAGAGAGTGAAAGATATACTTCCAGCTTTGGAAAAGACCACGAAAGAGGAAAAAATGGCAAGCCTTGAAAAGTGAATGAGAAAGGAGAAAAGAATATATATAGGTCTCAAGTTTTGACTACTTAGATCTGAGGATGGAAAGATCAACAGCTGTGTTTTCTCTGATAAATCTAGACTTTTCCTGGAATGTTTTCTTATTCCTCCCTCTGTGATACAACAAATTTTTACCCATACCAACAAGCCTCAGTTCACATGTCATTTATTCCCTTGGCATTCCAAAAAGAATTCCTTGTTCTCCCTCCTTATGCTCCATTAGAGCTTTATTCTATTCTATTTAATATTTTCTTTTTTTAGAGAATATCTCTCCCCATTGTGCTGGGCAAACAGTGAGGAATTATATTATTTTCTTCCCAGAGTGTGTCATTATAAGTGACATGAAAATTTGTTTAATAAGTATCTTTTGAATCTGTCGAAGGGGCCAACACAAAAAAAGAAAAAGAAGGGAAAAAATCCCAAGACCTTAACTTAGACAACCAACAGCTCTACTTGTCATGCTTAAAATTAAAAAGAACACATCTGACTGATTCAGAAATTATGATGTTACAACCGAAGTAGCTGAAATGTCAATTCAGAGAATTTATAAGAACCAGAAATAAAAATGAATCAGCTACCTTTTAAAGTTCATTTTCCAAAAGGTTTTAACAATGAACATACATTTTTTTTACATCAGAAAAAAAACCTGAAAATATTTATTCTGAAATATCCCAGGGTGCTATATAATAATATTCTGGACAGAAATGTTATACACCCACAAATGACATGAAGTAAGGAACTGAGGAATGGCCTCCCACTCAGAAATTGCTTAATCCTGTTTATGAGCAGTCACTTAACACTATACTTAAAAGAGGACCAATTAGAAATGAGGGCTGTATGCACTGCTGCACAGGCTGCTATGGACACTGTCCAAATGTCACCTCATAGTGTGATAGAAACCCAAAGTGTATTGAAAAACATCTATTTCTTTTCAATGGATTCCTTTTCAAAAACACATTTAGGACTGGACTGGGTTACTAGAATTACTCAATTGCTGTGTCATTTGAATAATTTTCTGCAAAAGTCTTCAACTCCCCATAGAGCATGAAGAGGCCCACACAATAGTGTATCTAATGTGTGTCATGCAGGCACACACACTCACATTCTCCCACACATGTGCGTGAATTCAGACAGATGTTCACACACATGCTTATCCATGTATCCTTAGACATACTCTCTCACTCGCTCGCTCACTCACTTGCTTTTATTCTCACTCTCCCGCTCTTCTCGTTCTCTCCCTCTCTCTTTTCCCAACAAGCTTGGAAGTAACTCAGTGAAGAAAGATCATAAGATAATTGCCAAAATGTTTATTACCTGGAGCCCATAGGATGAAAAAGGTGGTTTCTAGTAAGTTTTCAATTCATTTATCAGTTGAATTTTATGATAGCTCTCCAGCAGTGACCCAAGTCCTACTTGATACTAACACATACTACTACCACCACCTCCTATAAATAACACTGCAGAAAATAATTTGTGACACTGCAGGAAATCATAATAAAACTATTAAATCTCAAAGAGGCATAATAAATACATCCACAAAATTAGGACTATTAAAAAGTTCTTATTGACCTTAAAGCAACTTACAGTTGCTTCTCTAACATGAGTGAATGAGTGAACCCTTTTCCTGATTTTGCTCATCATCTCCATTCACCTTAACCTGAAATGATAAGGGCAGGATCCTTGTGCCTTGCCTACCATTCTGTGACCAAGGTTAGCATCATAGCTACAGAATGAATAACTTTGGGTGGGCAGGACAAACTTTCCAGCTCACATTAACCATATTTGCGGTGAGTCCATATGTGCACATTTGCTGGGACATATGGTGCACTCCTCTAGAGAAACACAAGAGAAATTAGAAGCAGCCCAGAGAAAATGCAGCCTTTCCCAAGTGTACCTACAGTTAAAATATGCATTTTTCAGCATCCTGTTTCCGCCAGGTGCTTGACTTCACTGCAGAAGCTTCCTCCATGCGGAGAAGAGACAAAAATCATCTATCTACATACTTCCCATGCAAATTACCTTTCTTTCTTCTAGTAGTGACACAGAAGAGAAATGACTCAGCTTGTACCGGTGAACAAAGGAGGAAGAGCCAAGTACTTGTACAATGACACTAATCAAAGCGGCTGAAAATATGTATAATTCATTTTCTATCTTTCTCTTGCATTGAAATGTTTTGACCAGAAAATCAGAAAATTATTTCAAGTTTACACCTCATTAGTCTTATGTAAGCATCATTTCACTTTTACTAAAGATTAGGGTTAACGCAAAGGTTTTTGTCTAATCATTTGTGCTAAATAAATGAAGTTCTGAAGTGGATCCTCAACAAAAAGCTGAAGAAAAGTATGTGTAATGGTTACATGGAGGTTTTACATAGTTCATATATTTTTAAACTGAGTTGAGATTAAAAAAGAATAATTAGAGACATAATCCAGTGACTAAAACTAAATTAAGCTGGGCACTGGTGGCTCATGCCTATAATCCTAACCTATTCAGGAGGCTAAAACTGAAGATCATGGCTTGAAGTTGGCCTAAGCAGAAAAGTCCATGAGACTTATTTTTATTTTTATTTTTTGGTAGGTGATAGAGCTTGAACTCAGAGCCTGGGCGCTGTCCCTGAGCTCTTTTGCTCAAGGCTAGCAATCTACCTCTTTGAGCTGCAGCACCACTTCCAGTTTTCTGGTGGTTAATTGGAGATTATATAGCCACCAACGGCCAGCCAGGCTTAAAACTTTTATCTCTAATCAGACAGCAAAAAGCGAGAATGAAGGTGTGGCTCAGTTGGTTGAGCACTAGCCTTGAGAGAAAAGATTAAAAGAGAGTTTGTCTTTACCCTGAATTCAAGCCTCGGTACAGAAAAAAACAAAACAAAAAAATCGTATTGGTTTGTAAAAGTAGCTATATCCACTCTGTACCTATTGTGTATGTGAGTATATATGTTATATATATATGTATTATATATATACATATATATACTTATACAGTACACAGATGAAAAGACATGTAAATCTATCCATAATGTTACCCCATCTAATCCATGTTTGTTGATTTTCTAGTCATTATAGCATATGCAAATCAATTAAAAAATTTGCAGAAAACAAATTAATCTTTGAAAACTGCTCTAGAGTTTTCTTAGTGTGAACTGAGCCACAATGCTCAAGTTGACTCCACCCCCCAGACAAAAGGGCATCCATTTGGAAAGCAACAGGAAGAGATTTTTGCTTTTGTGGTGATAATTGGCTCTAAAGAGGTGCGGTAATTAACAGCATCAGGTAGCACAGGCAGCATTTGGTCTCCTGATGCCTATCCATTTGTTCACAAATGGGAGGGTACAAGGGTGACCGGAACAGATGGGGATGAGATCCAAGTGCCTCATTGGCACCTTGCATAGATGTCTCATGTTGTTTTCTCCCTCTGCTACCAAAATTAATGCCTCTGGATTCCGAGGCAGGTCTGAAGAGATGCTACCAGCTGTGCTGAGCTACACTCACCACATCTTGCTCCATACCTCTACTCATTATGCTTAAAGAGGGAATTTCTAGGCTTGTTCCTTCCATCTCTACATACTTCAGTTTCACAGTTGAGAATTGTTGTTTTCAACAAGAGCAATGCAGTAAATTTGTAGTTAGGGGTTAATTGAGCATAAAGACAAAATGTGAAGAGACCCGCTGTTCCTCTTGGGGAGAATTCCAGAGATTTATTATACTGAGCACTACCTTTCAACAATAACTTTCTAGTCTGATGGCATTATCAAGAAACAAGTATTAGGAATCAAGAACATCAAGAAAAGATTCTTATTTTAAAGGGTGAAAGGATTGGAAAGAAAATAACCACAAAGAGTCCTAATAGAAATCTTTGGATAAAAGTAAAGAAGCTGGTGTTTATTAACAATTGTTTGACAGGACACTGTAAGCTTTGATATCCGGACTTCCAAATAAAGTTTTAATCTTTATCATGTATCATTCAGCCAGTAGGTATCATTTAATCTTTGATTCACATTCAAGAAGTCTCTTTCTGAGGCCCTCCTGGAAGTTTGGAGCCTGGATTTTGCTCTGAGTAAATTCCTATGTAGCAGAATAACTTCAGAAGTCACTGAATTTCAGGATCTGTCTAGACAAAAGTGGCCATTCTAAGCACAACTGACGATTTCCTGCATCTGAATCATCTGACAGGTTTATTAAAGATGTAGATTTTTAGGTCTCTTCTTCAATCTAATAAATCAGAATCTTTATGGCAAGGTGCCCAAGACTGCATTATTAATCCCCATCAGGAGAAGGTTCTATTCAATAAAGTTGAAAGATTGATGAACCAACTGATCTCCCTCTAGGATCTTCTAAATGGAAAATTGTGTGTCTCTGGTAGTAGACATGACACCCAAAGAAATCACTGCATTATTCAAACTTCAGTTTTATTTACTTAAAAGAACATTCAAAATAATTCTATTTGGTTTAATTATTTTTATTGACAAGAAGTAATATTGATGACTTTCCCTTATTTCCAAAACTCAAACCATCTTCAAAGGAATGATTTCTATACATTGAAAAACATGAAAAGACTGATTCAAGACTAGTCTACTTATACTGTAAGCCATGAAGCATTTTTTTGAATAAAACTCCTATTAGGATGGCTTTTTGGTAACTTTAGCCAGGCACTAATGAAAGACCCCAGTAACCTAGGATGCTTTCGTCAACGGGAGGGCGCCCCAGAAACCCAGACTCCAAGCCAGTAGATGCAATGAGCAAGAGGAGTTTATTGAACGTTTGTG